>NC_135236.1:159239883-159864883 GCF_051348905.1 Ranitomeya variabilis | reverse complement strand
GTATAATGCTGAATAGTGATATAGCGCAATAGTGACAACTAGCATAAGACAACCAGTGTTATATATTAACAATACCGGCAAACTACATGCCCCATTTAATTTAAATAATCACATGTGCATACATATATATATACACACGTATGCACATATTTATACAACAAATACAAAATAACATGTAAAATAAACTAGTGTAAACAGAAATTACTGAATAAGGTGGTTATGTGAATCATATGCATAACATCATAAAGTGCATAAAGGACGTCTTCCTGTTTCTTAAGAAAGTCCAAAATGGAACGTCAGACTTCAAGTACCATCCGGGCTTGTATTCATTATAATAGATCACAATTAAAAACTAAAAAACACAAAAGGACACAGATTAGACAAACTAAAATAAAATAACATAAATAACGGTGGAGAATAGTATATCACAGAGAGAGGAATCAGGCCGATGCCACCTCACAGACCGAACAAAATGACGGAAAATATTAATCAATAATAATGACGGCACCAAATCACAGGAAGGGGGCGAAACTCAATTTTTCTTTAAGTCCCTTAGGAGCGATCGTGTCAAGGGTGACAATCCACCTGCACTCACAAATGTGCCAGGATCTTAGTTAGATTGCCACCCCTAACACCACCATGTACCCTATCAATGCCCCTCACTCTAAGGCCACTAGGGTCGCACCCGTGATACATCCAGAAATGTCTGGGCAAAGTCTTGAGACTAGATATATCCAAGATTTCCTTAGCAGCCAAAATGTCACGTACATGTTCGTGCGTCCTAACTTTGAGTTCCCTAGATGTGAGGCCAACATATATCAGGGAGCAGGGGCATGTAGCATAATATATCACGAAGGTGGTATTACGTGAAATATATTCTCGGATCTTAAATTCCCTGCTCCCGTCAGATGTTTTGAAGGCCCCACATCTAAGGATGTTAGGACACGCGACACACGTACCACAGGGAAAACAACCCCGTCTTGGACTCCCCACATTGAAGGGGTTCCTCGTTTTTGCCACATAGTGGCTCCTTACTAAGCCGTCCTTCAAATTTCTCCCCCTCCGTTGTGTCATCAGGGGGGATTTTGTAAGTTGGGACGCTAGGACATTATCAGTCATCAAGACAGGCCAATGTTTCTCCAGACTCTCACGAATGCGACCCCACTGGCAATTAGATGTAGAGATAAATCTAACCCCCGAATTGGAGGTCGATTCATCCTTCTTAGACTGAGAGAGTAAATCTCCCCTTCCCGAAGATTTGGCTCGCCTATATCCCGCCCTAATGCACCGGCGGCTGTACCCCCGGGCCTCAAATCGCTCTTTGAGGACGATGGACTGCCTCTCGAAGCGGGCCTCTGTAGAGCAAACCCGCCTGTTCCTCAGAAACTGCCCAAGTGGGATGGCCTTGATTACCGAGTAGTTGTGTGCCGAAGAGGCATGCAACAATGAATTGACAGCTGTATCTTTTCTAAACAAATCGGTCTCGACAGAGCCATCCTCGGCTACACATATTGCAATGTCCAGAAATTCAATCCTGTGTCTATGCCAAGTGTATGTGAACTTCAAATTAAAAGTGTTGTTAAGTTCCTGCATAAATTGTGTTAGGCTGGTCTCGCCACCATTCCAAACCATAAGGACATCATCGATGTAGCGAAACCAGCCCACCCCTGGGTCCGCGGCACGTGCCCCGTCACCTTGAAAAATGTGCCTCTCCCAATAACCCAAAAATAAATTTGCATAGGACGGGGCACATGCCGCGCTTATTGCAGTACTTTGTGTCTGCAAATAAAATTTATCCTTAAACACAAAATAATTGTGAGTCAAAATAAACCCCAACAAATCCAAAATGAAATCCACAAAATGGCCATCCCAGTTGGCAGTCCCGAGGAAGAAGCGGGCCGCCCTTAATCCATCCTCATGTCTGATAGACGTGTAGAGAGACTCAATGTCAATCGTGACCAGAATCATACCCGCTTCCAAGGACAGCCCATCAACCCTCCTCATTACATCACTGGTGTCTCTGACATAGGAGGGCAGCGTCTCCACCAGTCTTTTAAGATAGAAATCAATAAATTTGCAAACATTCTCGCATAGCCCCCCTATGCCAGAGACAATAGGTCGACCCGGCGGGTTAACAGCATCCTTGTGCACTTTGGGCAGGACATAGAAGGTTGCAACCCTAGGAAATTTTGGTAATAGGCCATCCAGCACCTTTTTAGGGACAATACCCGACTCGCTGGCCCATTCCAAAATGCGTTCTAACTCTTTCAAGAACACTTGAGTGGGGTTCTGTGCCAGGACCCGATATGTATCTTTGTTCCTAAGCTGCCTTAATGCCTCCTTTTCATATTTGTCGACTGGCCAAATCACTACATTCCCCCCCTTGTCTGCTGGTTTGATCACCACTGTATCCAGTGATTCTAGCTCTCTAAGGGCCTTTCTCTGATCTCGTGTCAAGTTATCATTAGGAAGATTTCCTGATATCTTCCTCAGATCTTCTGTTACAAGTTTACAAAAAATGTCTATTTGTGGACAAAGAGACAAGGGGGGGAATACAGTAGATTTTGGCACAATCGAAGATGGAAATTTACCTATATAGTCAGGTTGTTGTTCTTTAAGCAAATCCTCCAATGCAGATATTGCTATAGCTTCTGCATCATTAGCTGGATTATGACCGGAGGTTTTCTGACTATGGAGTTTCTTGAGTAATAATTTTCGGCAGAAGAGCTGTGTGTCCTTTAGAGCTGTGAAAAAATCAAAGCGATTAGACGGAACAAAATTGAGGCCTAACCTTAACACCTCAGATTGTGTTTCAGAGAGGGGGTGGGTAGACAGGTTAATCACCTCCAGATTAGTATTTTTCGCCTTCCGCTCATAATTAGGTGGAGAGGTAAATTTCCTCTTGTTGGCAGCTTGTTTCCCCTTACCGGCTCTACCTGGCTGTGTCTTCCTTGTTTTATCGCCACCAGTCCTCGTGGATTGATCGGATGCCACACTCGACCCATCCATAGAGGTCATGGATGAGACAGATCCTGATCTACTCCGTAATAGGGATTGATTCTTAACCCCATTATTCTTCCACCGATAGACCTTATTATCATGGTAATCGGTACTGTCCCGCTGTAGTTTCTTAGTCTTCACAGCACTAATCTCCTGTTCCCATTTAGAGAAATCCTTGTCCAGATCCCCATTTAATTTGTCCAAAGCTTCAGATGTCAACTCATCCTTAATTGTAGTCTGAATGCTGTCAATTTCTTTTTCTATGTCCGTCAATTTTGTTTCGTCCAATTTAATCAATAGCTCAATAAAACCTCTGGAGCAGTAGCCAGATCCTCCCACTCCCCTCTAAATTTCTCATCCTCCACATAAGAGGATGGGAAAATCTGGACACATAATCCCCTAGGAATTAGGCCACGAGTCAGGTATTGCCCCAGGGTCGCCCTATTCCACCAAAGTTTTGTCCGTCTGTGTAGTAAGGACCTCAGCCTGACAATCCTCTCTCTTGAATCTCCAGCGTTTGTGGTTAAAAGACCGACAGAATCCCCCTTGAAAACCTCTTGTAAGCGAGACAACCAGTTCTGGTCCCGCGTGCAAAAATCCATTGGCTTTTGATTAGAGACTGTGAAAAACACAGAAAAATCACTTATATAGACATAATCAGAAAGCACAAATATACGTTGTGACTGAGGGCAAAATTCCCTCCCTAGACACCCCAAGGATGTCAAATGTACTGAATAGCTCCAAAAGCATAGAAACACCAAAAAACAGAGCAAAGAAATTCTAGATCTCATAATTAGTGTTGAGCATTCCGATACCGCAAGTATCGGGTATCGGCCAATATTTGCTGTATCGGAATTCCGATACCGAGATCCGATACTTTTGTGGTATCGGGTATCGGTATCGAAACAACATTAATGTGTAAAATAAAGAATTAAAATAAAAAATATTGCTATACTCACCTCTTCGACGCAGCCTTTTAAAATGCGCGCGTGTCCAGCCTCCCGTGACGTCACGGCTTGTGATTGGTCGCGTCGCCCATGTGACCGCGACGCGACCAATCACAAAGCCGGAACGTAATTTTAAAATCCTGAAGGACCTGAAATTACGTCACGGCTTGCTGTGATTGGTCGCGTCGCGGCCACATGGGCGGCGCGCGACCAATCACAAGCCGGGACTTCACGTAAGGAAGTTAAAGTGCGAATTTTAAGCAAACAACGCTGCTGGTTCCCTCGGTGAGGTCCAGGCTGTGTCGGAGAGGTGAGTATAGCAATATTTTTTATTTTAATTCTTTATTTTACACATTAATATGGTTCCCAGGGCCTGGGAACCATCAGGAATACCGTCCGATATACGAGTCCCATTGACTTGTATTGGTATCGGGTATCGGTATCGGATTAGATCCGATACTTTGCCGGTATCGGCCGATACTTTCCGATACCGATACTTTCAAGTATCGGAAGGTATCGCTCAACACTACTCATAATTAATAAAAAGTACAAAATTTATTGAAATAATACAAAAACAGCAATACAGCTAAAAGTCCTTAAATATATATCTCTACTGTAAGCAGTATATACTAGTACAGAGGTATCATAGGGAAAAACATATCAGTACACCGGGTTATTTGTGGGCAGCCCAATTCAATTCATCCCTGGGATAAGCATCAAATATATATACATGTCTAAAGCAGAAAACTAGTTGGTCCTATGAGTGTATACACATCTTACTATCCCTATATGAGCGGGCCCATAGTCTGCTACATGACAAATAATAGTAAGCACTTACCCATAGTAACAGTCAGGGGAACAGCCCACACTTCACCCGGCGGCCCCGGACGCACGTTTCGCGGTGTAGCTTTTTCAACAGGGGTTAACCAAATGTATGTTCCATGTGTTTAAATATAATTAGCACTGGAAATGTGGCCAGAGAACGCGGCGCATGCATGCTAGCGACTCCCGTGTCTCCCCATCAAAGGCCGTCATTACAGAGCGCACATAGAGGCGGAATGCCGCCCAGTGACATCGTGTAGTATGCGCACTCTGCACAGAAAGATAGCCACCGAAGGAGACACACAGAGGAAACAGCAGGCACGCATGCGCTGCAACAGCGGCCATTTTTCAGAAGACCATGAGCGTAGCCATATTTGGAGGGCAAGCAACACTCCATATCGCCCCATCTAATGCAGTGTGGTGAGTAAGTGTGTAATCATGTATAATGCTGAATAGTGATATAGCGCAATAGTGACAACTAGCATAAGACAATCAGCGTTATATATTAACAATACCGGCAAACTACATGCCCCATTTAATTTAAATAATCACATGTGCATACATATATATATACACACACGTATGCACATATTTATACAACAAATACAAAATAACATGTAAAATAAACTAGTGTAAACAGAAATTACTGAATAAGGTGGTTATGTGAATCATATGCATAACATCATAAAGTGCATAAAGGACGTCTTCCTGTTTCTTAAGAAAGTCCAAAATGGAACGTCAGACTTCAAGTACCATCCGGGCTTGTATTCATTATAATAAATCACAATTAAAAACAAAAAAACACAAAAGGACACAGATTAGACAAACTAAAATAAAATAACATAAATAACGGTGGAGAATAGTATATCACAGAGAGAGGAATCAGGCCGATGCCACCACACAGACCGAACAAAATGACGGAAAATATTAATCAATAATAATGACGGCACCAAATTACAGGAAGGGGGCGAAACTCAATTTTTCATTAAGTCCCTTAGGAGCGATGGTGTCAAGGGTGACAATCCACCTGCACTCACGTTGTGCCAGGATCTTAGTTAGATTGCCACCCCTAACACCACCATGTACCCTATCAATGCCCCTCACTCTAAGGCCACTAGGGTCGCACCCGTGATACATCCGGAAATGTCTGGGCAAAGTCTTGAGACTAGATATATCCAAGATTTCCTTAGCAGCCAAAATGTCACGTACGTGTTCGCGCGTCCTAACTTTGATTAATCAAATCAAATCAATGAATAATCTTGGATATATCTAGCAGCTATGCGGACCAACTCGGCTGTGGAATCAGCCTGAAACCCTGTTGCATTTTTCAGTAGCTGAAGGGAGTCTAATAGCTGCCCTGTTGAGGTCCCCTGATATATTTGACTCTCCAGCTGATCCATCCACCGACAAAGGGATCTAGCAACACATGTGGAGGTGATATTAGTTTTGAGGAAAGAAGTGGAGGTTTCTCAAGACTTCCTCAGTAGGCTCTCCACTAGTGGTGAGTGAATATACTCGTGTCTCGGGTTTTCCCGAGCACGCTCGGGTGATCTTCGAGTATTTGTTAGTGTTCGAAGATTAAGTTTTCATCTCCTCAGCTGAATGATTTACATCTATTAGCCAGGCTGAGTTCTTGTGGTGGTTGCCAGGTTGCTAGGGAATCCGCACATGTAATCAAGCTGGCTAATAGCTGTAAATCATTCAGCTGAGGCATTGAAAACTATATCTCCGAGCAGTTATAAATACTTGGAGGTCACCCGAGCATGCTCGGGAAAACCCGAGCAACGAGTATATTCACTCATCACTACTCTCCACCTTTATCTGAGAGGAGTCCTCAAAGGGGAGAGAGCTCCTCTTAGCTACCTTCGACACTTGTACGTCCACTTTAGGGATCTCTCAATTAACCAATTCTCCTTCCAAGGGAACTCTATTTTAGTTCGGAGGGGGTACTTAGGCATTTTTCTGGAGATTCCCACTCCTGGGAAATCATGTTTAAGACATTTTCATGGACAGGGAATCCTATCTGCCTTTCCGCTTTCAGACCACCAAACATTTCATCCTGGATCGTTTTTGGGGTTTGCACCTCTTCGAAGCCCATAGTATTACGCACTAAGCTAATAAAGTCCTCCATGTATTCCATGGAGAAAAAATATTTCCTATCCTTCTGAAGATCTGTGAGATGAAGATTCCTCCAATCTCCCTGAGGCCAAGCTGTAGGAGTCCTCAGAATCTGAGTCAGAGGGCTCAAAATACATTTTCCTTTTCTTGGGGGCAGATGGACCTGGAGAAGGAGGAGTAGGAGAAGAGGTGCAGAGTGGCAAGGGAGAACTGAACGTCCTGTTTTATGAGGGCACATATCTCCTCTAGTAGAGAGGGTTGTTCAGCCCTGATCACCATATCGGTACACTCGAGGCACAATTTGAAGCAGATGGTGCATTTTAGCACTTTTTTGCCCTGTCTTTTGTGGGTAGACTTGTCTCCCTAAAAACAAAGAAAGGGGAGAGAAGTGACACCCAGGTGACTGCTATTCAAAACCCTGTACTAGGACCCCCTATTTCCCATACACTTACTGGGGGGGTAGCGCTGAGCTCTGCAAATGCAGGGTTGAATGCAGAAACACCTTCCAATGGCAAATAGGCCTTACCTGAAAGTGTCTTCTGGAGGCTTTATATAGGTAATAAACTCCTCCTCAGCGCAGTCAATTATCCCCCTCCTCCTCCCTGGGTCCAGAGCAGGCCTCTGCTAGCTTTAGCATGCAAGCCGTTTGGTGATCCAGAGGCCACAGAGGGCCAAAACCGGAATTTCATGTGTTCCACGGTGGAACACAAGGCTCGGAAGTGACACACGCCCTATGATGACGTCACTTCTGGGATGCTGAACAGTGCGCGCAAGAGGAGAAAGGCCACAGAGCTAAGGAGGCCTCCAGCACAGGGGTCACTGGCCCACTTTACCCCTGAAGGAGGCCTCTCCATGCCCCATGGGGGACAGGAAAAACACTGGAGGGTGGGAGGGTCTTTTAACCTCTTTTTGCTTTTTGTCCCCCATTCGGGCTTGGAGACAACCTTCTATGCTGTCGTGGAAGGTGACTAGAGAAACATAATTTTTAGAATTTTTCTTCATCTCATACTTCTCTAATTCCGTCTGGATATGTATTAGTAAATTAAGTAGAGTGGTCAGTAATGCTGTTCATACACTGTTTGCACTGCCCAATCGTTGGTGACAGGTCACACTATCTAGGGACATCCTTTTTATAATTATAAAGATAACATTCACCTGTCAATATACCCACATATTCTTAAAGAATAACAGCATAGCGCATGGTTCTAAGAAAAAAAATTACTCAAAAATGCTTTGAAGAACCTCATCTTAAAATTACTTACGTGACAATAATGAAATGTTGATTTATATTTGATTTTTTTAATTAACATGATGTAATTGGAAAGCTAAGTGACGCTTTGAGGAGCGAAGAATTTACATTTCTGAATTTTCATACAACCTTTTAATCATTAATATGATTGACATTGCTTTCTGCATGTAAGATATGGAAATTGAATTCAGGATAGATAGGTAATGAAGTACCCAACACATGACTAGCTAGTGTCAATGTGATATTGCCTGTTGAAACTATTTCTGAGTTGGAATCAAACTAGTTTAATGTGTCCATTTTTTAAAGAGGTTATCCAGGACTATTTTATTTATCTTACTATAGGCCTAAAACCTAACAGGCAGGTAATTGCTGAAGTCATGTTTATTGATGGCTGACTCCCTGCAGTTAGGCAGCGAGGAGGCGGCTGTCAATCAGCATTGGCAGTCACACCCCGTCAACAGAGCAGAGTGGAAGAGAAGCAGCTGCTCTGTTGCCAATAGGAGCAGTCTGTGGTGCAACAGGTAGGTAGTTATCAACTAACTACCTGTAAATTCTTACCCCATAGTAAAAAAAAATACGGTAACAAATTTAAGTATATCTCAATATTTCTTGATCTGTATGGCAGTGCATGTAAGCTGGCATGATAGCCCAGAACTCGTAAGAGACTTCTTGTGAAGAAAACTAACAGTATATACATATACACTATGACTATAATGTAATGGCATGTCATCAAAGAGCTGCCATGGATTATATACCGCTTACTACTTTGCTAAAACATTACAATACAATGGTAAGTGACATTACCTTATTACCTGTGGATTCTGACAGTAGAAAAGTAAGACCCTCATATATGTCACTGGATCACTATTTTATCCTTATATTAACCATGATGTGGAACCCTTGTAAGGGACCTGAGAGACACATAAGGTACATGATGAAGCAACTGTTCGGGGACAGTTGATGTGACATCCCAAATATTTGACATGCATCAACTAGTCCAGAATCATGGACGCTGAACTGCAGAAAGTTTGTTCAAAAGGGAAGAATACCGTAATTCTTCAGAAAATAGAATCACAGAATCACAAATAATAATGAAAGAATAGAGGATTATTCATCTGTAATTACCAGTAAATGTGCTTTTTTGGGAATCTGTGACTCAAGTGAAAATACCGAGTGGGATTACCAGAATGACTGATGTGCAGAAAATTTTTCAGAGACTAGCACAGCTTTTTATAGTCTGAGGTTGTCATCTTTAGTTCTTTTCTTTTATATCTGCTGCTTTTAGCATGCTATACTGTGCCAAAGACTGGGAAAAACAAAAATGCAGAAAGAGCGATCACCATCATTAGTAGAGTCAAAAACAGTATACAAGGTGTCATTAAGTGGATAATATATCTGCATATATTTATATGTCATAAGTAGCAAGTCCTATATATATATACATATATATATATATATATATATATATATATATATATATATATATATATATATACATTAATGACACTTATTATAAGAGGAGCTGTCCAGTATTAGAAGACTACCATTACTTTCCTGAACCTGTCCATAGGTCGTGTGTCGTATTGCATTTGCAGCTCATTACTATTCAGGTCAATAAAACTGAGCTGCAGTAATAGGCCTGATCCACGGACAGATGTGACAGAAATGTGTTTCTAATTCTGTACAACCTATTCAAACAGGTCCTTTCACCAAATTTTTCATGTTGAGCTGGACACACTATGTAATAGTGGCTGCAGAGCTGAATAAGCCTTTTTTATTATTTCCGCTCTCCGTTGACATATTAGCAATCAAAGTGTTGTCACATAGTAGCTTAACTTATGTAAAGTCCTAGTCCGTGCTGTCAGATAGCAACTCATACAGGGAGAAGTGCAAGCCAACAGTGAAAACACCCACCTTGATTTACAGAACTAATCTAAGGTCCACGACTCTACTCTTATACTCACTTGCGCCGTCCTCACCTTCAAGTTATAATGCAACTTCTGTCTTCTGGACAGACAGAAGTTGCAGTTACAAGATGCCGACATGGGACCGGACTGACGATGAATAAAGGAGGGTGAGTAGAAAAATAATAGTAATAATTTTTATTTATACAGTGCTAATGTATTCCACAGCACTTTACAATATAGGCCGGGGTCTCACTAGTAGTGTTGAGCATTCCGATGCTGCAAGTATCGGGTATCGGCCGATACTTGCTGTATCGGAATTCCGATACCGGGATTCCGATACTCTTGTGGTATCGGGTATCGGGTATCGCAACAACATTAATGTTAAAATGTGTAAAAGAGAGAATTAAAATAAAAAATATCGCTATACTCACCTGTCCGACGCAGCCGGGACTTCAGCGAGGGAACCGGCAGCGTTGTTTGTTTAAAATTCGCGCTATTACTTGGTTACGTGAATTCCCGGCTTGTGATTGGTCAGGTCGGCCACGTTGCCGGGACGCGGACCAATCACAGCAAGCCGTGACGAAATTACGTCACGGCTTGCTGTGATTGGTCCGCGTCCCGGCAATATGGCCGCCCTGACCAATCACAAGCCGTGACGTCACGGGAGGCTGGACACGCGCCCATTTTAAAATGAGCGCGTCCAGCCTCCCGGCTTGTGATTGGTTGACCACGGCGCAACCAATCACAAGCCGTGACGTCACGGGAGGCTGGACACGCGCCCATTTTAAAATGAGCGCGTCCAGCCTCCCGGCTTGTGATTGGTTGACCGCGGCGCAACCAATCACAAGCCGTGACGTCACGGGAGGCTGGACACGCGCCCATTTTAAAATGAGCGCGTCCAGCCTCCCGGCTTGTGATTGGTTGACCGCGGCGCAACCAATCACAAGCCGTGACGTCACGGGAGGCTGGACACGCGCCCATTTTAAAATGAGCGCGTGTCCAGCCTCCCGTGACGTCACGGCTTGTGATTGGTCAGGGCGGCCATATTGCCGGGACGCGGACCAATCACAGCAAGCCGTGACGTAATTTCGTCACGGCTTGCTGTGATTGGTCCGCGTCCCGGCAACGTGGCCGACCTGACCAATCACAAGCCGGGAATTCACGTAACCAAGTAATAGCGCGAATTTTAAACAAACAACGCTGCCGGTTCCCTCGCTGAAGTCCCGGCTGCGTCGGACAGGTGAGTATAGCGATATTTTTTATTTTAATTCTTTCTTTTACACATTTATATGGTTCCCAGGGCCTGAAGGAGAGTTTCCTCTCCTTCAGACCCTGGGAACCATCAGGAATACCGTCCGATACTTGAGTCCCATTGACTTGTATTGGTATCGGGTATCGGTATCGGATTGGATCCGATACTTTGCCGGTATCGGCCGATACTTTCCGATACCGATACTTTCAAGTATCGGACGGTATCGCTCAACACTACTCACTAGCGTAGAATACGGACCAGTGCTATGCAAGAAAACATTGCATAGCACTCGGACCAGTGTTAAAGGGACTCTGTCAACTGAATTTGGAGGGAACAATTTTCAGCCATAGGGGTGCAGTTTTCGGGTGTTTGATTCACCCTTTCCTTACCTGCTGGCTGCATGCTGGCTGCAATATTGGATTGAATTTCATTCTCTGTCCTCCGTAGTACATGCCTGCACAAGGTAATCTTGCCTTACGCAGGCGTGTACTATGGAGGACAGAGTATGAACTTCAATCCAATATTGCAGCCAGCATGCAGCCAGCGGGTAAGGAAAGGGTGAATCAAACACCTGAAAACCCCGCCCCTATGGCTGAAAATTGTTCCCTCCAAATTCAGGTGACAGAGTCCCTTTAATTTATGGGGCAGATAACATCTCCGATTATTTTCTGTTAGGGTTGGTGGAATGCACTAAATAAAATAAATAATAAAGTGCAATTGCAACCCGGGGTCCACTGTGCAGCGATGATAAACTGCTTCTAGTGAGAAATCAAGGAACAGACAGCGAGTGATTGCCTGGACACACTGTGTTAACACCACACAATACGACCGGAATGCTATGCCCTATTAAACCTCACAGGGAAAGCCCAAGGAAAAAGCTTGCTCTGCAACTGAGCTGTGTCCATTGCACACAGAAATCAAACAGATGCTGAGTGTAATACCCTGACTAGGGTCGAGCTTGCTCTGAAACTCTACTGTGCTAACCGCACTCATGTTGGTAACAGATGCTAAGCCAAACGGCTAATTGTCCCCACTGACGCTAGTTGCCTACCTATGTGTAAAGTCCCAAAGCTAAATAGACATATGGCACTTGCAGACAGAGTGGTAGGGTCTTCACTCAAATAGCCACACGCAAATGATACTAATGCCGCTAGAAGCCTTTTAAACCTAAGGCTCCCCTCCAAACACTCATGCCTAGCCAGCAGTGGCACCACCCGTGGGCCAATCCAGAGCTGCCACATCACCAGAGCAGCTAACGTCCGACGACCAATGAGAAGATGCCACATCATGGACATGCTCAATAAGTTGATCTCTGGACTCTGGAGTGCAAGACTGCACCAGAACATCACTGGTTCCTATAGCCTTAGCTGGAGGGCTAGCAGTAACCAAGTGCAAACTACGAGCCTGAGCAAGACGCTGGGCCGGAGCTGAACGGGAGACCACAGAGGCAGATAAGGCTTGGGATCTATCCTATGCAGTGGGAGAGTCCCGATGCCTAACATTTTCTCATGCCGAATCGGCATGCAAGAACAATCAACTGAGTGCAGTGCGATATACGCCAACGCCGGCAGTGGAGGAGATGAAGAAATTACTTTTTCCGCCTCCTCCGCAGCTGTGCTCTGATCCTCTCTGTGTGACCTAATTTCAATGGTTACAGGAGGAGTGAGGATCCTGCTTGCAAGCTTACAATCTATAAGACCAGGCGCAAGAATATCTTTCCAGAGTAGAAACAAAACTCAAAATCACATCAACTATGATGCAACCAGTTCAATCTGTAATCAGATTCATGCTGCCCGGACTACTGGCAGCATGATTGCAGGCAGGTACTTTTAACACTCAGAAATACTGTTGTCTTTTCAGTAAACATGCTTGAAAAGCCAAATGAGGACTATGTGTCTTAGGCTATGTTCACATGTGCAGTTATCATTTGTTAGAACGGATCCAGCAGCAATCTGTTGGCAAAAAAGTTTTTTGTCCTTTCTAAAAAAGAACTGATTACAGTGGGATCATATTTTTTTTTACCATGGAGTGTATGAAAAATGGATCTGTTACATAGCCATTCATTTTCTTCTAATTGAGACTGATCCAGAAGGCAAAAAATTGGTCTTTTTCAAATGAAAGAAAAATGAATGGCTAAATAATGGATCCTTTTTCCATACACTTCAATGTTACAAAAGCGGATTTAACTGAAATCAGTCTTTTTAAGTCAAACAAAAAAGTTGTGTTTGCGGAACTTTTTTGCTAATGAATTGCTGCTGGATCTGTTTTAACGGATGATTACTGGACATGTGACCACAGCCTAAGATGACTAGTCAGTGATTCACAGATCTTTCCCTTTCTACACACATAGAGTCAACTGAAGCTATTATGGATAAGGCTACTTTCACACATCAGTTTTTTGCCGTCAGGCTCAATCTGGCGAATTTTTTAAAAAACTGATGCATTACAAATTGTGAAAAACTGATGCGACGGATCTGTTTTTTTGCTGGATCCATCTAGCTAACCCTGGGGAGGAAGAGAGATAGAGAGAGACCCCAGAAAGGAAAAATCATGCTTAGTTTAAAAAAAAAGGAACCCGTCTCCTGATCCAATTTTTTCCCGCCGGATCCGTTTTTTTTTCAATGAGTTGTATTAGCGCCGGATTGCGCCTGATGGCCACACGTTTCATTAGTTTTTTGCAGTATACGTCTAAAATTTATTTTCCGGCGGCCGGAGAAAACGTTCATAGGAACGTGTTCTCTCTCTCTTCTCTTTTCTCTCTCTCCTCCTTTCCCCGGAACAAGAAGTCCAAACTCTATCCCCTGGTTCATTTTAAAAAAAAAACATCAGTTTTTCACAATTTGCAACGGATCCATTTTTTTTTACAGATTTGCCGGATCTTGCCTAATGGCAAAAACCTGGTGTGTGAAAGTAGCCTAAGTTGGGGACAAGTTACTTAAAACACACAGTTCCCACCCAGCTTTTCAAAATATGTTTTCTCTTAAAACTTCAACGATTCTTAGTAAAACATACAATACTACAATTAGGCAGCCAGTGTCTGATTCATGCTGCCGATAGTTTGGGCAGGAGGACTTTGATGATGGGTTCCCTTTATGCATTATAGATTCATTGTGCAACTACTGAAGCAAAGAGGAGCATTTCTATGTGGATATTTTTCTCAGTGTGTGCACGAGATTAGTTGAAATCTCATCTACTTTGCTGCTACTGTAATATGTTGCAGATTTTTCACAAAATCTGAATGGAAATTTTGTAGCACAATAGCTATGTGTGTAGAGAAGCTTTCTGGCACATTTCACTCTCTCCAGCATTGTTAAAGGGAAGCTACTAGCAGGCTTTTGCTATTTAATCTTAGCATGGCATAATATAGGGGACACGACTCTGATTCCAGGGATGTGTCACTTATTAGGCTGTGTGTTGCAGTTTCAATACAGTCTTTTATCAATTGTAGATTAATACTGCTGGACTACAGCTCAGGTGACCATTAGTCAGGCTCATCTGTGTAACCCCACTCCCTAGCACTGTGTAACAGCTAGCTGACAATGCACAGTGTATACAGGAAGTCAGGGGTTATACACTGACCAGAAGACTTAGCCCTGCTACATCAACATTAGACAAAACAGGAATTCTATGAAAACTACACCAAGCAACCCAGTAAGTGATATATCCCTGGAATTATGCTTTCTTGCCCTAAGGTATGCTGCTCTCATATTATATAGTAAAAAACCCGCTGACATATTCTCTTTAACAGCTGAAGTTTCCTTTTTTGTTTGTATAGATCATAAGGTTTTATATAGCTGAATGATCATTTACTGCAATAAAGTTTCTTTTATGGTTCACAATTATTATTTTTGGGTTTATTGGCTATTCTGCATGCTCCTTTAGGTTGTTCTTTTCTTTTCTCACTAATTATAAAGCTCAAAACATTTAGTATCTTCTAAAAGGACAAATTACATTTCATGGATGTAACTATAATGAATTCAGGGTTTGTAGTTGCAGCCAGGCCTAGGAAAACAGGTGTCCCAAAATATCCTTTTGGCCCATATGGGAAAACAGATATCATTAAAGCAAAAAAAAAAAAATTAGAGCTGACCACCACTTTCGCAGACTGAATGGCGTCATACAACTCTCACAGACCCCCAGCTTTTGTATTAATGTTTTGATCTGGCAGTTCTTCTAGACAGGCAGCATCCATTAGAATAGGTATTAGATTATGGCTTTACACTCGGCATTTGTTCTCAATCCCTAAGGCTCTATTCACACATCAATGTCAGTGTTACCATCTGATGGAAGCAAACCAATTTTATTTCTCTGGTGTCATCCTAGTTGCTTCCTAGAAGTTTCCATTTTTTTTTTACTAAAAAGGTGTGCTTGCTTCCAAGCCAATAAAAGGACATCTAGAACGTCGCTTGTTTCTATTAAAATTTACCTTGAAGCAGCAAAACCAAGAGTCATAGATGCAAAACAGAAGCAAATTGGAAGGTTTTTGATTTACATCCAAGTCTCATGGATCTCCATAGACTTTAATGGTTGAGTCTGATCCATAAAATCAGCACAGAATCCGCACAAGAACCTCAACATGCAATTTCTGATGCTTCAGTCCAAGTGCTGTCCAAAAAAGAAAATTAGAAAGCACTCAGATGTGTCACACAAATGTGTGATCGAGGCTAGGATGGTTCTCTTCAAATAAACTTCTCTGTAAATCAGAGTAACCAGAACATAGTGTAAAACCACAACTTTTTTATTTTATTCGAAAATGCAATAAGCATACTCGCAAAAAAGCATAGTCAGCAAACTAATATAATGCTATTTCGGAAAAGAAAACCATGCACTCTGTTTTGTGTGTAACCCAGGGTTTCATCGTTACTGCTTCTTCAAGGGGCATGCCTTAATGGCGAAACCCTGTGTCAACATCATATTTTTACCTTCCTTTGGACTTAATCTTTTGATGCTTTGACATTTTAGAACAGGATGAAAAGTTGAATGTTAAATTAGTAAATACTAATGGTTTCAGAATTTTGTGGCATTCTTAGTGGCATTTTGACAAGTGATGGTGTAGGCAGGATTTATTTGCAGTTTATGGTAAGTATGGCCATTATTATAAAACTTCATGGGCCTCACATACGAATACTGTCTAAATAAAGTCTCTGTTGCCCACAGCACCAACGGGAAACAGCTATGATTTGGTCTATATGGGCAGCAAAGACAATTTTTCTTTTTGATGCTTTTCATAAATCTCCCTTCAAGTGTGTGTTCAGAAATAGTGGAGTCACCATTAATGGGAATTGGGGTAGGTACATCTAAGAAAACATTGAGGAAAGGATACAATGTTTGGATAAAAACAATATTTTGTCATTATATTTTTTACTAAGTAATGTTTACTTGTATTGGTCAAAAAGCAAGAAAATTGGTGTTGAAAGGGAGCACTAATAAATGATTGTCTATCCAACAATGTTCTTGCTGGACTTGAAGGGCTGTAACGGTATGTGCACACTATGTCTTATTTTTAGCTGGTATGACACAAACATGGTGAGAAGTTCCCTTTAACTGCATCAGATTTTCAAAGACACCAGGTAATTAAAAGAAGTTGAAGCTGACCATTCATCAGGATATTTACTACTGCTAAGATGCTCTATAGTTTACAGTAAAAGTCAATGGGAAGGTCAAAAGGCGCTTGAGAAATGCCTGGGTGTACCTTTGAACGGTTTGCCGTCATGTTTTCTTGAAAAAAACACTTTTGGTTTTCTAATTTTTGAAAAGAGTTAAAAAACATTCCCAAATCATAAGTAAAAAGGAGAAAAAATGCAGAAAAACACTCAGAAACCACCAGCAGCCAAAAATGATGAAAAAAAGCACTGAGCAAATGACAAAAAAAAAACACTAAAAAAGATTATACAGAAAAAAATAAACGCTGGTGTGATTTCTTCTTGAAAAACTTGGTAAGCTCACCCTCATGAAAAAATGTCCTAGTAAGCACTTTTGAAAACATCTATTGACAAATCGTTTTCTTCCAAGGTAAATCTAGTGATATGAAGCCAACATGTGCAGGAACGCTTTATATTTTGCAATACAATAGAGCACAAGCTTAAAAATAATACATTAAAGTATTTAACCAATCAAAAAATGCTGTAATTTGTACTATTTCTCCCCTGTTCCCCTTGTACTTTATATGCCATGTTTGCATCCGTAAAACCAATGAATTATCTTTTTTTAAAAAAAAATCTTCATCTTTTTGAAAGCTTTATTATTAAGTGAATATGTCACAGATCATTTAACTTAACCTTACTGGCACAGACAGACTACTGCAATCCTCTGAGCTTTGCTAATAAATCTTGCCAAATAGTATACATTAATTGTACCAATAACGTTCCCCCATGCTGTAAATCATAAATGCTTGGAACATCTATAACAGGGAGATTGGTCTAGTTAGAGCTCAATTTCCAAAGGTAAGACATTTTATTCTTAAACTCGAGCATCTATCAGGAATCTCTATTTCCAAGGGTATTTCCACAGGAATAATGAAAACTTGCTTCTATATGGAAAACAGGGGCTCTCTTGCAGATTTAGTGTTATTTTGTAATTTAAAAGATGCCCTAATTTTATTAAAAGAGAACATCCAATCACTTTTTGAAAAGCTAATCCTGTGTAAATGTATGTGTAATGTAGCATGTTTTAATATACTCATCGGTCACCGTGTTCCCCACGTGTTTGGACGCAATGTGCTTGAGAGGCAATTTCTAAGAAAACATTCTTATTTGTAAGAAAACCCTACTTATTTCTATAAAATATCCAGGACTTTGGGTTATTCATTCATAAAACAAGCAAAATAAACAATTGTGAAGAAAAAACTACAGAAAGCACGAAGCTTCACAAGTGAGAAGCTTCAGGTGCAATGAGACTGAGAGACCACGGCGGTCACACCTGCTCTCCGCAAGGACGGCGGTGAAACGGAGTGGTGGGGTTTCAAGCAGCACCTAAAGATTTGAAGGTACTAGGAGGGGCGGGATCTCCTGACGCCTTAGAGAGGAGGGGCAAACAAAAATATGCGAACTGTGTCAGTCAGGCCTACTGCGTCTAATGCAGAGTTAATACTGGATGTGCTCCCATTACCAACAATAATTTTACTCAATTTTCTCCTGTTATATACTGTCATTCCTATGTCACTGACTTTTTGCCACCCCAGGTTAACACTGCATATCCTTTGTGAATACACATAATTTTGCGCCCCTTGATGGACGTATTTGCCAAGCTGATCACACAGTACAGAATCTGTGCGAATGTGACCCACTGCAACAGATATACATGGTTAGGTTTCCTCTGCTCAATGTTGTCGCTGATCCTAGCAGTTTAACCTCACATATGCTGCTATAAATAGTGATAGCAACACATGAGGCTTTTGACAGAGGGAGAGCGCTTCCTCTGTCAGTCCATCGGTACCCCCGCAGCAAGAATGTAGGGGTTATAATGGGATGCTATGACATATGGTTTCCAGTTCTACATCACTACAGCTTATCAAATTCTGCAAGAGGCATGTTCAAGCTTGCTTGGGGTGCTAATGAATATTGCAAAAAATATTTTTTTAAGTGATAAAAAAATAAAAGGACCTTTCTCCAAATCCTAGTTTTCCATGTAAAAATTGTTTTATGGAGAGAAAATAAATGTCCTTTAAAAAGGGCACATATTTCATATTGCCACATCTATCAGAATGCAGATGATGACCCTATCTCATTATGTATTCTGCACTGTGAACACTGCAAAATAAATCAACAACAATGTCAGAATTGCTGTTTTTTGTTCAAACAGACACAAAAAATGAAATAAAAACTTCTCAAAATTTAGCACCAAAACTCATACCAATAAAAGCTACTGCTTGTTATGCAAAGATCAAATCCTCAGAGAGCACTGTAAGCTAAGTGAAAACATTATAACTCTCAGAATATTATGCAAAATTAAAAAAAATACTTTAACAAAAAGTGATTGCTTATGCAAAAATAGAGAAACTTAAATTCTGTATCACTGTAATTGCATGGACCCAAATGATAAACATATACCAATATTTATGCCACATAGTGATTGCTGTAGAGAAAAAAATGCAAAAATACAATACCAGAGTAGCTGGTTTTTGCTCATCCAGCCTCACAAAAAAAATTCAGTAAAAAATGATTTAAAAGTATTGTACACCATGGAAAAATAAAGCTTGTCCCAAAAAAAGGTAAGCCTTCAAACTTTTTCTTTTTCTACCGCAAAATGAAAAAAGTAAATTTTGTAATATAGAGTATGGAAAACTATAAATTGTATATTAATTTTTATTATCTTTTTGCGTAAAATGGTAAAAGTCATAAAACATAAATAAAACTATGTGAATTTGGTGCCACCATTATCAGAGTGACAGATTAAAGTTAACAATTTATTGTGCAATATGTGAATAGTGTAACATTTCAAATGTAAAAATACTGCAGAATTGCTGGTTTTCTTCTATTCTTTACCACTAAAAATTAAAGTGGTATTCCCATTTCCAAGATATTTTCCCAATGTGTAGTAGATGTAATAATAGTAATATTAGAAAATTCCTCCAATTAGAAATGTAGTATAATTTTTTCTGATTCGTTATGTCTCTTTCCTCACGTGCAGGCATTGCAGGACCTTTGGTATCCATGATCACAACCACTGATATAGTGACAATTATCTAATTGCTAGTCCTCGTAACCATGGATACCTAGGGTCTTACAATGCCTGCACATGAGGAAAGAGACATAGCGAATCAGAAAAATTATACTACTTTTATATTGGGAAGTATTTGGTAATCCTATGATTATAATTACACCTACTACATATTGGGATTGGATCATGGAGATGGTAATACCCCTTTAATAAATGTTTGCTAAGAAGTTAAATGTACAACAAACTGCCTCAACTGTAAAATACAACTCATTCCCCCCAAAAAAGCCATCACCAAAGTTATATTAACCCAAAATTTCAATAGTATAACTCTTAAAAAAAATGTCCTAAAAGCAGAAAATGATGAATCCTTAGAGGGTTAATACTTCAGTTATTTTTTACCTTAATAACCAGACACCAGATCTTCTGGGTCACTCATATATTCAATTTGTTTTGCAAATGTGAAATGCAATTTTCTATTATCTATTAATTATAAATTTATAAATCACATTTGTGTCCAGTCTTCTTCTTACTATAAATAATGGCCTTAGCTGAGACTAGCGATGGCAACTCTAGATGAACGAATCAGGCAAAATTCGAATTTGCCTATTTGTGCAGATTTTCCAGGAAAATTTGATGATCAGAGAATAACATCTCTACTAATTGAATGTTCCATATTCTGCTGTGGGGTCTCTCTAGTGAGGAGCGGAGGGTCAGAAAGATGAGTATCAGTATTCTTTTAATTTGTTAACCTTTTGATGGCCTTTGAGAGTTCACCTTTCAGCTGAATCTGCGTAAAAGTGAATCACAAAAATATCAGCAATTTGGCTATTGAGGATTCCTGTAATAATCAAGTAAAATTTAATTCTACTCCAATATATTCACTTACAGTATGTCTATTGCCAACAAAATTTTTTAGATGATTTGCAAGTCTCTTTGGCTGTGCCTAATTCATTACTTATTTTTGTGTTTGTTCAGGTTTCCTTCATCTAATAATACGCTTTGTTCAAAAATAAAAAATCAATGACGGAAATATGGCAAATACCTCTTTTCATGGTGGTTTCAGTATTCTCGTCTAATTTGAGTGAATTATTCCCTGCTTGAGAGGAGTAACTCTCTCATTATAACCAATTTTAGTTGAACCCTATTGGCACCTCATGTTCCTAGCTAGCGTGCAAACCTGAGGCAGTAAATTGTGGGCATAAAAGGGGATCTCCACTCACTGAAAAACCCATTCTCAATCCATATGTTTGTTCCCCAATAAAATAATAACACTGAAACTCACCTTTGGTGCCAGTGCAGTTCCAGCGGTGTCGGCACTGACTCTCCACATGTTCACGTGGAATCATTACGTCACATTCCCTGCAGCCAATCAGCAGCCACTTCACTCTCCCCACTTTTGGACAAATCACCTAACTGTTGCGCTCTCACTTACTTCAGATGTATATAATACTTCCGAAGAGGGGAGAGTGAAGATCAGCAGGGATCTCCTGACGTAACAATGTCACGCGATTACTGGGATAGCCAGTTTCGACATCGCTGGAGATGAGTATGAGTGTTTTATTTTACTGTGGGAAAACATTCGGCTTGAGAAGGAGTTGTGTGAGTAATGGACAACCTCTTAAAATGGGAGTTGATAAAACTGATTGATCTACTGCCAAGTCCAGTGGAGTCTTTGTAAAGTTCCTACAGTGTATACTGAAAAGTGTTCACCTTAGTTATGATTATAACAGGATAAATGGGGTGAATTAACATTTCAGACATGACAAAGGATTTAATCATTCTGCCTGTTCGTACATTGTAAAACTGGTGAGCAGCTATTAGGATATGATGGCAGAATAATAGTACATCTCAACTCTCATAAAAAAATGCTGGATCACTGATATATTGTACAATAATTTGGAATTATCATGTGCTTACTGGGACACATTGTGTCTTAATGAGAAAAAAAATTACATATGCTGCTGTCGGCAATTCTTTTCTGTTTTTCTTAGCCTAATTTTCTTAAGGAAATGAACCCATTTACTCTCTGTGAACCCGAAGTAACAAGGGTTATGTCCCTCTTCTGTTTTCATTGTGTTCTTTTGCATAAAGTAATAAATGAGTGCAATATATTGCCTTCTTTTTCTATAGCTTTACCATAGTTTAGTTTTTAATTAGGAGTACTTTACAGTTCATTATAAGGTTCAATTGGAGAAAAGTGGCATCCACGGGGCATGGAAGTTCATGGGCAGCAAGGAAATTACTTAATTAACTTTTATTTATCTACATATTCATTGTTGGACTTGGTTTTAAATGCTTGTTTCAAATAAAAACACTGAATTTGAAGGTGCTTCAACAGTTACATGTTAATATGATCCTCATGTCTTCCAAAGATTTAATTAAAAGCGATCATGAGTCCCCTGTCTAATTTACTTAAAGAAGCACGCACATCTATATTTTTTAGGCAGTAAATGTGTGTACATGAAAGCAGCAAGGAGAGACAGGGGACTGCTCTCCTACGTAATAATATTGATAAATGATGTGTCCAATATATTCTTTTATTGTTCCTAATAGCCAAAAACACATTGTTTGTCTGCCATTTTGGCAACTAAAGCCCCATACACATTAGAGTAATGCTGGCCAAAACCATCGATATTGATGAGTTGCTCTACAGTCTAATGTGTATGGGGGCCCAGACAATTGGTTGTCAAAGAAGTTAGAGATGCAGCATATCCAATTTCAGACTGACAAACCTTTGGTTCTCTAAGAGATAACGCGCTGTCACACATGACTGGCGGTGGCTTTCTCATAGAGAACACAGAGCACTTGGCTGATCAAGTACTGCTATATATGGGGGAGATAGCTACGAAAGCTGGCAGCTGAATGATCCGACAAACCATTGTTTGGCTGACAAACATCTAAAGTGTATGGCAGCTTTAAGAGATGTTTCAATGGTATTCATTTATGTTCTCATGATTTAGTGACAAACTGTGTAGAGGGACAGCCACCATATTCTCACATTTTTACATAGCATTTGCTTTGTTTTCCTGCAAGATAATTGTATGTCTTGTGTCATGTTATTCCACTCTCACTTTTGAAATATACTTGCACTCTGCTGATCCAAACATGCATGTCTGGAAGTATCACACTCTTCTGATTTCCCACCGAAAATTCTGAAAGCCGTTAGTCCATGCAATATGCAGAGATGTTTGTCCTGGAAGGGTCTCATCAATACTAACTGCAGGCTCGGACTGGCCCATAGGGTAACAGGGGAATCCCCCGGTGGGCCCCTGTGTAGATCTGGGCCCCCAACCCCACTGTATGGGCAGCACTTGGCATAATTCACTTGATTCACTCTATACAGAAAAAAGCAGCATCTCATCATTCATTAACCACGCTACCCAGTTTATTATTATATAGAGATATAGGTAAATTTGTGAATGAAGGTAGTATAATATTTGCCTGCAGGTGAAAAGTTGGCTCCCCAAAGTCAATGTTATTGGTGGGCCCTTGTCACCCCAGTCCGACACTGACTAACTGCCATTCACTTTAGCACAGTAATCGACTATGATGGTCTAAAGGAGCATATACTTCCAAGGGAGTCACAGGTTTTCTGAAGTTCTTATTGCTAGGAAAAAGGTTATATGGACAAGTAGCTAATCTACTGAGAATAAAAAAAGAACTTTAAAAAGGACAATTTCTTCATTGATCATAGTTACTCCCAATGGCGGTAGATCGTGGAAATGTTTTTGTCCATTCAGATGTGACTTCCATGGAAGCATTCAGAGTATGTAGGGCTCAACAGTGCTGCAAAATAAGCTAGAATCCAAATATGTGCAGTCCAGGTTTTGTGATGGTGAAAAATGACTCGATATGAGCTACTGTCATGATCAAGTCCATGTTTTGTTTTTTTATAAAACTGATTGAATATGTCTTACTAACTTACACTATGTCATGTCGGACGCTGTTCAGACCAGGTCGTCCGACAGACAGCGGTAATTCTGCTTTTGACCACTATTTGCTCATTGGCGTCTTCTAGATTTTATCTAGCTGATACAGGGTTAATTAACCTAATCCTTGGATTGGAAGCTGGGCCATGCCCACTGCCTTTAAATAGTTCTCCTGATCTTTGGGCGTTGCCGATTATAGCTTCTGTCTTGTGCGTTGTTACCTCGGTCTGGTGAGGAGAGCTGGTGGTTGGAGATTCGTTGCTGGTGGTGTATTTTCCTTTGTCTTATTTACTCCTTCCTATATTTGTGTTTATTTTGCCCTGCACATTTATAGTGTATTCCTGAGTGACTGCGGCGTGGTGTTTATTTTCCTTTATCCTTGTCTGTGCTAACTGTGGGTATTGGGGAATAACATCTTCACTGGGTGGTGGGTGGAGGTTTCAGCCTAGGGCTGAGCTCAGGAGACAGGGTGAGGTTCGAGGCCTGGACATGCACACCTTCAGTGTAAACTCCAGGTAGAGGGTCAGTCAGGGTTTCCCTAGTCTGAGGGAAATTGCAGGGGCCCGGGTTCTTAGCTCTCACTCACCTAGTCTCTCCCTGACGATATAATCGGCCCAACAACACACACAAAAAAAAGGGGTTTCTTTTTTTGTGTTTTGTCATGGATCCCATGACTTCCATAACCCGCCAGTTGGAGGCGCTGTCCCTACAGGTCACTGAGTTGAGGGGGGCAGTACAGCAACAGGGACTAGCAGTGTCTAATGTGCAAGCTGGAGCGACAGGAAGAGTTGCTGAGCCTAAATTTCCTTTGCCTGAAAAATTTGCTGGGGAACGCAGTAAATTAGTTTCTTTTCGTGAAGCTTGCAAACTATATTTCCGTATTTCAGGTAATGAGGATCAGCGTGTGGGCCTGGTGTTGTCATTGTTGAGTGGGGATCCCCAAGCATGGGCGTTTTCTTTGCCATCTGATTCTGCTGCATTTAACTCTGTGGAGAGTTTTTTTTCCTGTCTTGGGAAAATCTACGATGAACCTGACAAAATGGCTCTAGCAGAATCTAAGATACACTTTATTCACCAGGGGGAGCGAGTTGCAGAGGATTACTGTTCTGAATTTCGTCGCTGGGCGATCGATACACAATGGAATGATCCAGCATTGCGGAGTCAGTTTATACATGGGATTTCTGGAAGGGTTAAAAAAGCCCTTCTGATGTACGAGACTCCTGCTTCTCTAGATTCCGCCATGAGTCTGGTTGTCCGCATTGATCGCCGTTTGCGTCAGGGGGAGCATGTGACACCGCCTATGGGAGAGGGTTTAGGTTCACGTGAGGTTGCTGCAGGTGAGCCCACGGAGCCTATGCAAATCGCAGGGGTGTCACATGTGAAGCGTCCAGTCCCTGAGCTCAGGAATCAGGGAGCCTGTTTTTACTGTGGTAAAACGGGTCATTTTATTAACAGCTGTCCTCTGCTGCCTAAGAAAAACACAAGGCCGGAAAACTTCTAAGCTTAGAGGGTGTGGAGGAGACCAGTCTGAGCTTATGTATATCCTCCATGGTGGTTTCTCAGTGCATGCTCCCTGCTAAGGTTTTTGTTGCTGGCAGTGAGCTGCCAATTACTCTTTTTGTGGATAGTGGTTCAGCCACAAATCTCATTGATGAGGAGTTTGCGCGCACAGCAGGTTTTAGGATTGAAAAACTGTCTCATCCTATCCGCGTGGTCACCATCAATGCTGCTCCTCTCTCTCAGGGGGAGATTACTGAATTTGTGGCTGAGATGAAACTCCACATTGGAGTTCTACATTCCGAGCGGGTTACATGTAAGGTGCTCAGGAATCTTCCTGCTCAGGTGGTTTTGGGTTTTCCTTGGTTGTCTATGCACAACCCGGTAATTGACTGGAAAACTCAGGACATAATTCGGTGGAGCGAGTTCTGCCAGGAGAATTTCTTGGCCACATGTGTGGCTGCAGTGACTTCAAGCGTTCCGGAGTCACTTCAGGATTTTGTGGATGTGTTCTCTGAGAAGGGTTGGTCAGAGTTGCCGCCACATCGTCCTTATGAAATACTGGTAAAAATTTTTTTTTTTTTAGATTTTCATATGTGCAATAGGGTTTCCGCTTATTTGATTTGATATTTATTGCCGTCCTGCATAGCACACTGTTTGTATTAACTGTTTGGTTTTAAAATACTATCTGATACTGTACTGCCACTTAAGAATTAATAAAGGCATATATATATATTCAGCCTGGTCCTCCTGGTGCATCCTTTGTCTTGGTGATTGGCTTTTTACTCATGTATTTGGAGTCTGCCAAGCATCTGTCCCCCAGGCAGGCTCGCTTGGCATTGTTTTTCTCGCGGTTCAATTTTGTGGTCACTGTTGTGAACTCTATTTTTGGGCTCCCTCTAGTGGTCACAAGCGGTACTGTGTAGTGTTGTCTTTCTGCAGGTGGCCTCATCAGCTGGTTCGTTATCCTTGGTTGGTTTCCTATTTAACTCACCTGGATACTCAGTTCCTTGCCTGCTATCAATGTATTCAGTGCTCTTCAGATTCCTTGTGACTACCTTGCTCCCAGTCTCTCCAAGACAAGCTAAGTCCTTGTTTGTTCATTTTCTGATTATCAGCGTTCATCATGTTTTTTTGTCCAGCTTGCTAAAATGTGATTTCTTACTTGCTGGTTGCTCTAGGGGACTGACTTTCTCCCCCCACACCGTTAGTTGGTGTGGGGGTTCTTGAAATCTCAGTGTGGATATTTTGTAAGGGTTTTTTACTGACCGCATAGACCCCTTTGCTATTTTCTGCTATCTAGAATTAGTGGGCCTCTTTTGCTGAATCTGCTTTCACCCCTGTGTATCTGCCTTCCTCTTACCTCACCGTTAATATCTGTTGGGGGCTTCTATATCTTTGGGGATTATTTCTCTGGAGGCAAGAGAGGTCTTTCTTTCTCTTTAGGGGTAGTTAGTTCCTCAGGCTGGCTAGAGACATCTAGGATTTTTAGGCACGTTCACCGGCTACTTCTAGTGTGTTTGGATAGGTTCAAATTTGCGGTCAGTCCAGTTTGCCACCTCCCTAGAGCTTGTCCTATGTTTTGTTACTTAGCTGGAGTAATTTGTGATCCTCAACCACTAAGGATCATAACAGTATAGCAGGCCAAAAAGTGTTTAATGCATCGCAGAAGTGGGATTAAAAGAAGACCTGAGTACATTTTTTTTTTCCCCTCCCGCTTTTCCTTGCTGCAGTCTGTCTAGCTTCTTTCATCCCCTTGAACTCTCAGTGGTTTTGAGCTCAGCTGCAGACATGGATGTTCAGACTCTGACTTATAGTGTGGATCATCTTGCTGCACGGGTGCAAAGTATTCAGGATTTTGTTATTCATAGCCCTATGTCAGAACCAAAGACACCCATTCCTGAGTTGTTCTCTGGAGATAGATCCAGGTTTCAGAATTTTAAGAATAATTGTAAGTTATTTCTATCTCTGAGACCTCGTTCCTCTGGTGATTCCGCTCAGCAAGTAAAAATTGTTATCTCCTTGTTGCGTGGCGACCCTCAGGATTGGGCTTTCTCTCTGGCGCCAGGAGATCCTGCATTGCTTAATGTGGACGTGTTTTTTCTGGCTCTTGGACTACTTTATGAGGAGCCTAATCTTGAGAGTCAGGCAGAAAAAGCGTTGCTGGCCCTCTCTCAAGGGCAGGATGAAGCAGAGGTGTATTGTCAAAAATTTCGGAAATGGTCAGTGCTTACTCAATGGAATGAGTGTGCCTTGGCTGCAAATTTCAGAGAAGGTCTTTCTGAAGCCATTAAGGATGTTATGGTGGGGTTCCCCACCCCTACAAGTCTGAGTGATTCTATGGCTTTAGCCATTCAGGTTGATCGGCGTTTGCGGGAGCGCAAATCTGCTCATCCTTTGGCGGTATTTTCTGAACAGAGACCTGAGTCTATGCAATGTGATCGAACTCTGACCAGAATTGAGCGACAAAGTCATAGACGTCAAAATGGGTTGTGCTTTTACTGTGGTGATTCTGCTCATGTTATCTCAGCATGCTCTAAACGCTTAAAAAAGGTCGCTAAACCTGTCACCATTGGTACTATACAGCCTAAATTTATTTTGTCTGTTACTTTGATTTGTTCTTTGTCGTCCTACTCGGTTATGGCCTTTGTGGATTCGGGTGCTGCCCTGAATCTGATGGATTTGTCATTTGCCAGGCGCTGTGGTTTTGTCCTGGAGCCTTTGGAATTTCCTATTCCTCTGAGGGGAATTGATGCTACGCCATTGGCTGAGAATAAACCTCAGTATTGGACGCAAATGACCATGTGCATGACTCCCGTTCATCAGGAGGTGATTCGCTTTCTTGTTCTGCATAATTTACACGATGTTGTCGTTTTGGGTCTGCCATGGCTGCAGGCTCATAATCCAGTTTCAGATTGGAAAGCTATGTCTGTGTCTAGTTGGGGTTGTCAGGGAATTCATGGCGATACTCCATTGGTGTCTATTGCTTCTTCCACTCCTTCTGAGGTCCCTGAGTTTTTGTCTGACTACCAGGATGTATTTGATGAGCCCAGGTCCAGTGCCCTGCCCCCTCATAGGGATTGTGACTGTGCTATAAATTTAATTCCTGGTAGTAAATTCCCTAAGGGACGACTTTTTAATTTGTCTATACCAGAGCATGCCGCGATGCGGAGTTATATAAAGGAGTCTTTGGAGAAGGGACATATTCGTCCATCCTCTTCCCCTCTTGGTGCAGGATTCTTTTTTGTGGCCAAGAAGGACGGTTCTTTGAGACCGTGTATAGATTATCGCCTTCTGAATAAAATCACAGTCAAATTTCAATATCCTTTGCCACTATTGTCTGATTTGTTTGCTCGGATTAAGGGTGCCAGTTGGTTCACCAAGATAGATCTCCGTGGTGCGTATAATCTTGTGCGCATTAAGCAGGGAAATGAATGGAAAACAGCATTTAATACGCCCGAAGGCCATTTTAAGTACTTGGTGATGCCTTTTGGACTCTCTAATGCTCCTTCTGTGTTTCAGTCCTTCATGCATGACATTTTCCGAGAATGTCTGGATAAGTTTATGATTGTTTATCTGGATGACATTTTGGTCTTTTCTGATGATTGGGAGTCCCATGTGAAGCAGGTCAGGATGGTGTTTCAGGTCCTGCGTGCTAATGCTTTATTTGTGAAGGGCTCAAAATGCCTCTTCGGAGTACAGAAGGTCTCCTTTTTGGGTTTTATTTTTTCTCCTTCTTCTGTGGAGATGGACCCATTCAAGGTCCAGGCTATTCATGACTGGACTCAGCCCACGTCTGTTAAGAGTCTTTAGAAGTTCTTGGGTTTTGCAAATTTTTACCGTCGTTTCATCGCTAATTTTTCTAGCGTGGTTAAACCTTTGACGGATTTGACCAAGAAGGGCTCTGATGTGACTAGTTGGTCTCCTGCGGCCGTGGAGGCCTTTCGGGAGCTGAAGCGCCGGTTTTCTTTGGCTCCAGTCTTATGTCAGCCAGATGTCTCTCTCCCCTTCCAGGTCGAGGTTGATGCTTCAGAGATTGGAGCAGGGGCTGTTTTGTCGCAGAGAAGCTCTGAGGGCTCTGTGATGAAGCCGTGTGCTTTTTTTTCAAGAAAGTTTTCGCCTGCCGAGCGAAATTATGATGTTGGTAATCGGGAGTTGCTGGCTATGAAGTGGGCATTTGAGGAGTGGCGTCATTGGCTCGAAGGAGCTAAACATCGTATGGTGGTCTTGACTGATCACAAAAATCTGATTTACCTTGAATCTGCCAAGCGCCTGAATCCTAGACAGGCTCGTTGGTCGTTGTTTTTCTCCCGTTTCAACTTCGTGGTCTCATACCTGCCTGGTTCGAAGAACGTGAAAGCTGATGCACTTTCTAGGAGCTTTGTGCCTGACTCTCCGGGAGTTTCTGAGCCGGCTGGTATTCTCAGAGAGGAAGTGATTTTGTCTGCCATTTCTCCAGATTTGCGACGAGTGCTGCAGAAATTTCAGGTGGATAGACCTGACCATTGTTCACCAGAGAGACTGTTTGTCCCGGATAGATGGACCAGCAGAGTTATTTCCGAGGTTCATTCTTCGGTGTTGGCGGGTCATCCTGGGATTTTTGGTACCAGGGATTTGGTGGCTAGGTCCTTCTGGTGGCCTTCCTTGTCGTGGGATTTGTGCTCGGGCTAAGCCTTGCTGTTCTCGTGCCAGCGGTTTGCTTTTGCCTTTGCCTGTCCCAAAAAGGCCTTGGACGCACATTTCCATGGATTTTATTTCGGATCTTCCAGTATCTCAGAAAATGTCTGTCATCTGGGTGGTGTGTGATCGTTTTTCCAAGATGGTCCATTTGGTGCTTTTGCCTAAGCTGCCTTCCTCCTCCGATTTGGTTCCTCTATTTTTTCAGAATGTGGTTCACTTGCACGGCATTCCTGAAAATATTGTGTCTGATAGAGGATCCCAGTTTGTGTCCAGGTTTTGGCGAACTTTTTGTGCTAAGATGGGCATTGATTTGTCTTTTTCGTCGGCCTTCCATCCTCAGACTAATGGCCAAACCGAGTGAACTAATCAGACGTTGGAGACTTATTTGAGATGTTTTGTTTCTGCTGATCAGGATGATTGGGTGACTTTTTTGCCATTGGCCGAGTTTGCCCTTAATAATCGGGCTAGTTCTGCTACCTTGGTTTTGCCTTTTTTCTGCAATTCTGGTTTCCATCCTCGTTTTTCCTCGGGTCAGGTTGAGTCTTCTGACTGTCCTGGGGTGGATTCTGTGGTGGATAGGTTGCAGCAGATTTGGAGCCATGTGGTGGACAATCTGAAATTGTCACAGGAGAGGGCTCAGCGCTTTGCCAACCGCCGCCGCGGTGTGGGTCCCCGACTTCGTGTTGGGGATTTGGTGTGGCTGTCTTCTCGGTATGTTCCTATGAAGGTCTCATCTCCTAAGTTTAAGCCTCGCTTCATCGGTCCTTATAAGATCTTGGAAATCCTTAACCCGGTGTCTTTTCGTTTGGATCTCCCGGCATCGTTTGCCATCCATAATGTGTTCCATAGGTCTTTGTTGCGGAGGTATGTGGTACCTGTGGTTCCTTCTGTTGAGCCTCCTGCTCCGGTGCTGGTCGAGGGTGAATTGGAGTACGTGGTGGAGAAGATTTTGGATTCTCGTATCTCTAGACGGAGACTTCAGTATCTGGTTAAGTGGAAGGGCTATGGTCAGGAGGATAATTCCTGGGTTGTCGCCTCTGATGTTCATGCGGCCGATTTGGTTCGCGCCTTCCACGCGGCTCATCCTGATCACCCTGGGGGTCATGATGAGGGTTCGATGACCCCTCCTCAAGGGGGGGGTACTGTTGTGAACTCTATTTTTGGGCTCCCTCTAGTGGTCACAAGCGGTACTGTGTAGTGTTGTCTTTCTGCAGGTGGCCTCTTCAGATGGTTCGTTATCCTTGGTTGGTTTCCTATTTAACTCACCTGGATACTCAGTTCCTTGCCTGCTATCAAAGTATTCAGTGCTCTTCCGATTCCTTGTGACTACCTTGCTCCCAGTCTCTCCAAGACAAGCTAAGTCCTTGTTTGTTCATTTTCTGATTATCAGCGTTCATCATGTTTTTTTGTCCAGCTTGCTAAAATGTGATTTCTTACTTGCTGGTTGCTCTAGGGGACTGACTTTCTCCCCCCACACCGTTAGTTGGTGTGGGGGTTCTTGAAATCTCAGTGTGGATATTTTGTAAGGGTTTTTTACTGACCGCATAGACCCCTTTGCTATTTTCTGCTATCTAGAATTAGTGGGCCTCTTTTGCTGAATCTGCTTTCACCCCTGTGTATGTGCCTTCCTCTTACCTCACCGTTAATATCTGTTGGGGGCTTCTATATCTTTGGGGATTATTTCTCTGGAGGCAAGAGAGGTCTTTCTTTCTCTCTAGGGGTAGTTAGTTCCTCAGGCTGGCTAGAGACATCTAGGATTTTTAGGCACGTTCACCGGCTACTTCTAGTGTGTTTGGATAGGTTCAGATTTGCGGTCAGTCCAGTTTGCCACCTCCCTAGAGCTTGTCCTATGTTTTGTTACTTAGCTGGAGTAATTTGTGATCCTCAACCACTAAGGATCATAACAGGTCACTTAAAGACCGGGGTCTAAAAACACTAAGGCGGATGCTCTGTCCAGGTGTTTTCCGGGGGGAGAACCTCGGGAAGATCCAGTACCCATCCTCCAAAAGGGTGTTGTGGTTTCGGCTCTCACTCCTGAGGTTGAGGCTGAGATTGCCGAGGCTCAGGAGGAGGTACCATCTGAGCTTCCTATCAACAAATCTTTTGTACCGCTTCATCTCCGCCTAAAGGTTTTGGCGGAGCATCATGATGCTGTCCTGGCTGGTCACCCAGGGGTTAGAGGTACCTTGGAGTTGGTGTCACGTCGGTTTTGGTGGCCCAAGATCCGACAGGACGTGGTCTCATACGTGTCAGCTTGTACTACGTGCGCTAGGGCTAAGACGCCTCGCTCCCGTCCTGTTGGCACACTACTTCCTCTTGAGGTACCTAGTAAGCCATGGATGGAAATCTCCATGGATTTCATGACTGATTTGCCCTCATCAGCTGGAAACACGGTCATCTTGGTGATTGTTGATCGGTTTTCTAAAATGTCGCACTTTGTGTCTTTGCCTGCGTTGCCTAACGCTAAGACTCTGGCCCAAATATTTGTGCAGGAGGTGGTCAGACTTCATGGGGTTCCGTCTGACATCGTGTCTGATAGGGGGTCTCAGTTTGTGGCAAAATTTTGGAGAGGGTTTTGCTCACGGCTGGGAATCAAGTTATCTCATTCTTCGGCGTTTCATCCTCAGTCAAATGGTCAGACTGAGCGTATGAACCAAAATTTGGAACAGTACTTACGCTGCTTTGTCTCTGATAACCAGGAGGAGTGGTCTACCTTTCTTCTTTTGGCTGAGTTTGCCATCAATAATCACCACCAGGAGTCATCTGGGGAGTCTCCGTTTTTTTGTGTTTACGGGCTACATCCTCAATTTTGTACCTTGAGTCAGAGGGGCTCTTCCGGCGTTTCGGAGGAGGACCAGTTAGGAACACAATTGTCATCAGTCTGGAGGAGAGTTAAACAGCGCCTGTTGAGTGTGGGTGCTAGGTACAAACGTGAGGCTGACAGTAGGCGTGTGCCAGGTCCGGACCTGAGTGTGGATGACTGGGTGTGGTTATCCACAAAAAACATAAGACTCAAAATACCATCCCTTAAATATGGTCCACGGTTTATTGGTCCATTTAGGGTCACCGCCATCATTAAACCAGTAGCATACCGATTGGAGCTCCCTACGGTGTATAAGATACACAACGTGTTCCACAGTTCTCTTCTAAAGAAGGTGGTGGGTTCTGTGGACGCGGCGCCTATGCCACCTCCATTCTTGGTGGATGGTAATTTGGAGTTTGAAGTCTCCAAGGTGGTTGACTCTCGTGTAGTGCGTCGCACTTTACAGTACTTGGTACATTGGCGTGGTTATGGGCCTGAGGAGAGGTCCTGGGTACCAGCCTCGGACATTCATGCTGACCAGCTGGTCAGGTTGTTTCACCGCCATCATCCGGACAAGCCAGGTCCTATTAGCCGTGAGGGCCCTGGGGTCCCTCGTAGAAGGCGGGGTACTGTCATGTCGGATGCTGTTCAGACCAGGTCGTCCGACAGACAGCGGTAATTCCACTTTTGACCACTATTTGCTCATTGGCGTCTGCTAGATTTTATCCAGCTGTTACGGGGTTAATTTACCTAATCCTTGGATTGGAAGCTGGGCCATGCCCACTGCCTTTAAATAGATCTCCTGATCTTTGGGCATCGCCGATTATACAGTGGGGCAAAAAAGTATTTAGTCAGTCAGCAATAGTGCAAGTTCCACCACTTAAAAAGATGAGAGGCGTCTGTAATTTACATCATAGGTAGACCTCAACTATGGGAGACAAACTGAGAAAAAAAATTCCAGAAAATCACATTGTCTGTTTTTTTATCATTTTATTTGCATATTATGGTGGAAAAAAAGTATTTGGTCAGAAACAAAATTTCATCTCAATACTTTGTAAAATATCCTTTGTTGGCAATGACAGAGGTCAAACGTTTTCTGTAAGTCTTCACAAGGTTGCCACACACTGTTGTTGGTATGTTGGCCCATTCCTCCATGCAGATGTCCTCTAGAGCAGTGATGTTTTTGGCTTTTCGCTTGGCAACACGGACTTTCAACTCCCTCCAAAGGTTTTCTATAGGGTTGAGATCTGGAGACTGGCTAGGCCACTCCAGGACCTTGAAATGCTTCTTACGAAGCCACTCCTTCATTGCCCTGGTGGTGTGTTTTGGATCATTGTCTTGTTGAAAGACCCAGCCACGTTTCATCTTCAATGCCCTTGCTGATGGAAGGAGGTTTGCACTCAAAATCTCACGATACATGGCCCCATTCATTCTTTCATGTACCCGGATCAGTCATCCTGGCCCCTTTGCAGAGAAACAGCCCCAAAGCATGATGTTTCCACCACCATGCTTTACAGTAGGTATGGTGTTTGATGGATGCAACTCAGTATTCTTTTTCCTCCAAACACGACAAGTTGTGTTTCTACCAAACAGTTCCAGTTTGGTTTCATCAGACCATAGGACATTCTCCCAAAACTCCTCTGGATCATCCAAATGCTCTCTAGCACACTTCAGACGGGCCCGGACATGTACTGGCTTAAGCAGTGGGACACGTCTGGCACTGCAGGATCTGAGTCCATGGTGGCGTAGTGTGTTACTTATGGTAGGCCTTGTTACATTGGTCCCAGCTCTCTGCAGTTCATTCACTAGGTCCCCCCGCATGGTTCTGGGATTTTTGCTCACCGTTCTTGTGATCTTTCTGACCCCACGGGGTGGGATTTTGCGTGGAGCCCCAGATCGAGGGAGATTATCAGTGGTCTTGAATGTCTTCCATTTTCTAATTATTGCTCCCACTGTTGATTTCTTCACTCCAAGCTGGTTGGCTATTGCAGATTCAGTCTTCCCAGCCTGGTGAAGGGCTACAATTTTGTTTCTGGTGTCCTTTGACAGCTCTTTGGTCTTCACCATAGTGGAGTTTGGAGTCAGACTGTTTGAGGGTGTGAACAGGTGTCTTTTTATACTGATAACAAGTTTAAACAGGTGCCATTACTACAGGTAATGAGTGGAGGAAAGAGGAGACTCTTAAAGAAGAAGTTACAGGTCTGTGAGAGCAAGAAATCTTGATTGTTTGTTTCTGACCAAATACTTATTTTCCACCATAATATGCAAATAAAATGATAAAAAAACAGACAATGTGATTTTCTGGAATTTTTTTTCTCAGTTTGTCTCCCATAGTTGAGGTCTACCTATGATGTAAATTACAGACGCCTCTCATCTTTTAAAGTGGTGGAACTTGCACTATTGCTGACTGACTAAATACTTTTTTGCCCCACTGTAGCTTCTGTCTTGTGCGTTGTTATCTCGGTCTGGTGAGGAGAGCTGATGGTTGGAGATTCGTTGCTGGTGGTGTATTTTCCTTTGTCTTATTTACTCGTTCCTATATTTGTATTTATTTTGCCCTGCACATTTATAGTGTATATAGAGATATAGGTAAATTTGTGAATGAAGGTAGTATAATATTTGCCTGCAGGTGAAAAGTTGGCTCCCCAAAGTCAATGTTATTGGTGGGCCCTTGTCACCCCAGTTCGACACTGACTAACTGCCATTCACTTTAGCACAGTAATCAACTATGATGGTCTAAAGGAGCATATACTTCCAAGGGAGTCACAGGTTTTCTGAAGTACTTATTGCTAGGAAAAAGGTTATATGGACAAGTAGCTAATCTACTGAGAATAAAAAAAAGAACTTTAAAAAGGACAAATTCTTCATTGATCATAGTTACTCCCAATGGCGGTAGATCGTGGAAATGTTTTTGTCCATTCAGATGTGACTTCCATGGAAGCATTCAGAGTATGTAGGGCTCAACAGTGCTGCAAAATAAGCTAGAATCCAAATATGTGCAGTCCAGGTTTTGTGATGGTGAAAAATGACTCGATATGAGCTACTGTCATGATCAAGTCCATGTTTTGTTTTTTTATAAAACTGATTGAATATGTCTTACTAACTTACACTATGTCATGTCGGACGCTGTTCAGACCAGGTCGTCCGACAGACAGCGGTAATTCTGCTTTTGACCACTATTTGCTCATTGGCGTCTGCTAGATTTTATCTAGCTGATACGGGGTTAATTTACCTAATCCTTGGATTGGAAGCTGGGCCATGCCCACTGCCTTTAAATAGTTCTCCTGATCTTTGGGTGTTGCCGATTATAGCTTCTGTCTTGTGCGTTGTTATCTTGGTCTGGTGAGGAGAGCTGGTGGTTGGAGATTCGTTGCTGGTGGTGTATTTTCCTTTGTCTTATTTACTCCTTCCTATATTTGTGTTTATTTTGCCCTGCACATTTATAGTGTATTCCTGAGTGACTGCAGCGTGGTGTATATTTTCCTTTATCCTTGTCTGTGCTAACTGTGGGTATTGGGGAATAACATCTTCACTGGGTGGTGGGTGGAGGTTTCAGCCTAGGGCTGAGCTCAGGAGACAGGGTGAGGTTCGAGGCCTGGACATGCACACCTTCAGTGTAAACTCCAGGTAGAGGGTCAGTCAGGATTTCCCTAGTCTGAGGGAAATTGCAGGGGCCCGGGTTATTAGCTCTCGCTCACCTAGTCTCTCCCTGACACACTACCTCTAATATGGTTAAAGATAAACTCGATTACTGACTGTTGGAGGTTAATTTCTGCTCCATCCTTTGAGATTGAGAACAGGGAATATTATATATTCTATATATATAATATTGTGAAATTGTTGTGCTTTGCATTCAGTTTTTTTATTATATGAAGACATTTACACCTGTCCTGTAAAAATGAGTCATTCCTCTCCTAATTGTATTCAGCTATATCACATTGAAATCAGCGGCTAAAGGCCCCGTCTCACTAAGCGATTTACCAACGATCACGACCAGCGATATGACCTGGCCGTGATCGTTGGTAAGTCGCTGTGTGGTCGCTGGGGAGCTGTCACACAGACCGCTCTCCCCAGCGACCAACGATCAGGGGAACGACTTCGGCATCGTTGAAACTGTCTTCAACGATGCCGAAGTCCCCCTGCAGCACCCGGGTAACCAGGGTAAACATCGGGTTACTAAGCGCAGGGCCGCGCTTAGTAACCCGATGTTTACCCTGGTTACCAAAAAAAACAAACAGTACATACTCGCCTTTCGGTGTCCAGGTCCCTTGCCGTCTGCTTCCTGCTCTCACTGACTGCCGGCCGTACAGCGAGAGCAGAGCGCAGCGGTGACGTCACTGCTGTGCTCTCATTTCTCACTGTACGGCCGGGAGTCAGTGAGAGCAGGAAGCGGACGGCAAGGGACCTGGACACCGAAAGGCGAGTATGTACTGTTTGTTTTTTTTTACATTTACGCTGGTAACCAGGGTAAACATCGGGTTACTAAGCGCGGCCCTGCGCTTAGTAACCCGATGTTTACCCTGGTTACCAGTGAAGACATCGCTGGATCGGTGTCACACACACCGATTCAGCAATGTCAGCGGGGCCTCAACGACCAAAAAAAGGTCCAGGCCATTCTGACACGACCAGCGATCTCGCAGCAGGGGCCTGATCGCTGCTACGTGTCACACATAGCGAGATCGCTATGGAGGTCGCTGTTGCGTCACAAAACTTGTGACTCAGCAGCGATCTCGCTAGCGATCTCGCTATGTGAGACGGGGCCTTTAGTCTTCGTCACGCTTGTGCTCAATACCTTCCTGGTGGCACTGAAAGATTGCATCAACACAACAGTGTAGCATTCAGGAGTAATTACAAAGTGTTGATAGAAAGGCTGAACTTAATATGAGCCGATCTTGTGATTAAGCTAACAAGAAACAGTAAAGCACAGCTTTCCTCCATCGGGTCCTTCTGATTCAGCAAATCTAGAGTCCTCGTCCTGGAGAGATGCATAGTATGTTTGATTAGCTCCTAGAGGTAACCACAGCGAACTCTGATGGCGTCTGCTTAATGGTACATTATTAATCATCAAAGTTTCATCCAGCAAAACACCAGCTCGGCAGTTTCCACATGTACTAAGGCTGAGTTTGTAAAATGTAGTCAAGTTTGTAATCTGGCACCAGTCGTTGTAAGATTACATTGTTGGGGTTATTGTTTTACAAAAGCCTTAAGGCTAACTACATTTCCAGGTAACGTTTGACAATAAGCTTTCATTTGTGTGCACGTGAGGAACAGGACTGTTTCTCTCTAATATATGACTTAAATTCTGCATCTTTACCCTGGCATTAGAAGCCTGATGGTTTTCCCTTTTGCCTTTCTGCTTTGTCTCCCTACACCTCGGCCTCTTACCTCTTTATAGAATTTCAGAGATACCAGGTGTACATTTCTGTAGACAGATTTGAACACTTTTTGAGAATAAATGATCAGTGCAGGAAGAAAAAAGTGATTGATAAGAAAAGCATTTTTTCTAATTAGATATATTTCAAAGTTAATTATCTCTCTTGTACTATTGGTTAATAACAAATAAATAAAAGGGTAGCTACTATTTAAAATGTACTTATCCTTTCACAGAAAATCTATATAAAAGTATGCTCTTTCCGTGGTCATCCCATACAAGTTTAAAGTGTCTTTGGCGCACTATCTATGTAATGTGAATAGGAACTGTCATAAGTCTCACACTCTGTAACTTGCGATCCGCACTTTTTTGACTGGTCGGTTCTTTCTTATCAATATTCTTCCAGCTCTCTAGGTGCAGTAATGTCTTTTTCTTCAATTACCATGTATACTTTGCTCCTGCCATTGTCCAAAGGCTTGCCTGCTTTGAATTGAAATCCCGTCTTTCTGTTATACACAATTTGACAGACAGGAGAGCAGGAGCAGCTTGACAAAGACCCTATCTTTGTTTAATACTAAACTAGAATCCAGTATAAACTTGAAAATGAGTTTTTTGGACACTTGAAAACAGCATCCTCAATGGGTAAATGTCTTCTTTTGTCTTGAAATCATCTGTCAGTAGGTGATTCAAGTGCCTATGAAAGCTTTCCCTCCATCATATTACCATTTATTTATATTCATAGTTTACAGACAGGAGATCAGGAGTAGAGAAGCAAAGATATTCCATCATTTCCGGTAATTTGCGACAGCATTTCTGCAACTAAATCACTGCACTTGATAACAGGCACGTAGTGGCTGGCAATTTTGAGTGTTTTTTTTGGGGGGTGGGGGGAAGTGGAATTGCCAGTTTATCTCATTATCTATCAATTGACATCAATTTGCCTGAAATTGAATTTCAGTACTCTAACATCTCTATTTCGGTAAACCAACATTAGGCTAAAGAGAAATTCTATTAAATTTTTTTCATACACAATATGTATCAGTTAAAGGAGTGCAGAAGCAGCAGCTGCCATCAGGCCATGCAGCATGAAGAGGTCCCTCAGAGGATCCTCTAGAGAAACATGACTTGTATGATAAATGGATCATGGATACAGGTTTACATTGGTACCCAGGAGTCGCAACTTCACACTATCACTAGTGGTGAACCTGCTGCATCATGGTAACTCAATGTATTGTCATGGTTCTCTGTTAGTACGGCTATAGGGTTAAATGATGTATTCAGCTTGGCTACATCTGTAAATCAGGTTTTCCATATTTTCTGCCTTCAGAACACTTTCTTCATTCATCCTGCCACACACAATGCTCCTGTAACAGACAGTTCTTAGTACAATGCAATGTGCCTAGAGGCCCATTTAGTTGCCAACAGTTTTCAGCGGAATATTGTAGAAAACAATATACTGGAAGGTCAGGTCATTCTTATAGCGAGCGGGTACTTATATTAGATATTACAGTATGTCTCTGCCTCTAGAACCAGCGTGAAGCAACCAACAAACCCTCGCTCCACGTTCTCTCAGCGGCCCCATCTTATTATACATCGCAGCTGCTCCTTATTTTTTTTTTTCTGATTCATTTAAGTGAAACGGATTCTGTCAGCAATGGAAAACAGCTTTGCTATCATTTCAAATGAAGCCAAAGTGATTGCCAGCTTCTGTGACAACCATACATTGGATTTCTGGACACGCTTGGCCACAACAGGTTATTAATGTAAACCTGTATGCGATGAGGAATTTTCACTATTGTGCCATGGTCGATAATGATATCCTAGGCTTATATGTTTTTCCCATGCTGCTCCGGGTTACTTCTTCCATCCATTGGACCATGTGATTCCTTCTTAACGTCTTGGTTTAGTATTTGAGGTGATCAAAGGCAGCTCTTTCAAGCAGACACTAACGAAAATCTCTTGGCAGACGTTCCGAAAAACCAGCTGCATAAAGCGCGTTTGCCAGAAATATTCATAGGTCATCAATATTCATCCCCCGATGAAGTAAATGATATGCACCAAAATGGAAAAGAGCTCAGAGAGCGTACGTATTCCTAGGGATCTATGTACAATGCAGCTCAACCATCTATCACACATTTAATGTATTTTAAATGTTACGCCTAAAGCCTAATAGAATGATTTGATAGGGCAATGGATTATTGGAAATGGCAGGTAATCAGGACTGCAATATTATTAAAGATTTGCTGTCATCTTTACATGTAAAAAGTATGTTTATGGGGGCCTCAAAAATATACAGTGCTTGGAAATACAGAAAAAAATATAGAGATACTGGAACCGGACCAAGTATGTTAATTACATGTGACATCATTGTCCGTTATATCTTAAAAGTTAATAAACGCTAATAATATTAATACTAATGTGACTCATGAAACATATTTTTATTGACAGTTTGAAAACCTGTTTTAAAGATACTGTAACAACATTTGTGACCACCAGGTGGAGATGCGCCTTCTAGTCATAGCATATAGTGTAGAGCAATGGAATTATTAGAAGTGTTTGCTGTGTGTTACTTCCTTTATTGCATATACAAAAGTTTTGCTGCATGATGACTTTTGTCTTTTGATTTAAAATTTTGTAAAGTGCATTTCACCTGATTCCATTCATTGACTGTCACATCAACATTTGTGCATAAAATGCAACATGGAAGTGAATAAAGTGTCGCTGCCAGCTTTGCCATAGAGTCACTAAGGCTGGTTTCACACTGGCGTTTTGATCTGCAGCGTTTAAAAAAAAAATGCAGGTGGTGAAAAAAATGCATGTAAACGCATGCAAACGCTGCGTTTTATAGACGCATGCGTTTTTGCATGCAGAAAAAAAAGCGGCGTTTTGACGCGTTTACATGCGTTTTTTCCTGCGTTTGCGTTTTTGAAACGCATGCTGAGAAGTGTGTGACAGCTGCCAATCATCAAAATCAACTAGAAAACCCACTATTAATAGAATTAGATAGGGTTAGGGTTAGGGTTAGGATCTCTAGGGTTAGGGTTAGGGGTAGCTTTTTATTAGAAGAATGTCCTGGTCACCAGGTCACTGATAAGCCACCCCCCACCATCAAGGTGATAAAGGGAGCCAAACCCTAACCCTAACCCTAACCCTAGGGATCCAAACCCTAACCCTACCCCTAACCCTACCCCTAACCCTAACCCTACCCCTAACCCTAACCATAACCCTTGGGATCCTAAGCCTACCCCTAACCCTAACCATAACCCTTGGGATCCTAACCCTACCCCTAACCCTAACCCTAGGGATCCAAACCCTAACACTACCCCTAACCCTACCCCTAACCCTACCCCTAACCATAACCCTAGGGATCCTAACCCTAACCCTAACCTAAGGGTTAGGATCCTAACCCTAACACTAAGGGTTAGGGTTAGGATCCCTAGGGTTAGGGTTAGGGTTAGGATTCCTAGGGTTACTAGGGATCCTAACCCTAACCCTAACCATTACCCTAGGGATCCTAACCCTAATTCTAACCCTAAGGGTTAGTAACCCTAAGGGTTAGGGTTAGGGTTAGGATCCTTAGGGTTAGGGTTAGGGTTAGGATCCCTAGGGTTACTAGGGATCCTAACCTTAGGGTTAGGGTTAGGGTTAGGATCCCTAGTAACCCAAGGGTTAGGGTTAGGGTTAGGGTTTTCTTGTTTTTTTTGTTTTCTTGTGTTTTTCTATAGAAACGCACGCGTTTAAAAACGCATGCAAACGCATGTGCTTAAAAACGCATGTGTTTACATAGACAGCAATACATTTTTTGCTGCGAATAAACGCATGCGTTTTTTGCGGCAAAAAAACGCCGCTAGAAATTACTACAGGTTGTATTTCTGCAACTAAACGCACGCATCAAAAAATGCATGCGTTGCCGAAAACGCGTCAAAACGCATGCCAAAAAACGCATGCGTTTTTAATGTTAAGTATAGAAAATAAACCGCATGTGTTTTTTAGCGCTAAAACGCAGCGGCAAAAAACGCAAGTGTGAAACCAGCCTAAAGCTGCACAACAGTAAACTGAGTTATCCTGTGCTGTGATGACAAAAATACAATTTATTACATTGCTGATATGCTATGCATTACAGCCACTGAATAACATTAAAGGCTATGTTAAACTATTTGTTTCATTTATTTTATGATCATATATGCACTAAAGCAATATTTAATCAAACATAGCCATTAATGTATATACATGTACATATACTGTACATATCACATCACTATTATTATCTTACTCTATTATTTCCATCCTATAATATCCTATTCTCTCTTCCTTACTTTCCTTCTTATGAAATATCCCTTGTACCTACCATCATTTCTACTCACCATCCTTCTTTGTCTTCATCCTCATCTTCACCTTCTTTCTTCCATATGTATATTCTATAGTTCATTCCCAATCTACAGATATCCATCCCTCCTTTTCATGTTCGTACTTTTTTGATCCTTTATTTTCTTTAGTCTTTCCATCCTTAATCCCCAATTCCCTCTTCTATATCTGCATCCTATGAGACCTTTCTCCCCATCTTCTTTTTTTCTTTTCCTGTATCCCTTTTTTCCTGCCTCCTTCTCTCCCAGCCTCCATAACACCTTACTCCCATCCGTTCCTTCCTCTCACACCATACTCCCCTCCATGTCTCTCTCCCAGCCTCCGTCACACCCTACTCCCCTCCATGTCTCTCTCCCAGCCTCCGTCACACTCTACTCCCCTCCATGTCTCTCTCCCAGCCTCCGTCACACCCTACTCCCCTCCATGTCTCTGCCCCAGGCTCCATCATACCCTACTCCCCTCCTTCCCTCCCAGCCTCCATCACATCATACTCCCCTTCTTCCCTCCCTGCCTCCATCACACCCTATTCCTCTTCTTCCCTCCCTCTCTTCCAGCCTCCATCACATCCTATTCCTCTTCTTCCCTCCCTCTCTTCCAGCCTCCATCACACCCTTCTCCCCTCCCTCATTCTCTCTCCCCCAGACTTCATCATACCCTACTGCCCTCGCTTCCTCCCTCTCACCCTCCAACCCCTCTTTCCTTTATTCCTATTTTTTATGCCTTCCAGTCTTATCCCTACTTTCTAACTTCCTTAACTCAATCATCCTATGTATACATCCCCCATTACTTCTTTTCTCGCTTGTTCCTACTGTAGGATGCACATGTAAATGCCTACACAGCCATTTAATCTGATATTGCATCTGAAGTTGTATCAGTCTTTACTATTTATTGTTATGAATTTATTATTTTTGCAATTATTTATTTTATTTTTTTCTATTTATTATGTTGCTTCAAACATCTCTATGTCTACTTCATCTAATATATAAAGCTGAATGTGTGTGTGTGTGTATGTGTGTATGTCCGGGATTGGCATCTGCACCGTCGCAGCTACAGCCACAAAATTTTGCACAGTCACACGTCTGGACCCTGAGAGCTTCATAGGCTATGTTGTGGGGTGAAATTTTAACCCTGTGCTTTCCAATTCACCAAACAATTTTGCCCCTGTCTACATAATGGGGAAAAAGTGAAAGGAAAAGTGTTGGATGCAAATTGACAGAAGCCAGATGTGAACAAGGGGGACTTAAAGAATGAGAGCGATGGTGCCAAAGAGTATATACCGTACAGTTGTGAAGGTGGGGCCCCGACATGGGATACTCACCACACACGGGGATATGAACACACACACAAAATGTGCCACACACTACCACGTGCTTGAACTCACATACCACCCTCAGCACACATTTCACCACACATACACCAACCTCGCCACATAAAAGTCGAAACACAAAAGTCACTGCTCAAAATTTGCCACATGCAAAACTCGCCCCATGCAAAACTAGGCTCACGCAAAACTCGCCACACGTGCAAAACTCACCTCATGGAAGACTCGCCACATGCAAAACTTGCACACGCGGAAAAATTGCCACATGCACAAAGTTGCAACACATGCAAAAGTTGCCTCACACACAACTTGCACATACTCAAAACACACCACACATAAAACTCGCCACGCGCAAAACTCGCCATGTGCAAAACTTGCTGCACACAACTTGCTACATTAACCTGTCACATGCAACTCGACACACAAAAAGTTGCTACACGCATGTTGCCACACAAATCTCATCTCACAAAAGTCGCTACATGCATGTAGCAACACGCAACTCAACACACACAACTTGACACATGAAACTCGCCCTAAAACACACACAAGTCTGGTATTATCCTTCAAAAATAAAAATCTGATTAATAAGCAGGCAAACTACAAGAGCAACAAATGTACCATATAGGAAATATGGCAGCTGTCAGTCACATGACTTGTCTATTATGTCTATGTGTGAGCTAATATATACCGCCAGGGGGGAGGGCTCCTGTTGGCTGGGGATTTATCAGGCTGCCAATTTAGCTTACAAATGCTGAGGTAAAAATACTAACCAAATAACATGTGAACGAGGTCTAATACAGGAGGAGATGACACACACATACAGTATATACTATATACAGGAGGAGATGACATACAGGTACATACTATATACAGGGGAGATGACACACAGGTATGTACTATATACAGGAGCAGATGACACACAGGTATATACTATATACAGGAGGAGATGACTTACAGGTATATACTATATACAGGAGGAGATGACACACATATATACTATATACAGGAGGAGATGACATACAGGTTTATACTTTATAAAAGAGGAGATGACACATAGGTACTGTATATAGAAGAGGAGATGACATACAGCAGGTATATACTATATACAGGGGAGATGACATACATGTATATACCATATATAGGAGGAGATGACATACAGATATATACTATATACAGAGGAGATGACATACAGGTATATACTATATACAGGAGGAGATGACATACAGCAGATATATACTGTTTACAGGGGAGATGACATACAGGTATATACTATATGCATGGGAGATGACATACAGGTATATACTATATACAGGAGATGACATACAGGTGTATACTATATATAAGGGAGATGACAAACATGTATATACTGAGGGGAAAATGAGAGGTGTGAGGGGAAAATGAGAAGGTGTGTGCAAAATAAGATGAGCGAGGGAAAATAGTGGAGTGATCAGAAAATGACAGATGTGAGGTCGAAATGACAAGTGTTAGGGGGAATGAGAGTAGTGATGGGGGAATGAGAGGAGTGAGGGGGAAAATGAGAGGAGTGAGGGGGAAAATGAGAGGTGTGAGGGAGAAAATGAGAGATGTGAGGGGGAAAATGAAAGATGTGAGGGGGGAAATGAGAGGCATGATGGGAAAATAAGAGAAGTGAGGTGCTATAACTAACCACAGATATTTACTATGCCCAGGCAATGCCGGGCTCTTCAGCTAGTTATCAATAAAAGTGAACCTGGCAACAGTATTGACGCCTATAATTTACTTCCATGGCTGCATTTGTCTTTTATAGCAACCCTATTATGTAGACAAAATTACAATACATAGTGATACTTGCGTTATCAAGCTCCTTTCTGCGCATATTCCAATGACTAGACTAATTGGAAAGGCGCACACTCCAATCTCACCTGGCTTGCCCCATCTGTGGGTAGCATTTCCCACTGAGAATGATTGAGATCCCTGAACCGTCTTTACGTTCTCATCCAGAACTTTGAATTCTGCAGCTCCTCGTGAATACCGTGACTTTAGATATGCACAGTGGATCTCTGCCTATGTGCCAGAGGTTTGTGGTCTACTGTGAATGTCCGAAGTCACAAAATTCACAAGCAGCCTCAGGATTCAAAGTTGTCAGGTTATAATGTAACGACGGCTCAGGGATCTCAGTGGACATGCTACCGTCAGATGGGGCACGACCGGTCAGCTTGAATTGTGCAGCTTTTCCAACTAGTCTGGTCATCTGAATATGCATCAACAGAAGCTTGAAAAGGTGAGTATTACCTTGTATTATAAACTTATCCTATACAATGGAGTAATCAACTTTAATAGTGCACCCATGTAATTACTGTAGGCTGTAGATATTTATCTGCTGTCAGGTTCACTTTAACTGTATTGTAAGTGCTATCTTGAGTTACTGACTTCAGTGAGGATCACAACCTAATTTTCCTGTGTCACACGCTCACATAAAACTACTCAAGTAAGCCAATATCATGCTGTAAGAAGCTATACTGATAACATACAGGTATTAGTTTATTGGGTAACCACCGATCGACCAAACCGCTGCATGACCAGCTTTACCCTCGCCTACTGTATTCTCACCCATCCCTTGTAGATTGTGAGCCTTCGCGGGCAGGGTCCTCTCTCCTCCTGTACCAGTTATGACTTGTATTGTTTAAGATTATTGTACTTGTTTTTATTATGTATACCCCTCCTTACATGTAAAGCGCCATGGAATAAATGGCGCTATAATAAATAATAATAATAATAATAATAATTGGGTGAATATTAAAGTCATTATCCAGATAATTACCTTACTACGATTATTCTGTTGTAAAAAAATAACCTTTATTAGGTACACATTAAAAGAAAAACCCTAAGACGGTGAAAAAGGTGCAAAAGTGCAAAGTGCTATATAAGAAAAAATCAGAGAGGTGATCTGTCCCTAACAACTAGGTCTTTTAAACACCTTCCTGACTACGGAGGTTGGCACCCTATGAAAAGGTAATGAGTATTGGTGCCACCGTTCACTGGTCAACTGTTCCTAAACTAATAGAAAAGAAAAAGCCAGCTCACCAAACTCCAGGTGCACAGAACTCCCTCCTGATGAGACGTGATAAAGTCAATGGGAAAAAGAGTCTTTGTTCCAGCTCCTTTGGAATAAAAATCTTCAAATTTATTTAGTCCATTTAAAACATGATAGGCTCCAAGACTGCACTGTAATGCACACAGGGACACAAGAGCGATGCGTTTCGGCAGCAACAGTGATCTTCTTTATCAAAGCTTTGATAAAGATCGCTGCTGCAGTCGAAACGCGTCGCTCTTTTGTCCCAGTATGCATTACAGTGCAGTCTTGGAGCCTATCATGTTTTAAATGGACTAAATAAATTTGAAGATTTTTATTCCAAAGGAGCAGGAACATATACTATTTTTCCTATTGTCCCTAAACTAACCTTGATAGCCCTGAATAAGGGATGGATGAAAGTTGACTATATCTCTGATACTGTGCACCTCAACTGCGGAGAAAAAGATAAGTAAGGGAGAGTACAGCAAATTCAACAGTTTACCAAAGGAACACTGAAGGGATTCCCACAATTATAGTAACTAAAATGGAGCATCAGTATACAATGAAGGTGAAACTGGGTGAGATCCAGGATTCAACCAGGATACCTCAAATAAACTTTGGACGTACATTTGCCTAAACTGAGAACCTGCACTGAAAATCTGAAGAAGGTGCAGGAAAGTGCAGAACACACAAAGGTGTAGGGAGAGGGTGCTCTGTCCCTAGTACTGGGACATAATGCATACCTTTATGCTTGCAGAGTTTGGCACCCTAAGATGACGAGAGATGGTGCACCGGCTCATGTGTCGACTGACGCTAGCCTTTCCTAGGTACCTTGAATAAAGATGCATAGATAGAAGGTACAGTGTGGACTAATGTGTCAAAGGGGGAGGTAAATAAAAGTCTCAGGAAGGGTTCCCCTTGTGAATGGACTGGTAGATAATACAAGATAAAGCACAATATAGTTATGTGGTAAGTATAGAAGTCGATGGTATATAACAATCTCAAAAAGATATCAGTATTGGGGAGATCCCAGAAATGACTAGATAGATATGACTGGTCAAATAATGACACATTGGTCCATAGGGTGCCAACATCCGCAGTCAGGAAGGTGTGTATAAGACCTAGTTACTAGGGACAGATCACTTCTCTGTTTCTTATATAGCACTTGGCATTTTTCACCTTTTAGGGTTTTTCTTTTAATATATATCTAATAAAGGTTATTTTTTAATAATGATTTTTTGTGAGCTGTCAGACATAGTGTTGAGCGATACCGTCCGATACTTGAAAGTATCGGTATCGGATAGTATCGGCCGATACCCGAAAAGTATCGGATATCGCCAATACCGATACCCAATACCAATACAAGTCAATGGGACACCAAGTATCGGAAGGTATCCTGATGGTTCCCAGGGTCTGAAGGAGAGGAAACTCTCCTTCAGGCCCTGGGATCCATATTACTGTGTAAAATAAAGAATTAAAATAAAAAATATTGATATACTCACCTCTCCGGAGGCCCCTGGACATCACCGCTGGTAACCGGCAGCCTGCTTTGCTTAAAATGAGCGCGTTCAGCACCTTCCATGATGTCACGGCTTCTGATTGGTCGCGTGCCGCTCATGTGACCGCCACACGACCAATCACAAGCCGTGACGTAATTCTCAGGTCCTAAATTCCTAGAATTCGGAATTTAGGACCTGAGAATTACGTCACGGCTTGTGATTGGTCGTGTGGCGGTCACATGAGCGGCACGCGACCAATCAGAAGCCGTGACGTCATGGAAGGTGCTGAACGCGCTCATTTTAAGCAAAGCAGGCTGCCGGTTACCAGCGGTGATGTCCAGGGGCCTCCGGAGAGGTGAGTATATCAATATTTTTTATTTTAATTCTTTATTTTTTACATGGATATGGATCCCAGGGCCTGAAGGAGAGTTTCCTCTCCTTCAGACCCTGGGAACCATACACTGGGAACTTCCAATTCCGATTCCCGATACCACAAAAGTATCGGATCTCGGTATCGGGATTCCGATACCGCAAGTATCGGCCGATACCCGATACTTGCGGTATCGGAATGCTCAACACAAGTCAGACACCATTGCTTCATCCTTTTTGTTAGCTAGGATTATTTTATGCAATAGACACATGGCAGGAAACAAAAGCTGTTGTCCAAGGTGTTCAGAAAATCACAGACTTTCAAGACTCCAGCTAAGAAGACAATGACTATTAGCAGCATTGCCCTGCACCATTATAGAAAAACAGACATTTGAATTTAGTTTTTCAACACATTCAACCTCGTTCTATTTTGACTTTCACTTTGCATTACCACAGTTGAACAACACAACAATTCTACCTAATGAGGTTTGACGGGAAGCAGAATTCATGGTGACTTACTATCTGTAATTTGCTATTCAAGTAGTTTCTTTTTAAGACTCTAAAATGTCTTTAATGAATACACAGCGGGCCAAGATTTCCTTTAAAAGCTGATTGCTACATCCACACAAGTGACAAGTGTTTAGCTGAGAAAACGCCACAGGCTGATGTGAAACAAATAAACAGCAGTCCTGACGTCCATGGCACAAGCAAATTTAGCCCTTCACAGTAGGCTAATAGACCCACCTACAGCAGTGATACATATCTGTAAAGTACTGTACTAGGCTCATAAATACTTACCATAAATCAGAATTTCAAGATTTGGATTTACTGTATAAGAGGTCAGTTATTTGTCTTCCATTATGCATATCACAATATTGGCATTTCACAGTCAGATTAATTCATTACAAGCTGTAAAAATTAAAATTAAATATTTCAATTTAATGACTTTTACAACAAAGTAATATTATGAATGGAATTGAAGTAAAGTAGATGATCTAGCTCTGAGCAGAGGAGAGAGATGAGCAATTTGATTTGTGCTGCCCAGTCCTGTCCTCCACAGTTGCAGATCTTCACTTCTCCATCCAGCACGCTCAGCACTTCTGGCAATTATTAGGCTCTACAACATCATGACAGCATGAGTTCTAGTCACCAGGTCCCACTCAATGTCATGACATACTTTATTCAAAAATGTCATGATGTCCAAGGGGTTTTGTAAATGTACAAGATGCCAGGATGCCAGGCTGAAAATTCATAGCACAAATGGAGGACCAGACTGCACATTCGACATGGACACAGCTCTACCTAGATATCTAAGAACAACCAAAGTTGATCTGCCACATAGGAGGGCACCAGATTTTTTAATGTCACATGGAATGTGAAGTCCACTCCTACACATTTTGTATGGAAGCCCAGAATTTACAAAATATTGTGTAGAAGCATATTGGGCATTGCAAAGGGAAACTGGAAAGAAAATGAATATATTCATTAATATTTAAATATATAAAGTACTGTAAAAATGTTTTGTGCAAGTGCAAAAAATATCCAGAACTACTTGTCCTTCTTATGCTAATGATAGTCCTTGAGAACCTGGACTGTTTGCTTCTGGTTGTTGTCCTTCTGCTGATTAAATTTGCAGGCAATTGGACAACTTTCTGATGATGTTCCATGATATTCAATGATGGATAAGTCTCTGAGTCTATTTTCCAGCATTGAGGACACCAGGAAATCAGCATTGTTGAGGATCATAGACAACAGAAGCCTGTCAAGGAAATTTAGTGCAGCAGATGACACACCATATTTAGTTCCCCTTCAAAATTGGAAGATGTCTAGCAATTCCATCAGCTCAGAACTGTCAGAAAAAAATGGGACCCAGCTACTCCCATCTTCTGTTTGGAGAATTCTGTTCATGGGGTCTAAAAGGAAATACTGTGTCCAAAAAGTATTATCTTTGACATGAGAACAAGGCAAAGCAATTTAACTATGGTATGCATGAAAACATGGAAATTGGGATCATGAAATAGGGTGGAAGGTGAGATAGGCAGATCAGTCAAATATTGCAAGATTTGTCTATAACAAAAGACAGTTTGTTTTCTGAAGAAGAGGAGAGCAGTATAATAATGAATGTCTGTAAGTAACAGTGAAGCATGGTGGAGGCTCCTTGCAAGTTTCGGACTGCATATGAGCAAATTAAGTTGAGGATTTGATATTGATTAATGGTGCCCTCCATACTAAGAAATGCAAGCAGATACTTATCCATCATACAATACTATCATAGAGGCGTCTGATTGGCTCCAAATTTATTCTGCAACAGGGCAATGACCCCAAACATGCAGACAATGTCATTAGGAACGAAGTAATGATTGTGTTTGAAATTAGATAAGAAAATGTATAATCATTATCACCTCTTATTTAATTGGTTACTCATACCCCTGACCATAATCCTACAAAATCCCTCAAAGAATTTGTTATTTTGAAGGCCAAGGATGTTCACGCCAAGTATTTAGATTTATCTTTGATTTATTCAAAGTGCATTTTATTAATTAATAGAAGTAAACTATTATCACTTCTATTTTTCTATTTTGTATTCATTGTATTAAATCCTCACATTGCAGGAATATTTCAGGTTTTGTAATAATTGCAAGTTGACTTGCAATGTTCCCACATTCTGTTTAGTGATTAACCCCTTAATCCCATATGACGTACTATCCCGTCAAGGTGACCTGGGACTTAATTCCCAGTGACGGGATAGTACGTCATATGCGATCGGCCGTGCTCACGGGGGGAGCGCGGCCGATCGCGGCCGGGTGTCAGCTGCCTATCGCAGCTGACATCCGGCACTGTGTGCCAGGAGCGGTCACGGACCGCCCCCGGCACATTAACCCCCGGCACACCGCGATCAAACATGATCGTGGTGTACCGGCGGTACAGGGAAGCATCGCGCAGGGAGGGGGCTCCCTGCGGGCTTCCCTGAGACGATCGGTACAAGGGAATGTACTCACCTTGTACCGAGCGTCTCCTCCCGGCAGGCCCCGGATCCAAAATGGCCGCGGGGCTGCATCCGGGTCCTGCAGGGAGGACTTCCGGGTCAGGAGCAGGCTGCAGCTGCAGCTCTGTAAGCCTGCAGCGATGTAAGTGAGATCGCCGATCTGATAGAGTGCTATGCAAACTATCAGATCGGCAATCTGTGATGTCCCCCCCTGGGACAAAGTAAAAAAGTAAAAAAAAAAATGTCCACATGTGTAAAAAAAAAAATAATTCCTAAATAAAGAAGGAAAAAAAAATATTATTCCCATAAATACATTGCTTTATCTAAAAAAAATAAAAAAATAAATAAAAGTATACATATTTAGTAATGCCGCGTCCGTAACGACCCAACCTATAAAACTGTCCCACTAGTTAACCCCTTCAGTGAACACCGTAAGAAAAAAAAAAAAAAAACGAGCCAAAAAACAACGCTTTATTATCATACCGCCAAACAAAAAGTGAAATAACACGCGATCAAAAAGACGGAAATAAATAACCATGATACCGGTGAAAACGTCATCTTGTCCCGCAAAAAACAAGCCACCATATAGCATCATAACCAAAAAAATAAAAAAGTTATAGTCCTCAGAATAAAGCGATGCAAAAATAATTATTTTTTCTATAAAATAGCTTTTATCGTATAAAAGCGCCAAAACATAAAAAAATGATATAAATGAGATATCGCTGTAATCGTACTGACCCAACGAATAAAGCTGCTTTATCAATTTTACCAAACGTGGAACGGTATAAACGCCTCCCTCAAAAGAAATTCATGAATAGCTGGTTTTTGGTCATTCTGCCTCACAAAAATCGGAATAAAAAGTGATCAAAAACTGTCACGTGTCCGAAAATGTTACCAATAAAAACGTCAACTCGTGCTGCAAAAAACAAGACTTCACATGACTCTGTGGACCAAAATACGGAAAAATTATAGGTCTCAAAATGTGGAGACGCAAAAACTTTTTTGCTATAAAAAGCGTCTTTTAGTGTGTGACAGCTGCCAATCATAAAAATCCGATATAAAAAACGCTATGAAAGTAAATCAAATCCCCCTTCATCACCCCCTTAGTTAGGGAAAAATAATAAAATGTAAAAAATGTATTTGTTTCCATTTTCCCATTAGGGCTAGGGTTAGGGTTAGGGCTAGGGTTAGGGCTTGGGTTAGGGCTAGGGTTAGGGCTAGGGCTAGGGTTAGGGCTAGGGTTAGGGCTAGGGTTAGGGTTAGGGTTGGGGCTAGGGTTAGGGCTAGGGTTAGGGTTGGGGCTAGGGTTAGGGCTAGGGTTAGGGCTAGGGCTAGGGCTAGGGCTAGGGTTAGGGCTAGGGTTAGGATTAGGGCTAGGGTTAGGGCTAGGGTTAGGGTTGGGGCTAGGGTTGGAGCTAAAGTTAGGGTTGGGGCTAAAGTTAGGAATAGGGTTGGGGCAAAAGTTAGGGTTAGGGATAAAGTTAGGGTTAGGGTTGGGGCTAAAGTTAGGGTTAGGGTTTGGATTACATTTACGGTTGGGTGTTGTGAATTTGGTTTTTGGGCTCCCCCGGTGGTCACTGGTGGTACTGGACTTGTGTGCTTCACTTTCTCTGTTCACCTGTTTCCATCAGGATATGGGAGTATCCTATTTAGCCTTGCTGCTCAGTTATTCTAGTGCCGGCCATCAATGTAACCAGAGCCTTTCTGTTGCATGTTCCTGCTTCTAGACTACTATCAGATAAGTTGGACTCTTAGTCCTAAGTTTGTTTGCATTTTTGTTCCAGTTCACAGTTATGTTATGTTTCTGTAGCTGGAAGCTCTTGTGGGCCGAAATTACCACTCCGGTGTCATGAGTTGACACATGAGTCTTAAAGTAATTTCTGGATGGTATTTTAATAGGGTTTTCAGCTGACCGTGAAGTTCCCTATTGTATCTTCTTACTATCTAGTAAGCGGACCTCGCTTTGCTGAACCTACCTTCATACTGCGTATGTCTTTTCCTCTGAACTCACCATCAATATATGTGGGGGGCTTCTGTCTCCTTTTTGGGGGAATTTCCCTAGAGGTAAGCCAGGTCTGTTTTTTCCTCTAATAGGGTTAGTTAGTTCTCCGGCTGGCGCTGGGCGTCTAGGGATAAAACGTAGGTACGTCACCCGGCCACTGTTAGTTGTGTGATAGGTTTAGCTCACGGTCAGCTCGAGATTCCATCACCCAAGAGCTAGTCTGTTATTTAAGTTCTCTGACGTTCCCTTGCCATTGGGAACCATGACAGTATGGCCGGCCGAGGGTTAAAACCGTTGACAGAAGAAAGGAGAGAAAGTCTGCAGATTTTTTTTTTTTTTCTGAGCTTGCTCTATAGTTTACTCAGTTGCATTTCTGCTCTAATTGCAGCCTTTGCCTCTCTCTCTCCTTCTAATCCTTGAATGGCTCTGATCTCACCTGAGTAAAATGGATCCTCAGAGTTCGGCTACAGGTTTGAATAATCTTGCTACGAAGGTTCAAAATTTACAGGATTTTGTTATTCATGCTCCTATATCTGAACCTAGAATTCCTATACCAGAATTTTTCTCCGGGGATAGATCTCGTTTCCTGAATTTCAAAAATAATTGTAAATTATTTCTTTCCCTGAGATCTCGCTCCGCTGGAGATCCCGCACAGCAGGTTAGGATAGTAATTTCCTTGCTGCGGGGTGACCCTCAAGACTGGGCATTTGCATTGGCACCCGGGGATCCTGCGTTGCTCAATGTGGATGCGTTTTTTCTGGCTTTGGGGTTGCTTCATGAGGAACCTAACTTAGAGATTCAGGCTGAAAAAGCCTTGATGGCCCTATCTCAAGGGCAAGATGAAGCTGAAATATACTGCCAAAAATTTCGTAAATGGTCTGTGCTTACTCAGTGGAATGAGTGCGTCCTGGAGGCGAATTTCAGAGAGGGTCTCTCTGATGCCATTAAAGATGTTATGGTGGGGTTCCCTGCACCTACAGGTCTGAATGAGTCCATGACAATGGCTATTCAGATTGATCGGCATTTGCGGGAGCGCAAACCTGTGCACCATGTGGCGGTGTCTTCTGAGAAGGCTCCAGAAAATATGCAATGTGATAGAATTCTGTCCAGAAGCGAACGGCAGAATTTTAGGCGAAAAAATGGGTTGTGCTTCTATTGTGGTGATTCAACTCATGTTATATCAGCATGCTCTAAACGTACAAAAAAGGTTGATAAGTCTATTTCAATTGGCACTTTACAGTCTAAGTTTATTTTGTCTGTGACCTTGATTTGTTCATTATCGTCAATTACCGCGGATGCCTATGTCGACTCTGGCGCCGCTTTGAGTCTCATGGATTGGTCCTTTGCCAGGCGCTGTGGGTTTGATCTAGAGCCTCTGGAAGTTCCTATACCTCTGAAGGGTATTGACTCTACACCATTGGCTAGTAATAAACCACAATACTGGACACAAGTGACTATGCGTATGAATCCAGACCATCAGGAGACGATTCGCTTCCTTGTGTTGTACAATCTACATGATGTTTTGGTGCTCGGATTGCCATGGTTACAATCTCATAACCCAGTTCTTGACTGGAAAGCAATGTCTGTGTTAAGCTGGGGATGTCAGGGGGCTCATGGGGACGTACCTTTGGTTTCCATTTCGTCATCTATTCCCTCTGAGATTCCGGAATTTTTATCTGATTATCGTGATGTTTTTGAGGAGCCTAAGCTTGGTTCACTACCTCCTCACAGAAATTGCGATTGTACCATAGATCTGATTCCGGGCAGTAAATTTCCAAAGGGTCATTTATTTAATCTATCTGTACCTGAACATGCTGCTATGCGAGAATATATTAAGGAGTCCCTGGAAAAGGGACATATTCGTCCTTCTTCATCTCCCTTAGGAGCCGTTTTTTTCTTTGTATCTAAAAAAGATGGCTCTTTGAGGCCGTGTATTGATTATCGACTCTTGAATAAAATTACAGTCAGATATCAGTATCCTCTGTCACTGCTGACTGATTTGTTTGCTCGAATAAAAGGGGCTAAGTGGTTCTCTAAGATTGATCTCCGTGGGGCGTATAATTTGGTGCGAATTAAGCAGGGGGATGAGTGGAAAACCGCATTTAATACGCCCGAGGGCCATTTTGAGTATTTAGTAATGCCTTTTGGTCTTTCAAATGCCCCTTCAGTCTTTCAGTCCTTTATGCATGACATTTTCCGGGAATATTTGGATAAATTCATGATCGTGTATCTGGATGATGTTTTGATTTTTTCGGATGACTGGGATTCTCATGTCCAACAGGTCAGGAGGGTTTTTCAGGTTTTGCGGGCTAATTCCTTGTGTGTGAAGGGTTCTAAGTGTATTTTTGGGGTTCAAAAGATTTCTTTTTTGGGGTACATTTTTTCCCCCTCTTCCATTGAGATGGATCCTGTCAAGGTTCGGGCTATTTGTGATTGGACGCAACCTTCTTCGCTTAAGAGCCTTCAGAAATTTTTGGGCTTTGCTAATTTTTATCGTCGATTTATAACTGGTTTTTCTGATGTTGCTAAACCTTTGACTGATTTGACCAAAAAGGGTGCTGATGTTGCTGATTGGTCCCCTGCTGCTGTGGAGGCCTTTCGGGAGCTTAAGCGCCGCTTTTCTTCCGCCCCTGTGTTGCGTCAGCCTGATGTTACTCTTCCTTTTCAGGTTGAGGTCGATGCTTCCGAGATCGGAGCTGGGGCGGTCTTGTCGCAGAAAAGTTCCGATTGCTCCGTGATGAGACCTTGTGCGTTCTTTTCTCGAAAATTTTCGCCCGCCGAGCGAAATTATGATATTGGTAATCGGGAGCTTTTGGCTATGAAGTGGGCTTTTGAGGAGTGGCGTCATTGGCTTGAGGGGGCTAGACATCAGGTGGTGGTATTGACCGATCACAAGAATTTGATTTATCTTGAGTCTGCCAGGCGCCTGAATCCTAGACAGGCGCGCTGGTCGTTGTTTTTCTCTCGGTTTAATTTTGTGGTCTCATACTTACCAGGTTCTAAAAATGTGAAGGCGGATGCCCTTTCTAGGAGTTTTGAGCCTGATTTCCCTGGTGATTCTGAACCTACAGGTATCCTTAAGGATGGGGTGATATTATCTGCTGTTTCCCCAGACCTGCGACGGGCTTTGCAGGAGTTTCAGGCGGATAGACCTGATCGTTGCCCGCCTGGTAGACTGTTTGTTCCTGATGATTGGACCAGTAGAGTCATCTCGGAGGTTCATTCTTCTGCGTTGGCAGGTCATCCCGGGATCTTTGGTACCAGGGATTTGGTGGCTAGGTCCTTCTGGTGGCCTTCTCTGTCTCGAGATGTACGAGTTTTTGTGCAGTCTTGTGATGTTTGTGCTCGGGCCAAACCTTGTTGTTCTTGGGCTAGCGGATTGTTGTTATCTTTGCCTATTCCAAAGAGGCCTTGGACTCACATCTCTATGGATTTTATTTCTGATCTCCCTGTTTCTCAGAAAATGTCTGTCATCTGGGTGGTGTGTGACCGTTTTTCCAAGATGGTTCATTTGGTGCCCTTGCCTAAGTTGCCGTCCTCTTCCAAGTTGGTTCCTCTGTTTTTTCAAAATGTGGTTCGCTTGCATGGTATTCCGGAGAATATCGTTTCTGACAGGGGGACCCAGTTCGTGTCTAGATTTTGGCGGGCGTTCTGTGCTAGGATGGGCATTGATTTGTCTTTTTCGTCTGCGTTCCATCCTCAGACTAATGGCCAGACTGAGCAAACTAATCAGATCTTGGAGACTTATTTGAGGTGTTTTGTGTCTGCGGATCAGGATGACTGGGTTGCCTTTTTGCCGTTGGCGGAGTTTGCCCTCAATAATCGGGCTAGTTCTGCCACTTTGGTTTCTCCTTTCTTTTGCAATTCGGGGTTACATCCTCGCTTTTCTTCTGGTCAGGTGGAGTCTTCGGATTGTCCTGGAGTGGATACTGTGGTGGATAGGTTGCATCGGATTTGGGGACAGGTGGTGGACAATTTGGAGTTGTCCCAGGAGAAGACTCGGCATTTTGCTAACCGCCGTCGTCGTGTTGGTCCTCGTCTTCGTGTTGGGGACTTGGTGTGGTTGTCTTCTCGTTTTGTCCCTATGAGGGTTTCTTCTCCTAAGTTTAAGCCTCGGTTCATCGGCCCGTATAAGATTTTGGAGATTCTTAACCCTGTGTTCTTTCGATTGGACCTCCCGGCATCTTTTTCTATCCATAATGTCTTCCATCGGTCATTATTGCGCAGGTATGAGGTACTGGTTGTGCCTTCCGTTGAGCCTCCCGCTCCGGTGTTGGTTGAGGGTGAATTGGAGTACGTTGTGGAGAAGATCTTGGACTCCCGTGTTTCCAGACGGAAACTTCAGTATCTGGTCAAGTGGAAGGGCTACGGTCAGGAGGATAATTCTTGGGTGACAGCCTCTGATGTTCATGCCTCTGATTTGGTCCGTGCCTTTCATAGGGCTCATCCTGATCGCCCTGGTGGTTCTTGTGAGGGTTCGGTGCCCCCTCCTTGAGGGGGGGGTACTGTTGTGAATTTGGTTTTTGGGCTCCCCCGGTGGTCACTGGTGGTACTGGACTTGTGTGCTTCACTTTCTCTGTTCACCTGTTTCCATCAGGATATGGGAGTATCCTATTTAGCCTTGCTGCTCAGTTATTCTAGTGCCGGCAATCAATGTAACCAGAGCCTTTCTGTTGCATGTTCCTGCTTCTAGACTACTATCAGCTAAGTTGGACTCTTAGTCCTAAGTTTGTTTGCATTTTTGTTCCAGTTCACAGTTATGTTATGTTTCTGTAGCTGGAAGCTCTTGTGGGCCGAAATTACCACTCCGGTGTCATGAGTTGACACATGAGTCTTAAAGTAATTTCTGGATGGTATTTTAATAGGGTTTTCAGCTGACCGTGAAGTTCCCTATTGTATCTTCTTACTATCTAGTAAGCGGACCTCGCTTTGCTGAACCTACCTTCATACTGCGTATGTCTTTTCCTCTGAACTCACCGTCAATATATGTGGGGGGCTTCTGTCTCCTTTTTGGGGGAATTTCCCTAGAGGTAAGCCAGGTCTGTTTTTTCCTCTAATAGGGTTAGTTAGTTCTCCGGCTGGCGCTGGGCGTCTAGGGATAAAACGTAGGTACGTCACCCGGCCACTGTTAGTTGTGTGATAGGTTTAGCTCACGGTCAGCTCGAGATTCCATCACCCAAGAGCTAGTCTGTTATTTAAGTTCTCTGACGTTCCCTTGCCATTGGGAACCATGACAGTTGGGATTAGAATTAGGGGTGTGTCAGGGTTAGGGGTGTGGTTAGGGTTACAGATAAGATTAGGGTTAGGGGTGTGTTTGGATTAGTTTCAGGTAGAATTGGGGAGTTTCCACTGTTCAGGCATATCAGGGGCTCTCCAAACGCGACATGGCGTCCGATCTCAATTCCAGACAATACTGAGTTGAAAAAGTAAAACAGTGCTCCTTCCCTTCCGAGCTCTCCCGTGTGCCCAAACAGGGGTTTACCCCAACATATGGGGCATCAGCGTACTCGGGACAAATTGGACAACAACTTTTGGGGTCCAAGTTCTCTTGTTATCTCTGGGAAAATAAAAATTTGGGGGGCTAAAAATCATTTTTGTGGGAAAAAAAGGATTTTTTATTTTCACGGCACTGCGTTGTAAACTGTAGTGAAACACTTGGGGGTTCAAAGTTCTCACAACACATCTAGATAAGTTCCTTGTGAGGTCCAGTTTCCAATATGGGGTCACTTGTGGGGGGTTTCTACTCTTTGGGTACATCAGGGGCTCTGCAAATGCAACGTGACGCCTGCAGACCAATCCATCTAAGTCTGCATTCCAAATGGCGCTCCTTCCCTTCCGAGCTCTGCCATGCGCCCAAACAGTGGTTCCCCCCCACATATGGGGTATCAGCGTACTCAGGACAAATTGGACAACAACTTTTGGGGTCCAATTTATCCTGTTACGCTTGTGAAAATACAAAACTGGGGGCTAAAAAATCATTTTTCTGAAAAAAAAAATAATTTGTATTTCACGGCTCTGCGTTATAAACTGTAGTGAAACACTTGGGGGTTCAAAGCTCTTAAAACACATCTAGATAAGTTCCTTGGGAGGTCTAGTTTCCAATATGGGGTCACTTGTGGGGGGTTGTACTGTTTGGGTACATCAGGGGCTCTGCAAATGCAACGTGAGCCTGCAGACCAATCCATCTAAGTCTGCATTCCAAATGGCGCTCCTTACCTTCTGAGCTCTGCTATGCGCCCAAACAGTGGTTCCCCCCCATATATGGGGTATCAGCGTACTCAGGACAAATTGTACAACAACTTTTGGAGTCAAATTTATTCTGTTACCCTTGTGAAAATACAAAACTGGGGGCTAAAAAATCATTTTTCTGAAAAAAAAAAAGAATTTTTATTTTCACGGCTCTGCGTTATAAACTGTAGTGAAACACTTGGGGGTTCAAAGCTCTCAAAACACATCAAGATAAGTTCCTTAGGCAGTCTACTTTCCAAAATGGTGTCACTTGTGGGGGGGTTTAATGTTTAGGCACATCAGGGGTTCTCCAAACGCGACATGGTGTCCCATCTCAATTCCAGTCAATTTTGCATTGAAAAGTCAAATGGCGCTCCTTCCCTTCCGAGCTCTGCTATGCGCCCAAACAGTGGTTTACCCCCACATATGGGGTATCGTTGTACTCAGGACAAATTGCACAACAACTTTTGTGGTCTAATTTCTTCTCTTACCCTTGGGAAAATAAAAAATTGGGGGCGAAAAGATCATTTTTATGAAAAAATATGATTTTGTATTTTTACGGCTCTGCATTATAAACTTCTGTGAAGCACTTGTTGGGTCAAAGTGCTCACCACACATTTAGATAAGTTCCTTAAGGGGACTACTTTCCAAAATGGTGTCACTTGTGGGGGGTTTCAATGTTTAGGCACATCAGGGGCTCTCCAAACGCAACATGGCGTCCCATCTCAATTCCAGTCAATTTTGCATTGAAAAGTCAAATGGCGCTCCTTCCCTTCCGAGCTCTGCTATGCGCCCAAACAGTGGTTTACCCCCACATATGGGGTATCGTTGTACTCAGGACAAATTGCACAACAACTTTTGTGGTCTAATTTCTTCTTTAACCCTTGGGAAAATAAAAAATTGGGGGCGAAAAGATCATTTTTATGAAAAAATATGATTTAGTATTTTTACGGCTCTGCATTATAAACTTCTGTGAAGCACTTGTTGGGTCAAAGTGCTCACCACACATTTAGATAAGTTCCTTAAGGGGACTACTTTCCAAAATGGTGTCACTTGTGGGGAGTTTCAATGTTTAGGCACATCAGGGGCTCTCCAAACGCAACATGTCGTCCCATCTCAATTCCAGTCAATTTTGCATTGAAAAGTCAAATGGCACTCCTTCACTTCCGAGCTCTGTCATGTGGTTTACCCCCACATGTGGGGTATCGGAGTACTCAGGACAAATTGTCCAACATCTTTTGGGGTCCATTTTCTCCTGTTACCCTTGGTAAAATAAAACAAATTGGAGCTGAAGTAAATTTTGTGTGAAAAAAAGTTAAATGTTCATTTTTATTTAAACATTCCAAAAATTCCTGTGAAACACCTGAAGGGTTAATAAACTTTTTGAATGTGGTTTTCAGCACCTTGAGGGGTGCAGTTTTTAGAATGGTGTCACACTTGGGTATTTTCTATCATATAGACCCCTCAAAATGACTTCAAATGAGATGTTGTCCCTAAAAAAAATGGTGTTGTAAAAATGAGAAATTGCTGGTCAAATTTTAACCCTTATAACTCCCTAACAAAAAAAAATGTTGGTTCCAAAATTGTGCTGATGTAAAGTAGATATGTGGGAAATGTTACTTATTAAGTATTTTGCGTGACATATCTCTGTGATTTAAGGGCATAAAAATTCAAAGTTGGAAAATTGTGAAATTTTCTAAATTTTTGCCAAATTTCCATTTTTTTCACAAATAAACACAAGGTATATCGAATAAATTTTACTACTAACATGAAGTACAATATCTCACGAGAAAACAGTGTCAGAATCGCCAAGATCCGTTGAAGCGTTCCTGAGTTATAACCTCATAAAGGGACAGTGGTCAGAATTGTAAAAATTGGCCCAGTCATTAACGTGCAAACTACCCTAGGGGCTTAAGGGGTTAAAGATCATACAAAAAATCATAAATGCTTCATTGGATGCAGTATTGTGGAGCTACATTTATTCTGTTAGACTGCGAAGAGAACAGCATTTAATATATTACTAGTTATAAATAAAATTAAACTAATATTTGATTAGGTAGAAATACAGTGTAGATGCAAAAAAATGCTGATAGAAAACTACTATCATCCCCTTCATCTGCTAGTAAGGGCTCTTTCACACCGCGGTTTTGTCCACGTTTATTGGTCCCGCCGGCTTGCATCCAAATTCTCCCGCAAAATGTGTTTCAGATGAATGCTCCTATGGGGCCATAGACTATAATGGTGCTGACAGAGTTCACGTTCGCTCTGTCGTGTATAAATTTGGGTGTATGTGCCTACTGGATGTACTAGTTGAACGAAATTTATTGGTTATTTTAAATTTTTGGGGAAATTCAAAAACTGAAAAGCGGGGCATGCAATATTATTCGGCCCCTTTACTTTCAGTGCAGCAAACTCACTCCAGAAGTTCATTGTGGATCTCTGAATGATCCAATGTTCTCCTAAATACCTAATGATGATAAATATAATCCACCTGTGTGTAATCAAGTCTTCATATAAATGCACCTCCTCTGTGATAGTCTCAGGATTCTGTTTGAAGCGCAGAGAACATCATGAAGACCAAGGAACACAACAGGCAGGTCCGTGATACTGTTGTGGAGAAGTATAAAGCCGGATTTGGATACTAAATGATTTCCAAAACTTTAAACATCCTAAGGAGCACTGTGCAAGCCATCATATTGAAATAGAAGAAGTATCATATCACTGCAAATCTACCAAGACCCGGCTGTCCCTCTAAACTTTAATCTCAAACAAGGAGAAGACTGATCAGGGATGCAGCCAAGAGGCCCATGATCACTCTGGATGAACTGCAGAGATCTACAGGTGAGGTGGGGCAGTCTGTCCATAGGACAACAATCAGTCATATACTGCACTAATCTGGCCTTTATGGAAGAGTGGCAAGAAGAAAGCCATTTCTCAAAGATATCCATAAAATGTGTTGTTTAAAGATTGCAACAAGCCACCTGGGAGACACATCAAACATGTGGAAGAAGGTGCTCTGTTCAGATGAAACCAAAATCGAACTTTCTGGCAACTATGCCAAACAATATGTTTGGCGTAAAGGCAACACAGCTCATCACTATGCACACCATCCCCACTGTCAAACATCATCATGATTCGGGCCTGCTTTTCTTCAGCAGGGACAGGGAAGATGTATAAAATTGATGGAAAGATGGATGGAGCCAAATACAGGACCATTCTTGAAGGAAACCTGTTGGAGTCTGCAAAAGACCTGAGACTGGGACGGAGATTTGTCTTCCAACAAGACAATGATCCCAAACATAAAGCAAAATCTACAATGGAATGGTTCACAAATAAACGTATTCAGGTGTTAGAATGGCCAAGTCAAAGTTTAGACCTCAATAGTGTTGAGCGATACCTTCCAATACTTGAAAGTATCGGTATCGGATAGTATCGGCCGATACCCGAAAAATATCGGATATCGACGATACCGATACCCGATACCAATACAAGTCAATGGGACACAAGTATCAGAAGCTATCCTGGATGGTTCCCAGGGTCTAAAGGAGAGTAAACTCTCCTTCAGGCCCTGGGATCCATATTCATGTAAAAAATAAAGAATTAAAATAAAAAATATGGATATACTCACCCGTCCGGCGGCCCCTGGACCATACCGATTGTAACCGGCAGCCTCCATCCCTAAGAATGAGGAGTTTAGGACCCTCGATGACGTCGCGGCTTGTGATTGGTCACGTGCCGCTCATGTGACCGCTCACACGACCAATCACAAGCCGCGACGTCATCGCAGGTCCTAAACTCCTCATTCTTAGGAACGGAGGCTGCCGGTTACAATCGGTAAGGTCCAGGGGCCGCCGGACGGGTGAGTATAGCCATATTTTTTATTTTAATTCTTTATTTTTTACACGAATATGGATCCCAGGGCCTGAAGGAGAGTCTCCTCTCCTCCAGACCCTGGGAACCATACACTGGGAACTTCCGATTCCGATTTCCGATACCACAAAAATATCGGAACTCGGTATCGGAATTCCGATACCGCAAGTATCGGCCGATACCCGATACCGCAAGTATCGGCCGATACCCGATACTTGCGGTATCGGAATGCTCAACACTAGACCTCAATCCAATCGAGAATCTGTGGAAAGAGCTGAAAACTGCTGTTCACAAACGATCTCCATCAAATCTCACTGAGCTTGAGCTGTTTGCCAAAGAAGAATGGGCAAGAATTTCAGTCTCTCGATGTACAAAACTGATAGAGACAATTCCCAAGCGACTTGCAGCTGTAATCACAGCAAAAGGTGGTGCAACAAAGTATTAAGTTAATGATAGGACTGGCGAAACGCACAAAATAAAAATAAGAGGCGATATAATATGTGTTCGCAGTTCGGGGTCCACCATGCAGAGAAGACACCTGCTGCTCGGTAATGGCGGACTATATGGCGGTATTAAGAGACGACACACACGGGTTAGCTTCACCCGGTATGTATGAAGGAAGCGAACCCTGTTGGGTCACAGGGCCGCGATACTGCACAGAGAGCGCAAGCAATGAGTCACAGAACTCTGCCACAAAACTCAGGGTCAGAGTCCCTCAAGACCTCTTGCACTTGACACTGCTACAGTGGTGTCAGGAGTAAACTAAACTTAAAATAGATTTAGCAGCGCTGCTCTGGCGGACACCACTAACCGCCCTAACTAGGGACAGGTAAGCGCAATGGTTGTGCACGTTGCCGCACTGGCTAATACTGCTGATAGACGCTATAGATTGTGCCTGGTGCTGGATGGCACTAACTGGTGCTAGACAGCTCCAACATTTGCGAACATTCATCAACACTAGGGATGGGTATGATACGGAGCTTTCACCAGAACAGGCATACATTCACACACACACAATAACTGATTTATACTGGCGCAACCTTTTATAGCTGTAGCTCTCCAGAACCTTCCTAGTGATCCAATAGGAGCCGGTACAGGACCTGAGCATGTGACCCCCGACCTCCAATGAGAGGTTGACCCGTGGGCATGCTCAGTAGGAGAAAAGAAGGACATAGTCCCTGGAACGTCTGCTCACCACTGATCAGTGCTGGCTACAAGGGCTGAGTCTGGAAAGGCAGCAGTAACCAAGCACACAGTATCAGCTTGAGCCAGACACAGGGATCAACGTCTCTGCTGAGCAGGTTTCACTGCGGCTGGAGGAGAATGGGAGAATGCAGTAGACATGGTTCGAGATCCCCCCCTGTGCAATGGCGGGAACTCGACACCTAACAGTTAAAGGGGCTGAATAATATTGCACGCCCCACTTTTCAGTTTTGGAACTTCCACAAAAATGTAAAATAACCAATAAATTTCATTCAACTTCACAATTGTGTTCCACTTGTTGTTGATTCTTCACCAAAAATTTACATTTGGTATCTTTATGTTTGAAGCATGATATGTCGGAAAAGGTTGAAAAGTTCCAGGGAGACGAATACTTTCGCAAGGCACTGTACACCCAAATCTTGTTTTTCAGGATGGGGTTCAGACGCAAGCCCTGACAGAACCAATGAAGGTTGACAAAAATCGCTGTGTGAAAGGGCCTTAAGGAATGATAAAAGAAAGTTGTCATACATCACTACTTTTTGTTTCAAAGTTGTGCCATTTTTAAATGCCTATTTCTAATTTTACATTTGCCAACACTTGTAAATCCAATTTAAATAGATCTGAGGGATTTCCTGCTGACTTTCTCTCTGGTCCTGCACAACCAAAAATCACGAAAAGGTAAATTGCTTTTTCTCACATCAAATGGTATTTCAAACATGTTAAAATGTAATCCATGGCACTTTTTCAAATTTGTATTTGTGATCATTATGCATAGATTTTTGAAGTCATTCTTTAAAGTGAAACCAGGAGAATAATTGAAGCCACATGTATTCCAACTGTTTATAAGACATTGAAGAGGGAGGTGATGGAATAATATACCTTTGCTGTATGATGACGTCTCAAACAGTTTGCACAGTAGTCCTCATAAGAAGAGCTGTAAGAGTTTTGCTTAGCAGATAGCAGATTGTCACATTTTTTGTAGTGCTATTATTTTTATGTACATTAAATTCACCTGACATTGAGAAAATACACATGTACATTTATGTGTGACCCCTCAAATTACCCTCAATAATTAGTCAATTAAAAGGTTTGACCACTAGTTTTATTGAAGTCCTATCCTTTGGATAGCTAATCAATATCTGTTCACTTGGGAGGTACAACACTAGGCACCCCTCTGACTAACGGTTACTGGTGCCAGCAGCAGCCTGAAGATCTTGGATGCTGCCGGAACAAAGCAGCTCCACCATTTCTATTGTGGCTTCAGCCCCTATTCATTTGAAAAATAGGCCATCAAAAAGGAAGATTTGGTCAACCTCTTTAAAGGGAATCTGTCACCTCATTTTTCGCATATAAGCTGCGGCCACCATCATTAGGGGCTTATCTACAGCATTCTGTAATGCTATAGATAAGCCCCCAATGTAACCTGAAAGAGAAGAAAATCAAGTTAGATTATACTCACCCCGGGACGGTCCGGTGCGGCCTGGGTCCGATGGGCGTCGCAGGTCTGGGTCCGGTGCTTCCCATCTTCATACGATGTCATCATCCTCCTTGCTTCATGTCATGGCTCCTGCGCAGGCGTACTGATCTGCACTGTTGAGGGCAGAGTAAAGTACTGCGGTGCGCAGGTGCTGGGCTTCTCTGAGCTTTCCCAGTGCCTACGCACTGCAGTACTTTGATCTGCCCTAAACAGCGCAGAGAATTACGCCTGCGCATGAGCCGCGACAGAAGCAAAGAAGAGGACATCATCGCATGGCATGAAGATGGGAGGCTCCGGTCCCTGACCCGGGACGCCCATCGGACATGAAGTGAACTGGGACCACCCCTGGGTGAGTATAATCTAACTAGTTGTTCTTCTCTTTCAGATTACATCGGGGGCTTATCTACAGCATTACAGAATGCGGTAGATAAGCCCCTAATGGCGGTGGCTGCAGCTTATATGCGAAAAATGAGGTGACAGATTCCCTTTAAGGCTTGGTTAGTGCTGCAAAATCATATAGCTATACAGTTACATATATCAAAAAAACAACCCAACCACCAGAGCTATGGATGCACCAGGAAGACCAGAACAGTATATATTATATATTTAAAAGGAGAATAAACCCATAAGCACAATTGTTATAAAGGTCACTAATGGATCTGTGCAAGGTAATTAATCCCCAAAATTGGGGTATAAATGATTCCCTGAAATTATTCTACAAAAGAAAAATATAAAAAATACGTGCCAAAGTGTAAAAATACAATTATATGGTGACAAGTGTAACTCCCATGAAGGTTGTGCAAATTTGCAAAAAAAATATATAAAGTGCTTAAATGCAAAAAAATGAACTCCGATAAGGATCCACTCATACACATAGGAAACTCCCTTAACCCCTTTCTGACCTCAGACGGGATAGTACGTCCGAGGTCAGATACCACGCTTTGATGCAGGGCTCTGGCGGTGAGCCCACATCAAAGCCGGGACATGTCAGCTGTTTTGAACAGCTGACATGTGCCTGCAATATTGGCGGGAGAAATCTTGATTCACTTGCCGCTATTAACTAGTTAAATGCCGCTGTCAAACGCCGACAGCGGCATTTAACCGGCGCTTCCGGCCATCCGGCCGGAAATGAGCACATCGCCGACCCCAGTCACATGATCGGGGGTCAGCAATGCATCAGAAGGGTAACCATAGAGGTCCTTGGTAACCTCTATGGTTACTGATCCCGGCTAGCTGTGAGCGCCCCCCTGTGGTCGGCACCCATAGCAAGCCTGCATTTCTGCTGCATAGCAGCGATCAGATGATTGCTGCTATGTAGCAGAGCCGATCGAGTGGTTCCAGCTTCTAGCCTCCCATGGAGGATACTGAAGCATGGCAAAAGTAAAAAAAGGTAAAAAAATGTGAAAAAAATAAAAAAATATATAAAAGTTTAAATCACCCCCCTTTCGCCCCATTCAAAATAAATCAATAAAAAAAAATCAAACCTACTCATATTTGGTATCGCCACGTTCAGAATCGCCTGATCTATCAACAAAAAAAGACTAACCTGATCACTAAATGGCGTAGCGAGAAAAAAATTTGAAAGGCCAGAATTACCGTATTTTTCCGACTATAAGACGCACTTTTTTTCCTCCAAATTTGGGAGGAAAGTGTGGGTGCGTCTTATAGTATGGATATAGCATGTGGGGAGGGGTGCAGCAGCGAGTGGGATCGCAATGATATCCCACTTCAGGATGTCTCCGCTGCCGGAATCAGCTGCTGGGGAAACCACATGGCCCCGCTGATTAAGTGCAGTGAATATTCATTAGCTGCTCCCCGCCCACCGATCAGCTGAGCGGGGAGCAGCAAATGAATACTGCACTTAAGCAGCGACACACAGTTTCCCCAGCACTGATTCTGGGGAGAATCTGTGTGTCTGGGGGAGGAGGCAACAGCAGCAGGGGCCAGGAGATCGCTGCATACCTGCCTGTGCTGGACGCTGAGCTGTCTGTGTGTGGTGCACAAGGAGGACCTGTGTGATGTCAGAAGTGGGCGGGCTGGAGCATCACATGGCAGCTCAGAGCCCTCCCTCTTCTGACATCATCATAGGTCCTTCAGACTCCCACCTAGAATCTGCAGCTTCCTCTTATGTCCTGCGCGTGCGCTGTGGAAAGGCAACAAGAGAGAGGGCTCTGTGTGTGCAGCCATGGGATGCTCCAGCTTTTACCTCACCACAGGCTGGCTCCCACAATTAAGAGGTTAGTCTTTACAAAACACAATAAAGCACTCTGCCACTCCTTTGGTGAACTATAACTCCCAGCATGTCATAGGATCTGCAGGACATGCTGGGAGTTATAGTTCTCCCATGGGATTTTAAAGCAGCACTCCAGTGTTATTTTGCAGTGCTGGAGTGGTGCTTTCACTATAAGCCCTGTGCCCCCATTCTTATACTAACCCTCCAGTGTCTTCATATAGTACTTTACAGACACCACACTGGTCCCGCAGCTTCCAACATAATAACGTACTATTATACATAATAACACCACATATAATAGTATGTTATTTATGTTATTAAATATTTTACCACATTTTTTTTGCTTCAAATATTTTTTTCCCTATTTTCCACCTCTAAAACCTGGGTGCGCCTTATAGTCCGGTGCGTCCTATAGTCCGAAAAATACGGTACTTTTTTTTGGTCGCCACGACATTGCCTTAAAATGCAATAACGGGAGATCAAAAGAACGTATCTGCACCAAAATGGTATCATTAAAAACACCAGCTCGGCACACAAAAAATAAGCCCTCACGTGACCCCAGATCACAAAAATTGGAGACACTATGGGTATCGGAAAATGGCACAATTTATTTTTTTTTAGCAAAGTTTGGAATTTTTTTCACCACCTAGATAAAAGAGAACCTAGACATGTTTGGTGTCTATGAACTCATAATGACCTGAAGAATCATAATGACAGATCAGTTTTAGCATTTAAAGAACGTAGCAAAAAAGCCAAACAAAAAACAAGTGTGGGATTGTACTTTTTTTGCAATTTCACCGCACTTGGAATTTTTTTCCCGTTTTCTAGTACACGACATGCTAAAACCAATGATGTTGTTCAAAACCACAACTTGTTTCACAAAAAATAAGCCCTCATATGGCTATATTGACGGAAAAATAAAAAAGTTATGGCTCTGGGAAGGAGGGAAGCAAAAAACGAACACGGAAAAACGGAAAATCCCAAGGTCATGAAGGGGATAAACACTGAGCATTACTGCAAAATGATAAAGTGCTATGCGCAAATAATGTATAATCCAGGGAAAGTTATTAGTAAGCATTACCTTAGGGTACCTCACCGTCCTGAACACGCGCACACACCCGACGTGCGTTTCGGAAATTAATTATTTAGTCAGGAATTCATTTCCGAAACACGTGTCGGATGTGTGCACATGTTCAGGACGGTGAGGTACCCTAAGGTAATGCTTGGAGGATTCTTTTTTGAAAAAGGATTTGCTACTTCTTGAAATGGTTAAAGAGTTGTCCACTACTTTTTCATTGTAGGTCATCAATGTCTAATTGGTCGGGATCCGACACCCAGCACTCTCGCCTACCAGCTGTTACCAGTGTAGGCAGCAGTGGTGGCAGGCTGAAAATTCTCACTTGCAGAGCTGCTCCATCTTCTGATAGTGGCCACCACAGGGTACTACACATCCACCTGCTATTAATTTGAATAAGAGGAGGATGTGCAGTACCAAGCCTCAGCCACTACCAGATGTCCAGCTCTGCAAATGATTACTTCTGGACATATCGGTGGCTGGGGTGCTGGTTTTCGGACCCCAAGCTATCAAATATTCATGACATATAGTATCCTAAGGATATATCATGAATTAAACAAGGACAAGTACAACGCATTCATTAAGATGAATGACCATTTTAGTCTACCAAAATCAGTATCCAATTCTAAAAAGTATATTTTATTTTTAGAAGAACTAAAAGTTCCACCAATTAGAACTTTTTACCTAAAGTTTCATATGAGTAAAGAGATTTTCTATAGTCTATTCATTCGCTTTGGGTAGATATAATTGTCTACTATACATATAATCTAAGTTACTGTGTTTGACTTAGAGCACAATTCTAAAAATATACCGAATACAGCGTGCCACTGTGCAAAAACTTTAGAGAATGACAATCAATCATCTATTATGAAATGTTCCTTGTCACTCACTTAAGAACTAGTGTTCTAACATAAAAACTGAAAATAGTCACAAGATTATTATGTATTAAATGAGCAAATTAGCGGTTATGTGCTATGGCATTGTAAACTCACGTCCATATAAATACACATGCTATAGTATCAAGATAAGGTAGTGGTTATACATGCCTATGCCACGATAGTGATATTTGAGATCAGGGGTGGACACGAACAGAAAGGGGACCGTGTGAAAAACAGCATATGGGCCGTTTGCAGTCCAATTGTTCATCATTATGCACTCTTTCATGGGTCTCTGACAGAAGCTGTTTTCTGACCTGGAGGTGGTCTGCACAGCTTACACCAGTGGTATGTCTGCCTCTGTTTGAGCTAAAAAAGTACATTTTGTTACAAACTTGCTAAAATGAAATATTTTAGTAACATGCATAATGTCAAGAATCCACTGCTCACTGTGTCCAAGTGACGCAGTAAGTGATAGCTCTGTCGCCCAGTAGATAGCAGGGGTGTGCTGGGGTGTCAGTATTGTGTATGGGATAACACCCCTGCCCAATCAGGGACTGGGGCGTACTGGCTATCCCCATGCTAATTTAGGGATGCCCAGCAGCCCAATCAGGCCGTGTCTGCTGGGTTTCCTTCAAGTGTCACATTTCAGGGTAATTGCATTGCTATTTAGCTGGCTGGCAAATGTTAGATCATTGTCCTTGATAGCTTTGCTTGGTGGTGTGCATGTCTCGTGCTTTTATGTTCTGCTGTTTTGATCTTTTGCTGCCTGACCTCAGACCTTGCCTTTTGACTATTCGTTTGCCTAGCTCCTTGGTCTCGTTCCACTACTGTTTGGACTTCTGACCTCGGACTGTGACCTGTTTTCTCTTTTGTCTTGCTCCTCTGCCTTTGACATACACTCTTAGTATTTGACCTTGGACTTCTTGACTCAACTGCCTGATGGCTTGTCCATGAGAATTGATGGTAGCCAGCGTCCCACAACTTTTATTTATGAATTTTTGGAAATCCAAATGGCAATGGCATTCCAGATAGCTATGCAAGTACTCCGATCTAAGTGTATAGTTTTAAGGACATTACAAAAGAGCAATAGAAATGTATTACTGAATACGGGTAACATATTTTGGAAATTTAAACTTATGAAGAAAATGATGACAAAATAATTATGAAGAATTAAGGATGTAACAGAAAATTATATTGAGAAAACAGGGAATACTTTTCTCAGGCCTTTTTTGTGAACTGATATCCTTTTCTCACCTAACTGAATGCGATCCTGTCCCTTGCTTATAATAAGGGTTGTATTGGGTGTGTGACTTCTTTCATGTCCATGTCTGAAGATGTAATACAGTATGTATACTGGGTTTGGGTGCTTTAATTAGAAGTCTTTCTTTGCATTCTTAGAGTAGATGAGATAATGTACATAATGTCTGGAACCTATTGCGCTTATCGAGCTTTTTTAATAACCTGATATGTGGGGGATACTGGAAGGTTGACCAGCACTAAACAAACAATTGAGTCTCAATTATAAGAATTAGAGCTTGAGAAATCCTCTAAAACTGTTGACATAAAACCCTTTCATGTAATTCAATTTGATAACTTCCCAATAAGTTGACAAAATACAAAAAGGAGGCTTGGCACTATCCCCAAATATACATAGAAACCTGCTACGTTTCATTTTCTATTACTTTTCTTCTTTGGAGCTTCAATGGTGTGGGACATATTTAGAAATCTAGCAGACGTGGTGATACATGAATGTTGTGTTTGAAAACATGGACAATTTTCATGCACAATTGGCCTTTATTATTGAAAAGGGTGTACAGTGAAAAATAATAGATTTATTCTCACTTACATTCAGGGTACATTATTTAGTGTGAATTATATTTTCTCCTGGAAGTACATTGTTCATAGTCAGCCATCTTTTATGTTCCTTGACATCAATATCATAGTTCAGTGGATTGCTGTAGTACATTTGTGTGCAGTGATACATCACGATAATAAAATACATTAATTCCATTCTTTTTTTTAAAACACTGACCTCATCAAGCAGAAACCAGTTGTCATTAGCCTAAAGTTTCTTGATAAAGTCAAATAATAAGTTTTGTACTTTGCAGACCATAATCTGACTCTGTGAAACATGGTTAATGATATGATCCATATAGTTGCCATACATGACCATTGTGCGCTTATTTAGGGATTATTAGTACAGGGGGTTTATTAACATTATGAAAAAATGTTTTTTTATTTCACATAAACTGTGACACTGTTTTCTATAGGCCTCATACAGACGTCCGTTTTTCACCTATGTATTTTATCTATGTTTTTATGGGATAGAACATGCGACTGTTATAGTCTAGGGGACTTTGAATATTTCCATGTTTTTTTAATGAACCAAGTGTCTGAAAAAAAGGCAACATATCAGTTTTTATCCAAGTTCACAGATCCAACTAAGCTATTGAAGTCAATGGCTCAATGAATAAAACATACAGCATACAGATGTCATCCATGTGTCATCCAAGTGCTGCCTGTTTTTTACTGTTTGATATGTAGGAAAAGTTTTTTTTTTGTTTGCATGAAAAAAAACATTGGTAACATTGGCCAAAAATAGATGAAAACAGGATCCAGCATACTGATGAAAAACATTTTTTTCTATTATCATAACCCTCTTTAAGTAAATTCACCTGTTGTGCAATAGTACATGATTATACAGAACATTTAAAAAATTTGGTTTAAAAAAACATTTGTATAAATATTGATATGTTTCACGGCATACTACATGTATGTCATTGCTACTAAGGAAGAATGACTCCATGCATTTGGCATCCAGGTGAGCATTGTCCGCAGGTCATATAGTGCCGCATATCATATGCATAAGGGGTTTTAGTGAGGGCCACTCCATATTGCTATTATGTTCTAGTTTTCATTGCAATAAATGGATGACATTGCAATTCAATATTAGCCAACATGACATTAATGACTGTTTACAAGGCCAAAAATGTACAAAACACCAGTAGAGGATCTTGAGTCCACTCCACCAGTACCAAACAACATGGCAGCAGAGGTTCCAGACCATAATCTCCGGGTTGCTGCGCATACAAAGGTGGTCTCAAATGTTTGTTTCAGCTAATTTACTTTTACATGGACTCCAAACACAGCCAAAAACATATCTCAGGGGTCACACTCAAATCTATGTCACATTCTGTGGATATGTCACAAATAACTGAAGTACAAGTGACCATTCACAGATGTTTTTCCCAACTAAACTTTGCGGAACTCTAGGCTTCTTTGCACTTTGATGAGGGTTTCCATAACAACCGAGACCTGGCACTTTTTCCCTAATTTTTCAATATTTTTTTCATGTTAGCCTGTCCAATAACGCTTTGCAAAAGAGTGAACAGATCTGAGTTAAATTATAGCACTGGAGAAGAATCATTTAATGTTGTAATACCTGACCCTGCTCAAAGTTTTTTGGAAGCAAGAATGGCATTAGGGTTTGTCCAATAATGAACACAGTTTTAAGGAGTTACTTTGTATTCGTAAGACTGGTGATCACTGACTTAAAGGAATATTCCAACCAAAGCTGTGTTGCGTTACTGCTTGACCAATGGTCTGTGCATGCTACAAGTATTCTCTAATCTTTCTATACATATATACAGTACAGACAAAAGTTTGGACACACCTTCTCATTTAAAGATTTTTCTGTATTTTCATAACTATGAAAATTGTAAATTCACACTGAAGGCATCAAAACTATGAATTAACACATGTGGAATTATATACTTAACAAAAAAGTGTGAAACAACTGAAAATATGTCTTATATTCTAGGTTTCTCAAACTAGCCACCTTTTGCTTTGATGACAGCTTTGCACACTCTTGGCATTTTCTTGATGAGCTTCAAGAGGTAGTCACCGGAAATGGCTTTCACTTCAAAGGTGTGCCCTGTCAGGTTTAATAAGTGGGATTTCATGCCTTATAAATGGGGTTGGGACCATCAGTTGTGTTGCGCAGAAGTCTGGTGGATACACAGCTGATAGTCCTATTGAATAGACTGTTAGAATTTGCATTACAGCAAGAAAAAAGCAGCTAAGTAAAGAAAAACGAGTGGCCATCATTACTTTAAGAAATGAAGGTCAGTCAGTCTGAAAAATTGGGAAAACTTTGAAAGTATCCCCAAGTGCAGTTGCAAAAACCATCAAACGCTACAAAGAAACTGGCTCACATGAGGACCGCCCCGGGAAAGGAAGACCAAGAGGTCACCTCTGCTTCTGAGGATAAGTTTATCCGAGTCACCAGCCTCAGTAATCACAAATTAACAGCAGCTCAGATTAGAGACCAGGTCAATGCCACACAGAGTTCTAGCAGCAGACACATCTCTACAACAAATGTTAAGTGGAGACTTTGTGCAGCAGGCCTTCATGGTAAAATACAGTGGGGCAAAAAAGTATTTAGTCAGTCAGCAATAGTGCAAGTTCCACCACTTAAAAAGATGAGAGGCGTCTGTAATTTACATCATAGGTAGACCTCAACTATGGGAGACAAACTGAGAAAAAAAAAATCCAGAAAATCACATTGTCTGTTTTTTTATCATTTTATTTGCATATTATGGTGGAAAATAAGTATTTGGTCAGAAAAAAATTTTCATCTCAATACTTTGCAATATATCCTTTGTTGGCAATGACAGAGGTCAAACGTTTTCTGTAAGTCTTCACAAGGTTGCCACACACTGTTGTTGGTATGTTGGCCCATTCCTCCATGCAGATTTCCTCTAGAGCAGTGATGTTTTGGCTTTTTGCTTGGCAACACGGACTTTCAACTCCCTCCAAAGGTTTTCTATAGGGTTGAGATCTGGAGACTGGCTAGGCCACTCCAGGACCTTGAAATGCTTCTTACGAAGCCACTTCTTCGTTGCCCTGGCGGTGTACTTTGGATCATTGTCATGTTGAAAGACCCAGCCACGTTTCATCTTCAATGCCCTTGCTGATGGAAGGAGGTTTGCACTCAAAATCTCACGATACATGGCCCCATTCATTCTTTCATGTACCCGGATCTGTCGTCCTGGCCCCTTTGCAGAGAAACAGCCCCAAAGCATGATGTTTCCACCACCATGCTTTACAGTAGGTATGGTGTTTGATGGATGCAACTCAGTATTCTTTTTCCTCCAAACACGACAAGTTGTGTTTCTACCAAACAGTTCCAGTTTGGTTTCATCAGACCATAGGACATTCTCCCAAAACTCCTCTGGATCATCCAAATGCTCTCTAGCAAACTTCAGACGGGCCCAGACATGTACTGGCTTAAGCAGTGGGACACGTCTGGCACTGCAGGATCTGAGTCCATGGTGGCGTACTGTGTTACTTATGGTAGGCCTTGTTACCTTGGTCCCAGCTCTCTGCAGTTCATTCACTAGGTCCCCCCGTGTGGGTCTGGGATTTTTGCTCACCGTTCTTGTGATCATTCTGACCCCACGGGGTGGGATTTTGCGTGGAGCCCTAGATCGAGGGAGATTATCAGTGGTCTTGAATGTCTTCCATTTTCTAATTATTGCTCCCACTGTTGATTTCTTCACTCCAAGCTGGTTGGCTATTGCAGATTCAGTCTTCCCAGCCTGGTGCAGGGCTACAATTTTGTTTCTGGTGTCCTTTGACAGCTCTTTGGTCTTCACCATAGTGGAGTTTGGAGTCAGACTGTTTGAGGGTGTGCACAGGTGTCTTTTTATACTGATAACAAGTTTAAACAGGTGCCATTACTACAGGTAATGAGTGGAGGAAAGAGGAGACTCTTAAAGAAGAAGTTACAGGTCTGTGAGAGCCAGAAATCTTGATTGTTTGTTTCTGACCAAATACTTATTTTCCACCATAATATGCAAATAAAATGATAAAAAAACAGACAATGTGATTTTCTGGATTTTTTTTTCTCAGTTTGTCTCCCATAGTTGAGGTCTACCTATGATGTAAATTACAGACGCCTCTCATCTTTTTAAGTGGTGGAACTTGCACTATTGCTGACTGACTAAATACTTTTTTGCCCCACTGTAGCTGCTAGGAAACCACTGCTAAGGACAGGCAACAAGCAGAAGAGACTTGTTTGGGCTACAGAACACAAGGAATGGACATTAGACCAGTGGAAATCTGTGCTTTGGTCTGATGAGTCCAAATATGAGATCTTTGGTTCCAATCACCGTGTCTTTGTGCGATGCAGAAAAGGTGAACGGATGGACTCTTCATGCCTGGTTCCCACTGTGAAGCATGGAGGAGGAGGTGTGATGGTGTGGGGGTGCTTTGCTGGTGACACTGTTGGGGATTTATTCAAAACTGAAGGCATACTGAACCAGCATGACTACCACAGCATCTTGCAGCGGCATGCTATTCCATCCAGTTTGCCTTTAGTTGGACCATCATTTACTTTTCAACAGGACAATGACCCCAAACACACCTCCAGGCTGTGTAAGGGCTATTTGACCAAGAAGGAAAGTGATGGGGCGCTACGCCAGATGACCTGGCCTCCACAGTCAAAAGGTGGCTACTTTGAAGAACCTAGAATATAAGACATATTTTCAGTTGTTTCACACTTTTTTCTTAAGTATATAATTCCACATGTGTTAATTCATAGCTTTGATGCCTTCAGTGTGAATGTACAATTTGCATAGTCATGAAAATACAGAACAATCTTTAAATGAGAAGGTGTGTCCAAACTTTTGGTCTGTACTATACATGTGTTACTCTCTGACTCCTCAGAACCTGCACTAGATATACCATGGTGGTTAGACAAAATGTTCCTTTAAAGGAAAGAATTCTAATGAGAAAACATCTACAGTATGTAATTTCTTACTTTTACAACAGATTTGTATTGGATTCATTGATATTGTCCCTATTTTGGATTAGAATTCACAATGTGCTCCAGATGTAATGTAATGCAACCTCATTCCTATATCAGTATATCAAAACACTGACCAACAAAAAACTTGGTTGTCCACTTGTCCACAAGGCTGTCTTTTTATAGCTAAATCTTGCCGCAGATTTGATTTCTCTATTACAGGACTGTGTTATCTCTTTTCAGTTCAGCCACGGCTTATCGCAGAAAGCAGACATTTGCTAACTCTTGTGCTCAGTTCTGGCACACGAACACTGTAAAGGTTGAAATTATTCCTTACAGAACGGCTTTATTTTTTTCCATACACCCACATATTACTTTTATGAGGCTGGCTTTTGTAATACTTCCAAAAGAGAAAAATCTGTTCATGGGTGGTAGAAAGAAATCTTTTAAAGCAATTTCTTTTGAGGAAATTGTTTATTTCATCAATACAATTTGCAAATATTAGCACGCTATGTACAATGTACAGGGATGAGGAGAGCAAATCTATTTGTGCAAAAAATACTACTTACAAAGTTTACTATACATTAAAAAATAAAGCTGGTTTTGGATATGGAATAAAACAGCAGACATTTGGATGTTATCATTCAGGATGCTGTGGCTTGGCATGTATAGTAGAAGTTACTTCTAACATATATGCTTTTACCAAATCTTCCATACTCAGCTGAGAGGATGCTAGGAGATCTCTTTTGCCTAGTCCCCTCGGGGAAGTGGGAGCCAAGTAATTCAGGGGGCAGAGAATTAGTGGAGAGTCGGCGTAGATTAGGCATGAAGGGTTGTGCCCTATAAAAGGGGGGAATGTCAGGGCCAAAAAATACCTTCAAGACTCACACTCTTTAAGATGACAGCATGTTAAAGTTTAAAAGAATGAATGCATGTGTACCAAACATGGCCATTAACTACCATGAGGACAATTCCCAGCCCAATGGAAGAGTTCTCAAATTTCCACCAAAGCAATTCTTGTGGTTCATTCTGTCCTCAGATCTCGGGGAGGTGAGAACCAAGGTATTGTAGGGGCAAAGAATGAATGAAGAGTGAAAGGAGAACAGTCTTAAGATTTGTGAACTTTAAAAGAAAGCATGAGCATGGCCAATAATTTCAGTCCTTAATGACTGCCTGTGAAGTTGGCAAATTATATATTTCTAGAGCAAGCTTGATTGACCACAAAACGGTCATCGCCCAGTCATAGACCCTGTGACTCACTCCCATTTTATATGCACTTTTTCTAAATAAAATAAGATATGCTTTCATGCAGTTGGGTTAGTACCACATTTTCTTCCTATGTTTTATATATAAATATTTCACTTTTCAACTTTAGAGGCTGTTATGTCCCGGCTTTGATGCGGGCTCATTGCCGGAGCCCACATCAAAGTAGGGGTTCTGACCTCGGACGTACTATCCGTCCAAAGTCAGAAAGAGGTTAAAGGCCATCTGTCACCAGATTGTTTTCAAGATATTTTGAGAGCAGCATAATGTAGAGACAGAGACTCTGATTTCAGTGATGTGTCACTTACTAGGCTGGTTGCTGTAGTTTTGATAAAATCACTGTTTTATTAGCAGATTATCACTAGAGGGCTAGTAAATCTGCTGAATTTTTATTTCTAAAATTCATAATCTCTGTATAACCTCAGTCACCAGCACCACTGGTTTGCAATTTTCTAATTATGCTCAGTGTAAACAGAAAGTTTTCAGATCTAGTGGATAAAAACCTGGTGACAGATTCCCTTTAAAATGTTTTGGTAGATGATGCCTTTGAAGAACACCATGTCACTTGTAACACTCAACATGGGGGAGATGGAAGAACACAAAGGGAGATAGAATATGAGCTCAACCCTAAAGATTAGACATATGTGTAACAAATGGCAGGCGTATGCAAATATAGTGGTGAATTTGTTTGGTGCCACATTCCAAATTGATGCTACAAAAAATGATCTAACTTCATTGAAGGTTAGTTTTTCTAGGATAAACAATGGGCAATGAAATTGTCAAATGAAATGTGCTCCATATAAGATAACACATATAGGACGTGTTTCTTGTTTTGTTACTGGTACTTCTCTATCATTGTGGTGTTTAAATTAAAAGTATGATTCTCACTAACTTCAGCCCACGGCAGCTTTCATATGAGAGTAAAGTAGCCGCAGTTTATCAACCTTTTCATGGTTGCAGCACAACATTTGGAATCATAGGCCTTGCTTCATTAAACAAATAAAGGGTTAAATTGAATCTGCGTGTTTGCACGATTATGGTGACACCAAATTTGTATAGTTTTATCTATGTTTTATTCCATTTATGCAACAAATACACTGAAAAAAAAATAATATTTTTCAGTCAGCTCAGCTATATGAATGTGTTTTTTTTGCAAGTCGATTTAATTTTTAGAAGAAATATTTTGAGATACATTTTTTAATGCTCATTTTTTCGGCAGGCCAATACAATAATGACAATACTAAATTCATCTAGTTTTTTTATGCTTTACTACAATTGATTAAAAATAAAAACACTTAATTTTTTTTCTCACTATTTTCTGAAATCCATAAATTACACATAATTATTTTTTTCGAAGACAAAATTGGTTCAGGAATTATTTTCTCAGAGACAAGCCTTAGTTTTCCCTGGTACCACTTTTGGGTACATAACTGCATAGTGTATGAATCTTTAGTCACTCGTTTTCATTTTTTACAGGAGGGATTAACAAATAACTTCAATTCTTTATTTAGCATTCACCATGCAGGATAGATAAAGATGCAGCTTTATGGTCCAGGTTGATGGTTGATGTGATTACTGTGATAGCCAATATGCAGCTATTCTAATGTTTTGCTGCTTTGCACAAGAGAATAACTTAACCCCTTAGTGACAGAGCCAATTTGGTACTTAATGACCGAGCCAATTTTTACAATTCTGACCAGTGTCACTTTATGAGGTTATAACTCTGGAACGCTTTATCGGATCCCGCTGATTCTGAGACTGTTTTTTCGTGACATGTTGTACTTCAAGTTAGTGGTAACATTTCTTCGATATTACTTGCGATTATTTATGAAAAAAATGGAAATATGGCGAAAATTTTTAAAATTTTGCAATTTTCAAACTTTGTATTTTTATGCCCTTAAATCAGAGAGATATGTCACAAAAAATAGTTAATAAATAACATTTCTCACATGTCTACTTTACATCAGCACAATTTTGGAAACAATTTTTTTTTTTGTTAGGGAGTTATAAGGGTTAAAAGTTGACCAGCAATTTCTCATTTTTACAACACCATGTTTTTTTTAGGGACCACATCACCTTTGAAGTGATTTTGAGGGGTCTATATGATAGAAAATAACCAAGTGTGACACCATTCTAAAAACTGCACCCCTCAAGCTGCTCAAAACCACATTCAAGAAGTTTATTAACCCTTTACGTACTTCACAGGAACTAAAACAATGTGGAAGAAAAAAATTAACATTTTACTTTTTTTTGCAAACATTTTACTTCAGAACCATTTTTTTTAATTTTCACAAGTGTAAAAACAGAAATTTAACCACAAATTTTGTTGTGCAATCTTTCCTGAGTACGCCGATACCCCATATGTGGAGGTAAACCACTGTTTGGGCGCACCGCAGAGCTTGGAAGTGAAGGAGCACCGTTTGACTGTTTCAATGCAGAATTGGCTGGAATTGAGATCGGACGCCATGTCGCGTTTGGAGAGCCCCTAATGTGCCTAAACAGTGGAAACCCCCCACAAGTGACACCATTTTGGAAACTAGACCCCCCAAGGAACTTATCTAGATGTGTGGTGAGCACTTTGAACCCCCAAGTGCTTCACAGAAGTTTATAACGTAGAGCCGTGAAAATAAAAAATCGCATTTGTTTTCACAAAAATGATTTTTTCGCCCACAAATTCTTATTTTCACAAGGGTAACAGGAGAAATTAGACCACAAAAGTTGTTGTGCAATTTCTCCTGAGTACGTCGATACCCCATATGTGGAGGTAAACCACTGTTTGGGCGCACCGCAGAGCTTGGAAGTGAAGGAGCACCGTTTGACTTTTTCAATGCAGAATTGGCTGGAATTGAGATCGGATGCCATGTCGCGTTTGGAGAGTCCCTGATGTGCCTAAACAGTGGAAACCCCCCACAAGTGATACCATTTTGGAAACTAGACCCCCCAAGGAACTTATCTAGATGTGTGGTGAGCACTTTGAACCCCCAAGTGCTTCACAGAAGTTTATAACGTAGAGCCGTGAAAATAAAAAATCTCATTTTTTCTACAAAAATGATCTTTTTGCCCCCAAATTTTTATTTTCACAAGGGTAACAGGAGAAATTAGACCACAAAAGTTGTTGTGCAATTTCTCCTGAGTACGTCGATACCCCATATATGGGGGTAAACCACTGTTTGGGCGCACCGCAGAGCTTGGAAGAGAAGGAGTGTCGTTTTACTTTTTCAATGTAGAATTGGCTGGAATTGAGATCGGACGCCATGTCACGTTTGGAGAGCCGCTGATGTGCCTAAACAGTAGAGACCCCCCACATATGACACCATTTTGGAAACTAGACCCCTTAAGGAACTTATCTAGATGTGTGGTGAGCACTTTAAACCCCCAGGTGCTTCACAGAAGTTTATAACGTAGAGCCGTGAAAATAAAAAAATCGCATTTTTTCTACAAAAATGATCTTTTTGCCTCCAAATTTTTATTTTACCAAGGGTAACAGGAGAAAATGGACCCCAGAAGCTGTTTTACAATTTGTCTTGAGTACGCCGACACCCCATATGTGGGGGTAAACCACTGTTTGGGCGCATGGCTGAGCTCGGAAGCAAAGGAGCGCCATTTGACTTTTCAATGCAAAATTGACTGGAATTGAGATCGGACGCCATGTCACGTTTGGAGAGCCCCTGATGTGCCTAAACAGCAGAAACCCCCCAAAAGTGACCCCATTTTGGAAACTAGACCCCCCATGGAACTTATCTAGATGTGTAGTGAGAACTTTGAATGCCCAAGTGCATCACAGAAGTTTATAATGCAGAGTCGTGAAAATAAAAAATATATATTTTTTAACAATAAAGATTTTTTAGCCCCCAAGTTTTTATTTTCACAAGGGTAACAAGAGAAATTGGACCCCAAAAGTTGTTGTCCAATTTGTCCTGAGTATGCTGGTACCCCATATGTGGGGGTAAACCACTGTTTGGGCGCATGGCAGAGCTCGGAAGGGAAGGAGTGCCATTTTGAAATGCAGACTTTGATAGAATTGTCTGCGGGCGTTATGTTGCCTTTGCAGACCCCTAATGTAACAAAACAGTAGAAACCCCCAACAAGTGACCCCATTTTGGAAAATAGACCCCCCAAGGAACTTATCTAGATATGTGGTGAGAACTTTGAAAGCTCAAGTGCTTCACAGAAATTTATAATGCAGAGTAGTGAAAATAAAAAAATATATTTTTTTCCAACAAAAAAGATTTTTAGCCCCCAAGTTTTTATTTTCACAAGGGTAACAGGAGAAATTGGACCCCAAAAGTTGTTGTCCAATTTATCCCGAGTACGCTGATGCCCCATATGTGGGGGTAAACCACTGTTTGGGCGCACGGCAGAGCTCAGAAGGGAGGGAGTACCATTTGACTTTTTTAGCGCAAAATTGGCTGTCGTGTTTGGAGACCCCCTGATGTACCTAAACAGTGGAAACCCCCCAATTCTAACTCCAACCCTAACCCCAACACAGCCCTAACCCTAATCTCAACCCGATCCATAATCCTAATCACAACCCTAACGATAATCACAACCCTAACCCCAAAACAGCCCTAATCTCAACCCTAACCATAACCCTAATCAAAACCCTAAATCCAACACACCCCTAACCCTAATCCCAACCCTAACCCTAATCCCAACCCTAATCCCAAACGTAACACTAATCCCAACCCTAATCCAAACCCTAACCCTAATCCCAACTCTAACCCTAACTTTAGCCCCAACCCTAACTTTAGCCCCAACCCTAACCATAACTTTAGCCCCCGTCGTCACAAAAAAAGTTCAATGTAACCTTTTTTTTGTACGTCGCGTCCGCCATTTCCGCGGATGCGTGGCCGTAACTCTGCCCCCTCCTCCCCAGGACATAGACTGGGCAGCGGATGCGTTGAAAAACTGCATCCGCTGCCCACGTTGTGCACAATTTTCACAACGTGCGTCGGTGCATCGGGCCGACGCATTGCGACCGCCCCGTACCGACGCAAGTGTGAAAGAAGCCTTAGGCTACTTTCAGACATAGCGCATTTTTGAGCGCTATTTTGCGGGCGCTTTTCAAAAATGCGCAATGTCATTTTCGTCTGCCGGCAAAGTGAATGAGAAATTCACTTTGCCGTTCAGACACACCGCAAAAAAACGCGGCGCTTTTGTCTGCAAACACGCCGGCGTAAAAAGAATTGACGTGTCAATTCTTTACGCAGCGGCGTGTCTGCGTATCCCCCTAGGGCCCCATATTACCTTCCACACACAGCGCCTTTGTCCTGGGTGTCGGCGTCTTTGTACGGAGGGGTTGACACCCAGGACCGGACGTGACGTCGGACAGGAAGAGGGAAGCCCCCGCCCCCCAGTGAAGCAGCATGGAGTCCTTCTGTGTGTGTGTGTGTGCGTGTGTGTGCGTGTGTGTGTCCCCATGCGACGCTAGTGCCACCATTGTGCTAAGTCGCCGTATGGGACTACTACTCCCATCCGGTATTAGGATGGGAGAGTTGTCCCTGTGTCCGGCGACTTAGCACAATTGTAAAGTTACACAAAACACCTACACACAATACACATACATGACACACAGTACATACAACATATAACACAGAGTATATACTCACCAACAGCACACTTGTAGGCGAAGCCCTCGATCCTCCAGGAAAAAATCCAAAAATAATAAACCAAATTCATACTCCCTGTCCGCAGAATCCATAAAACGAGTGTCCCACGCCGATCGGCTGCTCTCCGGCGATACACTGCCAGGAGCGAAGCTCCTGGCAGTGTATCGCGTACTGTTCCGGAGTTCAATGACTCCGGCGTCTCGGTTAACAGCAGTACAGCTGCGTTGAACTTTCCCACGCAGCACTGCCGTTAAGCGAGAGTGCCGGGGTCAATGACCGCCGGTAAACTCGCTCGCGCATGCGCAGTGACACACCGACAGGAACTATGGCTCCTGTCAGTGTGTTGCTGCAGCCGTGGAGAGCAGACATATCTCTGGATGTGTCTGTTCTCCATGGAAAATCTTGATACGTGGCACTTAAATATGTGGCACTGAAATACGTGATACGTGGCACTTTGATACGTGGCACGTGTCACTTAAATACGTGGCACTGAAATATGTGGCACGTGGCACTTTGATACGTGGCACGTGTCTCTTAAATACGTGGCACGTGGCACTGAAATATGTGGCACGTGGCACTTTGATACGTGGCACGTGTCTCTTAAATACGTGGCACGTGGCACTGAAAGATGTGGCACGTGGCACTTTGATACGTGGCACGTGGCACTTTGATACGTGGCACTGAAATATGTGGCACGTGGCACTTTGATACGTGGCACGTGGCACTTTGATACGTGGCACGTGGCACTTTGATACGTGGCACGTGGCACTTTGATACGTGGCACGTGGCACTTTGATACGTGGCACTGAAATATGTGGCACGTGGCACTTAAATACGTGGCACGTGGCACTGAAATATGTAGGACACGTCGCACAAAAAAGTTACATGTAGTTTTTTTTGTGTCGACGGTCCGCTGAAGCACGACGCATCCGTCGCACGACGGATGCGACATGTGGCAATCCGTCGCAATGCGTCGCTAATGCAAGCCAATGGAGAAAAAACGCATCCTGCAAGCACTTTTGCAGGATGCGTTTTTTCTCCAACGACGCATTGTGACGGAAGCCAAAAAACGCTAGTGTGAAAGTAGCCTAACCCTAACCCTAGCCCTAACCCTAAATTTAGCCCCAACCCTAACCCTAACCCTAACCCTAACCCTAACCCTAACCCTAACCCTAATTTTAGCCCCAACTTGTCTTCTCCTGCCGGCCGGCAGATGGCAGCAGATGGCGGGCGCACTGCGCATGCGCCCGCCATGATGAAAAAGCCGGCCGGCAGGAGAAGACAGAAGAGGACCCAGTGAGTATGATAGGGTCCCCGAATCCCCCTATTTCTCTGTCCTCTGATGTGTGATCACATCAGAGGACAGAGAAATAACTGATCGCTTTTTTTTTTTTTTTTGCGGTCGCCGGTAAACTGTTAATTACCGGCGACCGCAAAGCAGGGGTCGGTGCAAATCGACCCCGATCATGTTCTTTGGGGTCTCGGCTACCCCCGGCAGCCGAGACCCCAAAGAACATCCGGGTGCCGGGCGGCGGGCGTACTGCGCGTGCGCCCGCCATTTTTTCCCGGAAAAAAGATGGCGGCGCCCATGGGGAGACACGAGGAGCACCGGGGGAGGTAGGTAAGTATTGGGGGGCTATTGGGGGCCATCGGGGACCACATTTCTCTGTCCTCCGATGTGCGATCACATCGGAGGACAGAGAAATTAAACGGCAAATCGCGTTTTTTTTTTTTTTTGTTGCGACCGCCGGTAAACGGTTAATTACCGGCGATCGCAACTCGGGGGTCGGTAAAAACCCCCCGAATCATGTTCTCTGGGGTCTCGGCTACCCTCGGCAACCGAGACCCCAGAGAAAATCCGACTCTGGGGGGCGCTATTCACTTTTTCCACAGCGCCGTTAATTAACGGCGCTGTGGTTTAAGTACCCTTAGCGGCCGCCGTTAAAAGGCGTATCGGCGGTCGTTAAGGGGTTAAAGAAATAAATATATATATATATATATATATATATATATATATATATATATATTCTGTATATACACACACATGGTCAAAATTGTTTAATGACAGAATGACCTCGTTTAATGACAGAAAAACGCACAATGGTCACAGAGCTCACTTGAATCTGACAAAAGTAATAATAAATCAAAAATCTATACAAATGAACAAATGACATTGCTTTTCAACCATGCTTCCACAGAACTTTAAAAAATAAAACTCATGAAATAGGCCTGGACAGAAATGATGGTACCCCTGAAAATAATGTGAGTGACAAAAGGGACATGTTAAATCAAGGTGTGTCCACTAATTAGCATCACAGGTGTCTATAACCTTGGAATCAGTGAGGCCTGTATATAGGGTACAAATACTCACTGTGCTGTTTGATGATATGGTGTGTATCACACCCAACATGGACCAGAGGAAGCGAAGGAAAGAGTTGTCTCAGGAGATTAGAAAGAAAACTATAGACAAACATGTTAAAGGTGAAAGTTATAAGACCATTTCCAAGCAGCTTGATGTTCCTGTGACTACAGTTGCACATATTATTCAGAAATTTAAGATCCATGGGACTGTAGCCAACCTCCCGGGACGTGGCCACAGAAGGAAAATTGATGACAAATCAAAGAGACAGATAATCTGAATGATGAGGGGCTTTGTTGCATCTGGCACAGGGTGTCTAGAATCTGTGCAGGGTACAATGAAATCTCAAGACTATCAAGGGATTCTAGAGAGAAATGTGCTGCCCAGTGTTAGAAAGCTTGGTCTCAGTCACAGGTCATTGGTCTTGCAACAGGATCATGACCCAAAACACACAGCTAAAAACACCCAAGAATGGCTAAGAGGAAAACATTGAACTATTCTGAAGAGGCCTTCTATGAGCCCTGACCTAAATCCTATTGAACATCTTTGGAAAGAGCTGAAACATGTCGTCTTGAAAAGGCAACCTTCAAACACGAGACAACTGGAGCAGTTTTATCTGGAGGAGTGGGCCAAAATACCTGTCGAGAGGTGCAGTAGTCTCATTGACAGTTACAGGAATCGTTTGATAGCAGTGATTGCCTCAAAAGGTTGTGCAACAAAATATTAAATTAAGGGTGCGTGTCCACGCTCAGGATGGCCGGCGGTGAAGCCGCTCGGCGCTAAGCCCCGCCCCCTTTCTGGGACGCGATCATGCCGGATGTGTACTGTACACATCCGGGATCATCGCCCCCCTCCCATAGGGCCCTTTGATATTACCTGCGGCGACGCAGCGTCGCCGCAGGTAGCACGGACATGCTGCGATCTGAAAAGACGCGCAGCATGTCCGGAGTCGCAGGGCCGCCGCGTGCGGGTTTCCACGCATAGTGGACACGGGATTTCAAAAAATCCCCTCCACTATGCTGGAACATCTGGACGCTGCGTGTTTGACGCTGCAGCGTCAATCACGCAGCGTTTACTTACCGTGGACACTCACCCTTAGGGTATGATTATTTCTGTCCAGGCCTATTTCATGAGTTTTATTTTTTTTTAATTCTGTAGAAGCATGGTTGAAAAGCAATGTCTGACTTTCATTTGTCCATTTTCACAGATTTTTTAATTATTATTACTTTTATCAGATTCAAGTTATTTTTGCGACCATTGTGGGTTATTCTGCCATTAAACGATGGGTTATATATATACATACATATATACATATACATATACATACATACAGTGCCTACAAGTAGTATTCAACCCCCTGCAGATTTAGCAGGTTTAATAAGATGCAAATAAGTTAGAGCCTTCATACTTCAAACAAGAGCAGGATTTATTAACAGATGCATAAATCTTACAAACCAAAAAGTTTTGTTGCTCAGTTAAATTTTTATAAATTTTAAACATAAAAGTGTGGGTCAATTATTATTCAACCCCTAGGTTTAATATTTTGTGGAATAACCTTTGTTTGCAATTACAGCTAATAATCGTCTTTTATAAGACCTGATCAGGCCGGCACAGGTCTCTGGAGTTATCTTGGCCCACTCCTCCATGCAGATCTTCTCCAAGTTATCTAGGTTCTTTGGGTGTCTCATGTGGACTTTAATCTTGAGCTCCTTCCACAAGTTTTCAATTGGGTTAAGGTCAGGAGACTGACTAGGCCACTGCAACACCTTGATTTTTTGCCTCTTGAACCAGGCCTTGGTTTTCTTGGCTGTGTGCTTTGGGTCGTTGTCTTGTTGGAAGATGAAATGACGAACCATCTTAAGATCCTTGATGGAGGAGCGGAGGTTCTTGGCCAAAATCTCCAGGTAGGCCGTGCTATCCATCTTCCCATGGATGCGGACCAGATGGCCAGGCCCCTTGGCTGAGAAACAGCCCCACAGCATGATGCTGCCACCACCATGCTTGACTGTAGGGATGGTATTCTTGGGGTCGTATGCAGTGCCATCCAGTCTCCAAACGTCACGTGTGTGGTTGGCACCAAAGATCTCGATCTTGGTCTCATCAGACCAGAGAACCTTGAACCAGTCAGTCTCAGAGTCCTCCAAGTGATCATGAGCAAACTGTAGACGAGCCTTGACATGACGCTTTGAAAGTAAAGGTACCTTACGGGCTCGTCTGGAACGGAGACCATTGCGGTGGAGTACGTTACTTATGGTATTGACTGAAACCAATGTCCCCACTGCCATGAGATCTTCCCGGAGCTCCTTCCTTGTTGTCCTTGGGTTAGCCTTGACTCTTCGGACAAGCCTGGCCTCGGCATGGGAGGAAACTTTCAAAGGCTGTCCAGGCCGTGGAAGGCTAACAGTAGTTCCATAAGCCTTCCACTTCCGGATGATGCTCCCAACAGTGGAGACAGGTAGGCCCAACTCCTTGGAAAGGGTTTTGTACCCCTTGCCAGCCTTGTGACCCTCCACGATCTTGTCTCCGATGGCCTTGGAATGCTCCTTTGTCTTTCCCATGTTGACCACGTTTGAGTGCTGTTCACAAGTTTGGGGAGGGTCTTAAATAGTCGGAAAAGGCTGGAAAAAGAGATAATTATTCCAAACATGTGAAGCTCATTGTTCTTTGTGCCTGAACTACTTCTTAATACTTTAGGGGAACCAAACAGAATTCTGGTGGGTTGAGGGGTTGAATAATAAATGACCCTCTGAAAATAGTTTTCCCAATTTAAAAAAAAAAATAAACAAAGAAATAACATTCTTTTTTGCTACAGTGCATTTCACACTTCCAGGCTGATCTACAGTCCAAATGTCACAATTCCAAGTTAATTCCAAATGTGTAAACTTGCTAAATCTGCAGGGGGTTGAATACTACTTGTAGGCACTGTACATACATACATACATATACAGCTCTGGCACAAATTAAGAGACCACCACATCAAAAATCTGTCATGGACAGCTGTTGTGAATCCGCTTTTTGGGCTCCCCTGGTGGTTGCTGGTGGTACTGGTGACTTGTGTGTGCTTTGCTGTCTCAGTTCACCTGCTCCCATCAGTGTTTGGGAGTTTCCTATTTAGCCTTGCTCTCCAGTCATTTCCTTGCCGGTCATCATTGTAACCAGAGCCTTCGGTTGCATGTTCCTGCTACTAGTCTGCTGATCAGCTAAGTGGACTTTGTCCTTTTGTTTTGTATCTTTTGTCCAGTTTGCAGTTTTTGTTATTCTCTGTAGCTGGAAGCTCTTTCGGGCTGAAATTGCCACTCCTGTGTCATGAGTTGACACAGGAGTCTTAAAGTAATTTCAGGATGGTTTTTTGAAAGGGTTTTCAGTTGACCGTGAAGTCCTCTTTTGTATCCTTCAGCTATCTAGTAAGTGGACCTCTCTTTGCTAAATCTACTTTCATACTGTGTATGTCTTTTCCTCTTAACTCACCGTTATTACATGTGGGGGGCTGCTATCATCTTTTGGGGTATTTCCCTAGAGGTAAGCCAGGTCTGTTCCTTCCTCTACCAGGCGTAGTTAGTCCTCCGGCTGGCGCGTGGCATCTAGGAAGTCGTAGGTATGCTCCCTGGCTACTATTAGTTGTGTGGTAGATTTAGCTCACGGTCAGCTCGAGATTCCATCACCCAGAGCTTGTCCGTTATTTTTGTGTTCTGATGTTTCCCTGCCATTGGGAATCATGACAGTATGACCGGCCCCTGTTAAAGTTATTGGCAGAAGAAAGGAGAGAAAAAAGAAGTCTGTAGATTTTATTTTTTTTTCCCCCCCTATGCTTGCTCCATAGTTGGATCAGTTGTATTTCAGCTCTAATTACAGCCTTTGCCTTTCTCTCCTTCTAATCCTTGAATGGCTCTGATCTCACCTGTTTAAAGATGGACCCTCAGAGTTTGGCTGTAGGTTTAAATAATCTTGCTACCAAGGTTCAAAATTTACAAGATTTTGTTATACATACTCCGATGTCTGAACCTAAAATTCCTACACCAGAGGTGTTTTCTGGAGATAGATCTCGGTTCCTGAATTTCAAATATAATTGTAAATTGTTCCTTTCTCTCAGACCTCACTCCTCTGGAGATCCTGTCCAGCAGGTTAAGATTGTAATCTCTTTGCTGCGAGGTGACCCTCAAAATTGGGCATTTTCATTGACACCAGGGGATCCTGCGTTGCTCAATGTGGATGCGTTTTTTCTGGCTTTAGGGTTGCTTTATGAGGAACCTAATTTGGAGATTCAAGCTGAAAAAGCTTTGATAGCCCTATCTCAAGGGCAAGATGAAGCTGAGATATACTGCCAAAAATTTCGTAGATGGTCTGTGCTTACTCAGTGGAATGAGTGCGCCCTAGCGGCAAATTTCAGAGAGGGCCTTTCTGATGCCGTTAAAGATGTTATGGTCGGGTTCCCTGCGCCCACAGGTCTGAATGAGTCCATGACAATGGCTATTCAGATTGATCGGCGTTTGCGGGAGCGCAAACCCGTGCACCATTTGGCGGTATCTTCTGAAGAGACGCCAGAGAAAATGCAATGTGACAGAATTCTGTCCAGAAGCGAGCGGCAGAATTATAGGCGTAAAAATGGGTTATGCTTCTATTGTGGTGATTCTGCTCATGTTATATCAGCATGCTCTAAACGTACAAGGAAGGTTGACAAGTCTATTTCAATTGGCACTTTACAGTCTAAATTTATTCTGTCTGTAACCTTGATTTGTTCATTATCAGTTATTACCGTGGATGCCTATGTGGACTCTGGCGCCGCTCTGAGTCTTATGGATTGGTCCTTTGCCAGGCGCTGTGGGTTTGATTTAGAGCCTCTGGAAGTCCCTATACCTCTGAAGGGTATTGATTCTACGCCTTTGGCTTGTAATAAACCACAATTCTGGACGCAAGTGACTATGCGTATGACTCCAGACTATCAGGAGGTGATTCGCTTCCTTGTGTTGTACAATTTGCATGATGTTTTGGTGCTTGGATTACCATGGTTACAATCTCATAACCCAGTCCTTGACTGGAAAACAATGTCTGTGTTAAGCTGGGGATGTCGGGGGGCTCATGGGAACATACCTTTGGTTTCCATTTCGTCATCTATTCCCTCTGAGATTCCAGCATTTTTGTCTGATTATCGTGATATTTTTGAGGAGCCAAAAATTGGTTCACTCCCTCCCCACAGAGATTGTGATTGCGCCATAGATCTGATTCCTGGCAGTAAATTTCCAAAGGGTCGTTTGTTTAACTTATCTGTACCTGAACATGCTGCTATGCGAGAGTATATTAAGGAGTCCCTGGAAAAGGGACACATTCGTCCTTCTTCATCTCCTTTAGGAGCTGGTTTTTTCTTTGTATCTAAAAAGGATGGCTCTCTGAGGCCTTGTATTGATTATCGACTCCTGAATAAAATTACAGTCAAATATCAGTATCCGTTGCCTTTGCTGACTGATTTGTTTGCTCGCATAAGGGGGGCTAAGTGGTTCTCTAAGATTGATCTTCGTGGGGCGTATAATTTGGTACGAATTAAGCAGGGGGATGAGTGGAAAACCGCATTTAATACGCCTGAGGGCCATTTTGAGTATTTAGTAATGCCTTTTGGCCTTTCTAATGCACCTTCAGTCTTTCAGTCCTTAATGCATGATATTTTCCGTGAATATTTGGATAAATTTATGATTGTGTATTTGGATGATATTTTGATTTTTTCTCATGACTGGGACCATTGCCTAAGTTGCCTTCCTCATCTGAGTTGGTCCCTCTATTTTTTCAAAATGTGGTTCGCTTGCATGGTATTCCGGAAAACATCGTTTCTGACAGGGGAACCCAGTTCGTGTCTAGATTTTGGCGGGCATTCTGTGCCAGGTTGGGCATTGATTTGTCTTTTTCGTCTGCATTCCATCCTCAGACTAATGGCCAGACGGAGCGAACTAATCAAACCTTGGAGACTTATTTGAGGTGTTTTGTGTCTGCTGATCAGGATGACTGGGTTGCCTTTTTGCCGTTGGCAGAATTTGCTCTTAATAATCGGGCTAGTTCTGCCACTTTGGTTTCTCCTTTCTTTTGCAATTCAGGGTTTCATCCTCGTTTTTCATCTGGTCAGGTGGAATCTTCGGATTGTCCTGGAGTGGATGCGGTGGTGGATCGGTTGCATCAGATTTGGGGACAAGTGGTGGACAATTTGAAGTTGTCCCAGGAGAGGACTCAGCAGTTTGCTAACCGCCGTCGTCGTGTTGGTCCTCGCCTTCGTGTTGGGGACTTGGTGTGGTTGTCTTCCTGTTTTGTCCCTATGAGGGTTTCTTCTCCTAAGTTTAAGCCTCGGTTCATCGGTCCTTATAGGATTTTGGAGATACTTAACCCTGTGTCCTTTCATTTGGACCTCCCGGCATCTTTCGCTATCCATAATGTATTCCATCGGTCGTTGTTGCGGAGATATGAGGTACCGGTGGTTCCTTCTACTGAACCTCCTGCTCCTGTGCTGGTGGAGGGTGAATTGGAGTACGTTGTAGAGAAGATCTTGGATTCCCGTATTTCCAGACGGAGACTTCAATATCTGGTTAAATGGAAGGGCTATGGTCAGGAAGATAATTCTTGGGTAACTGCCTCTGATGTTCATGCCTCGGATTTGGTTCGTGCCTTTCATAGGGCTCATCCAGATCGCCCTGGCGGTTCTCGTGAGGGTTCGGTGCCCCCTCCTTAAGGGGGGGGGTACTGTTGTGAATCTGCTTTTTGGGCTCCCCTGGTGGTTGCTGGTGGTACTGGTGACTTGTGTGTGCTTTGCTGTCTCAGTTCACCTGCTCCCATCAGTGTTTGGGAGTTTCCTATTTAGCCTTGCTCTCCAGTCATTTCCTTGCCGGTCATCATTGTAACCAGAGCCTTCGGTTGCATGTTCCTGCTACTAGTCTGCTGATCAGCTAAGTGGACTTTGTCCTTTTGTTTTGTATCTTTTGTCCAGTTTGCAGTTTTTGTTATTCTCTGTAGCTGGAAGCTCTTTCGGGCTGAAATTGCCACTCCTGTGTCATGAGTTGACACAGGAGTCTTAAAGTAATTTCAGGATGGTTTTTTGAAAGGGTTTTCAGTTGACCGTGAAGTCCTCTTTTGTATCCTTCAGCTATCTAGTAAGTGGACCTCTCTTTGCTAAATCTACTTTCATACTGTGTATGTCTTTTCCTCTTAACTCACCGTTATTACATGTGGGAAGCTGCTATCATCTTTTGGGGTATTTCCCTAGAGGTAAGCCAGGTCTGTTCCTTCCTCTACCAGGCTGTCATGGTTCCCAATGGCAAGGGAACGTCAGAGAACTTAAATAACAGACTAGCTCTTGGGTGATGGAATCTCGAGCTGACTGTGAGCTAAACCTACCACACAACTAACAGTGGCCGGGTGACGTACCTACGTTTTATCCCTAGACGCCCAGCGCCAGCCTGAGAACTAACTAACCCTAATAGAGGAAAAAACAGACCTGGCTTACCTCTAGGGAAATTCCCCCAAAAAGGAGACAGAAGCCCCCCACATATATTGACGGTGAGTTCAGAGGAAGAGACATACGCAGTATGAAGGTAGGTTCAGCAAAGCGAGGTCCGCTTACTAGATAGTAAGAAGATACAATAGGGAACTTCACGGTCAGCTGAAAACCCTATTAAAATACCATCCAGAAATTACTTTAAGACTCATGTGTCAACTCATGACACCGGAGTGGTAATTTCGGCCCACAAGAGCTTCCAGCTACAGAAACATAACATAACTGTGAACTGGAACAAAAATGCAAACAAACTTAGGACTAAGAGTCCAACTTAGCTGATAGTAGTCTAGAAGCAGGAACATGCAACAGAAAGGCTCTGGTTACATTGATGGCCGGCACTAGAATAACTGAGCAGCAAGGCTAAATAGGATACTCCCATATCCTGATGGAAACAGGTGAACAGAGAAAGTGAAGCACACAAGTCCAGTACCACCAGTGACCACCGGGGGAGCCCAAAAACCAAATTCACAACACCAGGCGTAGTTAGTCCTCCGGCTGGCGCGTGGCATCTAGGAAGTCGTAGGTATGCTCCCTGGCTACTATTAGTTGTGTGGTAGATTTAGCTCACGGTCAGCTCGAGATTCCATCACCCAGAGCTCGTCCGTTATTTTTGTGTTCTGATGTTTCCCTGCCATTGGGAATCATGACAGACAGCCCAATCTCCAAACCTGAAACCCATTGAAAACCTCTGGAATGTAATCAAGGGGATGATGGATAGTCACAAGCCATCAAACAAAGAAGAACTGCTTAAATTTTTGCACCAGAAGCAGTGTGAATGACGGGTGGAAAGCATGCCAAGACGCATGAAAGCTGTGATTAAAAATCATGGTTATTCCACAAAATACTGATTTTTGAACTCTTCCTTAGTTAAAACATTAGTATTGTTGCTTCTAAATGATTATGAACTTGTTTATTTGAGGTCTGAAAGCACTGGGTTTTTTTATGTTGACCATTTTTCTTTGTTAGAAAAAAAATACAAAATTTATTGCTTGAATATTCGGAGACTTGTTGTCAGAAGTATATAGAATAAAAGAACAATTTACATTTTACTAAAAAACATACCTATAAAGAGAAAAATCAAACAAACTGAAAATTTTGCAGTGGTCTCTTAATTTTGCCAGAGCTGTATATATATATATATATATATATATATATATATATATATATATATATGGGTGGGTGGGTCAGTAATGGTGTGGGGTGGCATTACTTTGGAGGGCCGCACAGCACTCCATGTGCTCGCCAGAGGTAGTCTGACTGCCATTAGGTACCAATATGAGATCCTCAGACCCCTGTGAGACCATATGCTGGTGCGGTTGGCCCTGGGTTCCTCCTAATGCAGGACAATGTCGGACCTCACGTGGCTGGAGTGTGTCAGCAGTTCATGCAAGATGAAGGCATTGAAGCTATGGACTGGCCTGTCTGTTCCCCAGACCTGAATCCGATTGAACAGATCTGGGATATCATGTCTCGCACCATCCACCAAAGTCACATTGCACCACAGACTGTCCAGGAGTTGGCAGATGCTTTAGTCCAGGTCTGGGAGGAGATCCCTCAGGAGACCATCCACTGCCTCATCAGGAGCATGCCCAGGCATTGTATGAGTGTCATGCAGGCACGTTGAGGCCACACACACAATACTGAGCATCATTTCCTTGTTTTCGGGCATTTCTACTGAAGTTGGATCAGCCTGTAATTTGATTTTCCACTTTGATTTTGAGTATCATTCCAAATCCAGGCCTCCATCGGTTAAAACAAATGATTTCCTTTGATAATTTTTGTGTGATTTTGTTGTTAGCACATTCAACTTTGTACAGAACAAAGTATTCAATGAGAATATTTCATTCATTCAGATCTAGGATGTGTTATTTGAATGTACCCTTTATTTGTTTGAGCAGTGTATATAATGTATATATATATATATATATATATATATATATATATATATATATATATATATATATATTTGTTTATTGATCTGTGTAAGGCCTTGTCTTTTTTGGAATGAACAGAGGAACTAGATTTTATTGGTAGGATTTCGGTATACATAAAATTAAAATAACGAAACACCAAAAAGGCTTATGTGACGTGGGAAGAACAAAATTGACAATTGTGCTATTTTCATTTATGTTGTTTGTTTGTTTTTTTTAGTGCACTGATCCTTATGGATGTGGATGAGTCCTTGTTTTGGTGATTGCTTTTTCTTAGATTAAACTACTTTTTACGATTTTTTTTAAACCAACTAAAAGATCATTTCACTTTTTGAAGAAGCATTTTTCCTTACTCATCAGTTACTTGGCAGCCTGTTTGCACAATTATCCTAAAATGATCGATCCTAGAACTTTTTTCCCAATAATCGTGCAGTATAACTGTACCCTAAATACTAAGCCTCTTTCAGATGTCCAAGATTTTTCTTGTACGTAAAAACTTGAACCTTTGTTCATCAGAGTTTTGGTTCTGATTTATACCTGTGAACCATCAGTATTTTGTTAGTAAAAAAAGAGATACATTACAAAACTTCTATATATAGCAATGTTAATCATGTATAACGCATGGATAGCACACAGTTTCCCTCCGTGTACTTTACATTATTGTCATATTCACATAGAATTGTATGGATTTTTTTTCTGGCATGGATTAAAAATGGACATGTGTCTGTTTTTTGGGGTGGGTAACATGATCCACAACAAAACATTGATATGTGAACAGCTCCATAGGTTATAATGGAGACAAGTTCTATCCATGAAAAACAGGTCTGTGAGAAAAAGATGGTTGAATGATGCTTTATGTGTGTACTTTAAACCAATGGTTGAATATTGAAGGCGTCTGCTGAGCAGAGCTGAAATTTCACATCGGTTAGCCCGGGTTGGAGGATTCACCAATGGGTTCCAGCTCTTAGCAAGTTAAAAGTAAAGATGAACTTGGGTTGAAGAGCTGAAATTTGGGCCATGGAAAAAAAATTTGTCTAATGGGCTCAAAGTAGTTTTTTGCAATTGCACTGTTGCGGACCCCATAATGCTCATATAACTAATGTTACATATTCCAGCTTCTATGTACTATACTTTTTTTTCAGAGCCATCTCTGACAACTGCAACAGCAGATTTCCATTATGATGGAAAACAGGGGTCATATATATGTTTAGGAGAATGTATTAGATTTTAAAAAAAGTTTGATATTGTTTGATCCCATGCCCACCGCAATTGATGTTAAAATCATTATGCTTCACTGGATACAAAAAAACTTTGGACAGATAGAAAAGTCCAGACACAAAAGTAGCAAGTAAATACATTATATACAAAAGTTAATAGGAAACTTGCAGGCAAGTTGACATCACGCAGCTGTTACGAATAAGCAAAATGTCAGCGCAGTAATTGCCCAGATGTATTGTTCCATTATTCTAGCTCAGAAATCTGCTGCTGTGTAGTTAGCTTCAAGCCTAGGAATGCTAATATTTTCAGATAAATGAAAGTTGTGTTTCTACTACAAGTACGTTTTTGCTGTGCGGTACAGTAAGTTTTCTATTCTTCAATTGCAAGAATTTCTATGTAAAGATGTGTGTGTATAAATGTACATAAAAACTAAAAACGTGTTGTTCTGACTATATATTTATATTCTGTATGGCTAAACATTGCATCAGTGTTAATGAAGGCAGGAACCTCCTTACTCATATAAATGTAGGCTTCAGCCTAGGAGAGTATTCACATTAGCATAGGTTCCCAGCAAAGAAAATCACCTTATCGTGGCTGCTGGGTATACATAAATTGGCTAATTTATGCTCCAAGTATTCTCATATTTTCCTATTTTCTAGATCAGTAGTGCAATTCAAATTTCATATATTTCATGTCTTCATGCTATAAAGCTACAGAGAACTACTTTGAGTGTCTTTTAGTTGCAACCCAATCTGTAGTGTGTTTTCTTTCTTTGCATGCTGCAATTATAGATTTAATTTATATTGTGAGACACTGGAATGCTTAAAAAGTCTGGTTGTGTCCGATCACCTGTTGTTTGCTCCTATTGCCACTGGATGTAAATACATAAAATAGAGCTTCAAAGCACTTAATTCAATGTATATTGCCACTCCTAGGCATAAGGATGGAACTTTTTCAAAAGAATAGTAGAAATTATTCTATATCAAGCAATGGTGGCTACATGTTGAATGGAATGGGCTTTGTAGCTCCAATCCATGTGTTCACATCCATCGATCGCCAGAACAAGTAAGATACTACTATGGCTAGATCATCAGTTTGTGTGATTTGATTACCCTTTCAAAAATATTCATATGAAGTTCAGGGTGAGCATGCCGGTATGTGCTTGTTGATTTGTTGATCTTACTTTAGATCATTGACTATAAATTTAGAAAACCTTCTTTTTTCGAAGACTTGTGTAAAGATTAAAGGAAATACATTTCCCAATATTAATAGAGGTGATTGACAGGTCTCTCCCACAGCGACAGTCCAGTCAATCACCTGGCGCATTTCAGAGAAGAATATTCATGGCACAATCATACAGCCAGCCTCTCATTTATGCTGCCTGGGGTTTGAGCAGCATGAGTAAGCTAACAGGTTCCCTTTAAGGTTTTGCACCCATGACACAAGACGCACTCTACTTGGCCTGTGATGCCATTATTTACTATATAACACACACTTCACATTCTACTTGCGACTTACCTACCATCAGCTAAAGTGAAATCATTAGACACATCTCTATACAATTTAAAATGAAATGGTCACATAACATGCTCACATTTTTGAGTTAATTATGCAAAATAAATCTGCTAGAGATTAGTTCAAAAGCTTATCTTGCATTGTAGTCTGAAAACAGTCTGTGCTCATTTATCTGAAACTTTAGCATGTGTTTTTGCTTTTCTCATTCAGATGTGCAGTACATTAAAAGGAGAGACATTGTTCTGAAGAGGGAACTTGGTGAAGGAGCTTTTGGAAAAGTGTTCCTTGCAGAGTGCTACAACCTCAGCCCAACCAAAGACAAGATGCTTGTAGCTGTCAAGGTAAGAAAAAAATAATAAAAACAAGTTGTTAGGTGTCGAGCTCCCACCACTGCACAGGGGGAAACTCGAACCATGTCCTCTGTGGTCTTCCATTCTTCCACAGCAGCAGAGGAGCCTGCTCAGCAGAGATAACGGTCCCAGCATCTTGCTCAGGCTGGTACTGAGCGTCTGGTTACTGCTGCCATCCCAGGCTCAGCTATTGTAACCAGCATTAATCAGCGGTGAGCAGATGCTCCAGGGACTAAGTCCTGTTTTTTGTCAACTGAGCATGCCCCTGGGACAACCTCTCATTGGAGGTTGGGGGTCACATGCTTAGGTCCTGAAGCGGTCCTGATTGGACCACTGGGAAGGTCATGGAATGATCCAGCTATAAAAGGTTTGCTTGGCCGTGTATGTGTGGATGTGTGTATGTAATCTGATGAAAGCTCCTAATTGATCCCCTTCCCTAGCATTGTTTGCTGAGTGTGGGTGATTGGAGCTAACTAGAGCCAGATTGTACCATCCAGCACAAGGCACGACAGTACTGCATCTAAAGCAGCTGGAGCTGAGGTGCAATTGGGGCAGAACGCGATTGTCACGACATAGATCATCTAATTAATGATGAGCTGTGGCGTACCTTACAGCAGAAATCTTACTCCAGTCAGGGACTGGAGTGAGATTTGTTGCAAAGGATATGGAGATTTATAACTCATTTAGGTGCTCCTGGTTTTTGAAGAAGTACGCACCTCTCAATAAATCAGGAGCGGCTGATGCCGGACTTGAATAATTGGGACACATGTTTATTCTAATCTTCAACAACTCCTTAAAATATCCTCTTGTTGACAGTAGAATACCATTAATATTAAATTATGGAATAAGGATTTTTAGGTTTTCCTAATAGATTGTGTTAAGATATAAAAACAAATATCTTCTACAATAACATAAAATGCTTTAATATGTTATACAGTAAATATATTGTATATACTCGAGTATAAGCCGAGATTGTCAGCCCATTTTTTAGGCTGAAAGTGCCCCTCTCAGCTTATACTCAAGTCATTGTCCCTGGGGGTTGGCAGGGGAGGGGAAGCAGCAGCTGTCCATCATATTCACCTGTTCCCAGCGCGTCTCTGCATGTCCCTGCTTCTCCGGCGCTCGCAGCTCTTCCTGTGTTCAGCGGTCACGTGGTACCGCTCATTAAAGTAATTAATATGGCCGCATACTGGTACCAGTGACAGCTAAACACAGGAACAAGCTGCAGGCGCCATCGCATCGGAGAAGCAGGGACCGCGCCTGGAGGGTGAGTATAATGGGGGAGGGGAACATTGCGATATTCACCTGTCCCCGTTCCACCGTCATGTGCCACTCCGTCTTCCGCATCCTCTGGCTGTGACGTTCAGGTCAGAGGGCATGATGACGTGTTTAGTGTGTGCAACGCCCTCTGCCTGAACAGTCACTGCAGAGAGACGGAAGACAGAGTGGCACACCGTGGTAGAACGGGACTGGTGAATATAGCAAGTGCCGGTGTCCCCGCCTGCTCAGGACAAGAGGTGAGTGTGTCATATTATTTTTTAATCGCAGCAGCATATGGGACAAATGTTTCTATGGAGCATCTTATGGGGCCATAATCAACGTTAATGCATCAGCATTATATGGGGCAAATGTTTCTATAGAGCATCTTATGGGGCCATAATCAACCTTTATGCAGCATCATATGGGGCACATTTTCTATGGAGCATCTTATGGGGCCATAATCAACCTTAATGCAGCATTATATGGGGCAAATGTTTCTATGGAGCATCTTATGGAGCCATAATCAACCTTTGTGCAGTATTATATGGGGCACATTTTCTATGGAGCATCTTATGGGGCCCATCATAAACTTTATGGAGCATTATATGTGTCATATTTTATTATGAAGCATGTTATGGGGCCCATCATAAACTTTATGGAGCATTATATGTGTCATATTTTATTATGAAGCATCTTATGGGGCCCATCATGAACTTTATGGAGCATTATATGGGGCTCCTGATTCAATATGGATATTAAAAAACATTTAACCTACTGATGTCTCAATTAATTTAACTTTTATTGGTATCTATTTTTATTTTTGAAATTTACCAGTAGCTGCTGCATTTCCCACCCTAGGCTTATACTCGAGTCATTAAGTTTTTCCATTTTTTTGTGGCAAGATTAGGGGTCTCAGGTTATACTCGGGTCGGCTTATACTCGAGTATATATGCTATATTAGTTATGGAATTTCATTCAATACATATAAGTAATTTACCATATCCTGTTTGTCCTATATGGGCATTGTAATTATAGTATATTATTATTGTGTTGTGGGAAACACTGGCTATAAAAAGAACTACAACTGAGGAATCCTGAAAATGTATTCCCAATAAGTAATCTGTTTGATGAGTCCTATGACCACTATTAAAGTAATTTCTCCACTGCTGCCTGATACAACCTTCTGAGTCATTCATTGAGACAAGCTAATTACAATATTCTAAAGGAAGGGCAAACCAGTTCCAATTATTGCCGGCATCCCTTAATTACGGGCTTAGACTCACGTTTTTCGAGTCATGTTTTATGACAAGTTTTCATTGAGCCACTTGTCCAATTCATTAATGTTAGCAGAGAGAAAAGAAAGACTTAAGTGCAAAACACACATGGCATTACATTTTAAAACAAAGACACTTACACAGACTTCATAATGTCTGAGACCTCTATTTCCTTTCAGCTCTCTGTGGTCCCCATTTTAGGCCACCATTGGATAAGGGTCTTTAAATTCTAAACTCCCAAAGTGCGTAAAAATCCAAGTTGTCATTGAAATAATAAAAAAGCAAAGCAAAAGCTTTTGGGTCTTAATGCCAACTTGCACAAATTCATTGCCATACATTATACAATATGCATTATAATTCAAAATAGGATTGTTTGCGACCTAAAAGCTGATAGAGATTAAATAATGCAAAATTAGGTCATAATTTTTAATAACGTAGTATAAAGAGTGAGGAATAATGTTAATAAAAATAATAGTAATAATAAATATCACCATTATTGCTTTTCTAGTCTTATTTTACTAGCAAGATTAAAACTGTGACATTGTGAGTCATTCACGTCTGTAGAACACTAATGAAGGAAGCAAATGATTTTGTTTTTACTCTAGAGCCTATTTTTCTATGTAGAAAACATAAATTATAATAATTTTTCCCTAACAATTTTGTAGAAAGTAAGAGCACAACAAAACAAAACACCAAAATTCAGTGTTCCATTATACCTTAAAATAGCAAAAGAGAAACACATAAAAATGTACTTGAAATAAATGTTCTAATGTCAACAATATAAAGGTATAAATGGACTAGAACTAATAGTCTATGTATGACAGGGATGGATGATTTCCCATCTGAAACTTGTAGCTATCATTTTTCTAAATATTATTGGCCATGCTAGAACAGGTAATTAACTTTTTTTCCATTTTCAACCTATTGAAACAAAGGTGGACAAAAGTTTTTCAAAGAAAGAATAGGTCTGATTAGCCAAAAGTAAAAAAACATATAAATAATAACCATTACAATACATTTAGGTATCTAAAATCGTTCAAATGCTCAATGCAATAGTTTGCTCCTCCAGGAACATGGAAATGATATAGCAGTACCTACTGTGGCATTAAAATTAATTAATGGGTGCACCAGGCAGGACCTGCTGATTCATCGTAGTTCTCTACTTAAGGTCCACGTACACATTATCTGAAAATAGTCAATCATCTATGGTATAAACAGATAACAGAGTTCATCAGCTGTTATTAGATTTTTTGGGCAGATGATTCAGCCAATGCTAATTATAGGACAAAAATATCCAACATGTCCATTGTCTTGAAAGATTGCGAACATTCTTTTGTTGTACATCGATTGACCGGCCGATGATCATTCATTGTGGCCCGAAAGTGACCATTTCGCTAGATTTTTATCTAATGTGTAGTAGACTAAAATACACAGATAACTGAACATAATCAATTTTTCTTTTAAGTCAGGATTGCAGAATAGAACCACATTTCTTTCAGTACCGTGTCCCAGCTTAAGTGCAAGTACCTTTCTTAGCTTTTGTGATACTGCAAGATGTGTTTATCATCTTATAGACCTTATTCCAGATCTATAATTGGACAATTTTAAGGATTATGTGAGGCAAGAATAAGCTTGGTGTTTGGATGGGCAACAATAAAGATCACTTCTGCTTGAAGAAGTTTCAGCGTCCATTTCACTAAATAAAGATATGCCTCAGTAGTTTTGCAATGTTGGTTTTCTATTCCAACTATTGAAACATAAGCTAAAGGAAAGGCAGTAAGATATTAAGGTTTAAATCTTTAATAATAGCTATGTAGGAAAGCCCTCCTTTATATAGTGTCGGACACTAAAAAACGGTTTTCCTTAAAAGTATCACAAAGAAATCATTGCTCTAGGGAATGTAAAATGTGGTCAGTGCTTGCACAAAAAATGTATTATGTCTAAAACAAATTTACATATTTGGGCATACTATAGCTGATGCAACCATGCAACGCTGGCATGACAGGAGAGTGGGGTAAACTGTGAGTTACCAAGGGCCCCTATTCCCGGCAGGGCACTCAGTTTTTAAAAGCCATAAACTGCATTGGTAATGCCAGCCCTACATTATTATTGTAGTTTCCGATGTTAGAAGTGTAGAAGGATCTTTGTTGATATCAGGGGTGGACACAGGCAGGGCTCCTGTACAAGAACATAAATTTGAACCTTTCCAGTCCAATAGCTCACTACAATGTACAATTCTACTTATTTTAAAGCTGAAGTGGGCCCTTGTACTAATTGGGCTCCTGTGTGGCTGCACAGGCTGCACTAATAGTATGTCTGTCCCTGTGTTACATAATGGACATGTATCCAAAGGTCTAACACACTACTGGAGCATGGATGAACGGAAGAGGAGAGAGCCTGGTTTGATCTTTACACTATTGGCTCCCTTCATCAAGATGAAGTAAATAAATAGATATGAGGCGAAGCCTCAGCCAGCTCACCGATTCGCTTCACAGGTGCACGGAACCCGTCCTGACCCAACGTGTCTTCAATCCAATATGTGAAAAAAGTTAGTAGTTCCAGCTCCTTTTAAAATTTCCAATTCTTTATTTTTCCATAAAAAATGCAAGCTGTGAAAAAGATCATATTAGATCGAAACGCGTTGCTTGTTTTTCTGTATCCACTGTAACTACATCCACTTTGCACAAGGACTTTGCATTTTTAATGGAAAAATAAAGAATTGGAAATTTTAAAAGGAGCTGGAACTACTAACTTTTTTCCCTTCATCAAGACTGGTAATGTTCACACCGGTCTTAATAAGGGGGCTTGATGGAGTCAGATGCTCCATATTCATGAAGAGGTGTACGCCTCTTCATGAATCTGTAGTATCTGAAAAGTGTCATGCACCACACAATAAATCTCTCTCCAGTTAGGTACTGGAGTAATATTTCAGGTGATATAGAGTGCCACAGCCCATCATGAAATTAGACGAGCTGTAGCATTCCACCCTCACCATGCTCCATACCCAATCCATCTTCATCCATTGCAAAATGTAGGTGTAAGGTTGCGCCTAAAGTTTGTGACTTTCTAAAACATTTATGCCAGTCAAACTTTTCTATTTATTTGTCAATGGATCTTCATGATTGTATGAGGGCTTGCTTTGTTTGTTTTTTTTTTTTGCTTGGTGAGCTTTTATTTATGTTTTAGGAAACATACAATGTTTTTGACCAAAAAAGCCACCTTTTGGTTTACCATACTGGTTAATTATTTTTTTATTTTTATCGTTTAGACATGCATGGCATTAGCCTTGAATGAAGTGAGTTTAGCTCTTAAGCCTGATCCGTGTACTTTCATTCAATGTAGCATGTACTTGTACGCCCTGCATCAGAAAAGGATTAAAAATAGGATGAAGCATGATCCTAGCATGTTGAACCCTACTTTTTTTATACAAAACACAGGATTTATCCTATTCTTTAGCAGGACATAAACAGAAGACTATCAAAAAAATACCCCTGCGTTATCTGCTATTTATGAGGAGTTTCAGAAGCTGTCAAATCAAAAGATGTGTCCGTGATCAAACAAACGTCTTTACATATCAGGAAAAAACATCAGAAATGTCTCACATAAATAAACTAGGAATAAAGGTCAAGCTGTTCAATCAGTACATTCATTACGTTAAATTAATGTAACGCTATTAATGGGGATTTCGTAAAACCAAATTTATATCTTGGGTTCACATGACGTTCACAGAGCTTATTGAAACCAGTTATATTTAGCAACACTAACAATCACAGGAGCCCATATACAGTAAAAAGATATAAAAGGGGGAAAAAAGCTGTGATAAAAAAATACAATGCATAAATAAAATGCACATTCTAAATGTGTAATAATAGTAACTTCACAAAAAATAGATAATAGAAATGTAAACCGTGAAAGAAGCTTGTACAAAGATAGACATAGACTTTCTATATTCTGGTATAGACGCATACACAATTGGCCCAGTACTCCATGTGAAAGCCATGAACAGTCTTGAGGGGCATAACTGTGCTCTGATCATGTCCCATCTCTCGTGTGCGATCCTCACGGCAGTGCTCTAGCCTTTGCTATGGGACCACATGAAACCTAGTATTTGCAGTTTGAGCCTGATTGACGCCAGAAAACTGATGTTCTGAAGTTATTATTCATAGCAGGGAATCTTTAGATTAACAATGCTGACTGATGTTTCCATCCCTCGGATGCTCATCTCTGTCTAATCACTATCACACCAGCTCCTCTGTGTAATAAGAACCGTCTTTATTTTGCATTTCACGGCCGTTGCCCTGCTAGATGTGTATGGCATGCTGCTGTCATTAGGGCTCCCAGTTCCATACAATGATTAATAATTAAAAGGAACTGCTTGCCAGTCAGCTTTCTTACTTACAGCACAAAAAGTTATTGATCTTTTGTTTATTAAATTACAAGCTTCACAGAGATCCCATATTGGAAATGACACATCAAGAGATTCTAAACAATAGCAAAAATGAACCTTGCAATTACCCGCGGCTTTCTTGTCATTCTGCTTCCTGTTACATGGTAAACTAAATACTTCTCAATTATGGATTGTATTATGCCTTGGTTTTTTTCATATTTCTATTTAAGATTTTGAACTGCAATCAGCAAGTCCCATTAAACTGTACTATATTCACATGCGTAATCCTCAATCTTTGAGATAATGCTGATTCTCAAAAATAGTACATAAGACAAGACACAAAGTGTTGTCAAATCAAGGCTACTAGTACTGTGGAACTATGGAATACACACTGTGGGGTCAGCACCCGGGATAAGTAAGAGAGTTGGTACCCTAGCCTGTTCCCTCTCAACATGGTGACCAGTTCTAGAAATAATAAAATGTTAAAATATTAGGGTGTAATTTAAAAAATGAAGGGTAGGTACATTTTTGGGTAGGCCTTCTTTACTATTGGTCAAATAGAGCAGTTGCTGTGACAAATCCATCCCATGATGGACACCATCAGTTTCCTAAGGAACCAAATGACATAGTGGAGTCTAGCTGTTAGACTCACCTGTTGAGATGGATTAATAAAGTTGCAGGTTCAGGTGGGCACATGGACCTAAGGTGTTGGTGCACATGGCTGGAGGGGACTTGGAGGAATGATTTCTGGAACCATACCTGTAGGGCAGACAAAGAGGGAAATGTCTGGGGCAGCACACAGAGGAAAGCAGAGGAACCACAGGTGAATTTTCAAGGATGACTTCACTGTATGATTAGAGTCCAACAACAGTTTATTAGATCACTACAAACGATGAGTTAATCTAGGAGATTGCTTTGCAGAGGGTTAACCAGCAAGATTGAGGGTATGCAGAACAGAGGCTTTGCATGATGAGTAGACAATATGGAAAAATGGTTGAACACTCCAAACAACAAACAAACTTTAGAGTTTCAATACCATGACACAAATGTGCCTTCACCAGGGCCTTATAAAGCCTTGGGAGATGATGACAGCAAGGCACTCCAGGCCACCTGCAAAAGCCAATCTGGAGAATAGCAAATTGAAGTGACCAATGCAAAAATGTCCATAGCCAGTCCCAGCCTGGCCAAGGTGTCTATCATTTAGACAGGAAAAATATTGTAGCATGTACCAATATAATTCCCAAAAATACTATTTCATCTGCAAACGAACCTCCTAATGAGAATGAAATGTAGATGTGTTCAAAGCCTAAGGTGAAAAGTATAGATTTATTTCAAGGAATTGTTCTGCTGAAACTGGAATTATATAGTATATGCATAAATCTGTATGTTGAAATATATATTTTTTTAGCTTCCACAATACACTGCGGTGCAGACTTCTTTTTATCCCTAATGCAGAATGATGGCTGAACTCTTAAAAAAGGTGACTGCAGGTGGATATTCACAAGAGCATAAAGAGCCTTCTTGGTCTACATAGTCACAAATGATCCATTGAAGAACTCAATAATGAAGTGGGAACTGTATTGGGAAAGTCTGGTTGCTTTCATTAAGTCTTGCAAACACTACATTAAGGATTTGTATTAATAACAAAAAATACTTCATACAGTATATGCGTTTAATACAGTATATGACCTCAAAATTGTCCTCATTGTCATAGTGAGAAATGAAGGCGATCACATTCTTTATTGTGCTATGCACAGCTCACTAAACAGACAATGAGTGGAAATAAATGAATTTTCGCTGTGACCGCTACAATTTACACTTTTATCTCACATATGATTTAATAGCATCTTTAACCAGTGAAAGGACTGCTTACCCTGTTGCAAAGAATAGACTCCAAAGCCCTGAAGCAATAAGTTTGTAAAGAAATCAACTCCCTTTATGTAGTCTTGACAGATTTAAAGCTAGGATTAAAAATGTACTTTCACAGATCATGATCCAAATCAGCATAAAACTACACGAAAATATGATACTTAGTGAAGTGTGGGTTTCTGGCATATCATAGACTTTTATGGAAATAAAAAGCAATTCCAAGAAGAATACAAACTGCCAAATAAGACTCAGGGAGTCGATGGGTTTTAAGATTATGAATACAATAAATCTGGATCATACTCTTCTGAGAATCGTTTTTTCCAAGCTAGGACGGAGCTTATTCCAGGGATGTTTTACATTCTATGATAGTGCGGGTCTGATTCTCATCCATCATAAAAACAAATCATAATGTCTTAATTACAAAAAAGAAGAATTTTGCCATCTTAAAACCACTATAAAGAGAAAGAATGCTGAGAGAAAATCTGTATACAAACCAATATGTCTTACCTAATTACACCTGTGTGACTAATCTGAAAGTTGTATATCATCCATCAGCTACTAAGCACAGCAGGAAAATAGAGCGGAATATCAAAAATGAATTACTGCGTCTTATGTATATATTCATTGTTCCCTAAATGCTGTATTTACACAGAAAACAAACTGTTAGCATTGTACAATTAAGATTATTTTCAAAGTGATGTTACATACAGACCCCAGAAACATTATTATTAATAATCTATGCTAATCCAAATGTACATTTAAAGGGAACCTGACTGCTGATTCATCGTCCGACTCACAGGCAGCATGAATCAGAGGCTAATGAAGTATTTAGAGACCCAAGTAGTGTGAAGGGAACTTAATTATTTCAGCTTTTTCTATTTCAGCATCCTATTAAAGATCACTGAACTAACAGATATCCATTATATGTGATACTATCTAGAATTAAAACATAACTTTTATTATTCCACAAAAAGGATATCTATAAAAGCTATTATGCCACTAGAAGGGTGCACCTTCGTGAATTAGAAATCCATGTACCCAACACAATATACAGTATGTACTGTATTCATGAGTTTTTCTATGAAGCTAATCACATGTGTAGCTAGGCTTATCTACTAAGATTTTTCCTGCCTAGGCACACTAGGTAATAAGCTGATGTAACACCTGTATACCAGAGTTATAAAATGTAACATTATGCTCTATGTTATGACTTGTTATATAATATGGCAACATGGTGGCTCAATGGTTAGCACTGTTGCTTTGCAGCGCTGGGGTCCTGGGTTCAAGGACAACATCTGCAAGGAGTTTGTATGTTCTCCCTGTGTTTGTGTGGGTTTCTTCCAGGTTCTCCAGTTTCCTCCCACACTCCAAAGACATACTGATAGGGAATATAAATTTTGAGCCCCAATGAGGACAGTGAAGAAATGGTCTGTAAACAAAACATAGTAAAATATTACATATTTACATTGAGGTACATTTACTATTACCGCTGCACCAAAATTCTGTTGTTTATTGTGCCAAAATTCTGCCAAAATTATTTTCAACCATCTATTAGTAATTTGTGATAAAGAAAACAAGTTGTCAGAAACAAGTGGAAGCACTTGTTAGATCTATTGTGCGTTATAAATGTGCCAAATCTATCAAACATGGTGCATTATTGTGAAAGATTGGGTGCATCTCCTGACTGTCCCCTTTATGGTGCGTGTCCAAGGTCTGTAATCACGGCGCTTTGGACGGAGCAGAAAACCCGCTCCGCCCAAATCGCCTCCCCCTTCTGTATGCACGGTGATTCCGGATGTGTTCATTGTACACATCCGTAATCATCGCACCCCACACATAGGGCCCTGTGATTTACCTTGCGGCAACGGAGCGTCACAGCAAGGTAAACAGACATGCTGCATTATAAAAAGACGTGACGCTTGTCCGGAAACACAGGGTCGCCAGATGCGTGTTCACACGCATAGTGGAGACGGGATTTCATAAAATCCCCTCCACTATGCTGTAACATCTGGATGCTGCAGGTTGAACGCTGCAGCTGTACGCAGTGTTCAATCCGCAGCTAATCCAGATGTAACCCTGAGCGTGAACACATACCCTTATGCTGTAAAAATGTTAGACAGCAATAGTAAATAAAAATCAAGACGATGTCCCCACTTACAGGGAAAGAATATCCAATGCATTATTCAATAGCCATCCACTTGCAAATAAAGTCCATGAGTAACCATTTTTCATCAGGATACAATTCAGGTGTCATCACAAAATTACCTTATGCACATAAAGAACCAATGGTATCTTCTGAACTGTTCAAATAATAAAACAAGATGACAAATGGAAATGGCATAATAGGCAAAAAAGGGATTCCCCCAGGGGTACACACAATAATTATATGAACAAGTCTACCAAAGGATTGATAGTCTCATCAAAGTAAATATAGCAAGATCAGAGAAGACCTGAAATAATAATATAAATCTGCCACAATAATTTTTTTCACATTTATTTTCTAATTGTTTTAGGCCTAAAAATACTGTACTGATGTTAGTTTATAATTAAACTAGAGAAGCAGTTTGGTTTTTGGTATTTTTCAGCTTCTTTTCAGTTTTATCAAAAGATACCAGGCTGAACATATGGTGCTTTACCGCTATTTTTCTTTATATACCTCTATATAAAACTGGAAAATCCATTTAGAAAATAACATTGCCTCTACAAATTCCATTAACGATTATATATTGTGATGAGCGCAAGTGCTCGTTACTCGAGTTTGCCTAGGGTGCTCGGAGATGCACCGAATATCACAGATGCTCCAGTGACATGTTCGAGTCTCTGCGGCTACATGTTTCATGACTGTTAGACAGTCACAAGACGTGCAGGGATTGCTTGACAAACTCGTGCAATCCCGCATGTTTCTGGCTGTCTAACAGCCTCAAAACCTGTGGCTGCGCTGACTCGAACATGTCACTCAAACACCCGTGATACTTGGTGCATACCTGAGCACCATAGGCAAACTCGAGTAATGAGCATCGGCAATCCTCACTAATTATTTCCTAATACAAGGAAAGAAATGCCATAAAGAGTGTTTGATATGCTTGGTAGTTTTCACATACAGTATATTTAACCCCTTCATGACCTTGGGATTTTTCGTTTTTCCATGTTCGTTTTTCACTCCCCTCCTTCCCAGAGCCATAACTTTTTTATTTTTCTGTCAATTTGGCCATCTGAGGGCTTATTTTTTGCGGGATGAGTTGTACTTTTGAATGACATCATTGGTTTTAGCATGTCGTGTACTAGTAAACGGGAAAAAAATTCCAAGTGCAGTGAAATTGCAAAAACAGTGCAGTCCCACACTTGTTTTTTGTTTGCTTTTTTGCTAGGTTCACTAAATGCTAAAACTGACCTGCTATTATGATTCTCCAGGTCATTACGAGTTCATGGACACCTAACATGAGCAGGTTATTTTTTACCTAAGTGGTGAAAAAAATTTCAAACTTTGCTAAAAAAAAAAAAAAATGTGCCATTTTCCGATACTCGTAGTGTCTCAATTTTTCATGATCTGGGGTCGATTGAGGGCTTATTTTTTGCGTGCCAAGCTGGCATTTTTAATGATAGCATTTTGGTGCAGATACGTTCTTTTGATCGCCCGTTATTGCATTTTAATGCAATGTTGCGGTGACCAAAAAAACGTAATTCGGGCGTTTCGAATTTTTTTCTCGCTATGCTGTTTAGCGATCAGGTTAATGCTTTTTTTTATTGATAGATCGGGCGATTCTGAATGCGGTGATACCAAATATGTGTAGGTTTGATTTTTTATTATTGATTTATTTTGATTGGGGCGAAAGGGGGGTGATTTAAACTTTTATATTTTTTTTATTTTTTTCACATTTTTTTAACTTTTTTTTACTTTTGCCATGCTTCAATAGCCTCCATGGGAGGCTAGAAGCAGGCACAGCATGATCGCCTCTGCTACATAGCAGCGATCTGCTGTTCGCTGCTATGCAGCAGAAAATCAGGTGTGCTGTGAGCGCCGACCACAGGGTGGCGCTCACAGCTGCCGGGGATCTGTAATCATAGAGGTCTCAAGGACCTCTATGGTTACAATACTGAAGCATTGCCGACCTCCGATCATGTGACGGGGGTCGGCGATGCCGTCATTTCCGGCCGCCCGGCCGGATGCAGTAGTTAAATGCCGCTGTCTGCGTATGACAAGCACATTTAACTAGTTAGTAGGCACGGGCAGATAGCGATTCAAAACAGCTGACATGTCCCGGCTTTGATGCAGGCTCACCGCCGGAGCCCGCATCAAAGAGGGGCTTCTGACCTCGAACGTACTATCCCGTCCGAGGTCAGAAAGGGGTTAACAATGTGACCTTGGAATTTATAGTCCATTGTAATTAGCTGATAACCATTGCATTCTCAGAAGGGTTTGTCCAAATTTGATCACTCTTTGAAAGCATACTTAAAGAAAAGGATCCTCCATCGATGGACAACGGAAACGCATAGGTTGCTCAGGTGTCTCATATGGAGTCGAAGTTTTCGCTATTCAGTGTCCTAATCTATTCCTAATAAATGTGAAGTTTTACATTTACTCACATGTTCATCACTAGAGGATTATTGTCTTCAAGTATGCTCCCCTGCAGCCAAGGCTTAGGCTGCTCTGCGCGATGACTCTCTGCCATGGAAAACAGATGCATCGGTTTCTGGTTAGCTGCCTCTTCTTCCCCATACTTCTGCATTTAACTCCTTTAGAGGAAACCAATCAGCATATATTAGTGGTATGGCTGTATAAGTGCTTGTCCCACAGCAACCATTTTCTGCAGAGATCTGATGTTCCACTCAAAAACTCTTAACTTGAAGCCATCTTGAGGAATTTATCTCCTCATGTGTCATACATTATTTACTTGTAGCATTTTGTAACTTGTCAAGTGCAGAGATATTTCATGATGCAGAAAACTGTAACTTGGACAACCTCTTTAAGTGTTAAGATTCTGCATCTTGATATTCTGTGATGTACATTTCTCATAACGTTCAGCTTAAAAATGCTACATCTGTAAACCATTCAGATAATAATATAGGATGAAGATCTTGAGCTCAACAGATTTCCAAAAGTAACTCTTAATTTAGGTAATTAATATGGGTCATCAATGTACAAAGTTGAAATTCATAACAATTAATGGACTTTTGTCTTTCATCTATGTATTTATAGGCTTTGAAAGACCCTACATTGGCAGCACGTAAAGACTTCCAAAGAGAAGCAGAACTCCTTACCAACCTACAGCATGACCATATTGTGAAGTTTTATGGTGTGTGTGGTGATGGCGATCCACTTATCATGGTGTTTGAATATATGAAACATGGAGATCTAAACAAGTTCTTAAGGTAAGTACTTTTAGGATGTGGAATAGAGAATACAATCAAACACAAATTTACATGGTTGTGTGCGAGATCTGAAGAACAAATTTGTTACGTCAAAGTCATTAAATAGTCTCTAAGTGTTAGGTTTTGAAGGATTTAAATTAAAGTCTAAAATATTGAAAAATGTTATAAAAATAGAAGATAAATATTTCCCATGTAGTTCATGGCAAGAACGAACTGCAGAGCAGCATACATTATCTGATGAACCATTGCCCGAACGCTCATTCATGATAATTTCTCAGTGTAAACAGGCTGCTGATCACTCGAAGAAAGAGCAAAACCTTCATTCATTGGGTGAAATGATCTCTCGTGTAAACAGGGCTTGTGCTGCCAAGAAGATTGGCAATGAATGATCTATTGTAGATCTATTACTGATTGTTCAGGGGGCATTATTTCCTGTGGTCTGCCTTGGTACACAGGTTTTTAAATGCATAAAATAAAAATGTTGTATAAATATATATTAATTTAGTGCCGCCAGTTGCTTCATCTAAACAGACCTCTAGAAAAATATATATTTTTTATAATAACATATTATTTGCAAATTATTTTAAATACCCTATAACTATTTACTTAGTTTAAGTTCTACATAAAAAAGCATTTATACGTCATAAGTAATCTTTCAGTAGTGAAGTTTCTTCTGAGACATATTGGAATAATGAAGATCCTGAATTTGTAACAAATTTAGTATCAAAGACAATTGTTTATAACTTTATGCTGGCTGATGGAACTACCAAGACTCTAGCCAGTCATACACGTAGACTTCATTTTTCAGAAAAAAAAATGATCATGGTAGATAATGAATGTTTGAGACTATCATTTCTTACAAAAGGAAGTAATATAGTATTATTCTTATATTACACTTAGCATGCACACCATTCTCCATATTTTACAATGTATTTACTCAGTTTTTGCATCATAGGAAAATTGATGATTGCTGGCTGCTATTTTTAGGCTGGGGAGGGCAAATGTCCATGGCCTCTTACCAGCCTAAAGGATACCAGCCCCCCAGCTGTCTGCTTTAGCTTGGTGGGTTGTCAAAAATGGGGGGTCTCCACGCAGTTTCTTTTAATGATTTATTTAAATAATTTAAAAAATCAGAGTGGGGACCTCTCTATTATTTATAACCAGCCTAGTTAGAGCTGAAAGCTGAGGGTTGCAGCCCTCAGCTGTGAGTTTTGCCTGGCTGGTTTTCAAAAACACAGAGGAACCTACGCCAGGTTTTTTTTTTATTATTTATTTAGAGCACAGATATCAGCAGATCATAAGCGGTGTTTGCCGCGTTGTCATGCACTTGATAGTGTGAGAAACACCCAGTGTTCGAGGTGCGGCGCCTGAACAGTAACATTGACTTCTTGGTGAAGTCTATGTTCGGTGTCCATGCCTGATAAGTAGCTGTTCGATATGGACGCCGAATATTGCTCTTTGGGTTTTAATTTAATTTTACAGTAAGCCTGATTTATAGATCAAAAAAGAAAAAAAAAGGTGTTTTCAGGACAACCCCCCTGCAATAAATATTAATTGTTGAGTAAAAATTGTTTTTATGCACTATGCTACAGATTTCTCTATAATAAAATGACACAATTGTTATAATAATAATGTTAATTTATGACATTCTCTTCATGATTGCATTCACCGAGCAAAACAGCACTGAACAGATAATTAATAGGGCTTGAGCAAGCTCGCTATAATGGTATTCTCCTATTACATAGAAATCATGTTTTTAAACTTGCTATGGAGTGGTACTTACCTCTTCAAATAATTACGAGTGTTCCGTGCTGGTATTTAGTAAATTGGACGCTTGATATTTTAGTTGTTTTGAATGATAAGCACTTACATAATTATACAAGGAGCTGTAACATTACTGCATTGCTATGGGGTGTGCACATTATTTGTAAATACATTTCTATTTAATGAAAACAATAATAATAAAAAAATATATATAGCCCCTACTATATTTAAGACAGCAATTAAACCCTTGCTTTATTCAGCATATTCACAGTAATAGCAAAACTAAAGGTGTTTTACAAGAAAAATAGCTGCCAATATTGTAAAATATTTCAAGCAATAATACTTACCTATACTCTCCCCAATGGAGAGCACGTTTTTTGTGCTTTTTTGATGCATTTTTATGCATTTTTTTCTCAGTCAATTGAATAGGTGAAAACAGCTCCAAAAATGTAAAGAACTGACAAGATAAAAATTTGAAACTGCTTTAAATTTTGAAGGAAAACAAAGCATCATGTGCATAAAATTTCAGAAATCTCTTTCGCTTTGCTAGGATAGTAAAATGCATCATTTTTCACTGCAAAAACATTCAGGGAACATATGAAAAATATGTTGTGTATTCATACCCTTAGTCAACAGTTGCTGTCATAGCTGTAAGGCTGCGTGTCCACGTTCAGGACGGCCGGCAGTATCGCTGGAGCGGCGAAGCCGCTCGGCGCTAAGCCCCGCCCCCTTCTGGGACGCGATGATGCCGGATGTGTTAACTGTACACATCCGGGATCATCACCCCCCTCCCATAGGGCCCTGTGTTATGCCTTGCGGGGACGCTGCCTCCCCGCAAGGTGTACGGACATGCTGCGATCTGAAAAGACGTGCAGCATGTCCGGAGTCGCAGGCCCGCCGCGTGCGGGTTTCCACGCATAGTGGACACAGGATTTCCAAAAATCCCCTCCACTATGCTGGAACATTTGGACGCTGCGTGTTTGACGCTGCAGCTCTGCGCAGCGTCAAACAAGCAGCGTTTACTGACAGTGGACACACACCCTTAGGGTAACGTGTCCACGTTCAGGATTGCTTCAGGATTTGGTCAGGATTTTATGCAGGTAAAATCCTGACCAAATCTGCACCTGAGGTCACTGGCAGGTCACCTGCGTTGTCCATGAGTTTTTTCTGCAATGTAAGAACATGCTGCGTTCTTAAAAGACGCGCCGCATGTGAGTTTTCTCGGGTGTGCCGCATGCGTCTTTTACTGCATAGTGGAGACAGGATTTCATGAAATCCCCTCCACTATGCTGTAACATCTGGACGCATGCATGCTGCTCAACGCTGTGTCAAAAGCTCCGCGTTTCCTGAACGTCTCAAAGCAAAAGGTGGCTACTTTAAAGAACCTAGAATGTAAGACATAATTTCAGTTGTTTCACACTTTTTTGTTAAGTATATAATTCCACATGTGTTAATTCATAGTTTTGATGCCTTCAGTGTAAATGTGCAATATTCATAGTCATTAAAATACAGAAAAATCTTTAAATGAGAAGGTGTGTCCAAACTTTTGGTCTGTACTGTACATCTGTTTGTATAACATAAACAATGGAGAGTGTAAAGTTTTGGCTGAATGTCCAATTTATGAAGTGACGATGGAGGAGACAAGCTCAATATCCTGTGAAGCACCTGAAGGGTTAATAAACTTCTTGAATGTGGTTTTGAGCATCTTGAGGGGTGCAGTTTTTAGAATAGTGTTAATTTGGGGTATTTTCTGTCATACAGACCCCTCAAAGTCACTTCAAATGTGAGGTGGTCCCTAAAATAATAATTTTGTAAACTTTGTTAGAATAATGAGAAATCGCTGGTCAACTTTTAACCCTTATAACTTCCTAACAAAACAATATTTTTCAAAAATTGTGAAATTTTCCAAATTTTCATTAAATTTCCTTTTTTTTCACAATTAAATGGAAGTCATATAGAAGAAATTTTACTAGAATCATGAAATACAATATGTCATGAAAAAAAACTATCTCAGAATCAGTGGGATCCGTTGATGCGTTACAACCTCATAAAGTGACAGTGGCCAGAATTGTAAAATTTGGCTAGGTCATTAAGGTCAAAATTGGCTTGGTCATAAAGGGTTAAACATCTTATTGCTGTATAAGACAGCATTCATGAATTATTGTTTTTTGGAGCTATGCTTCTCACCTTTACCTTCATTGGATATTTTTTTCACTTTGCATCGTTGTATCCCAATATACACTGCTCAAAAAAATAAATGGAATACTTAAACAACAGAATCAAACTCCAAGTAAATCAAACTTCTGTGAAATCACACTGTCCATTTAGGAAGCAACACTGTTTGACAATCAATTTCACATGCTTTTGTGAAAATGGAATAGAAAACAGATGAAAATTATTGCCATTTATCAAGACACACTCAACAAAGGAGTCGTTCTGCAGGTGGGGACCACAGACCACTTCTCAGTACCAATGCTTTCTGGCTGATGTTTTGCTCACTTTTGAATGTTTGTTGTGCTTTCACACTTGTGGTAGCATGAGACGGACTCTACAACCCACACAAGTGGCTCAGATAGTGCAGCTCATTCAGGTTGGCACATCAATGCGAGCTGTGGCAAAAAGGTTTGCTGTGTCTGTCAGCGTAGAGTCCAGAGGCTGGAGGCGCTACCAAGAGACAGGCCAGTACAACAGGAGACATGGAGGGGGCCATGGGAGGGTAACAACCCAGCAGCAGGACCGCTATCTCCGCCTTTGTGCAAGGAGGAACAGGAGGAGCACTGTCAGAGCCCTGCAAAATGACCTCAAGCAGGCCACAAATGTGCATATGTCTGCACAAATGGTTAGAAACTGACTCCATGTGGATGGCCTGAGGGCCCAACATCCACAGATCGGGGTTGTGCTTACAGCCCAACACTGTGCAGGATGCTTGGCATTTGCAACAGAACACCAGGATTGGCAAATTTGCCACTGGCACCCTGTGCTCTTCACAGATGAAAGCAGGTTCACACTGAGCATATGTGACAGAATCTGGAGACGCCATGGAGAGTGATCTGCTGCCTGCAACATCCTTCAGCATGACCGGTTTTGCAGTGGGTCAGTAATGGTGTGGGGTAGCATTTCTTTGGAGGGCCACACAGCCCTCCATGTGCTCACCAGGGATAGCCTGACTGACATTAGGTACAAAGATGAGATTCTCAGACCCCTTGTGAGACCATATGCTGGTGCAGTTGGCCCTGGGTTCCTCGTAATGCAGGACAATGCCAGACCTCATGTGGCTGAAGTGTGTCAGCAGTTCCTGCAAGATGAAGGCATTGAAGCTATGGACTGGCCTGCCCGTTCCCCAGGCTTGAATCCGATTGAGCACATCTAGGACATCATGTCTCGCTTCATCCACCAATGTCATGTTGCAACACAGACTGTCCAGGAGTTGGCGGATGCTTTATTGCAGGTCTGGGAGGAGATCCCTCAGGAGACCATCCGCTGCCTCATCAGGAGTATGCCCAGGCATTGTACAGTAGGGAGGTCATACAGGCATGTGGATGCCACACATAATACTGAGCATCTTTTCCTTGTCATGAGGCATTTCCACTGAAGTTGGATCAGGCTGTAATTTGATTTTCCACTTCGATTTTGAGTATCATTCCAAATCCAGACCTCCATGGGATATTCATTTTGATTTACATTGATAATTGTTATGTTTTATTGTTTTCGAACACATTCCACTATGCAATGAATAAAAATTTGCATCTGGAATATTTCATTCAGAGAAATCTAGGATGTGGTATTTTAGTGTTCCCTTTATTTTTTGAGCAGTGTATTTAGGGAGAGATTCTATGCATAGGATGTATTTACTTATGTTTGCTGGATAGTTTGTCCCTGTGTCTCTCACACTAGAGGCATCCATTTTTATCAATTTTTTTATGTAAATTTTTTTGTTTACAAATAAAAGATTATATTTATGTATTTGTTCTCATTTGTCACCGTGTTCCTTTAGCCCCTTAGGGGAGGAATTTTATTAGGTAACACGTTTGCATTTACATATAGCGTTGTGGTGCTCTATTCGATAAGGACTATTTACCTATTGATGTAATACAACTTTGAGGCGTGCCAGTTTCTCTCAGCTTATTTATGGAGATGGGGCATGATGGGGGCACGAACAAGGGTGTGACACCATAGCTGGTGTAATTCATGACAAGCTGATGCATTTCAGATACCAGAAGTCTTAAGGTACCTTCACACTAAACGACTTTGCAACGAGAATGACAACGATCCGTGACGTTGCAGCGTCCTGGATAGCGATCTCGTTGTGTTTGACATGCAGCAGCGATCAGGATCCCGCTGTGATATCGCTGGTCGTTGCTGAAAGTCCAGAACTTTATTTGGTCGTCAGATCGGCGTGTATCGTCGTGTTTGACAGCAAAAGCAACGATGCCAGCGATGTTTTACAATGGTAACCAGAGTAAATATCGGGTTACTAAGCGCATGGCCGCGCTTAGTAACCCAATATTTACCCTGGTTACCATTGTAAAAGTAAAAAAAAAACCACTACATACTCACCCTCTGATGTCTGTCTTGTCCCCCGGCGTCCGCGCTGCTGCTCAGAGCTTCCTGCACTGAATGTGTCAGTGCCGGCCGTAAAGCAAAGCACAGCGGTGACGTCACCGCTGTGCTTAGGGCCGGCGCTTACACAGTGCAGGGAAGCTGAAGGCGAGGGACACGACAGACACGGCAATGTAAGTATGTAGTGTTTGTTTTTTTTTTACATTTACACTGGTAACCAGGGTAAACATCGGGTTACTAAGCGCGGCCCTGCGCTTAGTAACCCGATGTTTACCCTGGTTACCCGGGGACTTCGGCATCGTTGGTCGCTGGAGAGCTGTCTGTGTGACAGCTCTCCAGCGACCACACAGCGACGCTGCAGCGATCGGCATCGTTGTCGATATCACTGCAGCGTCGCTTAATGTGATAGTACCTTCACTACAGTCCATGACTGGAGTCACATTTGTGGTGCAGCGCATGGAGGTGCACACCTCTCAGATCCTCAAGAGTCATGAAGAGACATGCTCCTTTTCATGAATCTGGAGCGACTGACTCCAGCCCTCTTACCAAGACCAGGGTGAACAACTTATTTATATCTTTGGAGATATTTTTTTTTTGTTCATTGCTATTCAGAATTTCTTTTTTAACAATTTTGCTGCTGCAGAGAGATTGTAATCTACCTCCGTGTTTTTACAAAAACATTATAAAACAATCAGTTATCATGCTCCTCACAGCTCTCTCTACTCTTTCCCGACCTTCTCTCAGTGTTAAAGATAGCAGCAGGGAGGTGGATGGGATTATGCAAGGATTTCCACAGCATGGAGAGGGAAGGATGTTAGGGAAACCATAAAAAACAGGGCCCAAATATATGGAGGCAAGCACATGAACAGCCTGGGTACACGCAGACCTTACAGCCAGCCTATATTACTGGGAGAGACTTCTGCAAAAAAATCTAAATCCTGGATTAAGCTACAAACTGCTTGTCATGGGAGGGCTGAAAATGAATGAAGATTGTAGAAATGTTATTAACTAAACATAACCACAAGCATAAATAAAAATATTTATCTCCATGTCAAAGGTCCAAAGCCTTTACATAATGCAGAAATAAGTCGCTTTTTTTCCTTTTTATGATATAGCATTATCGTACTATAATTAGATTTCTGAAATGTCCTGTTGTTTCTTCTCATTGATATTTCCAGTCACATTTCTAAATATTGCCTTCATCTTTTGACATTGTAAAAAAGGTCTACTTGTCAAATGTGGATACTGACTGGGACCTTGTGAAGCCCTGTCCCAAGAGACCTCCAAAGCATTTAATCACCAACGTGGACGACAGTTTAAAATTAAAATGACTTCCCCACTGCATCGGTCACCTTTATTGTTCAATGTTTTCTCCACAAGGCACAATGAACTGCAATAAAACCTCTGGGAACTTTATTTATGACGCTGTTCCAAGAGAAGCTGGTTATAAAGTGAGCTTCTCTCATTTTACTGCTTTTCCAATTTTTATTGAAAGTCACAATTAAACTCGGACAAATTCAGTTTATCGTCTTTTAAGAGGCCACCATCTCCTCTCTTGGAAAAGACACTGAGTTGTTAAATGCTGTAATAGTCATTTTGGGCAGAGTAAAGGACCAAAACCATAGAAGATTCTCCGCTTGACCCTTAATGTGGCTGAATTTTCCGTTTATATTACAAGTAAGCAGGCAGTATCTCTGATGCTTATGTACTGAGTTTATTGTAATTTTAGGGACATGTTGGAAAGCAACTACACCGATCTGCTCCTATTTAAAATTTACCTGTGAATGTTACAGTGTAAAGACTGAAGTGCTTAACACGGACAGTACTGCATATTGTTGTGTAATACGATGGAACGCAGTTTGCCTTTCGTATTCCAGCTATAGATGAAGTACATACAATGGCTTTATAAGAATAAATATGTAACATAATGTAGTTTGTTTTTTGTTTTCAGGATTAGTGTGTCTTAATTTTACTTTTTACATCCTGATACTTATTTGACAAGCTTGTGATATATTCTTGGAATATACTGTATGTGAATTGAGTGAAGAAAACAAGAACAAGGCCACACGACTGCTCAAATAATAAAAAAGTAGAAGAAACTATGATAGTGTAACAACACTGCATTTCTTCTTAATTATGCAAGATGCAAATTGTATAGGCCCAGAATCATAAACTGTTGTCTGAAGTACTGACTCTTCTTGTAGGATGAAAATTTACCTCCAATATAATCTCCTACAGTTTATTTTTAGTGATGAGCAAGTGTACTTGTTGCTTGGGTTTTCCCGAGCACGCTCGGGTGATCTCTGAGTATTTGTTATTGTTCGGAGATTAAGTTAAGTTAAGTTTTCGCCTCAGCTGAATGATTTACAGCTGCTAGCCAGGCTGAGTACGTGTGGGGGTTGCCTGGTTGCTAAGGAATCCTAACATGTAATCGAGCTGGCTACTAGCTGTAAATCATTCAGCTGCAGTGAGGAAAACTAAATCTCCGAACACTAACAAATACTCAGAGATCACCCGAGTGTGCTCGGGAAAACCCGAGCAACGAGTACACTCCCTCATCACTATTTATTTTCTGTTATTTTTTCAAAACAGTAATGCATGGCCACTGAACAACGATGTTTGCTGATATGTTGATTACATACAGTGGGTATGGAAAGTATTCATACCCCTTTAAATTTTTCACTCTTTTTATTCATTGCAGCCATTTGGTCAAATCAAAAAAGTTCATTTTTTCACATTAATTTTCACTCTGCACCCCATCTTGACTGAAAAAAAACAGATATGTAATAAGTTTAGCAAATTTAATAAAAATGAAAAACTGAAATATCACATAGTCATAAGTAGAGTTGAGCGACTTTTACTCTTTTCGGATCGAGTCAGGTTTCACGAAACCCGACTTTGTCAAAAGTCGGGTCGGGTGAAATCGGCCGATTATTGCGAAAAGTCGGGGGCCGACTGAAACACGAAACCCAATGCAAGTCAATGGGGAATCAAAGTCGGCAGTGAGTGGAGGACAGGAAAACACCTACAGTGCCCATTTTAATGCCAAAAACATCAATTCTTATTACTTAAGCTTGTCAATCTTAATTTACTTTATAATAATAGTTAGGCATTGAAACTGGGGGTCATTTGGCTAAAGTTGTGAGGGGGTAGGGCTGGCTCAAGATTTTCGTGGGCCCAGGAAACGCGGAATACGTCACAGCGGTGGAGCAGGGAGAGGTAAGTATTTCAACTTTGCAAGTGCTGTGATCCTGAGCAAGCAGGGGGGGCCCACTCATTGGCACTGGCACAGGGCCCCTCATAGTACGGCGGTGTGTTTGACAGCGGGTGGTGCCTCCCACTGGCAGAGACACTTTTGCATAATATGAGGGGCCCTGTGCCAGTGACGTCGCCAATGAGTATGCCCCCCCACCTGATGAAGGAACCTGCACTTTCATCTGCACCTTCCTCTTTGTCCCCGTGTAAGTTGGTATAGTATGCGGGAAGGGGAACCTGACTTTCAGCAGGGTCAGATTCTGGCTGTGTAGAGTGCAAGGGGAATGTTGTGGTCTGGGTCAATGTAGCAGCAGACTCATCTAGCAGTGGCTGGGCAATGGGCAAGATGAGGAGGAAACACAGATATAGGCCCAAATAATAAAGTAGGCTAAATGCAGTTCAAATGTGGTAACTGGACTAAACAGGCGGCATTGCTTTGTTCAGTGGAGGAAAACTGTAATGAGTGGCTGACACAGTTAGTAGGCCCAAATAATAAAGTGGGCTAAATGTCTGCCAAAAAATTGTTCATAAATAAACAGGTGGCATAGCTAGGCACAGGGGTGGGCTCCTCTGCTGAGTAGCAGACAGTGGTAGTAGGCACAAAGTATTAACTGGTCTAAAAGGAGGCCAGGGCCCCTGTATATTTCAACTATCATCCATCATTTCAATAAATTTGTATTGGCAGTGCCATTGAAGGATTTAACAGCACAGACTACACAGTGGTGGAGCAGGGAGAGGTAAGTATTGCAAGTGGTAGAGCACTGTTCGAGCTGAGGGGGAACACTCTCTCATGGGCGGCGGTACTGGCACAGGGCCCCTCATATTACGACAGTGTGTCTGACGTTGGTTGTGCACCACCACCATCAGAGACACTTCATTGTACTATGAGGGACCCTGTGCCAGTGCCGTCGCCCAAGAGTGGGCCCACCCACCAGTCCAGGCAAACGGCACTTGCACGGGTGCTTGCGCCAGTTGGTGACCACGGCCCTGTGGGAAGAGTCAGCCCATTTAGGGAGGTATAAAAATGGCCTATGGTGGACATTCAGCAGCTGCAAATGGAGGAATTGGATAAGTCAGTAAGAGGAGGACAAAAGCAAGACATTTTTCAGGTAAGCTACGTGTCAGCAGGGGAAGGTGGGGCAAAATAATTTGAAATCCACGATTGGTTCATTTTAATGAAGGTTAGATTATCAACATTTTGTGTAGCCAGACGTGTCCTTTTTTCAGTCAGGATTGAACCAGCAGCACTGACCTTTTTTCGGTCAGTATTGAACCACCGCCCACGGGCACTTCCACCAGACTTCCTCATTAACCAAAATAACAACCGTTATATGGCACTGCAAAACAAGGTAGAAGGTGTAAATAAACTTGTTGAGAATTTAAATCTCCCTTTTTTTGGGAGACTGAACCAAAACTCAGGCCCTGTGCATAAAACAACACAATCTAAGTGGCAGAACGTGGCTGGCTGACATACAACAAACTAACAGGACTGAAGTATATCCACTTTGTGAGAATTTTAATCTCACTTTTTTTTTTGGGAGACTGAATCAATACTCAGGCCCAGTGTATAAAACAACACAATGTAAGTGGCAGAAAGTGGCTGGAAGATATATGAAAAACAAGGACTGTATTACAATTTCAATCTCCCTACAATGATCTCAGGACAAGTATGGCAGCAACAAGAAGGACTGCTGCACACAAAAGTGTGGACAAATAAACAAGATAACTGTGCAGAAAGGAGCAACAGGATTTTTGCTTTTAAAAAAGCAGTTGGTTTGCACAGCAACGTGCAAACAGCAATGCAGCTATCAGGGAGCTTTATAAGGCAGCCCAATAAGCTACAGAGCTGATGCACAAAAATATAGCCTCAACTGTCCCTGCAAAAAATAAGGTGGTGTTAGACAGTGGAAATTGCTACAGCACAAGCAGTTTGGGGGTTAATCTTCCCTCCCTAACTATATCCCTTCTTCTGATGAAGCTGCAGCAATCTCTCCCTATGCTAAGATCGGCAGAAGTAAGATGGCGGTCGGCGTGCATGTCCCTTTATAGCCCCTGTGATGCTGCAGAAAGCAAGCCAATCACTGTCATGCCCTTCTCTAAGATGGTGGGGACCGAGACCTATGTCATCACGCTGCCCACACTCTGCGTCCTCCTTCATTTTCTGAAAAATGGCACTGAAAGCGTCATATGAAATGCGACTTTTGCATGCAGATCGGCGACCTCATGGCCGATCCCACACTAGGATTGGGTCGGGTTTCATGAAACCCGACTTTGCCGAAAGTCGGAGATTTTTGAATTTGTCCGATCCGTTTCGCTCAACCCTAGTCATAAGTATTCAGACCTTTTGCTCAGACACTCATATTTAAGTCACATGCTGTCCATTTCCTTGTGATCCTCCTTGAGATGGTTCTACTCCTTCATTGGAGTCCAGCTGTGTTTAATTAAACTGATATTACTTGATTTGGAAAGGCACACACTTGTCTATATAAGACCTCATAGCTCACAGTGCATGTCAGGCCAAAATAGAATCATGAAATCAAAGGAACTGGCCAAGGAGCTCAGAGACAGAATAATGGCAAGGTACAGATCTGGCAAAGTTTACATTAGAATTTATGCAGTACTCAACGTTCCTAAGAGCACAGTGGCCTCCATGATCCTTAAATGGAAGATGTTTGGGACCAACGGAAGTCTTCCTAGACCTGGCTATCCAGCCAAACTGAGCAATCATGCGAGAAGAGCCTTGGTAAGAGAGATAAAGAAGAACCCCAAGATCACTGTGGCTGACCTCCATAGATGCAGTAGGGAGATGGAAAAAAGTTTCACCATGTCAACTATCACTACAGCACTCCACCAGTCGGGCCTTTATGGCAGAGTGACTTGACAGAAGCCTCTCCTCAGTGCAAGACCTATGAAAGGCCGCATAGAGTTTGCTAAAAAAAAATTATATGAAGGACTCCCAGACTATGAGAAATAAGATTCCCTGGTCTGATGAGACGAAGATAGACCTTTTTGGTGATAATTCGAAGCAGGATCTGTGGAGAAAACCAAGCACTGCTCATCACCTGTCCAATACAATCCCAACAGTGAAATATGGTGGTGGCAGGAACATGCTATGGGGGTGTTTTTCAGCTGCAGGGACAGGACGGCTGGTTGTCATTGAAGGAAAAATGAATGTGGCTAATTACAAAGATATCATGGATGAAAACCTCTTCCAGAGTGCTCTGGACCTCAGACTTGGCAGAAGGTTAACCTTCCAACAAGATAATAACCCTAAGCACACAGCTAAAATAACAAAGGAGTGGCTTCAGAACAACTCTGTTACCATTCTTGACTGGCCCAGCCAGAGCCCTGACCTAAACCCAATTAAGCATCTCTGGAGAGACCTGAAAATGGCTGTCCACCAATGTTTACTATCCAACCTGACAGAACTGGAGAGGATCTGCAAGGAAGAATGGCAGAGGATCCCCAAATCCAGGAGTGAAGAACTTGTTGCATCATTCCCAAGAAGACTCATGGCTGTATTAGCTCAAAAGGGTGCTTCTACTCAATACTGAGCAAAGAGTTTGAATACTTATGAACATGTGATATTTAAGCTTTTCTTTTTTAATAAGTCAAGATGGTGTGCAGAGTATACTTTAATGAGAAAATTTTTTGGGGGGGAATTTACCAAATGGCTGCAATGAAACAGAGTGAAAAATTTAAAGGGGCATGGATACTTTCTGTACCCACTGTACATTGTCCATGCTAGACAGTTTATTGGCATTCCAAAACAAAGGAGGGAAAAATATGCAAATAAATGACATATTAAAACAATTCAGCTTGGTCTCTTTCACATCTCTCTCTGGCCTCTGGAGGCTGGTTGAATGCCAGTTTGGAACTATATAAAGAGACATTTTCTTCTGGTCAGGGGGACTCTACTGGATATCAGCTTAGGGGACTGTTGCCCTGGTTGGATTAACACAGGGCTGCTTCATTGACTATCACTGAAACCCCAGAGGCATCTTAAAGAATCCAGGTGGGCACTATCTGGTCACCTGGCCATATACCTCACTCCTCTCGATTAGCTTCCTAAGCTTGTCATTACCTCCTCGTTGTGTGGGCCTGTCAAAAGCGGGGAGCCACTGGTGGAGGTATTCAGCACTGGAAGCAGCTCTAGTCTCAGTGAGTCAGCGGTAGGGTGAGACTCTGTAATTTGCACCATCTTGGGTATTTGCTGGGACTTTTATGTATGCTATTGTGTGTTGATGGTTCAATAAATTATTGCCACAATGTTTTACCCTCACTCTGTGTTGTCTGAGTAGTGTTCTTCCCACAGGGAGAGAGAGTGGGCATTCAGTGGTATGAGCCACGGTCCATGCAGTCTTTATAAAGATAGCTGGGCCAGAGGATGAGAGCACCCACGGACCCCCGTGTCTCCATAGATGTCGTTCATCAATCCAATATTGGGTTGTAGTATGTAAGCAACCCAGTGTATGCAAGAATGCAAACCAGACCGTCTAGACTTAGGATTAAAGGATAGGGATGCTTTTGGAGCCTTTTGTTTAACTTAAAGGGGATTTCCAAGAAACTGATAAAATGGCACTGTCCTAGTCTTGTTTCAGGATGAGTTAGGGTATGTGCACACGTTCAGGTTTTTTTGCGTTTTTTTTCACGGTTTTTCGCGATAAAAACACTATAAAAACTCATTAAAAATGCAAACATTATGCATCCTATCATTTAGCATATTTTGTGCACATGGAAAAAAAAGCAGCATGTTCATTAATTTTGCGGATTTTCTGCGTTTTTCCCGCTATTCTATGCATTTGGAAAAAACGCACCAAAAACGCACCAAAAACGCATAAAAAACGCAAAGAAACCGCATGCGGATTTCTGGCAGAAATGTCCGGGTTTTGTCAGGAAAAGTTCTGCAAGAAATCCTGACGTGTACACATACCCTTAGGCTGAGTTCACACGTAGCAGAATTGCCGCAGAAATTTCAGCGGCAATTCTGCGCCTCCTGACGCGGGTATATCGCATGCAGAATTTGCATGCATATACCCGCAGAAAACTAGCGTTTTGCAAGCATAATTAGCTTGCAGAATGCTAGCGTTTTCCAAGCGATCTGTAGCATCGCTTGGAAAACTGATTGACAGGTTGGTCACACTTGTCAAACATAGTGTTTGACAAGTGTGACCGAATTTTTACTATAGATACAGCCTATGCAGCATCTATAGTAAAAGATAGAATGTTAAAAATAAAAAAAATAAATAAAAAAAAAAGGTTATATTCACCTCAGCGGCGTCCGTTCCTTAGGGCTCATTTCCACTGGCGAGGAAAACGGACGAGTGCAATCCGATAAAAAATCGGATTGCACTCGGACCAATGTTATTCAATAGGTGTCTTTTCATTTGCAATTTTTTTCTCAGCCGAAATCGGACTGAGAAAAAAATCACAGCATGCTGCGATTTGCTGCGAGTCTCGGACGAGACTCGCCAATGCAAGTCAATGGGTGCGAGAAAAAAATCGCACAGCACTCGCACCATGCGAGTTCTGTCCGATTTTTACGCACCGGTGTCCTTTGAAAAGCAGGTAGTTCAGCACGATGTACAGTAAAATCACACTGACAGGTTAGATTAGAGTAGATATATACACATAGAATAGGTATATATATATATATATATATATATATATATATATATATATGTCAGTGAGACACCTATATATGTATATTTATATTTAATGCAGGGCAAGATAGCATTAAAGCCGCTAATTCAATTACCAGCTTTTCATTTCTCCTTCCCAAACCCGACAGGATATGAGACATGATTTACATACAGTAAACCATCTCATATCCCCCTTTTTTTTGCATATTCCACACTACTAATGTTAGTAGTGTGTATGTGCAAAATTTCGGCGCTGTAGCTATTAAATTTAAGGGTTAAATCGCGGAAAAAATTTGGACTGGCTCCCGCGCAATTTTCTCCGCCAGAGTAGTAAAGCCAGTGACTGAGGGCAGATATTAATAGCCAGGAGAGGGTCCATGGTTATTGGCCCCCCCGTGGCTAAAAACATCTGCCCCCAGCCACCCCAGAAAAGGCACGTCTGGAAGATGCGCCTATTCTGGCACTTGGCCACTCTCTTCCCACTCCCGTGTAGAGGTGGGATATGGGGTAATGAAGGGTTAATGCCACCTTGCTATTGTAAGGTGACATTAGGCCAGGTTAATAATGGAGAGGCGTCAATTATGACACCTATCCATTATTAATCCAATTGTATGAAAGGGTTAAAAAACACACACACATGATTAAAAAGTATTTTAATGAAATAAACACACAGGTTGTTTTAATATTTTATTGCTCTCTCAATCCATGTGATGACCCTCGCTTGGAAAAATAATAAACCAACAATATACATACCTTCAGATGACCTGTCACGTCCCACGAGGTAATCCATCTGAAGGGGTTAAAATATTTTACAAGCAGGAGCCCTGCTAATGCAGCTGTGCTCGTGCTTGTAAGCCCCGGGGAATGAAGGAAATGTAGGTCAATGACCTATAGTTACCTTCAGTCGCGGTGATGCGCCCCCTGGTGGATGTCCACATGAACAACAGCCTGGGAACTTTTTCCCACGCTCGAGGTCATATGAGGACAACCAGCAGGGGGCGCATCACCGCGACTGAAGGTAACTATAGGTCATTGACCCACATTTCCTTCATTCCCCGGGGCTTACAAGCACGAGCACAGCTGCATTATAGCAGGGCTCCTGCTTGTAAAATATTTTAACCCCTTCAGATGGATTACCTCGTGGGACCTGACAGTACATCAGAGGGTATGTATATTGTTGGTTTATTATTTTTCCAAGCGAGGGTCATCACATGGATTGAGAGAGCAAAAAAATATTAAAACAACCTGTGTGTTTATTTCATTAAAATACTTTTTAATCATGTGTGTGTGTTTTTTCAACCCTTTCATACAATTGGATTAATAATGGATAGGTGTCATAATTGACGCCTCTCCATTATTAACCTGGCTTAATGTCACCTTACAATAGCAAGGTGGCATTAACCCTTCATTACCCCATATCCCACTGCTACACGGGAGTGGGAAGAGAGTGGCCAAGTGCCAGAATTGGCGCATCTTCCAGATGTGCCTTTTCTGGGGTGGCTGGGGGCAGATGTTTTTAGCCACGGGGGGGCCAATAACCATGGACCCTCTCCTGGCTATTAATATCTGCCCTCAGTCACTGGCTTTACTACTCTGGCGGAGAAAATTGCGCGGGAGCCCACGCCAATTTTTTCCGCGATTTAACCCTTAAATTTAATAGCTACAGTGCCGAAATTTTGCACATACACACTACTAACATTAGTAGTATGGAATATGCAAAAAAAAAGGGGGATATGAGATGGTTTTCTGTATGTAAACCATGTCTCATATCCTGTCGGGTATGGGAAGGAGAAATGAAAAGCCGGTAATTGAATTAGCGGCTTTAATGCTATCTTGCGCTGCATTAAATATAAATATACATATATAGGTGTCTCACTGACATACACTCACCGGCCACTTTATTTGGTACACCTGTCCAACTTCTTGTTAACACTTAATTTCTAATCAGCCAATCACATGGCGGCAACTCAGTGCATTTAGGCATGTAGACATGGTCAAGACAATCTCCTGCAGTTCAAACCGAGCATCAGTATGGGGAAGAAAGGTGATTTGAGTGCCTTTGAACGTGGCATGGTTGTTGGTGCCAGAAGGGCTGGTCTGAGTATTTCAGAAACTGCTGATCTACTGGGATTTTCATGCACAACCATCTCTAGGGTTTACAGAGAATGGTCCGAAAAAGAAAAAAAATCCAGTGAGCAGCAGTTCTGTGGGCGGAAATGCCTTGTTGATGCCAGAGGTCAGAGGAGAATGGGCAGACTGGTTCGAGCTGATAGAAAGGCAACAGTGACTCAAATCGCCACCCGTTACAACCAAGGTAGGCCTAAGAGCATCTCTGAACGCACAGTGCGTCGAACTTTGAGGCAGATGGGCTACAGCAGCAGAAGACCACACCGGGTACCACTCCTTTCAGCTAAGAACAGGAAACTGAGGCTACAATTTGTACAAGCTCATCGAAATTGGACAGTAGAAGATTGGAAAAACGTTGCTTGGTCTGATGAGTCTCGATTTCTGCTGCGACATTCGGATGGTAGGGTCAGAATTTGGCGTAAACAACATGAAAGCATGGATCCATCCTGCCTTGTATGGAGCATCTTTGGGATGTGCAGCCGACAAATCTGCGGCAACTGTGTGATGCCATCATGTCAATATGGACCAAAATCTCTGAGGAATGCTTCCAGCACCTTGTTGAATCTATGCCACGAAGAATTGAGGCAGTTCTGAAGGCAAAAGGGGGTCCAACCCGTTACTAGCATGGTGTACCTAATAAAGTGGCCGGTGAGTGTATATATGTATATATACCTATTCTATGTGTATATATCTACTCTATTCTAACCTGTCAGTGTGATTTTACTGTACACAGCACTGATTTGCCGGCTTTTCAAAGGACGCCGGTGCGTACAAATCGGACAGTAATACGGATGTCATACGGATGATGCGATTAAAAATCGCATTGCACTCGCATTGCACTCGCATGACACTCGCATGACAATCGCATACGTTACATCCGTTTTTTCGGTCCAGATTACGGACCGATTTGTCTCTCGCCAGTGGAAATGAGCCCTAATGCTGTGTTCAGGACCTTCCATTGACGTAGCGGTCACGTGACCGTGGGTCATGTGACCGCGACGTCATCGCAGGTCCTTCACACACACCTCGGAAGCCGCTGAGAAGGTCGGGCTGCCAGAGGGTGAGTATATCGCTATTTTTTATTTTAATTCTTTTTTTTTTACCACTTATATGGTGCCCAGTCCGTGGAGGAGAGTCTCCTCTCCTCCACCCTGGGTACCAACCGCACTTGATCTGCTTACTTCCCGCATGGTGTGCACAGCCCCGTGCGGGAAGTAAGCAGATCAATGCATTCCTATGTGTGCAGAATCGCCGCGATTCCGCAATTTTAATGAACATGCTGCGTTTTTTTCTGGATTGCGATTCCGCTCAGGAAAAAAATGCAGCATGTGCACAAAAAATGCGGATTGCATTCTGTTACATAGGATGCTTAATGTTAGCGTTTTTTTCGCGGTTTTATAGCGTTTTTATAGCGAAAAAACGCGAAAAAAACGCAAAAATCTGCTACGTGTGCACACAGCCTTAAAGTATCAGGAAACTCTGCTGGAGACCCGTTTCTCACCTGGAAAAGCAACAGCATCATAAACATGCTTACCTCAGTGAGCTACTGGAGCAGGGCTGTGACATGAGAAGACATAAATCCTCTTCACTGACTGTGCACAATGGATTTTTTTCTCCAGCTTCAGTCCCCTACGTGTATCCAGGCAGTGAGGAGATTTATCTCTTCTCATGTTACAGCCCAGTTCACTAAGGTATGTGTATTTACAATGCTAAAAATACAAATAAAAGAGTTACAAACTCTCTTTTTAGAAAGAGCTGACATATTCTTAGCCCACTCATTCAGCAGCCAGTAATAGACAGAGCCTATTACTAATAGAAGGCTAAAAATACAAAATTGTTAATTGGAATATTGGATTAAAATTTTTAGTAATGCCTGATTGCACTCCAAAAATTGTTATAGTTACACTTTAAGGCCGGGATCACACATACGCTAGACACGGCTGAGTCTCGCAGGTGAAAACGTAGCTTTGGTGCCGACACTCCGGAGCGGAGCGTGCAGCTCCATGTATTGCTGTGCGGCTGCACACTCTGCTCCGGAGTGCCGGCCCCAGAGCTGTGTTTTCACCTGCGAGACTCGGCCATATCTCCCACACTTCCAGATAATTCCGGTACCGGAAAAATCGGTACCGGAGTTATCCGTGTCCATGTGCTCACGTGGCACATCAGTGTGGCACACGTGCGGCAGCTGTGTGCCGCCTGTGTGCTAACTGGGTACCTTGCGGACCGTGCACGAGACAGCGCTAAAGATAAGCACTGACCCCTGCATCTGGTGTGGAAGCCGGAATTCATTCCTTCCCCCCAGCAGCGTTCGCTGGAGAGACGGAATGAAAAATCTTATTTTTTTTATTTTTTGTGTGTTTAAAATAAAGATCCCGGTCACCGCCCGCCTCCCACCCCCTGTGCGCCTGCCCGCTGGAAATCAAATACTCACTCGGCTCCCTCGATGCTTCCTCTCAGCGCCGCAGCTTCTTCCTGTATGAGCGGTCACGTGGTACCGCTCATTACAGTGATGAATATGCGGCCCCACCCCTATGGGAGGTGGAGCCGCATATTCATCACTGTAATGAGCGGTACCATGTGACCGCTCATACAGGAGAAGCTGCGGCGCTGAGAGGACGCATCGAAGGAGCTGGGTGAGTATTTTATTTCCAGCGGGCGGGTGCACAGGGTGTGGGAGGGGGGTGGTGACAAAGATCTTTATTTCAACCGAAAAAAAAAACAATGATTTTACATTTCTTCTCTCCAGCGAATGCTGCTGTAGAGAAGAAATGAATGGAGGCTTGAGCACCACAAGCTGGGGGGACAGCGCTTACTGTAGCGCTGTCTCTTGCATGGCACACGGATGGCACATGGACAGCATCCATGTGCGGTACGTGTTTTACACGGACCCATTGACTTTAATGGGTCCGTGTGATCTGTGCGCTCCCACGAACACTGACATGTCTCCATGTTTTTCAAACAGACACACGGTCCGTGAAAACACGCTGACATGTGCAGAGACACATTGATTTTAATGTGTCTACGTGAGTCAGTGTCTCCGGTACGTTAGAAAACTGTCACCACACGTACCGGAGCCACTGACATGTGAAACCGGCCTAAGGGTGATTTATTATACAACATACAACAATTTTTCTCAAACAAATCTGGAATTAAATGTAGCAGAAACCGAGAAATATAATTATCTCCTTTATTTTTTCCATTATTTTTTTAATTCTTTTCTGTCTTTGCTCAAAAACACCACTCAAATTTGCAATGTGTAAATACAACCCCTGGCAAAAATTATGGAATCACCGGCCTCGGAGGATGTTCATTCAGTTGTTTAATTTTGTAGAAAAAAAAGCAGATCACAGACATGGCACAAAACTAAAGTCATTTCAAATGGCAACTTTCTGGCTTTAAAAAACACTAAAAGAAATCAAGAACAAAAAATGTGGTAGTCAGTAATGGTTACTTTTTTAACCAAGCATAGGGGAAAAATTATGGAATCACTCAATTCTGAGGAAAAAAATATGGAATCATGAAAAACAAGCAAACACTCCAAAACATCACTAGTATTTTGTTGCACCACCTCTGGCTTTTAGAACAGCTTGCAGTCTCTGAGGCATGGACTTAATGAGTGTCAAACAGTACTCTTCATAAATCTGGCTCCAACTTTCTCTGATTGCTGTTGCCAGATCAGCTTTGCAGGTTGGAGCCTTGTCATGGACCATTTTCTTCAACTTCCACCAAAGATTTTCAATTGGATTGAGATCCAGACTATTTGCAGGCCATGACATTGACCTTATGTGTCTTTTTTCAAGGAATATTTTCACAGTTTTTGCTCTATGGCAGGATGCATTATCATCTTGAAAAATGATTTCATCATTCCCAAACATCCTTTCAATTGATGGGATAAGAAAAGTGTCCAAAATAACAACAAAAACTTGTGCGTTTATTGAAGATGTAATGACAGCCATCTCCCCAGTGTCTTTACCTGACATGCAGCCCTATATCATCAATGACTGTGGAAATTTGCATGTTCTTTTGAGGCAGTCATCTTTATAAATCTCATTGGAATGGCACCAAACAAAAGTTCCAGCATCATCACCTTGCCCAATGCAGATTCGTGATTCATCACTGAATATGACTTTCATCCAGTCATCCACAGTCCACGATTGCTTTTCCTTAGCTCATTGTAACCTTGTTTTTTTCTGTTTAGGTGTTAATGATGGCTTTCATTCAGCTTTTCTGTATGTAAATCCCATTTCCTTTAGGCAGTTTCTTACAGTTCAGTCACAGACATTGACTCCAGTTTCCACCCATTCGTTCCTCATTTGTTTTGCTGTGCATTTCCTGTTTTGGAGACATATTGCTTTAAGTTTTTGGTCTTGACACTTTGATGTCTTCCTTGGTCTACCAGTATGTTTCCCTTTAACACATTCCCCATGTTGTTTGCATTTGGTCCAGATTTTAGACACAGCTGACTGTGAACAACCAACATTTTTTGCAATATTGTATGATGATTTACCCTCTTTTAAGAGTTTGATAATCCTCTACTTTGTTTCAATTGACATCTCTTGTGTTGGAGCCATGATTCATGTCAGTCCACTTGGTGCAACAGCTCTCCAAGGTGTGATCACTCCTTTTTAGATGCAGACTAAAGAGCAGATCTAATTTGAGGCAGGTGTTATTTTTGGGCATGAAAATTTAGAGGGTGATTCCATAATTTTTTCCTCAGAATTGAGTGATTCCATAAGGCCGGGGTCACACTAGACCGTAATACGGATGAGTGCTATGCGATAAAAAATCGCATAGCACTCGGCCCAATGTTAATCTATGGTCCAGCTCCCATCATCCGATATTTTCTCCCCCGTATTTCGGATCCGAGGGAACTCGCAGCAGGCTGCGATTGTCAGCGTATCTCCGCCGAGACTCGCCAATGAAAGTCTATGGGTGCGAGAAAAAATCGGATTACACATGGACCATGCGTGTGCATTGCGAGAAATACGCAGCGGTGTTCTATAGAAAAGCCGGTAATTCAATTGCCGGCTTTGCATTTCTCCTTCACAAACCCGACAGGATATGAGACATGGTTTACATACAGTAAACCATCTCATATCCCCATTTTTTTTGCATATTCCACACTACTAATGTTAGTAGTGTGTATGTGCAAAATTAAGCCGCTGTAGCTGCTCAAATAAAGGGTTAAATGGCGGAAAAAATTGGCGTGGGCTACCGCGCAATTTTCTCCGCCAGAATGGTAAAGCCAGTGACTGAGGGCAGATATTAATAGCCAGGAGAGGGTCCATGGTTATTGGCCCCCCCGTGGCTAAAAACATCTGCCCCCAGCCACCCCAGAAAAGGCACATCTGGAAGATGCGCCTATTCTGGCACTTGGCCACTCTCTTCCCACTCCCTGTAGCGGTGGGCTATGGGGTAATGAAGGGTTAATGCCTCCTTGCTATTGGAAGGTGACATTAAGCCAGATTAATAATGGAGAGGCGTCAATTATGTCACCTATCCATTATTAAACCAATTGTTTGAAAGGGTTAAAAAACACACACACACGCGATTTAAAAGTATTTTAATGAAATAAACACAGCGGTTGTTTTAATATTTTATTGCTCTCTCATTCCATTTTCAGACCCTCGCTTGGCAAAACAATAAACACACAAGATACATACCCTCTCTGATGAACTGTCACGTCCCACGAAGTAATCCATCTGAAGGGGTTAACTAATATTACAGGCAGAGCTGCGATAAACCACTCGCTCGTGCCTGTAATCCCCGGGTGCTGAAAGGAAAGCAGTGATCTATACTTACATTCAGTCGCGGTGATGCGCCCCTGCTGGATGTTCTCATGAACTGCAGCCTGGGAACTTTTTCCCACGCTCCAGGTCATATGAGGACATCCACCAGGGGGCACATCACCGCGACTGAAGGTAACTATAGGTCATTGACCTACATTTCCTTCAGTCGCGGTGATGCGCCCCCTGGTGGATGTCCTCATATGACCTGGAGCGTGGGAAAAAGTTCCCAGGCTGCAGTTCATGAGAACATCCAGCAGGGGCGCATCACCGCGACTGAATGTAAGTATAGATCACTGCTTTCCTTTCAGCACCCGGGGATTACAGGCACGAGCGAGTGGTTTATCGCAGCTCTGCCTGTAATATTAGTTAACCCCTTCAGATGGATTACTTCGTGGGACGTGACAGTTCATCAGAGAGGGTATGTATCTTGTGTGTTTATTGTTTTGCCAAGCGAGGGTCTGAAAATGGAATGAGAGAGCAATAAAATATTAAAACAACCGCTGTGTTTATTTCATTAAAATACTTTTAAATCGCGTGTGTGTGTGTTTTTTAACCCTTTCAAACAATTGGATTAATAATGGATAGGTGACATAATTGACGCCTCTCCATTATTAATCTGGCTTAATGTCACCTTCCAATAGCAAGGTGGCATTAACCTTTCATTACCCCATAGCCCACCGCTACAGGGAGTGGGAAGAGAGTGGCCAAGTGCCAGAATAGGCGCATCTTCCAGATGTGCCTTTTCTGGGGTGGCTGGGGGCAGATGTTTTTAGCCACGGGGGGGCCAATAACCATGGACCCTTTCCTGGCTATTAATATCTGCCCTCAGTCACTGGCTTTACCATTCTGGCGGAGAAAATTGCGCGGGAGCCCACGCCAATTTTTTCCGCCATTTAACCCTTTATTTTAGCAGCTACAGCGGCCAAATTTTGCACATACACACTACTAACATTAGTAGTGTGGAATATGCAAAAAAAAGGGGGATATGAGATGGTTTACTGTATGTAAACCATGTCTCATATCATGTCGGGTTTGTGAAGGAGAAATGCAAAGCCGGCAATTGAATTACCAGCTGTTCACAGATATCGCGCTGAATGAAATATAAATACAGAATATATATATATGTGTCTCAATGACATATATATATATATATATATATATATATATATATATATATATATATATATATATATATATATACTGTATATATGTTTTCCCGAACATTTGAGCACATAAATCCATTAGATGTCGGTTTTGCAAGCTTGCGAGAAAATCTCGGCATACGGATGCCATACGGATGTCACACGGATGTCACACGGATCATTTGATGCGAGGAAATCGCATCCTCGCACTGCACACGGATCACTGTTTTTGAAACATTTGTGCGATTCTCGGCCGTGAAAAACGGACCGTTTTTTTATACGTTAAGTGTGTCCCCGGCCTAATTTTCCCCCTATAGTTGGTAAAAAAATGAACCATTACTGACTACCACATTTTTTGTTCTTGATTTCTTTTAGTGTTTCTTAAAGCCAAAAAGTTGCCATTTGAAATGACTTTAGTTTTGTGCCATGTCTGTGATCTGCTTTTTTTCTACAAAATTAAACAACTGAATGAACATCCTCCAAGGCCGGTGATCCCATAATTTTTGCCAGGGGTTGTAGTATTAGTTTATGATTTGTTTTCCTAGTGGACATACAAGTAACTGTGCAATATTTTGGAAGCTTTCACTGAAATGAATGAATAGCTCATGCTGAATTAGTCTGAAGTTGGAGCCACAGTTAGGTCTCAGACCAATTAAGCAGTGCATATCTGTATATCAAATTAAATTAACCAATCAGCTGCTAAATCCTCTATTTAAAGAGGAAAGATCCAGAGTAAATATTTTTGAGCAGCCATTTTGTTGTTATAAGAGAGAAACAATTCAGCAAAAGAGTAAGTTTCTGGAAGAAAATTGCATTCACATAGTGCAGAAAATATCTGTAATTTTATAAAGCATTTTGGTAACAGACACCCTTAGCAAACCACTTAATATATTGTTTACAAAAGAACCACAATTTTTTTTTACATACTACGAAGATGAAGTGATATTGGGTCCATTAAGCTATATAAATAATTTTCTAAGGGTTTTTCTGTCTGTCTGTCTGTCTGTCTGTCTTTCTGTCTGTCTGTCTGTCCTGGAAATCCCGCGTCTCTGATTGGTCGAGGCCGCCAGGCACAGCATGGCGACGATGATGTCATAAAGGTTGCCTCGACCAATCAGCGACGGGCACAGTCTGCCGCGAATTCTGGAATCATCATTGTCCATATACTACGGGGACATGCATATTCTAGAATACCCGATGCATTAGAATCAGGCCACAGTCTAGTATTACAATATTCAGCATAGTGTTTTTACATTTACTACTGTGCTTACAGAATGTGATATAGAATTTAAGACTTTGCTTCAAAATTCTTAACCCCTTCGTGACCTTGGGATTTTTCATTTTTCCATGTTCGTTTTTCGCTCCCCTCCTTCTGAGAGTCATAACTTTTTAATTTTTCCGTCACTATGGCCATGTGAGGGCTTATTTTTTGCGGGATGAGTTGTACTTTTGAACGACATCATTGTTTTACCATGTTGTGTACTAGAAAATGGAAAAAAAATCCAAGTGCGGTGAAATTGCAAAGAAAGTGCAATCCCATGCGTGTTTTTTGCTTGGCTTTTTTGCTAGCTTCACTAAATGCTAAAACTGACCTGTGATTGTGATTGTCCAAGTCATTACAAGTTCATAGACACCAAACATGCCTAGGTTATTTTTTATTCAAGTGGTAAAAAAAAATTCCAAACTTTCCTAAAAAAAAAAAATTGCGCCATATTCCGATACCTGTAGCATCTCCATTTTTCATAATCTGGGGTTGTATGAGGGCTTATTTTTTTCTCGCCGAGCTGACATTTTTATTGATACCATTTTGGTGCATATACGTTCTTTTGTTCACCCGTTATTGCATTTTAATGCAATGTCATGGCGACCAAAAAAACGTAATTTTGGCCTTTCGAATTTTTTTCTCGCTACGGCATTTAACTATCAGGTTAATCCTTTTTTTATTGATAGATAAGGCGATTCTGAACTCGGCGATACCAAATATGTATATATATTTTTTATTTTAATTGTTTTATTTTGAATGGGACGAAAGAGGGGTGATTTAAACTTTTATATTTTTTTATTTATTTCATATTTTTTTTTTAACTTTTTTTACTTTGGCAATGCTTCTATAGCCTCCATGGGAGGCTAGAAGCTGGCATAGCCTGATCGGCTCTGCTACATAGCAGCGATCATCAGTACGTCCCGTGTGCAGCTTCCGGGCTGATGAGTCCAAATTTGCCTCCAGTATTTGCTGATAACGTGCTGCATTCATCTTTCCTTCAAATTTGACTATAAGTTTCCTGTGCATTTGTAGCTCACGCATCACCAAAACATCAACGATCCACCTCCATGCTTTACAGTAGGAATGGTGTTCCTTTCATCATAAGCCTTGTTGACCTCTCTCCAAATGTAACTTTTATGGTTGTGGCTAAAAAGTAGAATTTTGGTCTCATCACTCCAAATTACCTTGTTCCATAAGTTTTGAGGATTGTCTTTGTGCTGTTTTGCATATTGTAGGAGAGATACTTTGTGGCATTTGCACAGTAATGGCTTTCTTCTGGTGACTTGACCATGCAGCCCATTTTTCTTTAAGTGCCTCCTTATTGTGCGTCTTAAAAGAGACACACCACTAGTTTTCAAAGAGTCCTGTATTCCAGCTGATGTTATTTGTGAGTTTTTCTTTGCATCTCGAACAATTTTCCTGGCAGTTGTGGATGACATTTTTGTTGGTCCACCTGACTGTGGTTTTGTTTTTACAGAGCCTTTGATTTTCCATTTGTTAATCACAGTTTGAACACTGCTGATTGGAATTATCAATTCCTTGGATATCTTTTTGCATCTCTTTCCTGTTTTGTACAGTTCAACAACCTATTCCCGTAGATCCGTTGACTATTCTTTTGCTTTCCCCATGACTCACAATCTGGAAACATCAGTGGCTGGATGAAAGATGCAAGAGTCTGTCTGGATCCCAGAAACTCACTCAGCTTTTACACACACGCACACTGATTACAAGCAAACAGGTCACAGGTGAGGATGTTACCTTTAGTAGCCATACAAACCCATTTGTGTTAACTTCTGTGCATGTTATCAGGCCAAAATCACCAGGGAATATGAACTTTTGATCAGGGTCATTTGGATGTTTTGGGTTGTCATTTTAATTTGAAAAGAGAGAACACAGTAGTTTGACAATAAATGGCTTCACCCAACCACTAACCATGAGTGGAGAGAAAGTTTTGGTGTTATAATTCATATTCTCTGAAAAAAAGACCAAGAAAGCAAAACTTCTGCTGGAGGTATGTAAACTTTTGAGCACAACTGTAAACTATCCTATGCAACACCTCATTTCCCCAACATTATTACTGTAATCATCTTTTATTTTGAGGACCCTTCTTACAAAATACTTCCTATTATCAATGAGTGGATCTCTTAAAATTCTAATTCACCTGGTTCAATAGATGTGTCTTTAAAATATACACGTGTTAAATAATTTTCTGGCAATCATAATTCTGAAAAGCCACAAATTATCTGGAAAATGAGAGAGAAAGAGAGTAGGAGAGCGAGGCAAATAGAGTGAGGGGGAAAGAAAGAGACAAAATTAACACTGAGAGGCTTAATATTGCCCTCTATGTTTATAGTCTGTGAAGAATAACAAACAGGCTGTTCTTAAGGTGGTGTTAATGCAGTAAATCTCAGATCGATCAATACACAGTCTCAGTTACTGTACAGCTACAAAATAAACCTATAAAATCGGTTGACTATTTGGATTACTATTCACAGACTGATATTAGCCCTCCCGTTTTTGTTGTGGCTCAGCACTGCAGTACACCATAATTAGGCTTTTTTCTTCTTATGTGGAATGAGCTGTGTGCTCTGTATTCCTATTACTACAATCTACATGTATAAAATCATTCTCCTTGTGTTGGCCCCATCTGAGTGGCTGGTTGCCCCTCCTTTCTGGCGGCACTACAACCTTTTGCGGCCATAGGTGCAAGCCATTAAAGAGTAGTCCAGCTGTTTGCGTAAAACATCATTAGCCCGCTCGCTCATGCGTCAGCAGTGTGTGAAATAGCACCAGGCTTTTTTTTGCAATCCCCATGATTAAAATTTCAGTGTTCAAATTCATGGGGACCTGTGAATTTCAGGAAAAAGGCCTCAAAGTTGATCCTCCTTGGATCGATCCACTCATCTCTACTCCCTATATTTATCTATCATGCCTTTGAAATATTAAGCTCTATGCCATACATTTGCATAGTTTACCCCAAGAACAATATTGTAAAAATAGTGTGACCAGGAGAACACTTTTCTGATATTCATTGAACCCATATGGATCTACAGACACTTTGATACATGCACTGGGGACATTCCATAGCGCATACATTTGCAATCGCATACCTAAAATGCAGCATGAATAAAGTCTTAGCATTGCAAAACAGAATTCCGCCCAATAGTCGTCCTCTCATTGCTTACTTAGATGTGTTTAAAGAGCATTAAATATTTTTTGGTAAATGCAATTTTATAAAGAAATCCAGAAATAACCATAAAGATTTGAAATTATCTGTAGTTTATTGAAGCAAAAAAATAAAAAAAAATAAACTCTGTACTAGTACAACACTATACTGCTGCACCAAAACAGAATCACATCATTCGAAGCCCATCATTTCCTGCCCTTGGATATGAAAATCCTAAAACCTGAAATAAAACATGTATTTCCGAATGTCTTCAAAGTTATGATTTCCATATGACAGATTAAATCTCCATATTTATGAAGGGCTTCTAAAATCTCTTCACGCCTCATGTTCACTTTCAAGTACCTGGCAATGGTGATGTAGGTTTTCTGTAGGCATATTTAATGGATAAAATGTGAATAAGCATACAAAAGAATTTCCTTTCGGAAAAGCAGAAAATAAAACTCTGTTGTAGGTCTGGGTGCTTTATGATCTGCGTTAAAATGAAATATTGACTTGTATTTCACTTTTTTTCTGATATAAATATGTCTACTACCAAAATATCAATCTTTTTACATAGGTACATTTACGCAAAATGTGAAACTTCTGAAATGAAGATTTTAAAGTTAAATTCAATTTGGCAGTAAATGTATAAAAAGTGGATTCATCAATTGAACATAAAATAAATGCAATTTAATTATATATTAACAGTGTAAAACAGAAACTTTGTGGTTTTCAGTTGGATCACAGAAGTACAAGGGTTACATGTCTTCTACTTCCACTCTTACCGAAGTAAACAACCTAATCTGCCTTCCATGTGTCACACTCCGCAAACGAACACCTCCATAATGACTCACTGGCCATTAGACTGCAGCACATTTATTTGCTAAGTTTAGTATTGGATTGACATTAGTGGTGCATATCCTGAGACTGTTATTCCATATAAATGTATACTGTAGTGCAGCAGGGTTGGTTCAGTGTAACAGACAGTGACCACAGGAAAAGTTCACAGCAAACGTGTTTAGTGTCCACACTCACACAGTGTACAGCACACGGTATCATCCGGATTGTAGCTGAGAAACCAAACATTCCGTGGGAGTCCGGTTGCCGAGGACGACTGCACCACCGTATCACGCTGCGGGTGCCATGAGTTCGCTCTGCTGGCTCGGTGTTAACTCACACAGGCTGAGTTTTTGCAGAGCCATCTGCTCCACAAGTTGCAAACTCCAAACTGATACACCCATATCCTTCCTGCAGAGTTTTTTTAAACTGGAATCTGTGGCCATGGGCCACTTGCAAGACCCGGCCTGGAGGAAACAGACCGGCCCCGCTACCTTCCTGCAGTCCGTTCCAAAGCTAAAAGCCCATAACGGGTTTTCCTGAACATTGCCTTGGCCAAATAGCTTGACCAGGTCCACACTTTTACTTTGCCTTGTGACTCATAGGCATCCTGCTATGACCACAGTGGGTCTAATAGAACTCTGTCTGTATCCTGGGGATACATATCGACCCTCGCATATAATCCCCCTCCCTGCCTCACGATATGTATACAACTTAAGAAAAAACTGAAAGAAGGATTCCAGTAATTAATTTGCACATTTAAATGTGTATTAACATATCCAAGATCCTATCCCAATATGTAGTAGGTGGAATAACAATATTATCAAATACCTACAATTAGATATGCAGTATAGTTCTTCTGATTCGCTATGTTGGTTACCCCATATGCAGGGCATTGCTGTTTCTTAGGTATCCATAACCTATGGTATCCATGACTGATGGACCCACGTCTATGGGTGCGTGTGAAACAACGGACTGCACTCGGATGTCATCTGAGTGCAGTTGGACATCCGCAAACTCAGCCAATTGAGAAGAGAGAGAAATTAAGTTCTCCATCATCTCCACATTTTCCTATTCTCGCATACAAAAAATCAGATCAAACTAAGATGACACTCTGTTCAAACTCTGAAAGAGGTTGAGTCTAGTGTGATTAGCATAATTGATCTGCGTCTTTTGCATGAGAGAATCAACACTCGTGTGGCCCCGGCCTTCCTGTGGACTACAACATGACAACCTATCATATCCTTCCTAGCAGCTCTCAGACTCAGCTTTTCTGCACTCAACTCTACTTTTCCTGTCCCTCTATTTGTTTCCCTATGCATCTAAAGCTATGGGTAAAGAAACAGTAAAAATACAATTATTTTTGCTGCCCATAGCAACCAAACTCAGTGCAGCTTTTATTTTTCAAAAGCAGAATACAAAATGAAAGCTCTGTGATTGGTCTCCCCACCGATCAATCTGCTGATGATAATCACTCGGAGGTCAGAGGTAGAGAGTGTGAAAAGCCAGACCAGCACAGTACTGAAGTGGCCATTCTCAGGGGCTGCACTTCCGCTCCCAACCACATCAATGGCAAAGCTCACCAATAAGGTGCTATGTAGCTGATGGTGAGGCACGGATGGGAGTCAAATGCTAGTGTAGGATGCACAGACCTTTCTTTCTCTCTATCAATCTCTGAATATTTATTTTTTATTTTAATGTTTTACTGAGTTCAGAAAACATATTTTCCGAATTATTGAAATATTTATTTTCAAAAATTGATGGTCTACAACTATGGTGAAGTAGAGGCATGTTTTGACTGGTGAGATCAAGTAGAAATAGCTTGCGAAGCCATGATCTAGACTATTTAGCCGTCAGGGAACCATCTTTCACAATTACAACTCCTGAGATCATCAGGTGTACACATGGAAATTATAGCTGGAACTAATTAAATGGGTGACACGTCCATTCACCTTTTCCATTATAGCTAAACTACATTTTGTTTTGTTGCTGCTTACAGTATTCATTTTTTTAAATTCTTTCTTTTTTATATGGAAAAGAATATAAATGTAACTTTCATGCATTCAGCACTTTCTACTGAGAGCCTAATATCAGCAATATTAAAACTTAGAGAACACAGTGCACAGAGAAGGTAATAGGTAGTTTATATGTATCCAAAAGAAGAAAATGTCCAGCGTCACCGAATCCGTCAAAAACAGTTTTCTTTAGTCACAAACTTAAACATGGAGGATACAGACTTCAGCACAAACCATATGGGTAAGAATCTCAATGCGTTTCTGGAGACTAAGCTCTCTAAATCCCTTATGTCATGATTAAGGGAGCTTAGTCTCCAGAAACGCGTTGAGATTCTTACCCATATGGTTCGTGCTGAAGTCTGTATCCTCAATGTTTAAAGTTTGTGACTAAAGAAAACTTTTTTCACGGATTCGGTGAAGCTGGACATTTTCTTCTTTTGGATACTACACCCCTGGACACAGCGGGTCCGTGCTCCCGAAATTTGGCTTATGCATCACGGGTGAGCTGGTTTATATTCCTTCTTTCAAAGTTTATATGTATACTGTCCATATTTGTATACTAGTGTGCACTGATGTCCAGTAATTCCTTGTTACACATCACCACGTTTTGTGCTGGTATAATAAAAAAACTTTTTATCTGTATTCTGTGATTAGCAGCAAACACCATTTTTCTGTTTGATTGTTTCCTAAAATATATGAAATTTGGAAAATTATAGCATGACATTAAAATGGCAAAAAAATAAATGTACATTGTATATTAAAATGATTAATAATAATAATAATAATATTAACAATAATAATAGTACAATTTTGTTTGCCCAATGCATCTATATGAACAATAATTCTTCATAGTTTTTTTTATTGTCCTTATATCCTAGGTATTTTTTCCCATTGTGATGATTTCTACATCGCTTAGGCCGGGGTCACACTTGTAACTGCAGCATGAGTCTCTCGCATCAATGCCCGGCACTGAGGTTTGGACAGGTGCATTCAGCTGCATAGAAATACATGCAGCCGCATACTTCGGTCTCGAGTGCCAACCGCAGTGCCGGGTATTGATGCGCGAGTTTCTCGCATTGCGGTTGCAAGTGTGACCCCGGCCTTATATGCAGAATTACATTTCTCATTCCAAGGGGTGGACATAAGTATAATTGCTACAGCTGCACATAGGCCTACCACCATATTTAACAAGGGCACCAAGGATCCCTTGGCTCAACATTACTGATGGATTATGGATTTATCAGATGAAACACTGAAAAAAATTCTATTTAGCCAAACAACAATTGTTTTACAGTATGGGGTCCAAATAAAATTCTTGCATGAGAGCCCCCTATTTTCAATGTCTGCCATTGCTCATTCCCCTTTTCTTCTATCTGTTAAACAGGGTAGATGCATGCTTGGATTATGACGTTTACCATACGTATGACATCAGAATTGGCAAAACCCAACAATTTTGTAGAAATTATGTATGGATGACACCCAAATGTGCCAGTGATCAGGGAAAAGGGAACATGCATGTGACAAGCAACATTGTTAGAAGTAACCAACAGCAGTTTAAAGGGGTTGTCCACTGCTGAAAAACCCTTATAATCGACTTACGTAGATCAAATCAAATTAAAAAAAAGCATGTTCTTATCTCCCAAATTGGTGCCGCTCCTGCAGTTTTATATATGCAAATTGTCTCTTCAGAGAGGAAGAGGACTTGAACTCTAGTGCCACCTATAGGAAGTAGCAATCCTAAAAGTCAGTATCAACCTGTTACCAAGTCTTGCTGCATGACTTAGGACAAAAGCCAAACCAGAATCTACATTTGCTGTCACAGTATTTTGGGTGTTGCTCCTCTTCAGTGCAAAGTAAGAGATGTGGTTTGACTAGATGTGAGGTATCTGACCAGGATCCAAGGGGTATTGTTTCTCCTTGTGGAAAGCGACATGCCTAGCCTGGCTTGTCACTATGGGAAGGCTTTAAAGACCTGCAATGCTTCTCTGGGAAATTAAATAAATTAAATCTGGCTTTTATCTTAACTCACATGGCAAGGCTCGTTAAAGCATCAATATTGACTTTTAGGATTGCTACTTCCAATAGGTGGCACTAGAGTTCAAGCCCTTTTCCTCTCTGAAGAGACAATCCCACAGGAGCATTGCAAGGCTTAAAAGTCTCCTCACATTGGCATGCCAGGTTTATCACTCTCCACAAGGAGAAACGTCTCCTACAGTGTTGGTGCTGTGATTCTCACAAGAGCGGCACAGGTCTGGAAGGTAAGTATATATTCTTTTTATTTTAGGTGGGGCACTTAAATAGTTAATAAATGGTTTTCCAGTAGTTCACAACCCCTTTTATTCACTACATCCATTTAAATAGACATATTTGCATATAGAGATATTTACCTAGAGATATATTTATATCTCCATGTAAATGCATATTTACAAAGGAGTTAGGAGAGATAAGTGTTGTCTGTGCGTTGGAATCAAAGTTGATGTATTATGTAAGGATATGCTTACCTGTAAAGCGTAAAGCATAATCTGACATCTTTGACCGACATTTCCTGTAATTTATTCTCCTTAAGGATGCTAGACATCTACTTAAAAATTAATCTTATGATATGTCATTGAATGGTGATATTTATTACTACAGTGAGTAAAATTGGCAGCTGGTATGTAACCTTATGAAGAGAAGAGATATGACACAAACACTCTAAATCAGGAAAGTCACTGGTGTATTGCACTGAATATTATGTATCCAGGTGGAGCAAATCTCCAAACACTAGCCATAATCTTCTATGTAATGTTGTCTTACTGGCTACTATCATCCTGGAGTGAAAAATGGTCAGAGTTCCAGATCGATCTTGCAAGACACACTAAGATTTTCTCCATCTGTACGTTGTCAGAATTTGTTCCAGTAGACATTTCAGATTATGAAATGGCAAAAGTAATATGTGAAGAACAATTGAAATATTCTGTTTTTTTCCTTTCGGAAAAGTGAAATAAGCCTACTTAAAGGGAATCTGCCATGTCCATCAATTCCTTTTACTTGCAGGGTTAATCTGCAGATAAATAGTGTTAAAATCATGTTAGGCTGCCTTACTGGAGCAGTGGCTAAAGAGAGGAAATCACCTTATGTCATCCCTATAGTCTGTAATCACTCCCCCGGTACATTGATTGACAGCTTGCTCTGCACATACGAGCTACACATGCTTCACAGCCAGATACTCTTTGTGCTGTTCTTCTGTAGGATGTACATATACTTTAGCCACATGATAATGCAATATCTGTAAAAAATCAAATAACATAATAAAAAAAAAAACAAAACGATAAGGTACCATTAAGTTGATGCACCCAGTATATAGGTAAATAAAAAACACAAGTTCATTAAATTAAACTCATTTCTTGTGTGCTGGTACTCAATAACTTCTTGATAATAAGAGGAAATTTGTCAATTAGAAGAATTCAAAGACTCAGTTTCTGATCAGTTCTCTCAAGTTCTGGATACATGGACATCCTGTGTGCAGCATGAAAGCAATGTCTGAAGTAATTGCAAATAACGTCCTCCTCCTTCGTCCTCCTTATTCACCTGGATTTAAAATTAAATGAGATATTTCATCTCTGACATTCCACGTGTCAGATAAACTTTCTTGAGGTGCGAGATCCCTCCATTGATTCTGTCACGAGTAAAGGAGCACTTACACGGCACGCTTATTGCAAACGAGCGTACCTATTAACATTCACTTCACATCCATCATGCAGTCTAAGCAGGGTGCCGATCACCCCATGAATTGGTTTACACAAAAGCTCATGGTTCTCAACAGTGCATCATCCTCCATAAACAGGACCTGTGCTGCCGAGAATAAATCTATTACACATGGTTGAGTGCGAATCTGTAGCACAATATGGGTATGTAAACAGGCTGCTAAATGGCCGCAGACCAGCAAAAAGAAGACAATCGGCAGATGTTTAGTGTCATTGGTCATCTAGTGTAGACGGAGCTCTAAGTGCCATTGGTCATCTAGTGTAGACGGAGCTCTACTTGCACTCTATGGTTTATAACCTTTTTTATGATGTAATTTACTGAAAGCTTCTGATTGATCACTCCTGACACATATATTAGAATAAATGACATACATCATTGAAGACAATCTCCCACATTTGAAACATATTTCACTTTTAGACTGTAGGTATTACCAAGTAACTCTTCGGTCCCGGAAGAAGGAATTACAAACTCTCAGTAAAACACATATATGAATGTGCAGTGTCTCAGGAACATGGACTGAGGCAATATGTTTTGTTGCTGCTGACAAAGGTAGTTTGTTTCATGTCTTAAATGCATTGCATAGTATACTCAGTGCAATTTCAATTCTTTCCATCTCAGGGAAATGGGTTTATGATGGACAAAATGTGTAAAAAAAAAATGCTGACACATAAAGGAATTGTTGTTTGATTTATTAGGCCGAACGTCTTTAGTAATATCTAAGTGCGGTTCATATGATTTTGTATAGTTTTTAGAGAGTGCTTGTTTGTATGAAATACTCTCGCTGCATCTTGTTAGGAGATTGAGAGGAACCCTTGGGATATATGGAAGTAAATTGGCAAGGAGATACAACTCACTGCTATGGTTTTTGTAGAGTGTTCGAAATGCAGTACCACAATGCAATGAAATATTTCTTCATCGTAGGATCAGACAAATGTTTAGATCAGTATAATAATGTTTGAAAACTTGTATAACTATCTAAAAACAAAATAAATGTTTAACAAAGATCATTGGTGTACACTGAAGAGTGGGAGCGCTAAACCAAAGTTTAAAATGGTCCAGTGTTTTCATCTAGAACAGAAGGGCTTCCAACTTTGTGTCCTTTTACCCACCAGTTCGGCAATTTCTGACTCCCCTGTTGGCTAACAATGTAGATTCTCTAGAGAGGAAAGTCATGCACAGATTTTCATCACCCAGTAGCCAAAGAAGTGCAACGTCCAGGGCAGGTCCACCTCTTACTAAAGCTCCATAGAAGCCACATTGACTTTAAATGATGATTAAAAGCTATCTATTCATAGTGAGTTGCTTGTTTTTTAACCCCTTTCTGCAATTGGACATACTATTCCGGACACGTGGGGTGGGCCCTACTTCCCATGGATGGAATAGTACATCCAGCGAGATCAGCCGCACTCACGGCCGATTGCGGCCGGGTGTCAGCTGACTATCGCAGCTGACATCCAGCACTATGTGCCAGGAGCGGTCACAGACTGCTTCTGGCACATTATCTCCCGGAACACTGCGATCAAACATGATCGCAGCGTTTTGGCGGCACAGGGAAGCATCGCACAGGGAGGGGGCTCCCTGCTTGCTTCCCTGAGACCCTCAGAGCAGCACGATGTGATCGTGTTGCTCCGAGTGTCTCCTACCTCCTCCTCCCTGCAGGCCCCGGATCGAAAATGGCCGTGGAGGGCCTTCTGGGTCCTGTAGGGAGGTGGCTTGCAAGCGCCTGCTCAGAGCAGGTGCTTGCAAACCTTCTGTAGTGCCTGTGTGATGGCTGATCTGACACAGTGCATTGCAAAGTGTCAGATCAATGATCTGTCACTTTACTGTGATGTCCCACACTGGGACAAAGTAAGAAAGTAAAAAAAATATATATTTACATGTGTTAAAAAAAAAAAATTCCTAAATAAAGAACAAAAAAAATATTGTTCCAATAAATACAATTCTTTTTCTAAATAAAAAAACAAAACAATAAAAGCACACACATTTAGTATTGCCGAGTCCGTAACGACCCGACCTATAAAACTGTACCACTAGTTAACCCCTTCAGTGAACACAGTCACAAAAAACGAGGCAAAAAACAACGCTTTATTACCATACCTCCTAACAAAAAGTGGAATAACACGCGATCAACAAGACGGATATAAATATCCATGGTACCGCTAAAACCATTTTTTCCCGCAAAAACGAGCCGCCATACTGCATCATCAGTGAAAAAATAAAAACGTTATAGTCCTCAGAATAAAGCGATGCAAAAATAATAATTTTTTTATATAAAATAGTTTGTATTGTATAAAAGCGCCAAAACTTAAAAAAAGATATAAATGAGGTATCGCTGTAATCGTACTGACCCGAAGAATAAAACTGCTTTATCAATTTTACTAAACACGGAACAGTATAAGCACTCCCCCAAAAGAAATTCATGAATAGCTGGTTTTTGTTCATTCTGCCTCACAAATTCAGAATAAAAAGCAATCAAAAAATGTCACCTGCCCGAAAATGGTTCCAATAAAAACGTCGACTCATCCCGCAAAAAATAAGACCTCACATGACTCTGTGGACCAAAATATGGAAAAATTATAGCTCTCAAAATGTGGAGACGCAAAAACTATTTTTTGCAATAAAAAGTGTCTTTTAGTGTGTGACAGCTGCTAATCATAAAAATCCGCTAAAATACCAGCTATAAATAGTAAATAAAACCCCCCTTCATCACCCCCTTAGTTAGGGAAAAATAATAAAATTAAAAATAAAGTATTTATTTCCATTTTCCCATTAGGGTTAGGGTTGGGGCTACAGTTAGGGTTAGGGTTGGGGCTAAAGTTAGGGTTAGGGTTGGGGCTAAAGTTAAGGATAGGGTTGGGGCTACAGTTAGGGTTAGGGCTACAGTTAGGGTTGGGGCTAAAGTTAGGGTCGGGGCTAAAGTTAGGGCTAGGGTTGGGGCTAAATTTAGGGTTAAGGTTGGGGCTAAAGTTAGGGTTTGGATTACATTTATGGATGGGATTAGGGTTGGGATTAGGGTTAGGGGTGTGTCAGGGTTAGGGGTGTAGTTAGGGTTACTGTTGGGATTAGGGTTGTGTTAGAGTTAGGGGTGTGGTTAGGGTTGGGATTGGGGTTAGGAGTGTGTTGGGGTTAGGGATGTGTTGGGGTTAGGGGTGTGGTTGGGATTAGGGTTAGGGGCATGTTCGGGTTAGTGGTGTTATTACGGTTATGTTTAGGGTTGGGATTAGGGTTAGGGGTGTGTTTGGGTTAGGGTTTCAGTTAGAATTGGGGGGTTTCCACTGTTTAGGCACATCAGTAGCTCACCAAATGCGACATGGTGTCCGATCTCAATTCCAGCAAATTCTGCGTGGAAAAAGTAAAACAGTTCTCCCTCCATTCCGAGCTCTCCTGTGCGCTCAAACGGGTTTATCCCAACATATGGGGTATCAGCGCACTCAGGACAAATTGGACAACAAAATGTGGGGTCCAAGTTCTCTGGTTACCCTTGGGAAAATAAAAATTTGTGGGGCTAAAAATCATTTTTGTGTTAAAAAAAAGATTTTTTATTTTCACGGCTCTGCGTTATAAACTGTAGTAAAACATTTGGGGTTCAAAGTTCTCACAACACATTTAGATAAGTTCCTTGGGGGGTCTAGTTTCCAATATGGGGTCACTTGTTGGGGGTTTCTACTGTTTAGGTGCAGCAGGGGCTCTGCAAATGCAATGTGACGCCTGAAGACCAATCCATCTAAGGCTGGGGTCACACATGCGTGTTTTACGGACGTAAGAGCGCAGAAACTACGTCCGTAAAACTCGCATTACATACGGCACAATTATTCTCAATGGGGCTGCTCCTATTAGCCGTATATTACGGTTCAGTATTATACGGCTTTCTACGGCCGTACAAAATCGCAGCATGCTGCGTTTGTCAGCGTATTGCGCAAAAAAATCGCCAATGAAAGTCTATGGGTGCGAGAAAAATACGGATTCCACACGGACCAGCAGTGTGACTTGCGAGAAATACGCAGCGGTGTTAGTGAAAAGTCGGTAATTCAATTGCCGGCTTTTCATTTCTCCTGCACAAACCCGACAGGATATGAGACATGGTTTAAATACAGTAAACCATCTCATATCCCCTTTTTTTTGCATATTCCACACTACTAATGTTAGTAGTGTGTATGTGCAAAATTTCAGCGCTGTAGCTGCTGAAATAAAGGGTTAAATGGCGGAAAAAATTGGCGTGGGCTCCCGCGCAATTTTCTCCGCCAGAATGGTAAAGCCAGTGACTGAGGGCAGATATTAATAGCCAGGAGAGGGTCCATGGTTATTGGCCCCCCCGTGGCTAAAAACATCTGCCCCCAGCCACCCCAGAAAAGGCACATCTGGAAGATGCGCCTATTCTGGCACTTGGCCACTCTCTTCCCACTCCCTGTAGCGGTGGGATATGGGGTAATGAAGGGTTAATGCCACCTTGCTATTGTAAGGTGACATTAAGCCAGATTAATAATGGAGAGGCGTCAATTATTACACCTATCCATTATTAATCCAATTGTTGGAAAGGGTTAAAAAACACACACACACATGATTTAAAAGTAGTTTAATGAAATAAACACAGCGGTTGTTGTAATAATTTATTGTTCTCTCAATCCATCAGGAACACCCTCGCTTGGCAAAATAATAAATGCACAAGATACATACCCTCAGCTGAACCGTCACGTCCCACGACGTAATCCATCTGAAGGGGTTAACTAATATTACAAGCAGGAGCCCTGCTAAATGCAGCTGTGCTCATGCTTGTAATTCCCCGGCGAATGAAATGTAGGTCATTGACCTACATTTCCTTCAGTCGCGGTGATGCGCCCCCTGGTGGATGTCCTCATATGACCTGGAGCGTGGGAAAAAGTTCCCAGGCTGCAGTTCATGAGAACATCCAGCAGGGGCGCATCACCGCGACTCAATGTAAGTACAGATCCTGCTTTCCTTTCAGCACCCGGGGATTACAGGCACGAGCGAGTGGTTTATCGCAGCTCGTGCCTGTAATATTAGTTAACCCCTTCAGATGGATTACTTCGTGGGACGTGATCTGACATCAGAAGGTATGTATCTTGTGCGTTTATTATTTTGCCAAGCGAGGGTGTTCCTGATGGATTGGGAGAGCAATAAATTATTAAAACAACCGCTGTGTTTATTTCATTAAAATACTTTTAAATCATGTGTGTGTGTGTTTTTTAACCCTTTCCAACAATTGGATTAATAATGGATAGGTGTCATCATTGACGCCTCTCCATTATTAATCTGGCTTAATGTCACCTTACAATAGCAAGGTGGCATTAACCCTTCATTACCCCATATCCCACCGCTACAGGGAGTGGGAAGAGAGTGGCCAAGTGCCAGAATAGGCGCATCTTCCAGATGTGCCTTTTCTGGGGTGGCTGGGGGCAGATGTTTTTAGCCACGGGGGGGCCAATAACCATGGACCCTCTCCTGGCTATTAATATCTGCCGTCAGTCACTGGCTTTACCATTCTGGCGGAGAAAATTGCGCGGGAGCCCACGCCAATTTTTTCCGCCATTTAACCCTTTATTTCAGCAGCTACAGCGCTGAAATTTTGCACATACACACTACTAACATTAGTAGTGTGGAATATGCAAAAAAAAAGGGGATATGAGATGGTTTACTGTATGTAAACCATGTCTCATATCATGTCGGGTTTGTGCAGGAGAAATAAAAAGCCGGCAATTGAATTACCGGCTGTTCACAGATATCGCGCTGAATGAAATCTAAATACAGAATATATATATATGTGTCTCAATGACATATATATATATATATATATATATATATATATATATATATATATATATATATATATATATATATACTGTATATATGTTTTAATGAACATTTGAGCACATAAATCCATTAGATGTCGGTTTTGCAAGCCTGCGCGAAAATCTCGCAGTACGGATGCCATACGGATTACATACGGAGGATGCCATGCGCAAAATACGCTGAAACACCCTGACTACGGATAAATATTTTGGGAACATTTCTCCGTATTACGGCCGTAGTACGGACGTATAATACGTGGCGTATTGTCTTACGCCAAGTGTGACCCCAGCCTAAGTCTGCATTCCAAACGGCCCTCTTTACCTTCCGAGCATTGCCATGCACCCAAACGGTAGTTCCCCTCCACATATGGGGTATCAGCATACTCTGGACTAATTGGACAACAACGTTTGTTGTCCAATTTCTCCTGTTACCCTTTGGAAAATACAAAACTGGGGGCTAAAAAATTATTTTTGTGGAAAAAAAAAGAATTTTTATTTTCACGGCTCAGCGTTATAAACTGTAGTGAAACACTTGGGGGTTAAAAGTTCTCACAACACATCTAGATGAATTCCTTAGGGGTCTACTTTCCAAAATGGTGTTACTTGTGGGGAGTTTCAATGCTTAGGCACATCAGGGGCTCTCCAAACGCAATATGGCGTCCCATCTCAATTCCAGTCAATTTAACATTGAAAAGTCAAACAGCGCTCCTTCCCTTCCGAGCTCTGCCATGCACCCAAACAGTGGTTTACTCCCACATATGGGGTATCAGCGTACTCAGAACAAATTGTACAACAACTTTTGTCATCCAATTTCTCCTGTTACTCTTGGTAAAATAAAACAAATTGGAGCTGAAGTAAATTTAAAAAAAAAAAAAAGTTAAATGTTAATTTTTTTAAAAAACATTCCTAAAATTCCTGTGAAACACCTGAAGGGTTAATAACCTTTTTGAAAGTGGTTTTGAGCACCTTGAGGGGTGCAGTTTTTAGAATGGTGTCACACTTGGGTATTTTCTATCATATAAACCCCTCAAAGTGACTTCAAATGTGATGTGGTCCCTAAAAAAACTGGTGTTGTAAAAATGAGAAATTGCTGGTCAACTTTTAAACTTTATAACTTCCTAACAAAAAAATTGTTACAAAATTGTGCTGATGTAAAGTAGACAATCGGAAAACGTTACTTATTAAGTATTTTGTGTGATATATCTCTGTGATTTAAGGGCAAAAAAATTCAAAGTTGGAAAATTGCAAAATTTTCAAAATTTTTTCAAAATTTCTGTTTTTTTCACAAGTAAACGCAGGCAATATCAAATATATTTTACCACTATCATGAAGTACAATATGTCTGGAGAAAACAGTGTCAGAATCATCAGGATCTGTTGAAGCGTTCCAGAGTTATTACCTCATAAAGAGACAGTGGTCAGAATTGTAAAAATTGGCCTGGTCATTAACGTTTAAACCACCCCTGGGGGAAAAGGGGTTAAACAAATGCAGAACTGTTTTTGACTCACTAAACATCAATTTTAGTTTATGTGGTATGTTATTTACATGAGTGTAATAATAAATGTAATCTTAAAAAAAAACCTTGGTTTTCTGAATTTTGGAAAGATGTAAGAAATATGTGACTGAGATTATTTTTCAACTTCTCATTTTCAGAGCCCATGGACCAGATGCCATGATACTTGTTGATGGTCAGCCTAGACAGACTAAAGGAGACCTGGGATTGTCCCAGATGTTACACATTGCTACACAGATTGCTTCAGGAATGGTTTATCTTGCATCTCAGCACTTCGTTCATCGAGACTTGGCCACCAGAAATTGTTTGGTTGGAGCAAACCTTCTTGTGAAGATCGGTGACTTTGGAATGTCGAGAGATGTGTATAGCACAGACTACTACAGGGTAAGGGTAACTATCAATTTGAATTATTTTTATAATAATATTAAGGATCTATCTCTCCCTCTGTATATCTATCTCTCTATCCATCTATCTATCTATATATCTATCTATCTAGCCATCTGTCTATCTATCTTGTTGGTTGTCTATCTAACTATCTATGTATCTATTATCTATCTATCTATCTATCTATCTATCTATCTAGCCATCTATCTATATATCTTGTTGGTTGTCTATATTGTAATATCATACAGAATTTATATGATATCTTAATATTGTGTCAGTGATTTTTCTAGTAACTTGGGGATTGACCATCGAGTTCCTGTTTTCCTGTTTATTTGAAAAATTAGGAGCATCATTGACCGTACAAACGGGAAACCTAGAGAAAATGCTCATTTTTCTGCAGATTCTCATTTAATGCAGTGAATAGTAACAGATATGCATGAACGTGTACCTTAAAGGAGAAAATAGGTTATTAATGAAAGTAAATAAATGTCAGGTTTTAAAAGTGCTAAAACTTACAGTATCTATAAAAAGTAAATTGAACCTATCCAATAAAAAAAAAATCATGAACAAACCTACGGTGGCTGCAAGGGTGATTGTCAAAATTGGTCTTTAATGGTATTTCCTAATTGGGCTTAACACAGCTTAATAACAAACCCTGTGCCACATAGGAACTGATACTTATAAATGACACCCAGTGGATTGGAGTTTTTCACAGACTGTACTAGACCCTGGAGTTGCCATATACTTCATGCCTCTAAATATAAATGTTAAACTCACTGTACATTCCATTGTACTAGTATATAATACTAGTTGGCCTGTGCGAAATTTTCACACATTTGGTTGTTGGGTGTGCAGGCAATTTCAGGAAAATCAAGCTGGTCAAATTTTAATGTATTCAATGAGATGATGAACACAGAGAGGTATTTATATATGTAGATTGGTAATACAATAAATTGGTTTGATAAGTAGAGGCTAAAAATAAGTCTTGAGGTTGTGGTGCCACCTGCAGGTTTTTTTTTTTTTTTGCAGGTTTCTGAAAATGAATGTTTAAACTGTATTTATTGATCAAATCATAAACGTGTGGTTTGTTTGTGTTTTTTCTTGCTGAAGGGGGCAAGCTTACCTTTGAAATGGTGTAATATTTGTGGGTGGGGGGCAAAGTAATCACTGAAAAAGCAGTGCATGTTTACAAATGTGCTTGCATACTGTATGTGACTCACCCGCAGTGAAGTGTACAATCCCCAAATTTGCCTGAAATAGGCTGGGCAAGCACTTCGGCAAGCTGGAAAGACCTAAGGCAAATGATACCTGCAGGAAATTTGACCTTTGAAATGGTGTATTATTTGTGTGGAGTATAAATGAAGCAACTTGAGGTATTGGTGCCATCTGCAGGTTATTGATTTTTTCTGCATGTTTCTGAAAATGAATGTTTAAACTGTATTTATTGATCAAATTGTGAATGTGTGGTTTGTTTTTGTCTTTTCTCGCTGAAGGGGGCAAGTTTACCTTTCAAATGGTGTATTATTTGTGTGTGTGGGGTGACCTAATCACTGAAAAAGCAGTGTATGTTTACAAATGTGTTTGCATATGTGACTCACCTGCAGTGAAGTGTGCAATCCTCCAATGTGCCTGAAATCGGCTGGGCAATGAGTTTGGCAAGCTGGAAAGCCCCCAAGGCATATGTTAGGATTTGTTTGTGATGTCTGTAAGCAGCTTTGTGGTAGTGTCCTTTGGGGTAGTGTGATGCCACCTGCAAGACATTTTTCCTTACTGCAGGTTTATGAAAATTAATGTTTAAACTGTATTTTGTGATCACATCGTGGATGTGTGGTTTGTTTGGCTATTTTCTTGCTGAAGGGGGCAAGTTTACCTTTCAAATGGTGTATCATTTGTGTGTGTGGGTGCAGTATGAACAGAGATACAAAGTAATCACCAAAAAAGAGTGTTTAGAAATAATATGCAAGGATTAGTGATTAACTAATTTCCCGACATTCAAAGCAAATTAAATTAGCCTCAAATAAATTTGCTTTTTTCTACAGTATATAATATATCTCATGATTCTAACAATACTATTCGGATTTGGAATTTTTTTTGTTCTGCTAGTGTAATAGAGTATTTTTTTTCACTAAAATCAGGATAAGTTTTCATTTTCCTTTCCTTTGTGGTTATACTGAAAGGCAGCTACTGCTGGCCTAAAAGTATACGTAAGAAGCACTTAAAGATGCAATGTGCCAATCCAATATGACTTGGGGATATGTTTGACTGGCATACTGTGATACTTTAAATGTGCCAAGTATATGCCTTAAGTTTTATCTACATTGAAAATATTACATTTACAAAAAATATAAATATATTTTTCAGCATGCTACCAAATACCTATCAGTGAAGTACTGTCTGCTTTAGTTTCAAAATGTTATTCCAGCGATCAATAGTGAAAGGATGCATCAAAAGACTGTGAAAAGTCTGTAGCTATTATATGGATTCTTGGTGCAGTGAACTGTCTTGCAAAATGCTTCTTAAAAAAAGTGATAATGGATGAAAATGCAACATACTGTGTTTGGAATTAGGGCTGATAATGGTTTGTTATATGTACATAGAAGTAGACGACTGAAAAGCTGTAGATGTGGGAATAATGCGATGTTCTAGAGAAGTTTCATCTGTTCATTTTTTTTGATCGTGACCTCAAAAGTAATACAATTTCGGGTGGACATGCAGAGTGGTGTGCTGCCATGAGAACGTGTAATATGGCTATAGTGTGACTATGGGACATATTAGCAAGATATATTGTTAGAACAATTCGGAACCATGATTAACCATCAGTGATGGTTTGGGAAGCCATATCATCTGCTGGTGTAGGTCCACTGTGTTTTATCAAGACCAAAGTCAGTGCAGCTGTCTACCAGGAAATTTTAGAGCACTTCATGCTTCCCTCTGCCGACAAGCTTTTGGAGTTGGAAATTTCATTCTCTAGCAGGACTTGGCACCTGTCCACAATGCCAAACATATCAATACCTGGTTTAAAAACAACAGTATCACTGTGCTTGATTGGCCAGCAAACTCGCCTGACCTTAACCCCACAGAGAACTATGGGGTGTTGTCAAGAGGAAGGTGAGAGACACCAGACCCAACAATGGGCCCAAGAAGCAATAGGTCATCTTTCACATCCAAAGTCACAAGCAGCTTCTTTTACAGACACATAAGCAGATTCATTATGATAAACTATACAGTGCCATGAAAAAGTATTCATACCCCGTGAATTTTTTCACATTTTTTCACGCCATACCCACAAACTAAAATATTATTTATTTGGCTGGGATCCAAGAAGTATTGTTTCTCCTTGTGGAGAGTGACATGTTAAGCATGTCGAGATGAGGAGACTTAAAGCCACAATGCTCCTCTGGGAAATATGCAAATTGTCTCTTCAGAGAATAAGAGGACTAGAACTCTAGTGCCACTTATTGGAAGTTAGGATTACTACTTCCAATAGGTGGCACTAGAGTTCTAGTCCTCTTCCTCTCTGAAGAGACAATTTGCATTTATTTGGCTGAAATTTTTGCACATTCTTCTTTGCAAACTAGCTCTAGCTCAGTGAGATTGGATGGAGAACATTTGTGAACAATACTTTCTTTTGTCTTGCAACAGATTCTCAATGGGATTTTGGTTTGGACTTTGACTGGGCCATTCGAAAACATGAATTTTCTTTGATCTAAACCATTCCATTGTAGCTCTTTCAGTATGTTTAGGGTTTTTGACCTGATGAAACTACCACTTACCAGACTCTAGTCTTTTGCATCTTCTAATAGGTTTTCCTTCAGTGTTGCCCTGTATTTAGCTCCATCCATCTTCTACATGCTAGCTGTGTCCCCTGCATGGCTTTTTGCAAACTACCAATGGTACTTCTTAAGACTTGCTTTTTGCCACTGTTCCATAAAGGCCAGACTTGTGGAGTATACAACTAAGGCCAAATTCACACATCCACTATTTTGTCAGTATTTTACCTCAGTATTAATAAGTAGGGTTGAGCGACTTTTACTTTTTTAGGATCGAGTCGGGTTTCGCGAAACCCGACTTTCTCAAAAGTCGAGTCGAGTGAAATCGGCCGATTATCGCGAAAAGTCGGGGATCGACCGACACACGAAACCCAATGTAAGTCAATGGGGAATCAAAGTCGGCAGTGAGCGGAGGACAGGAAAACACCTACAGTGCCCATTTTAATGCCAAAAACATCAATTCTTGTTACTTAAGCTTGTCAATCTTAATTTACCTTATAATAATAGTTAGGCATTGAAAATTGGGGGTCATTTGGCTAAAGTTGTGGGGGGGGTAGGGCTGGCTCAAGTTTTTCATGGGCCCAGGAAACGCAGACTACATCATGGCGGTGGAGCAGGGAGAGGTCAGTATTTCAACTTTGCAAGTGCTGTGATCCTGAGCAAGCAGGGGGGGCACACTCGTTTGCATTGGCACTGGCACAGGGCCCCTCAAAGTACAGCGTTGTGTTTGACGGCGGGGATGCCTCCCACCGGCAGAGACACTTTTGCGTACTATGAGGGGCCCTGTGACAGTGACGTCGCCAATGAGTATGCCCTCGCCACCTGATGAAGGAACCTGCACTTTCATCTGCGCCTTCCTCTTTGTCCCCGTGTAAGGTGGTATAGTATGCGGGAAGGGGAACCAGACTTTCAGGAGGGTCAGATTCTGGCTGTGTAGAGTGCAAGGGGAATGTAGTGGTCTGGGTAAATGTACCAGCAGACTCATCTAGCAGTGGCTGGGCAATGGGCAGGATGAGGAAGAAACCCAGATATAGGCCCAAAGAATAAAGTAGGCTAAATGCAGTTCAAAATTGGTTACAGGACTAAACAGGCGGCATTGCTTTGTTCAGTGGAGGACAACTGTAATGAGTGGGAGACACAGTTAGTAGGCCCAAATAATAAAGTGGGCCAAATAAAGTTCAAAATTGGTAACAGTAGTAAACAGGCGGCACTGCTTGTTCAGTGGAGGAGAACACCAAGGAGCGGCAGACACCGTAAGAAGGCCCAACCAAACTAGTAGGCCAAATGCAGTTTCATATCCTAAATGCAGGCCAAAAGCCTGAAGATTGAAGCTCAGCTTTTTTCAGTGGAGGAGACAAGCAAGAAGCGGCAGACACCGTTACTAGGGCCCAACCAAACAAGTAGGCCAAATGCAGTTTAATATTCAAAATGTAGGCTGAAAGCCTGAAGATTGAAGCTCAGATATATTCAGTGGAGGAGACAAGCAGGGAGCGGCAGACACCGTTACTAGGGCCCAACCAAACAAATAGGCCAAATGCAGTTTAATATCTGATGTAGGCCAAAAGCCTGAAGATTGAAGCTCAGCTTTGTTCAGTGGAGGAGAAAAGCAAGGAGCGGCAGACACCATTACTAGGGCCCAACCAAACAAGTAGGCCAAATGCAGTTTAATATCTGATGTAGGCCGAAAGCCTGAAGATTGAAGCTCAGATTTTTTCAGTGGAGGAGAAAAGCAAGGAGCGGCAGACACCGTTACTAGGGACCAACCAAACAAGTAGGCCAAATGCAGTTTAATATCTGATGTAGGCCGAAAGCCTGAAGAATGAAGCTCAGCTTTGTTCAGTGGAGAACAGCTGTATTAAGTGGCGCAGACAGACACATGTAGTAGGCCTAAAATAAAAAAGTAGGCTCTGTGCAGTTTAACATAGGTTACAGGGTTACACAGGCAGCATTGGTTTGGTCAGCGGAGGACGATTGCAAGGAGTGGCACAGACTTACTAGGCCTAAAATAAAAAAGTAGGCTCTATGCAGTTTAAAATAAGTTACAGGGGTACACAGGCAGCATTGGTTTGGTCAGCGGAGGACGATTGCAAGGAGTGGCGCAGACTTACTAGGCCTAAAATAAAAAAAGTAGGCTCAATGCAGTTTAAAATAGGTTACAGGGGTACACAGGCAGCATTGGTTTGGCCAGCGGAGGACGATTGCAAGGAGGGGCGCAGACAGACTTACTAGGCCTAAAATAAAAAAGTAGGCTCAATGCAGTTTAAAATAGGTTACAGGGGTACACAGGCAGCATTGGTTTGGTCAGCGGAGGACGATTGCAAGGAGTGGCGCAGACTTACTAGGCCTAAAATAAAAAAGTAGGCTCAATGCAGTTTAAAATAGGTTACAGGGGTACACAGGCAGCCTTGGTGTGGTCAGCAGAGGACGATTGCAAGGAGTGGCGCAGACAGACTTACTAGGCCTAGCATAAAAAAGTAGGCTCAATGCAGTTCTACACTGGTAACAGGAGTAAACTGGTGGCACTGCTTTGTTCAGTGGAGGACAACTGGAAGAAGTGGCTGACACAGTAAGTTGGCCAAAATAGTAAAGTGGGCTAAATGTCTGCAAAATTTTTTTTCCTAAATAAACAGGTGGCAAAGATAGGTACAGGGGTGGGTTCCTCTGCTGAGTAGCAGACAGTGGTAGTTCACGCACAGTATTAACTGGTCTAAATGGAGGACAGGGCTCCTGTATATTTTTACTATCATCTATCATTTCAACACATTTGTATTGGCAGTGCCATTGAAGGATTTAACAGCACAGACTAAACAGTGGTGGAGCATTGAGAGGTAAGTTTTGCAAGTTGTAGAGCACTGTTTGAGCTGGGGGGAACACTCTCTCGTTGGCGGTGGTACTGGCCCAGGGCCCCTCATATTACGATGGTGTGTCTGACGTTGGATGTGCACCACCACCGCCAGAGACACTTAATTGTACTATGAGGGACCCTGTGCCAGTGCCGTCGGCCAAAAGTGGGCACACCCACATGTCCAGGCAAACGGCACTCGCACGGATGCTTGCGCCAAGTAGTGACCACGGCCCCGTGGGGGGAGTCAGCCCATTTAGGGAGGTGTAAAAATGGCCTATGGTGGACATTCAGCAGCTGCAAATGGAGGAATTGGAGCAGTCAGTAAGAGGAGTCCAAAAGCAAGACCTTTTTACAGGAAAGCTACATGTCAGCAGGGGAAGGTGGGGCAAAATAATTAGAAATCCATAATTGGTTCATTTTAATGAAGGTTAGATCATCAACATTTTGAGTAGCCAGACGAGTCCTTTTTTTGGTCAGTATTGAACCAGCACTGAAGACTCTTTCTGATAGCACACTAGCAGCTGGGCAAGCGAGCTCCTGTAATGCATATTCTGCCAATTCAGGCCAGGTGTCTATTTTTGATGCCCAGTAATCAAAGGGGAATGACGTGTGAGGGAGAACATCGATAAGGGAGGAAAAATAGTTCGTAACCATACTGGACAAATGTTGTCTCCTGTCACTTTGAATTGATGCAGCAGTACCTGTCGTGTCTGCGGTCATTGCAATATCACTCCACAACCTGGTCATAAAACCCCTCTTTTCCACGCCACTTCTGATGTGTGCACCTTTAACACCTCTGCCATGTTGCCCCCTGCAGCTCGTGTGAGAACCATCACCGCCGCTGTATGCTGGGAATGCCTGAACCAAACGGTCTACAAGAGTTGCTGGTTTGGTAGCCAATATTTGCTCAAGGTTCTCATGTGGCATGATATTTTGCAATTTCCCTTTATAGTGTGGATCCAGGAGGCAGGCCAACCAGTAATCGTCATCGGTCATCATTTTGATAATGCGGGGGTCCCTTTTTAGGATACGCAAGGCATAATCAGCCATGTGGGCCAATGTTCCAGGTGTCAAATCACTGCTTGTGCTGGGATGAGGAGCACTTTCTGGCAAATCAACATCACAAGACTCCCACAAAAACCCTGCACCTGACCTTGCAACGCCACCAGTTTCTATTGCCCCCTGAGAAGCTTCCTCCTCCCATAAATATTCATCCCCATCATCCTCCTCCTCCTCCTCTTCATCCGCCACCTCATCCAGGAGAGTTCCCTGAGCAGACAATGGCTGACTGTCATCAAGGCTTCCCTCATCCGCGCCTGCAGACGCCTGCTCCTTAATGTGCGTCAAACTTTGCATCAGCATGATCATACTTTTTTTCCCTGAGGAAGCCGCTATTTTGGCGGCGATACGCGTGTGAGCCTATTCCACACTTTGCTTCCCCATTATTAATTCTTCTTGGCATTGGACCGTGGGCGGTATGATGGGGGTCTTGTCTATGGGTTTGATGGTGTGAGCTCCTACATTATTTAGCTCCCCCTCCCCCCTTTTCCCCTCTCCGCAGGTCCTTTGTGTACCATCATTGAGACACTTATCTGTGTATATATGTCTGTTCATTTCTGTGATTTTTAGTGTCTCATTCATCATTTGGTACACTTCTCTGTGTTGGATACACCTTCTTTGCCATGTCATTTAAGCCTTGATGAATTTTGTTATTATTTTTTGCACAGTTATTATGCACCTTATTAGGGGGATGTATGGTATTGCAATACTGCTCTGTGTGATTTCCATCTGTGCAGTCAGGTCATTGTAGTCATCTCACTGTGGGAAGCATTTGTTTTGTGGGCCGTCATTTTCCTTATTATGGGATATGACATATGCATATATATATATAGGCATTGTGTTTGCATATTTGCATTTTTTAAGTGTTTTTAGCTCTTTTGTGTTGTGTTTTCTGTGTGCACATGTGTGCGTATTTTGAGGTTTGTGTCAGTTCAATAAAAACCTTTTTACACCATCATTCATATAGAGGTGTTCCTATCTATGTGGGCATGATCTTTTTCTCTCTTTTTTCCTAAACATCCAACTGCCTGCCCGTGTATGTGCATCCTCCCACAAATACATTACAGCACACCTCTGTTCGCACAGCCTCTGAAGCATGTGCAGTGTACAGTTCCACATTGTTGCAACTTCGATTGTTAGGCGGTGCTGGGGAAGCTTCAACGATCGCTGATGCTTCTGCATACGGCTGGAGTGTACGGGCGAACGGTGGATGTGCGAGCAAAGTCTTCGCACTTTCAGGAGCAGGGCTGGTAACCCCGGATAACGTTTCAGGAAGCACTGTACCACCAGGTTCAATGTGTGAGCCAGGCAAGGTATTTGTTTCAGTTCTGAAAGGGCTCTGGCAGCCATAAAATTCCTTCCATTATCACTGACTACCTTGCCTGCCTCAAGATGTACACTGCCCAGCCATGAATGAGTTTCTTGCTGCAAGAACTCTGCCAGAACTTCCGCGGTGTGTCTGTTGTCGCCCAAACACTTCATTTCCAACACAGCCTGCTGACGCTTACCACTAGCTGTTCCATAATGGGACACCTCGTGTGCAACACTGGTAGCTGCGGATGGAGTGGTCGTGCGACTGAGCTCTGTGGACGAGCTTTCGCTTCTGCTGGAGGAGGAGGAGGGGTGGCGAACGCCTACAGACAACTGTTTCCTAGACCGTGGGCTTGGCAGAACTGTCCCACTATGGCTGTCCCCTGTGGACCCTGCATCCACCACATTAACCCAGTGTGCCACAATGGACATGTAACGTCCCTGGCCATGCCTACCGGTCCATGCATCTGTTGTGAGGTGCACCTTTCTACTGACTGATTGCCTGAGTGCATGGACATTGCGGTCTTTGACATGCTGGTGGAGGGCTGGGATGGCTTTTCTCGCAAAGAAGTGTCGACTGGGTAGGTCATAGCGTGGTACTGCATAGGCCATCAGGGCTTTGAAAGCTTCGCTTTCAACCAACCAGTAGGGCATCATCTCTAACGAGATTAGTCTACCAATGTGAGCATTCAAACCCTGTGTACGCGGATGAGAGGATGAGTATTTCCTTTTCCTAGTGAGAGTCTCTTGTAAGGTGAGCTGGACTGGAGAGCTGCATATGGTGGAACTAGTGGGGGTGGTGCTGGACATGGCAGATTGAGAGAGGTTTGGTGAGGGTATTCTTGCTGTTGGCCTACATACAGTGTTTCCTACCAACAACCTGCTAATTCCCTGACTGCTTTGGCCTTGCGACGATACCTCCACATTTGCTGCAGGTGGTGTCCTAAACGGTGGGCTTACAGTGAGGGAAGCAATGTAGCGTTGCTGACTAGCTTCATGCAGAGCAGGTGCACCTCCGTTACGGGACGTTTGGTAGTTAGTCCAGGATTGCAAGTGCATGCTGGTTAAATGTCTACGCATGCACGTTGTATTTCAATTTTTGACATTCTGCCCTCTGCTAAAGGTCCTTGAGCATTTCTTACAGATAACTTTGCACTGATCATTCGGATCTTGGTTAAAAAATTGCCAGACTGCACTCTTGCTACTATCGAATACCTCTTCAGGCATTGCACGCTGTGCTACTTTCACCTGATGGCCACGCTGTCCTAAAACTGTTTTTGGTTTTGACACACGGTTTTGGCCAGATACAGGCCTGCCAAATGAAGGCTGTTGCGATGTTGATGCCTGCTGCGGCTCATACTCCTCCACTTCAGAGCTACTGCCAGCGGCACCCTGTTCCCCCAATGGCTGCCAATCAGGGTCAACAACTGGGTCATCTATCGCCTCCTCTTCAATGTCCTGTGCACCTTCCTCTGTGTCACCGTGTAAGGTGCTATAGCGTTCGGGATGGGGCACCATTGTCTCATCAGGGTCAGGTTCTGGCTCAGTACACTGCGAGGGCAATGTTGTGATCTGAGTCAATGGAACAGCATAATAACCTAGCTGTGACTGTGCAACTGTGCACTCCATGTCCGATTCATCTTGTAATGGCCTGTTGACAATTTCCCTTTCTAACCCAGGCACGGTATGTGTAAAGAGCTCCATGGAGTAACCTGTTGTGTCGCATGACGCATCCTTCACTGTTGTTCTGGGTGAAGGACACAAGGAAGTGACTTGTTCCTGACCGGGAGCATCCACTGATGACTCACTGCTTTTAAAATTTTTAACTTTCCGAAGAGGAGGCGAAAGAGCTAGAGGCTGAGTCAGCAAGGAAAGCCAAAACTTTTTCCTTCTGCTCCAGGTTTAAACGGTTTTCCTACCCCCAGAAAAGGGAGCGTTTGAGGCCTTGTGTAGCCAGATGATGACGCTGGCTCAATAACTCGTGCCTTAGGTGCTATTTTGCTTTTCGCACTACCACCAGATGCTCCACCACCACCACCACCATCATTACCAGCTGGCAATGACCGCCCACGGCCACGACCTCTTCCACTAGACTTCCTCATTCTTAGAAAAATGTAACCAAACTAACAACCGTTATATGGTACTGTAAGACAAGGTAGAAGGTGTATGTAAACTTGTTGTGAATTTAAATCTCCCTTTCTATATGTGTGGGACACTGCTGAAAAAATCAGGCCCACTGTATTACACTACTCAATGTATGTGGCAGAAAGAGGCTGGTAGATATACCACAAACAGGACTGACGCAGATGCACTTAGTGGCAATATAAATCTCCCTTTTTATGTGTGAGAGACTGCTGGAAAAATCAGGCCCAATGTATTACACTACACAGTTTTAGTGGCAGAAAGTGGCTGGCAGATATACCACAAACAGGACTGACGCAGATGCACTTATGTTGTGAACTCCGTTTTCAGGCTCCCTCTTGTGGTCACAGATGGTATTGTGTGACTTTGGTTTTTTGGCTCCCCCTGGAGGTTTGGTTTATTATCCTGCGGGTCTCCTGGATCAGCTGCCTCGTTATTCACCAGGGAGGCTCCTATTTAGCTCTGCTTCACTTCCACTTGTTGCCGGCTGTCAATGTATTCAGTGCTATTCTGATTACTCCTGATTATCTTGTTTTCTGCCTCTTCAGGATAAGCTAAGTTCTGTTTGAATATTTTTTGCTCATCTGCCTGCAATATGATTTCTGTGTATGATGAGTCTAGTCCAGCTTGCTAACATGTGATTTCTTTTTGCTGGTAAGCTCTGGGGTACGGAGTTGCTTCCCCCGCACCGTTAGTTGGTGCGGGGGCTCGAGCAATCTCTGCATGGATATTTTGAATAGGGTTTTTTATTGACCGCACAGTTTCCTTCCTATTTTCTGCTATCTAGTATTAGCGGGCCTCATTTGCTAAATCTGATTTCATCTCTGTGTTTGTGCTTTCCCCTTAACTCACCATTAATATTTGTGGGGGGCTATTCTATATCTTTGGGGTCATTCCACTGAGGCAAGTGAGGACTTACTTTCCCTCCAGGAATAGTCAGTTTCTCAGGCCGTTACGAGACATCTAGGATTTTTAGGTAACGTTCCACGGCTGCCTATAGTTGTTTGCGGATAGGATCAGGTTGCGGTCAATCTAGTTACCACTTCCCCAGAGCTAGTAGTCTGTTCAGTTACTTAGCTAGTCCGACCTGCGATCCTTGCCACTAGGATCATAACACACTTAGTGGCAATATAAATCTCCCTTTTTATGTGTGGGAGACTGCTGGAAAAATCAGGCCCACTGTATTACACTACACAGTTTCAGTGGCAGAAAGTGGCTGGCAGATATAACACAAACAGGACTGACGCAGATGCACTTAGTGGCAATATAAATCTCCCTTTTTATGTGTGGGAGACTGCTGGAAAAATCAGGCCCACTGTATTACACTACACAGTTTCAGTGGCAGAAAGAGGCTGGCAGATATACCACAAACAGGACTGACGCAGATGCACTTAGTGGCAATATAAATCTCCCTTTTTATGTGTGGGAGACTGCTGGATAAATCAGGCCCACTGTATTACACTACGCAGTGTACGTGGCAGAAAGGGGCTAGCAGATATACCAAAAAAAGGACTGGTGCAGATGCACTTAGTGGCAATATAAATCTCCCTTTTTATGTGTGGGAGACTGCTGGAAAAATCAGGCCCACTGTATTACACTACACAGTGTACGTGGCAGAAAGGGGCTGGCAGATATACCACAAACAGGACTGACGCAGATGCACTTAGTGGCAATATATATATCTCCCTTTTTATGTGTGGGAGACTGCTGGAAAAATCAGGCCCACTGTATTACACTACACAGTTTCAGTGGCAGAAAGTGGCTGGCAGATATACCACAAACAGGACTGACGCAGATGCACTTAGTGGCAATATAAATCTCCCTTTTTATGTGTGGGAGACTGCTGGGAAAATCAGGTCCACTGTATTACACTACACAGTTTCAGTGGCAGAAAGGGGCTGGCAGATATACCACAAACAGGACTGACGCAGATGCACTTAGTTGCAATATAAATCTCCCTTTTTATGTGTGGGACACTGCTGCTAAATTCAGGCCCACTGTATTACACTACACAGTATAAGTGGCAGGAAATATATATATATATATATATATATATATATATATATATATAAAAAGTGACTGTACTACAATAACAATCTCCCTACAATGATCTCAGGACAAGTTTGGCAGCAATAACAAGGACTGCTGCACACAAAAGTGTGGACAAATAAACAATAGAACGGTGCAGAAAGGAGCAACAGGACTTTTGCTTTTAAAAAAGCAGTTGGTTTGCACAGTGGCGTACCAACAGCAATGCAGCTATCATGGAGACTTATAATCTACAGAGCTGATGCACAGAAATCTAGCCTCCACTGTCCCTGCAAAGAAAAGGTGGTGTTGGACAGTGGAAATCGCTACAGCACAAGCGGTTTGGGGGTTAATATTTCCTCCCTAACAATATCCCTGCTTCTGATGAAGCTGCAGCAACCTCTCCCTATGCTCAGATAGGCAGAAGTAAGATGGCGGTCGGCAGGCACGCCCCTTTATAACCCCTGTGACACCGTAGAAAGCAATTCAATTTTTGAACAGTGCTCAGTGCATTATTTAAATCGTGTGCTATTTTCTTTATAACCTAAATAGACTAAAAAGATCTTGATATCTCAAGTTCTAGCCCCACACAATATACCTTCCCAAAAATTGCTTATTCCTCTTCAGTTACATCTACAATTCATGCAGGAATTCCTTGATTTAGTTCTCACATGTAACTATGTAATTAATAATATTCTTTGACTTATAGCCTGCCTGATTGACTTTCTCTGCTTTCTTGGGAAAGTTGTGCCCAATTGAAGATTCCCCAAATACAATACCAATGGACTACTTTGGTCCTTGCCCTCTCCTAGGAGTCCTTGGATCCACCTCTCTATGAACTTCATTACTAGCCTACCATCTTCAGAAGAGAAGACGTGAGTGGTGGGGTTGACAGGTTCAATAAACAGTGTCTTTTTCTCCATCTCTCTTTGATACCTAACTCTAAGACATTAACCCCTTTGTGACATGCGCCATACATGTACTGTTCTGCGGGAGCTGTGTTCGCGGAAACAGCAGTAAATATACAGCAGCACGATTGTGTGGCCTCGTGGCGATCGTGTGCGGCCTTGGGTCTTCATGGAGACCATCAGCACAGATCACGTTGTCCTGATGGAAGCCCGCAGGGAATCCATTCCCTGCACGATGCTCCTCTATGTTGCTGTCACTACTGACAGTGGCATAAGAGGGGTTAAATGTTGCAATCAGTGTTAGCACCAGTCATGAATGTTGCTGCAGGGTGTCAGCTCTCACACAGAGCTGGCACCCCGCAGCAACACCAACGAATGGGTTCCCTGTGAGTATCCATTAGAACAACTCGATTTGTCCTGATGGTCTCCATGGAGACACCCGGCCACAAGATGGCCACAGGGTCCTTTAGAGAAGGTGGCTTCACAGTGTCTGCAGAGAGCAGGAGCTAACAAACCTCCTCCCCTGCCTGTCAGATACAGTCTCATGTCCTGCAGTGCAGAAGCATTGCAGAACAACAGAGGAGTGATCTGATGATATACAGTAATGTCCCATCCTGGGACAATGTAAAAAAAAAATATTAATTAGTGTACAAATGTTTTTTTTTTTTTAAATCCCCAAATAAAGAAACAAATATTTTTCCCATAAATACATTTATTTATAAAACTGTCCCACTAGTTTAACCCTTCAATGAACACCATAGAATAAAAAGGAGGCAAAAAACAATGCCTTATCATCATACTACCAAACAAAAAGTGTAATAAAATGCGATCAAAAAGAAAAATGTAAATAAAAATGGTACAGCTGATAGCGTCATCTTGTCTCGCAAAAAATAAGCTGTCATCTTGGTCCATTAGCAGAAAAATAAAGCTATAGCTCTCAGAATAAATCGATGGAAAAATAATTATTTTTTTCTATAAAATAGTTTTAATTGTGTTAAGCACCAAAGCATTAAAAAAAATATATATAAATTGGGCATCACTGTAATCGTACTGACCCAAAGAATAAAGCTGCCTTACAAATTTTATCACACGCGGAACGGTATAAAAAGAAAAAAAGCAATTCCTGAATTGCTGGTTTTTGTTCATTTTGTCTCCCAAAAATCAGGATAGAAAGCGATCAAAAAATGTCATGTTTCCGAAAATGGTGCCAGTAAAAATGTCAGCTCGTCCCGTAAAAAACAGGCCCTCACATGACTCTGTCAGCTGAATTATGGAAAAATTATAGCTCTCAAAATATGGTGATGCAAAAACTAGTTTTCGCAATAAAAGGCGTTTTTTAGTGTGTGACAGCATCCAAACATAAAAACCTGATATAAATCTAATATTGCTGTAATCGCACCGACCCAAAGAATAAAGTCGGCTAATCATAAGCAGCATAAAAAATAAATAAAGCCAATTCTTTACATGCTGTTGATTTTTTCATTCTGCATCCAAAAGATTGCAGTAAGGCTTGGCACACATTTATCCTGCGCTCTGCGCTGAGCACTTACATTGAGGTTTCCATGGAAATCTCGGACATATGTGATTGAGACAGAATCCCTGGCAGAAGATTCCCTGTAATGAAGCAGAAGGAGGCACTGTGGGCTCCTTAAGACCTGTGATCCGGTGGTGTCCGTCTTTTTAGGATTGCATAAAGGTGCCACTGGCCACAGTTTAGTGAACTTCTGAGAAGGACACCACTGAAAAGAGGCCAGATGGAGTCCAGAGTAACTCTGCTGCCTCATTATAGTGAATGGATCCATCTGTCACGTCACTCGGAGATTTATATGGAAACCCCGATGTAAGTGCTCAGCGTAGATCGCCAGATAAATTTAATCATAAATGCTATGTAAAATAAAAGCTTCAACTCAATCCACAAAAAACAAGCCCTTACTGAGGTCCATCATCTGTTAACGGAAATATAGGGGCTTCCACGTTATTGATAGCACAAAGGCTCTGGAAAAACAAAATGGCTCCCTGCCCCCCAAAAGAAATTCAGCAAATTCCCCTCCCCCAAATCCACATGCCCCCATCCCTTCTGAGCCCCAATGTCCCTAAACCACATTTAGTTTGTCATTTCTGTAGTGATGAGAGCCCGAATAATTTACTGTTGTGTGTCTCCAGAAGCACGGGCTGGGCATAATGTACTGATCACTACAATGGCAGTTTGAAATTTTCACTCAGCAACATCCACTGCTGTTTGTTTCTGGAAAACACCCATGGAGACAAAATCGTCACTACATCTGTAGATAAATTCCCAAAGGGTTATAATTTCCGAAATAGGGTCACTTGAGGCGGGATTCTGTTTTTCTAGCACTTAGTGGCTCTTTATATGGAATCCGCAAACTATTCCAGGAAAATCTGCATTCCAGGAGGCAAATAGTGCTCCATTCCTTCCAAAGCTCTCTGTATGGCTTAGTAGTACTGTACAGTCACATACGGAGTATTGCCATGTTCAGTAGAAATTGTGTGACAAATTTTGGTACAATTTTTACCCATTTTCCAGTATGAAAATGTAATACTTTGGGCTAACACGCAATCTTGGTGGTAAAAATGTAAATTATTTTATCTTTACTGCTCAATGGTATAAAAGTCTGTGACACACCTGTGAAGCAGCTGAAAAAGATTTATGCGGGAAAAAATGTGATTTTTTCAAGGTGTTCAATACACATCTAGAAAAGTTCCCAAAGGGGTCTAATATCCCAAATGGTGTTACTTGTGGGGGAACATCAGGGGCTCTCCAAACACCACATGGTGTCCGCTAATTATTCCAGCAAATTTTGCATTCAAAAAGTCAAATGGTGTTCCTTCCCTTCCAAGCCCTGCCATGCGCCCAAACAATTGTTTTCTTCCATACACTGTGTTCCAAATTATTATGCAAATTGGATTTAAGTGTCATAAAGATTTAATTGTTTTGTTTTTCAAATAAACTAGTGGATGGTATTGTGTCTCAGGGCTCAATGAATCACTGAAATCAATCTTAAACACATGTGATAATTAGTTTTCCAGGTGATTCTAATTAAAGGAAAACTACTCAAAAAATATGTTCCACATTATTATGCAGGTCACAGGTCAATATGGGAAATAAAAAGGATCTCTCTGCTGCTGAAAAGCGTTAAATAGTGCAATGCCTTGGACAAGGTATGGAAAAATTAGATATTTCACGAAAACTTAAGAGTGATCATCATACTCTGATGAGATTTGTGACTGAAACAGAGCACAGACAGAGTTCATGCAAATAAAGGCATAATGAGGAAGTTTTCTGCCAGATAAATTCATTGGATTAAGAGAGCAGCTGCCAAAATACCATTACAAAGCAGCAAACAGTTATTTGAAGCTGCTGGTGCGTCTGGAGTCCCTCAAACCTCAAGGTGTAGGATCCTTCAAAGGCTTGCTGTGGTGCATAAACCTACTATTCGGCCACTCCTAAACAGTGTTCACAAGCAGAAATGGTTGCAGTGGGCCCAGACATACATGAAGACTAATTTTCAAACAGTCTTGTTTACTGATGAGAAGTGTTGAGCAATACCTTCCGATACTTGAAAGTATCGGTATCGGATAGTATCGGCCGATACCCGAAAAATATTGGATATCGCCGATACTGATACCCGATACCAATACAAGTCAATGAGACTCAAGTATCGGAAGGTATCCTGGATGGTTCCCAGGGTCTGAAGGAGAGGAAACTCTCCTTCAGGCCCTGGGATCCATATTAATGTAAAAAATAAAGAATTAAAATAATAAATATGGATATACTCACCCGTCCGGCGGCCCCTGGACCTTACCGCTGTTAACCGGCAGCCTCCGTTCCTAAGAATGAGGAGTTTAGGACCTTCGATGAAGTCGCGGCTGACGTCGCGGCTTGTGATTGGTCGCGTGACCGCTCATGTGACCGCTCATGCGACCAATCACAAGCCGCGACATCATCGCAGGTCCTAAACTCCTCATTCTTAGGAATGGAGGCTGCCGGTTAACAGCGGTAAGGTCCAGGGGCCGCCGGACGGGTGAGTATATCCATATTTATTATTTTAATTCTTTATTTTTTACATTAATATGGATCCCAGGGCCTGAAGGAGAGTCTCCTCTCCTCCAGACCCTGGGAACCATACACTGGTAACTTCCGATTCCGAATTCCGATATCACAAAAATATCGGAACTCGGTATCGGAATTCCGATACCGCAAGTATCGGCCGATACCCGATACTTGCGGTATCGGAATGCTCAACACTACTGATGAGTGTCGAGCAACCCTGGACGGTCCAGATGGATGGAGTAGTGGATGGTTGGTGGATGGCCACCATGTCCCAACAAGGCTGCGACATCAGCAAGGAGGTGGAGGAGTCATGTTTTGGGCTGGAATCATGCAGAACCAGCTGGTAGTGACCGCCACGCGACCAATCACAAGCCGCAACATCATCTAAGGTCTTTCAAGCGCTCATTCTTAGGAACGGAAGCTGCCGGTTACATCGGTAAGGTCCAGGCTGCGTCGGAGAGGTGAGTATATAAATATTTTTTATTTTTATTCTTTATTTTACACATTAATATGGATCCCAGGGCCTGAAGGAGAGTTTCCTCTCCTTCAGACCCTGGGAACCATACAGGATACCTTCCGATACTTGGTGTCCCATTGACTTGTATTGGTATCGGGTATCGGTATCGGCGATATCCGATACTTTTCGGGTATCGGCCGATACTATCCGATACTGATACATTCAAGTATCGGACGGTATCACTCAACACTACCTCTGAGTAATTGGCTGCTATGGGCATAAAAGGAGATAAACTCATGGTGTGGCCACCATCTTCCCCTGACCTCAACCCTATAGAGAACCTTTGGAGTATCATCAAACAAAAGATCTATGAGGGTGGGAGGCAGTTCACATCAAAACAGCAGCTCTGGGAGGCTATTCTGACTTCATGCAAAGAAATACAAGCAGAAACTCTCCAAAAACTCACAAGTTCAATGGATGCAAGAATTGTGAAGGCGATATCAATGAAGGGCTCCTATGTTAACATGTAACTTGGCCTGTTAGGATGTTTTGGAGTTAAATAGCTTTTTTGTTCAGTGAATGTGACCTCCTAATGCTGCAAATTCCACAAAAGAGCATTTTCAGTTCTTTAAAACATATCAAATGTTTAGAAATACTACTGTGCCTAATAATTTGGAACAGTGCATTTTGAGTTTTTATTCATTTGGAGATTATACTGTTATCATTGCGAGGTGTCTTCAATAAAATTTGATGTATACGCAAACGGGTGATGACTTTTATTAGACTGACTGTCATTTGCACTGACCGTTTACGAAAATCCGAGAAAAATGTCATTTGCATAATAATTTGGAACATAGTGTATATTGAGTATCTGTGCACTCAGGAGAAATTGCACAACAAATTGTATGGTACAATTTCTCCTTTTACCCTTAAGAAAATGCAAAATTTGGAGCTAAAAAAGATTTATCTGGGAAAAATGTGATTTTTTTTATTTTCACGGCTGAATGTTATAGATTTCTGTGAAGCACCTGTGGGTTTAAGGTGTTCAATACATAAGTAAGTTCATTAAGGGGTATAGTTTCCAAAATGGTGTCACTTGTTGGGGGTTTACACTGTTTAGGCACATCAGAGGCTCTCCAAAAATGACAAGGGGTCCACTAATTAAGCCAGCAAATTTTACATTTAAAAAGTGAAATGGCGCTCCTTCTCTTCTGAGCCCTGCCGTGCGCCCAAACAGTAGATTTCTCCACATATGGGGTATCGGCATGCTTAGGAGAAATTGCACAACAAATTGTATGGTCAATTTTCTCCTGTTTCCCTTGCGAAAGTAAAAAATATTACCATATTTTTCAGATTATAAGACACTCCAGATTATAAGACGCACCCCATATTTTGAGGCGAAAAATAGTTTTTTTTTAAATAAAATGGTGGTGCGCCTTATAATCCATGCGTCTTATTGCTTACCAGGGCTGGTGGCGGTGGCGAAGCGGGGTCTCTGCTGGAGGAGGCAGGAGTGGGGTGATGCTGCAGGCTGCAGGCTGGGGTGAGGGGATGTTCCGATGTGTGGCACGCCACTTTATGTGTTCGGTTATGCTGCTGATGTCCAGTGCTGCTGCTTGTGTCCGGCACTATGGGGTGCCCAGCGGTGCTGCAGGGTTGTCCGGTGCTGCTGAGGGTGTCTCCGATGCTGCCAGGTGCTCTGCCAACATTTTGTGGAAGGCCAGAGCCCCCGCAGTTCCATGGTTTCCTGTGCTGTGGACTCTGGGAAAATGGCCACCAGGGGGTGGTACATGCACAGATGGATATCTCGGCACCATGGTCTCCCACTAAATACCCCTAACTACCAGCCTGAAGCCCACATCATCGCCCCGCAGCATCACACCTCCAAATAACTCATCCTCCCAGCCCAGGCCCGCAGAATCGATGTAGTCCGGCTGCCACCCTCCCGGTAAGCTACATTAGCTCTATAAGACACACCTCCCATTTTCCCCCCAATTGTGAAGGAAAGATAGAGTGTCTTAAAGTCCAAAAAATATGGGAATACTCAATTTGTTTTCTTTTTATAAATAAGGTAGCTTATAGACCACAGTTTTCTGAAAGGGGACAAACCTTTAAACACTTTTACATGGGTGGTAGAAATTACTACTTTTTTAAGTATAGACAAAATTTTATGTATGTACATTATGTTGCACATTTTTCCTATTGGTTCATTTGAGTACTTTATTTCATTTACTACTCTGGCATTATTAGATATGTAAATATGCTGTATAAAGCTGAAAAAAGATGAGCCATACACAGTCATAGGTTCTCCAAATATTTACCAATAAGAGGGATGTTGTATACATCCTCCAGTAGGGCAGTTGAATTTAAGGAGGTTTTGATTGTGTGCATTTTGTGTCATTTTATATATTTAGCAAGCATCATTAAAGAGATTGTTTTGCCTAATGTTTGCCTCTGCTGCATAACAAATTCCCCAGATGACTCTGTGACACTAAAAGACATTACATTATACTAGAATGCATTAGAATATAAGAAGAATAGTGTAAACATAAATGACGCCAACTCTGACACCTTATAAATGCCTAGCCCCTCAGAGCTTTGTGTGCTAGAAGAAGCCATATGGAGCAAGCTGAGATCTCTCAGGCCTAATCTGTTTTATAAGTACATATGTTTGAGAAAAATCCCGTATGTTTGAGAAAGTGTAGCAGAACATTAAATGATTTGGTAATTAAAAGAATGACTGTCCTTTCCATCACAGTCCCTACTGGGTGATCCTGAAGGGATATTTGGAAAAGTGGCCTGTGCCGAATCATTAATGCTTCAAAACTGAAGTAGCTGCATTAGTCCCTCTGGAATAATGAAACTTGACTCAGCCAAATGATTTCACATTGAGTTTCATCCTTCCTTTTGTATATTCCCCCAGAGAAACCTTTATCATTTTCTCCTCACAGTCAACTCACTATTGCACTGCGGAACAGGGACCGCACCGAAAACTTTGTTCTATAAAACACCGTGTCTCCTGGGTCTCGCTTGACGTATTTTACTCTAAATAGTGCTAATTGTTTCCAGCCAATTCTTAGATCACATCCAAATGATTTTTTTCTCCCTCATTTTACTTTGGAAGTAAAATGTACAATGTTAGGCTGTTCCACCTCAATGCCTCTAGTTACAATATTTAGACATTCATTGATTATCTTGAAAAACGTTCTTGGCAAGAGTAAGGCTGTGTATTCTATCAAAGAGGTGCTTCACATAGTGCAAAGTCAGCATAGTGATAAAAGAGCCATTAAAGCACCATTCCAGCATTTTTTTATTGCAGAGCTGGAGTAGTGCTACTAATATAAGGCCCCTGCACTGTCTTATACTTCCCATCCGCCATCTTCTGCTGTTATCTGCACCTCTCCAGTTGGTCTCCAGCAGTTTGTGACCAACTGGATCGCTCCAGTGTTTGTTGGTGGTCACTTTTCAATGCAAATCTTTAAGAGTCTCATTCTCCCTCTCATAAAATTGCACTGGAAGCTTTTGACTGTTACCTCTGACTTCCATCAGTCAGAGGTTGCGGTCACAAAACAGTGGTGCAGGACCAGAGTGGCACCGGGAAAAGCTGAAGACGGCAGGTGGTTAGCATAATATTATGTGCAGGGGTCTTAGTACACCAGTAGTAGCATCACACCAGTAGTAGCATCACTCCATTTCTGAAGATAAAAAAGCTGGAATGGGGCTTTAACCCCTTCACTCCCAGCCTGTTTTCAACTTCCTGACCAGACCAACTTTTTCAACTATGGCCAGTGTCATTTTATGAGAATATTACTCTGGAATGCTTTAAAGTATCTCAGTGATTCTGAGAGCACTTTTTCGAGATACATTGCACTTCATGATAGTGGTAAATTTTGGTCAATATGAGCTGCGTTTATTCGTGAAAATATTAAAATTTGCCCCAAAATTTGAAGATTGTACAATTTTCATTTTATTTTTATGCCCTAAAACCAGATAATTTTATTACACCAAATAATTAATAAATAACATTTACCACATCTCAACTTCACAACAGCATCATTTTTTTAAACATAATTCTTTTGTTGTTAGGAAGCTGGAAGGGTTTATCGGCAATTTCCAATTTTTCAAACAAAATTTACAGAACCAATTTTTTTTAGGAGCCACATCCCAATGACGCGACTTGTGGGGCCTATGTGACAAAAATACCTCAAAATTGATACCATCCTAAAAACTACAACCCTCAAAACAACATTCAAGAACATTATTAACCTTTTACTAGCTTCACAGGAATTAAAGCAATGTGGAAGGAAAAAATGAAAAGTTTACTTTTCCCCACAAACATATTGCTTTAGCCCCAAATTTTGCATTTTTAAGTGTGTAACAGGAGAAAATGAAATGGACTGTACAACTTGTTGTGCAGTTTCTCCTGAGTACAACAGTATCTCATATGTGCTGGAAAACTACTTTCTGGGGACAAGGCATTGCCCAGAAGGGAATTAACACAATTCGACTTTGGGAGCACAAAATTAGCTGGAATAGATAGCGGATGCCATATCTCATTTGCAGAGCCCCTGATGTGCCTAAACAATGTAAATCTTCCACAAGTGAATCCATTTTGGAGATACACTCTTAAAGGAATTTTTCTAAATGTGTGGTGAGCACCTTGAATCCACAGGTGCTTTACAGAAGTGTATAACGTTGAATCATGAATATAAAAATATCACATTTTTCCCACAAAAATGTTGCTTTAGCTCAAATTTTTAATTTTCGCAAGGGTAAAAGGAGAAAATGGATCCCAAAATTTGTTGTGCTATTTCTCCTGAGCACATCAGTACCCTATATGTGGTGGAAAACTACTGTTAGGGCACACGGCAAGTCTCAGAAGGAAAGGAGCACCATGTGACTGTTGGAGCACCAAATTGGCTGATGTACTTAAACAGTGAAAACCACCCACAAGTGACCTAATTTTAGAAACTACACCCCTCACGGAACTTACCTAGATGTGTGGTGTACACATGCAAAAATGTGGTTTCAGTCTCAATTTTTTATTTTCTCAAGGGTAACAGGAGAAAATGGACCACACAATTTGATGTGCAATTCCTCATGAATGCACAGATACTGCACATGTTGTGGAAAACTACTGTTTGGGCACATGGCAGGGTTTGGAAGGGAAAAAGCACTATTTGACTTTTGGAAAGCAAAATTGTCTGGACTAGATAGAGGACACCATGTCGCATTTGCAGAGCCCCTGATAGGCCTAAACTGTGGAAAACTGCACAAGTGACAACATTTTGGAAACTACACCCCTCAAGGAACTTATGTAGAGGTGTGCTGAGTACCTTGAACTCACATGTGCTTCACAGAATTTATAACTTGAAAATTAAAGTATATTTTTCCCACAAAATATTGGTTTTGCCTCAAATTTTTCCTTTTCACAAGGGTAGCAGGAGAAAATGGGTGCCAAAATATGTTATGTGATTTCTCCTGTGTATGCTGATATCCCATAAGTTGTGGAAAACTACTGTTTGGGCACACTGCAGGGCTCTAAAGCGAAAGAGCTCCAATTGAATTCTGAAGCACGATTTTCCATGGAATAAATTGTGGATGCCGTGCCACATTGGAAGAGGCTGGACATGCCAAAACAGCAGAAACCCACACAAATGATCCCATTTTGGGAACTATGCCTCTGGAGGAATTCATCTAGGAATACAGTGAACATTTTTAACCCTCAGGTGATTCAAAAATGGTATAACATTGGGCTGAACCAATGGAATTTTTTTTCCACTAAAATGCTGCTTTGGCCCCAAATTTTCAATTTTCTTAAGTGATTATAGGAGAAAATGGACTGTATATTTTGTTACATAATTTCTCCCGCATATGTCAATACTTCATACATGGTCAAAAACTACTTTTGAGGCACAGTGTAAAGCTCAGAAGGGATGAAACACCATATTGAAGTTCAGATTTTGCTGGAAAGGTTTGAGGATGCTGTGTCGTAGTGGCGGAGCCTCTGAGATGCCAGAACAGCAGAAACTCTCCATGAGTGACTTTATTTTACAAACTACACTTCTCATTAAATTCATCTAGAGGTGCAGTGATAATATTGAATCCACATATGTCTCACATAATTTTATACCATTGGGTGGTGAAGAAAGAATAAGTACATTTTTGCAACTAAAATGTTTTTTAAGCCACAAGCTTTTAGTTTTTATAAAGGCCACTAGTAAAAAATTTACCTAAAAGTTTGTTGTGCAATTTCTCCTGAGGGATTTATTTTCTATAATAAGGCAGCAGAGTTACTGCGGATTCCATCTGGCCTCTGTTCAATGGTGTCCATCTTTTCAGAGGTGCACAAAACTGTAGCTGACTGCAATATTATGTACACTTAAAATGATAGACACCTCGTACCATAGGCCAGACAGTGTCCACACTATCTCCATCTCCCTCCTTATAGGGAATCTTACACTGGGGGTTCATTTTGAATCACATATTTCAGAGATTTACACAAACTCTGGTGTAAGCGCTCAGTGTAGAGTGCAGGACATATGTGAGTCGAGCTTTACTATGAACTTTGGGTGGCAGACTGAACAAATCAACAGCAGTTCAAGAATTAATTTTATTTATTTTTTACGCTGTTCCTCATGCAGTATAAGAAATTAGACAACTTTATTGTTCGGATCGGTGCGATTACAGAGATACCAGATTTACATTGTTTAAGAGCCAAAAACATGAAAAAACTATCAAACTATTTTATAGCAAAAAAAATTGTTTTTTCATAACTATATTCTGAGAGCTATAGCTTTTGTTATTGCTCCACTGATAAAGCTGTATGAAAACTTTTTTTTGCGGGACAAGATCATATTTTCATCTATATTATTTTTATTTCCATTCGACTTTTTGATTATGTTTTATTTCACTTTTTGATTAGAAGTATGATGAGAAAGGATCATTTTTTTCCATGTTTTTTTTATTGATATTCACTTTAGAGATTAACAGTATGACAGTTTTACAGACTGTGTTGATCCGGACTTGGCAATACTAAATATGTGGGTTTTTTTGTTTGTTTTTTACATAAATATATGTATTTATTGGTATAATGTTTTTTTCATTTTTTTGTTATGTATATATTTTACAATTTTTTTTATCTATTTTTTACTTTTTTACTTAGTTTCTCTATAGGACTTTACATTATATTACTTTGATTGCTGATGTAATGAGTTGCAATAAACTAGCATCACAACGCATTATACCTGTCAGTATTACAGTGACAGGACCCTCTTAGACCATGCTCCTGGCATGCCCTCAGTAGGTCACCATTGCTGGCAGACCTGTATGTCAATATGATGACCTTGAGTTGCCATGACAACAATCGGGCCCTCGCGATGACATCGCGGGGCGCAGAACAGGGGGGAGAGGGAGCCCCCTCGCTCTACTAGCCTCCCAAATGCAGCAATCGATATTGATTGCAGCATTTAGGGGATTAAACACATAAGCTGAGCTCCCGGCGGAGATAATGCCGCCACAGCTCCTTTGCTGTGAACGATCGCCATGACGTACCTATATGTCAAAGGTCAGGAACCCATACCCGACCATGACGTGTAGGTACATCAAAGGTCATGTAGGCGTTAAAGTTTTTTCTATTTTTAAAATAAACCTGACATTAAATTTATACTGCCCTAACTTAGAAAACATAAATCAGACAATGACTTTTATTGCAGCAGTGAATAGTTTATTCTAAAATGTTGTGGCATTGCAGAGAAAACACATTTTGAAAAGTTGGCCGAGGACTATGCTCCTTGGATGACGTATTCAAAGAAAGCCACTGCTGTATTGTCTTATCCTTGCACTTCATAACTGACAGTTCTGTTTATATGTACTGTATCTATAGGGAAAGACCTGTCATGCTATGAAAGTACATTTTCTCTGAAGCATTGCAGCATTTCAGAATAAAACGTACATAGATGCAATAACAGAGACTGTCTGAGACGTGCTGACAGCAGTCCTTAAACACAAATACATTGTATATCAAGTGTAAGTGTGAGCCTTTGATTCCTTAGATATCTTGCTGGGCCTCTGCGTACTGCGTACTTCTTCCGTTAAGCCCTCCCACTGCCGCGCCTCTTTTTCAGCTCCGCCTACATCGGCATGTGTCCTGCATACCCTATCTTTAACATTGGGTATGCAGGCCATGCGGATATATGCGGATGCCTCCACATGAGTCGTTTTCACGCTGCGCTGACTGCGACAAATTGCAACATGTTGAGTTTGATGCAGGTTGGTACAGTGTGAAAATGATGCATGCGGAGGCATCTGCATACATCTGCATGGCCTGCATACCCAATGTTAAAGATAGGGTACACAGGACACATGCCGACATAGGCGAAGCTGAAAAAAGGGGAGTGGCAGTGGGTGAGGCTTAACAGAGGAAGTAGGCAGCACTCGTCCGCAAATGTGAAACCAGCCATAGTGAGTCGGTTTCTCACTTGTGCGTGTACAGAACCATCCTGGACCTCATCGGAGTCTTAAGTCCTGGCTTTGTGTCAGGAGGCCTAGGGATTTAACACGAGCGGCACCGATAAGAAGATTTAGTAAGAAACAGATAGATGATGGGAAGGAGCGGAGGATTCGGAGAGGTGAGAGGTAAATTAAATATAGGGTTTTTTTAACACTGATGTCCGTTAATGATGAAATTGAATTATAACAAATACACATTTTTAGACGTGCAGATTTTTTTAATACCCTGTTAGGAGTCGAGTTTCCTCTGCTGCACAGGGGGAATCTTGATCCGTCTCTGCTGCAGTCTCCCATTCTCCTTCGCCCGCAGTGGAGCCTGCTCAGCGGAGACGTCGGTCCCAGCGTCTCACTGAGTCTGATTCAGTGCAAAGGGTTTTTGCTGCCTCTCCAGGCTCTGCTATTGTACCCTGCACTGATCTACGGCGAACAGGCTTTTCTGGGACTAAGTCCTGCTTTGCACACACTGAGCATGCCCAGGGTAAGATCTCTCAGTGGAGATCAAGGGTCACATATTCAGGTTCTGCAGCCTAGTCTATTGGTCTTTCTAGGAAGGTCCTGTAGGTACGCAGACTCAGTGGCAATCTCCCATTGGTCCTCTTCTTTAAGGTCCTGTATGTGCTGCAGCTATTTAAGGCTCGCAGGGCCGCACGGCCATGCGCTAGTTTCTTCTAAAGTTACATGCTTTGCGCCACTGTGGTCATATGCGTGAATGTGTTCAGGGACTCGGCTGAAATAAGCCCCTAGAATGCTGGCACCTCCGGCGAGGAGTGTTGTGTGCATGCATGACCACTGACTGCTCTCTTCTGGGTAGTAGCCTGTGTCTCTGTGAGAGTTAACAGGGCACAGAGCTTTGCTTTCTCAGCCGCTCTGTGAAGCTAACAGAGCTGGTTAATACCGCCATATAGTGCCGCCATTTACTTAGCGGCAGGATATTTCCTGCACGGTGGATCCCGGGTTGCGAACGCACCAATCACATCAATAAATATATTCGGTGCGTTCCGCAAACCCTAACAGTCCCTTGTAGAATTTTATTCCACTCAAATATATTCACTTATCTCTAGTGTTTAAGTAAGCATGTCTCAGCTATCAAGAGCAGCTTGGGACTCTATATATAGAGACAAAACTTTGATAAGGTAAAATCAGTACACGACTGGAAATTTTCAACATTCAACTTGTATTTTTTTCTGAAAAATTCTAAATTCTTATTCATGTCAACAGTGAAATATTAGTTACTGATATGAAACATGAAGGCATATGTAGGACTTTGCAGAAGAAGTCTAGCCTTTACCTATTTTGATACATTATCACCCATAAGAAGCTCATCCTTCACCCCAATCAACTAAATGTCCTCTGAATCTTACACAAGATGTCTGAAACTAAGCCTGGCAAAATTGATTTGCTTGCCCTTTGGAAAATGAAATTCCTGTATAAGAAGAGGCAAGATGTTTGATTTATGCAGCCCTGTGATAATTAAAAGAGCACTAACCATTTTCCCTTGATTGAAATTGTAGAAATAATGATCTCTTAAATACCGCCTTTAGAGTCTGAGAGAGAATTGAGCGTTGTGAGAACCACTGGACCAATGGAAGTGCATGTCAGTGTTCAGCCAGTCAGTGGAAAGGAGCAGATGTCAGCTCTGCTATGGTTTACCACACATCATGGACACCCGAAACATTCAATGTTAATGAAACAGGCACATAATGTTTCCCTCTAGAATAACTTATACAATTAATTATTTATTTTTACTAATTTTTTTATGTCTCTCAGGCTAAATTCACACAAGCGTATAGAAAAATCGTCCAATTTTCATTAAGAAAAACTGGACAATTTTTCTAATGTATTGTCATCTGTATGAAATCCATATGGTATCTGAATTACATTCATTTTTAAACATCATTAGTGGATAAAATTTGCAAGACCAAAATTGTTTCCTATGTTATTAATGGAAATATATCCCTAAAAAATAAATGTTATACTGTCGGTCTGTATGGGATCCGATTCTTTTATTCACCAAAAGGCTTGTACACGTGAAGAGCTGAGTCTCATCTGAAATACATAAGAGACGGTTGCACTTTTTGCACTTGGATATTTGGTCCATGAAAAAAGTGATCATCTGAGCAGCTTTACAGAATAAGATTGTTTTGAGTAATGTCAGTTTTTCTCAGTGTGACGGTATGTGTACTACATTATTTTACTGACTTACAAAATGGCTCGCTTTTATAAACCCCAAAAACTAATGTACAGTTCAGTAAATTGATATCTGGTCACATTACTTATGCCCTGCATGATGGGGGTCTGCTGAACCATCATGCATTAGTAATTTGACCAGGTATTATTAAATATGGCGTTTCTTTCTGCGATGCATTTTGGATGCATGTCCTTTTGCTGTGATTTCTTCAGCAAATTATCAAGAATAGTCTGACATTAATATACTGTAGAATTATTTTCCGACATGCGCCCACATAGGTGCATTTCAGTAAAAGAATAACTGTAGAACGTACATTTCATATACAGTATGATACAACTCATGGCAACAGTTAAAAGTTAAAGGGCTTTCTCCAAAATAAAATATTGCATTCTCTGTCAGAGCCAATAAAATATAATAATAGTAATTATTTTTTTAAATGCTCCTACCTATATATTACTGTTACAAACTAGGGTTGAGCGAAACGGATCGGTCATTTTCAGAAATCGCCGACTTTTAGGCAAAGTCGGGTTTCATGAAACCCGAACCGATCCTAGTGTGGGATCGGCCATGCGGTACACGATCAGAGCGCCAAAGTCGCGTTTCATATGACGCTGTCACTGCCGTTTTTCATCCAATAAAGGAGGGCGCAGAGTGTGGGCAGCGTGATGACATAGGTCTCGGTCCCCACCATCTTAGAGAAGGGCATGACAGTGATTGGCTTGCTGTCTGCGGTGTCACAGGGGCTATAAAGGGGCGTGCACGCCGACCGCCATCTTACTTCTGCCGATCTGAGCATAGGGAGAGGTGTTGCTGCAGTTAGTCAGAAGCAGGGACAGAGTTAGGGAGGAAATATAAACCCCCAAACCGCTTGTGCTGGAGCGATTTTCACTGTCCCACACCACCTTTTTGTGCAGGGACAGTGGAGGTCATATTTTAGTGCAGCAGCTGCATAGCTGTGTGCACGGTGCTGTGCAAACCAACTGCTTTTTTAAAAGCAAAATCCCTGTTGCTCCTTTCTGCACAGTTACCTATCTTGTTTATTTGCCCACATTTTTGTGTTCAGCAGTCCTTTTTATTGCTGCCATACTTGTCCTGAGCTCATTGTAAGGAGCTTCCTTTTTTTTTATTTTTTTTAATAATAATTCCAGCCACTTTCTGGCACGTTCATAGTGTTGTGTTATACCACTGGGCCAGAGTTGTGGTTCTGTGTCTCCCCCCCAAAAAAAGGGAGATTAAAATTCGCACACAGTGTATATTCTGCTGTACTGCTAGTGTGTCGTATATATCAGGCAGCTACTTTCTGCCACGTTCATAGTTTACAGTTATACCACTGGGCCAGAGTTGTGGTTCTGTGTCTCCCCCCAAAAAAAAGGGAGATTAAAATTTGCACACAGTGTATATTCTGCTGTACTGCTAGTGTGTCGTATATATCAGGCAGCCACTTTCTGCCATGTTCATAGTTTACAGTTATACCACTGGGCCACAGTTGTGGTTCTGTGTCTCCCCCCCAAAAAATGAGGAAGTCTGGTGGAAGAGGCCGTGGGCGGGGGTTGTCAGCTGGTACTGATGGTGGTGCTGCATCTCGTGGTAGTGGCAAAAGCACAGTAGCACCTAAGGCTGGAGGTGTTGAGCCTGCGTCATTGTCTGGCTACACAAGGCCTCGAAGGCTCCCTTACCTGGGAGTAGGAAAACAGCTTTTAAAGCCAGAGCAGCAGGAAAAAGTTTTGGCTTTCCTTGCTGACTCAGCCTCTAGCTCTTTGGCCTCCTCTTCCCAAAGTTCGAAATGTCACAGCAGCCAGTCGTCAGTGGATGCTCCCGGTCAGGAACAAGACGTTTCCTTGTGTCCTTCTCCCAAACCAAAAAAGAAGGATGCGTCAGGCGACACAACAGGTTACTCCATGGAACTCTTTACACATACCGTGCCTGGGTTAGAAAGGGAACTTGTACCCTGCCCATTACAAGAAGAATCGGACATGGAGTGCACTGATGCACAGCCACAGCTAGATTATGATGATGTTCCATTGAGTCAGATCACTACATTGCCCTCGCAGTTTGCTGAGCCACAATCTGACCCTGATGAGACTATGGTGCCCTGTCCCGAACGCTTTAGCACCTTACACGGTGACACTGAGGAAGGTGCACATGACATTGAGGAGGAGGAGGTGATAGATGACACAGTTGTCGACCCAGATTGGCAGCCATTGGGGGAAGAGGGTGGCGCTGCCAGTAGTTCAGAAGCAGAGGAGGGTTATCCGCAGCAGCACCAATCTACATCGCAAAAGCTGTCATCTGGCAGGCCCGTATCAGGCAAAAAACGTTTGACAAAACCAGTTTTAGGACAGCGTGGCCATCCTGTGAAAGTTGCACAGCGTGCAATGCCTGAAAAGGAATTCCATAGTAGGAAGAGTGCAGTGTGGCATTTTTTTGACCAAGATCCCAATGATCAGTCAAAAGTGATCTGTAAAAAATGCTCAAAGACCTTTAGCAGAGGGAAGATTCTTAACAATTTAAATACAATGTGCATGCGTAGACATTTAAACAGCATGCACTTGCAAGCCTGGACTAACTACGTAACGTCCAGTACCGTTGGTGCACCAGGTCTGAATGAAGGTAGTCAGCACCGCAACATTGCTTCCCTCACTGTAAGCCCACCGATTAGGACACCAGCAGCAGCAAATGTGGAGGGATCGTTGCTAGGCCAAAGCAGTCAGGGAGTCAGAAGGTTATTGGTAGGAAGCACCGTATGTAGGCCAACATCACCAACTCACTCTCAATCTGCCATGTCCACAACCACCACCACCGCTAGTTCCACGATAGGCAGCTCTCCAGTCCAGCTCACCCTAGAAGAAACTCTTGTTAGGAAACGAAAGTACTCATCCTGTCATCCGCGTACACAGGGTTTGAACGCCCACATTGCCAGACTTATCTCGTTAGAGATGATGCCCTACCGGTTGGTTGAAAGCGAAGCTTTCAAAGCCCTGATGGCCTACGCAGTACCACGCTATGACCTACCCAGTCGCCACTTCTTTGCGAGAAAATCCATCCCAGCCCTCCACCAGCATGTCAAAGACTGCATTGTCCATGCACTGAGGCAGTCTGTCAGTGGGAAGGTGCACCTCACAACAGATGCATGGACCAGTAGACATGGCCAGGGACGTTACGTGTCCATCACGGCACACTGGGTTAATGTCGTGGATGCAGGGTCCACAGGGAACAGCAATAGTGGGACAGTTCTGCCTAGCCCACGATCTAGGAAACAGTTGGCTGTAGATGTTCGCCACCCCACCTCCTCCTCCTCCTCTTCCAGAAGCGAAAGCTCGTCAACAGAGCGCTGTCACATGACCACTCCATCTGCAGCTGCCAGTGTTGCACACGAGGTGTCCCATTACGGAACAGCTAGTAGGAAGCGTCAGCAGGCTGTGTTTGAATTGAAGTGTTTGGGCGACAACAGACACACCGCGGAAGTTCTGGCCGAGTTCTTGCAGCAAGAAACTCAGTCATGGCTGGGCAGTGTACATCTTGAGGCAGGCACGGTAGTCAGTGATAATAGAAGGAATTTTATGGCTGCCATAGCCCTTTCACAACTCAAACACATACCTTGCTTGGCTCACACTTTGAACCTGGTGGTGCAGTGCTTTCTTAAAAATTATCCGGAGTTACCAGCCCTGCTCTTGAAGGTGCGAAGACTTTGCTCGCACATCCGCCGGTCGCCCGTACACTCCAGCCGTATGCTAAACCATCAGCGATCGCTCAATCTTCCACAGCACCGCCTAATTATCGACGTTGCAACAAGGTGGAACTCCACACTGCACATGGTTCAGAGGCTGTGTGAACAGAGGCGTGCTGTCATGTATTTGTGGGAGGATACGCATACACGGGCAGGCAGTTGGATGGCTGACATGGAGTTGTCTGGTGTGCAGTGGTCCAAGCTACAAGACCTCTGTCAAGTCCTTCAGTGTTTCGAGTGATTGTACATGGCTGGCAAGTGCAGACAACGCCATCATAAGCATGAGCATCCCACTTATGCATCTGCTGATGCAAAGTTTGACGCACATCAAGGAGCTGGCGTCTGCAGCCGAGGAGGAGGGAATCCTTGATGACAGTCAGCCATTATCTGGTCAGGGAACTGTCCAGGACGAGGTGGCGGTCGAAGAGGATGAGGAGGAGGATGATGGGGATAACTATGTTTGGGAGGAGGATGCTTCTCAGGGGCCACTTGAAACTGGTGGCGTTGCAAGGTCAGGTACAGGTTTCTTGCGGGACACTTGTGATGTGGATTTCCAAGAAAGTGCTCCTCAACCCAGCAGGACCAGTGAATTGACACCAGGAACATTGGCCCACATGGCTGAGTATGCCTTGCGTATTTTAAAAAGGGACCCCTGCATTGTCAAAATGATGACCGATGACGATTACTGGTTGGCCTGCCTCCTGGATCCACGCTATAAAGGGAAAATGCAAAACATCATGCCACATGAGAACCTTGAGCAAATATTGGCTACCAAACAAGCCACTCTTGTAGACCATTTGGTTCAGGCATTCCCAGCACACAGAGGCGGTGATGGTCCTCACACTTGCCGTAGGGGGCAACATGACAGAGGTGCTAGAGGTGCCAAAATCCGAATTGGCGTTGGACAGAGGGGTTTTCTGACAAGGTTGTGGAGTGATTTTTCAATGACCGCTGACACAACAGGGACTGCAATGTGACAGGAGACAGCATTTGTCCAGTATGGTTACAAACTATTTTTCATCCCTTATCGATGTTCTCCCTCACAGGTCATTCCCCTTTGATTACTGGGCATCTAAACTAGACACCTGGCCCGAATTGGCAGAATATGCTTTACAGGAGCTCGCTTGCCCTGCTGCCAGTGTGCTTTCAGAAAGAGTCTTCAGTGCTGCTGGTTCAATACTGACCGAAAAAAGGACAAGTTTGGCTACCCAAAATGTAGATGATCTAACCTTCATTAAAATGAACCAATCATGGATTGGCAATTCTTTTGCCCCACATTCCCCTGCTGACACCTAGCTTGGGTGATAAATGACTCGCTTTTGCCCACCTCTTACTGACTTTGCCAATTCCTCTATTTGCAGCTGCTGAATGTCCATCATAGGCCATTTTTATACCTCCCTAAATGGGCTGACTCCCCCCACAGGACCGTGGTCACCACTTGGCGCAAGCACCCGTGCAAGTGCCGTTTGCCTGGACAGGTGGGTGCGCCCACTCTACCTTTACTAAACAAAGCGTTTGAATCTACAGGCTTTCGGCCTCTATCAACAATATGAAACTGCATTTGCCCTGATGCTTGGTTTGGGCCTAGTTATGTCTGCTGCTGCCTCTTGGTTTCCTCAAAGAAACAAAGCTGCGTTTGAATCTACAGGCTTTCAGCCTCTATCAACAATATGAAACTGCATTTGGCCTGGTTCTTGGTTTGGGCCTAGTTACATCTGCTGCTGCCTCTTGGTTTCCTCAAAGAAACAAAGCTGAGTTTGAATCTACAGGCTTTCGGCCTCTATCAACAATATGAAACTGCATTTGGCCTGGTTCTTGGTTTGGGCCTAGTTACATCTGCTGCTGCCTCTTGGTTTCCTCAAAGAAACAAACCTGCATTTGAATCTACAGGCTTTCAGCCTCTATCAACAATATGAAACTGCATTTGGCCTGGTTCTTGGTTTGGGTCTAGTTATGTCTGCTGCTGCCTCTTGGTTTCCTCAAAGAAACAAAGCTGAGTTTCAATCTACAGGCTTTCGGCCTATATTTAGAATTTGAAACTGTATTTGGCCTACTAGTTTGGTTGGGCCCTACTAACGGTGTCTGCTGCTGCTTGTTGTTGTCCTCCACTGAACAAAGCAATGCTGCCTGTTTACTCCTGTAACCAATTTTTTCCAGCTTTTAGCCTCCTTTTTTATTTTGGGCCTATATCTGTGTTTCCTCCTCATCCTGCCTATTACCCAGCCACTGCTTGATGGGTCTGCTGGTACATTGACCCAGACCACTACATTCCCCTTGCACTCTACACAGCCAGAATCTGACCCTGCTGAAAGTCAGGTCCCCCTTCCCGCATACTATACCACCTTACACGGGGACAAAGAGGAAGGTGCATATGAAAGTGCAGGTTCCTTCATGAGGTGGGGGGGCATACTCGTTGGCGACGTCACTGTCACAGGGCCCGTCATAGTACGCAAAAGTGTCACTGCCGGTGGGAGGCGCCCCTGCCGTCAAACACAACGCCGTACTTTGAGGTGCCCTGTGCCAGTGGCAATGCGAACAAGTGTGCCCCCCCTGCTTGCTCAGGATCACAGCACTTGCAAAGTTGAAATACTTACCTCTCCCTGCTCCACCGCCGTGACGTAGTCTGCGTTTCCTGGGCCCATGAAAAACTTGAGCCAGCCCTACTCCCCCCACAACTGTTGCCAAATTACCCCCAAATTTTCAATGGCTAACTATTATTATAAGGTAAATTAAGATTGACAAGCTTAAGTAACAATAATTGATGTTTTTGACATTAAAATGGGCTCGGTAGGTGTTTTCCTGTCCTCCACTTACTGCCGACTTTTATTCCCCATTGACTTGCATTGGGTTTCGTGTTTCAGTCGGCCCCCGACTTTTCGCTATGATCGGCCGATTTCACCCGACCCGACTTTTGACAAAGTCGGGTTTCGCGAAACCCGACTCGATCCTGAAAAAGTAAAAGTCGCTCAACCCTATTACAAACTACATTATTTCATTACATGGCACAATTTTTGTAATTGATTAATTATATTATAAATATGTTCTTAACATTTTGACTATGATTTCTCTGAGCTAATTTCAATCTCTTTAGATATTGTTAGGGTCAATATACCCGTAAGCTAGATTAGTTTGTTATGTCACTAAGCAGGAATAACATAGGAACACTAAGATTTATAGATTTATATACTGTTTATGTACCATTATTATTTTGAAAAGAACATCATACACTATACTGCATATCCCAATATAGGGACATTACAGATTTTTGCGCCTATTGGTAAGTCACATAAATTTGGTTATCTCCTTGTGATGCATCTATTCTAGTTTGTCAAGGTGTCTTCCCTAAAAGCACATACTCAAAATCAAAATACTAATCCTTTAATATTTTAATTAGTAGCAGTAGTGGTTATTCCATTATCTTGACACTTTCGCCTCTATATGTGGTTCTTCTGTTGGCTCAAATGATACCAAATTAAAAAAGATTGGAAACCAAGTATTCCATGTGTATTGAAACACAGTATAATCTGATGTTGGAGCAACACCAGGAAAAGAAGACCATAACTTTTTAGTAACTGTGATGTCCTCCCCATACATCCATTCACTGACCTCCAAGAGAATGAAACACAAACGTTTACCCTTCTGTTTTTCTAATCATAGAGCATTTGCATAGAGCAACATGAACTGGAGGGTCCTCACCACCACCTCCAAAACTTCGGGTCTTACATAACTGACTGTAATTGTCAGTTGGTCTTCTTTACTTAAACTATGTGCTAGGCGTCGGGATTCTCCCGCTGTGTGGGATAGATCCAGTAGCGTAGCTACCAGGGGGGCAGAGGGTGCGGTCGCCCCGGGCCCACCACTCACAGGGGCCCACCCGGAGCTATGCTACACTTAATTATATCAGCGTGCACAGCCCGCCGATATAGTTACTGTAAGCTCCGTGGTAGAGAAGAGGGAGCAGTAGCGTAGCTACCAGGGGGGCAGAGGGTGCGGTCGCCCCGGGCCCCTTGCTCTGAGGGGGCCCACTCAGAGTTACTGCCACTGTTAACTATGCAGGTGTACGCAGCACGCCGATGTAGTTCTCTCCACTGTAGTGTGGGGAGACATAATCTCCCTGCACTATCACTGTCCGTTCTATAGCACACGCCCCCATTGCACCCTGTGTGTCTGCAGGAGAGACCGCACGGACGTCACCACGCAGCACTTGCTGCCTTGAGGCTTCTTCTTCCCGCCGGAGAGGAGCAAAGATAAGGTGGTGCTGTGAGTATTTAGAACTTGGGCTGCTTCGTGCAGGGGGGGTTGTGTCTGTGCAGTGAGGAGGGGGAAGGACGCTGCTGCCCTACAAGTCCTGGATTGTTTATTTTCTTGTATTTGTGGTCTTGTATCTGAGGCACAGTAGATTTATGGCGCTAGTCTACTTGAACTTTTAAACATATCAGGTGACTCTGCCAATGCAAATCAGCTGCCATAAATCTCATTATGCCTCAGATAGAGCCACTGACATAAATAGTAACTATCATGCACTGCCCTGATAGAAGTCACCCCAGCTGCAGGACAGCACAAACAAGAATGTGTCTTTCCCTGTATATATACACTGTATGTGCATATATATATATATATACATACATATGTAAAAATTTATAGTAGCAAAAAAATAAGGTAGCGCACCATTGACAAAATTAAAAAATAGTGTTTAGTAGCCCATTGGGGCTCAGCCACATGTCGGTTCTACTGAGAACCTTTATCCAGGAGAACCAAAATTCTGTTTTTTCATTTTTTTTGCTGCTGCATTGAAGATCGGTAAATGCCTGCAATGTTTGGGTTTGGCAGCTGATATTACACACTGTTTGCTAGTGCTGCTTTCAAATCTCTCTCTCTCTCTCTCTCTCTCTCTCCACACTCTCTCTCTCTCTCTCCACACACTCTCTCTCTCTCTCCACACTCTCTCTCTCTCTCTCCACACTCTGTGACTTGGTCCTGTAGCCGGGGAGAGGGTCCTATCATATCATATTGTAAATCCAGGGTGGCAAGCATGAAAACCCAAATATATGGTATAACTTGGTATGGTATAAGAGCCAAATAGAAGAAAATACAAACAGCCAGTAGGTGCGTATAGATGATAACAAGACCCCTGAACATATACTCAGTCTGGCCAACTAGACCCCCCAAATGCAGAAAAGGAAATAAAAGAGAAGACCTACCAGGGTGTGCACTTTCTTCTTTACATGAGTAATATTTTACCTCCCTCTCTTCTAATTCCCTCTTTCTTTCTGGTCCCCTCTTTGGGGTCTTGCCCAGACAATAGTATTTCTTTTAGGGTTACCTGGGTACATTAAGGGAGCTATTCACATACGCTGGCCTCTATATACACCCACTGGCTGTTTCTGTTTTCTTCTATTTAGCCCTTTGTTATATATATCAGCACTGTGCAAGATGTAGTCCACAAACAGGGACCGACAGAGACCAGAATCAAAGGCATGGGAGCTACAGCGGGGGCCATTATACAGTGTTAGAGCTAATTTGGGGGTAATTATACAGCGGATGAGCTAATGCGGGAGCCAGTATACAGTGTGAGAGCTAATGCAGGGGTCATTATACAGTATGGGAGCTAATGTGGGGCCAGTATACAGCATGATAGCTATTTTTGGGAGCCATCATACAGTGTTAGGGCTAATTCGGAGGCCATTATACAGCATGGGAGCTAATGCGGAAGCTATTATACAGTACAGTTTAAAGGCTACTGTGGGGGCCATCATGCGGTATGGGGGCCTATATACAGTGTGGGTGTTACTGTGGGGTCTGTCATAAACTGGGGTGGTTTACATACAGTGTGGGAGCTACTGTGGGGGGACAAAAGAGACATTCTACTATGTAAAGGTCCCAATGGTGGCATTATTATGTGAGGCAGTATGAGGAGCATTGCTTTTGTATCACACAGCAGGTGCAATAGTAAGGACACATGTGACAGAAGTGGCTCAGTATTGGGTTGAGTACTTTGTGCAGGTTGGAGATAGATGGGTACTGGGCTGGAAATGTGTGAGAAATCAAATGTGTCTTTGTTGTAATCTCTGCAGAGGAGTCCTGGCTGGAAGAAGTTGGCATGTCGGTCTGAGTAAGGTGTAAAAGTGAACGATTATCAAAAAGAACATCACCTGTAAGATATTGTCTGTATTGTAAACTCTTGTATATTCTGCAACACTGGTATCTACAATTATGAGATCATCATATGACGGTATAATCAGTATTGTTTTTTGTGTAGAGATTTTTTTCAGTTACAGCACTGTAATGTGCTGAGGTTCTCCTATACCCACGAATAGAGTGCGCCACCTCAGTTGCAATCAGGGCTATTGGTTAGGGGCCCACTCAGATTTTTCGCCCCCCCTGAGCTGAACCCCTAGCTACGCCTCTGGATAGATCCCAAGCACTATCTGGTACTGTGGTCTCCAATTCAAGTCCGGCTGCTGCGATTGCTGCTCAGCACAGACGTTGGTCCCAGCGCCTTGCTCAGGCTTGTGGTATACGTTTGGTTACTGCTGGCTCTTCAGCCAAGTCTGTAGTAATCAGTGATATGCAGGTGCAGCATTGCGCTCTGGAGTCTAAGTCCAGAGATCACCTTACTGAGCATGTCTGTGATATGTAGTGTCTCCTTATTGGTGGTCAGATGTTAGCTGCTTTGGTGATGTGGCAGCTCCATATTGGCCCGTGGGCGATGTCTCGACTGAATGGGCATGAGTGTTTGGGGTGGAGCCTCGTGTATAAAAGGCTCTCAGCGGCACACGGGGGCATGCTATTGTCATTTATGTTTTGATGTGTGTGGGTGGATACTCTACCACTTTGTCTGCACGTTTTTCTGTGTGTCTGTCTATTCTCAAAGACTGTACACATTGGCAGACAGGCAGCATACTCATGCGGTTTCATACCCATGGTTCAACACCTGAGTCTCTAGTTTGCTGCATGTTTAGTCAGGCACAGGTTCAATAGCATCAGGGCTGGGGTAACTAGCTGCTTGGCTTAACATCTGTTTCATTCATGTGTGCAGTTAGCACAGTTCAGTTACAGAGCAAGCTCAACCCTTATGCTTCCTCCCTGTGAAGTTAACAGGGTATAGTACTCAGCATTCTTAGTGCAGTACTTGTCTGTGAAATAACTGAGCTTGGCCTTCAGTGTTCCATTCACACTGTGTGGCATTAAAACAATGTGTTTAAGGTAACGCTCGCTGTTTTGTTCCACCATTGTGCACACTAGCAGCAGGTTCTTCTCTGCATGGTGGAACCAGGGTTGTGATTGCACTTTATTTTATATTTTATTTAGTGCAATCTGCCAATCCTAACACTATGACCTTCAACTTAGAAAATAAAATCAAAACATATTCGTCTTCTTGTGCCATATTTATAAGACACATTAATAAGTAAACCAGAAGTCTAATTTCCTATAGACATGACTTTGAATGTCTTTCCGCCTTTTAACAGTGTATTCAGCATAGGTTATAAAGGGTTTTTATTGTTCAATAAATAAGATAAGTAGATTAATTTGTATAATTATATTATGCAACTGCATTTTATTAGCCTGTCTGTGTTTCATAAAATCTTTCATTTTACATCATAATCAACTTTCATTCAACTGCAATATCTACATACAGTGGGTACGGAAAGTATTCAGACCACTTTAAATTTTTCACTCTTTGTTTCATTGCAGCCATTTGGTAAATTCAAAAAAGTTAATTTTTTTTCTCCTTATTGTACACTCTAAACCCCATCTTGACTGTAAAAAAACAGAAATGTAGAAATTTTTGCATATTTATTAAAAAAGATAAACTGAAATATCACATGGTCATATGTATTCAGACCCTTTGCTCAGTATTGAGTAGACGCACACTTTTGAGCTAGTACAGCCATGAGTCTTCTTGGGAATGATGCAACAAGTTTTTCACACCTGGATTTGGGGATCCTCTGACATTCTTCCTTGCAGATCTTCTCCAGTTCCGTCAGGTTGGATGGTGAACATTGGTGGACAGTAGTGTTGAGCGATACCGTCTGATACTTGAAAGTATCGGTATCGGATAGTATCGGCCGATACCCGAAAAGTATCGGATATCGCCGATACCGATACCCGATACCAATACAAGTCAATGGGACACCAAGTATCGGAAGGTATCCTGATGGTTCCCAGGGTCTGAAGGAGAGGAAACTCTCCTTCAGGCCCTGGGATCCATATTACTGTGTAAAATAAAGAATTAAAATAAAAAATATTGATATACTCACCTCTCCGGAGGCCCCTGGACATCACCGCTGGTAACCGGCAGCCTTCTTTGCTTAAAATGAGCGCGTTTAGGGCCTTCCATGACATCACGGTTCCTGATTGGTTGCGTGCCGCTCATGTGACCGCCACGCGACCAATCACAAGCCGTGACGTCATTCTCAGGTCCTAAATTCCGAATTCTAGGAATTTAGGACCTGAGAATTACGTCACGGCTTGTGATTGGTCGCGTGACGGTCACATGAGCGGCACACGACCAATCAGAAGCCGTGACGTCATGGAAGGTGCTGAACACACTCATTTTAAGCAAAGCAGGCTGCCGGTTACCAGCGGTGATGTCCAGGGGCCTCCGGAGAGGTGAGTATATCAATATTTTTTATTTTAATTCTTTATTTTTTACATGGATATGGATCCCAGGGCCTGAAGGAGAGTTTCCTCTCCTTCAGATCCTGGGAACCATACACTGGGAACTTCCGATTCCAATTCCCGATACCACAAAAGTATCGGATCTCGGTATTGGAATTCCGATACCGCAAGTATCAGCCGATACCCGATACTTGCGGTATCGGAATACTCAACACTAGTGGACAGACATTTTCAGGTCTCTCCATTTGCCTTCACATCTTAATCCCTGTACACTGATCTAGACTTTGGCTGCTGGCTGGTGTAGAAAGCTGGCATAGAAAGTCAGGAAGCCACATAAAAACCATTAGGCCATGAACAGGAACGGAATCACAAGGCAGAAGGGTAGTCAAAATATGGGCCAAAATCAAACATAACAATACAAGCAGACTAAGTTGAAAACACTGGACAGGAACAGACCAATGATAGCTACAACTGACAGTGGATAGAAAGACTTCAGGAGCTTAAATAGCTTGTAGCTCAATATGGGTCTAAAAAGCAAACAGTAACAGAAGTTAAATCCTGAGCTCAAAGCCTGGATGGTTCAATAAGTTTCAGAGAACACAGTACTAGCATTTTTGCCTTGTATCGCCCACAAGAAAAGCATTGTCCCACCCAGCGACAGAGGCAGAAACAAGAAGGGCAAGTACCAACACTCATGTCAGACAGTTGAAGTAAAATTTTGGAATTTTTGTAAACTTTCATCTGTATAAAAAAACAATTATCCCAGCTTTCACAAAAAAGAATTGCAGAAGAAATACAAAAACTCTATATAGTTGCATATGACTAGATAACACACAATTCTGACTCACACTGATTTCACCTTTTTTTGTGTGACTTTTTGCTGTTTTCTAGTGCATTATTAAGAAAAAATGTGTAATTGTAATGCTGATGCATCAGGACACATGCCAGCTACACTGTATCACTGATCTATCACACTGAGCCTGTTATTGCTAACACTTTCTTATTTCTCTCTCTCCCTCTCTCAATTAAATCCCTGTATTATTCACAGACTACTACTCTAATCGTCTTCACTGCTGCAGCTATACAACACATTATTGTCTGAAGTAATTGTTCAATGCTTTCTCTTCCAATGTCTATTGTTGGGCTGTGAGCTCTGATATACTCTATTTTAAATCACGTCAAAGTGACTGCTGCACTCCATGCTTAAGTTTTTGTGCAAGCCATTATAGTTCCTCCTGATTGGCTGTGCTATACCATGTGATGTAAAAGCTGCAAAGCATGATGGGGAAGCCTGCATGGTCAGCCTTCTGTGGCTGATGCAATCTTTTGTAATGCAAAAAAAAAAAATCAGCTGCCATACTGTTGGGGGGCGATTTGCATAAATTGAATAGTAAATTTGTTATGGACTGACCTGGTTGGAGGAGGGATATTGCAACCACTAGGGGCAGCATCGGCAGGTAGCATACTCTGTAGTAGCCAAGGACTTGGGACACAGGAACGGCAATGTAGCTTGAAGGAATAAGCAGGAATTGTAGTCAATGGAAGCCAGAGGTCATTTACCAGGAGCAGCAGTGTTGTTTGAGGGAATAAGCAGGAATTGTAGTCAAGGAAGCCAGAGGTCGTTTACCAGGAGCAGCAGTGATGTTTGAGGGAATACGCAGGAATTGTAGTCAAGGAAGCCAGAGGTCGCTACCAAGAGCAGCAGTGTCGCTTGAGGGAATAGCAGGTGGAAGGGAGCTTGACTGGAGACAGGTAGCTCAATAATCACGCAAGGCAATGAGAGCAAGGTCAGGTGTAAATAGGGTGTTCAGGATGAGCCAATCAGGATCTCAGGGTAGTAACAGAAAGAAAACTCAGGGTGGAGACATCAGCAACAATATAGGTACAAGTATTTGGGTTAGCACGAGACTATCCAGTGAGCTGAATAGCTCAGAAGGAAGAGATGCCTTCTGGTGCACAGGAGCTGCTAGGTTCGATAGAACAATGCTCAAAAGATTGAACATATGAATGAGAGAGTGGTTTTACAATCTGAATGGCAAGAGTCTTTCAAGTTTTTTTCAGCGATTTTCAGACGTTTCCTAGTATAGGACCCACTCCAAAAACGCTACAAAAACTCTATGTATAATATCCAAAGGCTGTGTTCAGAATCTTACTCAGTGCCTAACTGCACATGACATCTTCTAAACTCAGGCAAATCAGATGACTTTTCAGGAAACTGGAGATGCTTTTTTTTACCTGAAGTGTCTTTTGTTTCATTTTTTTCATTTGTTTCCTGAGAGTTTTCCTACCACAGATGATTTTTTGGAGGGTTTTCCCATGGTTTTTGTGATTTTTTTAGTAACTGTTTTCTGTTCTTTTTTTTCTTCACTCCATTGAATAATGAAGAAACTGTAGTTTTTTAAGTAAAAGCATATCACAACACTCAATAAAATCTATCTAATCTGTCTAATGGGCATCTTTAGAGCTTCCAAATAACTTGTATTGTAAAGTTAAAAGAGAAAAATGATAGAAGAATAGACAGGTCACTTCTTTTAACCATTTAACATTGTGACCTGAACTGATTAAAGGGAACCTGTCACCTGAATAAATGCTATTAACATGAAGATATGAGGTTAATCTGCAGGTCATTAGTGTTGTGAACCTGCCCGGAGCCAGCACTTTGACCCCGACTGCCATGAGGAAGTTAACTTTATTCCCCCATGCATTCTGGTTTCAGACATGGGAAGTGGCACTGACATGAGTTTAGGAACCTTTATGTAACTCACTGACAGCAGGCCATAATGCTGTGCTGCTGTCAGTCAGATGGAGTCTTCTGTTGGTGGAACCTGCAGGAAAACATCATTGTGTTCATATACACAACAGCTAAAAAAGTTGAAAGGGAGAACCCTCAAAAAAAGGACTTGGGGTCTCCCCTATTTTTACTAACCAGCAAAGGCTAACCAGACAGTTGTGGGCTGATGTTAACAGACCGTGCCTGGGCCATGGATATTGGCCCCCTCCTAGACTAAGAACACCAACCCTCAGCCACCCCCAAAAATGGCGCATCCATTAGATGCATCAATTTTGCTCTTAGCCTCTGCTTTTCCAACTTGAACTGATGTGGGGGCAAGTGGGTAATAGTTGTGGGGTTAATATCAGCTGTTTTATGTCTGCTGAGATCAAGCCCATTGGTTAGTAATGCAGAGGTGTCTATCAGACACCCCATTACTTACCACAAAGTCAAAATAATGAAGATACACACAGAGTTAAATCCTTTCATTGAAATAAATACTCCCCAACACTCTTTTATCTATTTATTAACCAAAAAATAAAAATAAAAAAACAAAGTAATCTAACCTTTCCACCGATATTCCACAATACTCCTATCAGCGTAAAATCCCCTGTACATCATGTCATTAGTTTGAGGTATTACATTCTCATGACATGTTCACATTGCTGACGATTTCCATTTTTTCTATTTTTTTCCTCCTCTTCATCCAAGAGCCATAACTTTTTTAGGTTTCAATCGACATAGACGTAGGAGGGCTTGATTTTTGCAGGATGAGTTGTACTCTAAAATTGCATCATTTGTTTTATCACATAGTCTACTGGGAAATGGGACAAAAAATCCAAGTGTGATGAAATTGCAAACAAAACACACAATTCTGACATTTTTTGGGGGAGTCGTTGGTATGACATACATTATGTGGTAAAATGACCTGACAATATGATTCTCCTCCTCAGCACAATTACAGTGATACAAGACGAGTCTAGTTTTACTATTTCAATGGTGCAAAAAAGTACAAATGTGTAAAAAGAAAATTTTAGGGATTGTTTGTCGCCCTTTTCCTGTAATGTTTCCATTGTTTTGGTTGATAGAGCTTTGAGGGAGCTTATATTTTGTGTGGTGAGGTGACGTTCATTTTTATAAAATTTTAGGATAGATGAGACATTTTGATCACTTCTTACTACAGTACATTTTTTTTGTAGAATTATGGTGACCAAAAAAACCCTGTTTTGAATGTTATTCTGCTTTCAGTGTTTACTGATGAGGTTAATTCATTTAATTTTTTTTATAGCTTGGACATTTATGGATGTGGCGAATTCAAATGTATTTTTTCAATATCATTATTTTTAATGAGGGAACAGGGGTGTGATTTTATATTATTCATATTCTTGTAACTTTTTTTTTACTTGGTAATGTTTGTATTAGTCGCCTTAGGGCTCATACTCACTTACTAGAAACTCGGATGAGTCTCGCATGTTAATACCCGACACTGCTTCAGGCACTCAGATCGGAGCGTGCGGCCGCATAGGAATACATGCAGCAGCACGCTCCGCTCCTGAGTGCAGGGTGCAGTGCCGGGTATTGCCGTGCGAGACTCATCCGAGTATGAGCCCTTAGGCTGGCGTCACACTCAGCGTAGGGAAATACGGTCCGTATTTTACATGCGTAATACGCAGGAAATGTTCCCAAAATAGTGATCCGTATGTCATCCGTAGGCAGGGTGTGGCAGCGTATTTTGTGCATGTAAACCTCCGTATGTAATCCGTATGGCATCCGTACAGCGAGATTTTCTCGCCGGCTTGCAAAACGGACATACAATGGATCCATGGGCTCATATATTCATGAAAACATATATACAGTCTATATCTAATATATAAAGCTGAATGTGTGTATGTGTGTGTGTGTGTGTGTGTATGTCCGGGATTGGCATCTGAACCGTCGCAGCTACAGCCACAAAATTTTGCACAGTCACACGTCTGGACCCCGAGAGCATCATAGGCTATGTTCTGAGGTGAAATTTTAACCCCGTGCTTTCCAATTCACCAAACAATTTTGCCCCTATCTACATAATGGGGAAAAAGTAAAAGGAAAAGTGTTGGAGGCGTCGCAGCTACAGGCACAAAATTTTGCACAGTCACACGTCTGGCCCCCGAGAGCGTCAAAGCTATGTTGTGAGGTGAAATTTTAACCCCGCGCTTTCCAATTCACCAAACAATTTTGCCCCTATCTACATAATGGGGAAAAAATGAAAGGAAAAGTGTTGGAGGCAAATTGACAGCTGCCAGATGTGAACAAGGGAGACTTAAAGAATGAGAGCGATGGCGCCAAAGAGTATATACTGTACAGTTGCTAAGGTGGGGCCCCGACATGGGATAATCACCACACCACCACGGGGATATGAACACACACACAAAATGCGCCACACACTACCACGTGCTCGAACACATATACCACCCTCAGCGCACATTTCACCACACATACACCAACCTCGCCACATAAAAGTCGAAACACAAAAGTCACTGCTCAAAACTCGCCACGCGCAAAACTCTCCACATGCAAAACTCGCCACACGTGCAAAACTCACCTCATGGAAAACTTGCCACACGCAAAACTTGCACACGCGGAAAAATTGCCACATGCACAAAAGTTGCAACACATGCAAAAGTTGCCTCACACAAAACTTGCACATACTCAAAAGGCACCACACATAAAACTCACCACGCGCAAAACTCGCCATGCGCAAAACTTGCTGCACACAACTTGCTACACTAACCTGTCACATGCAACTCGACACACAAAAAGTTGCTACACGCATGTCGCCACACAATACTCATCTCACAAAAGTCGCTACATGCATGTCGCCACACGCAACTCAACACACACAACTTGACACACGAAACTAGCCCTAAAACACACACAAGTCTGGTATTATCCTTCAAAAATAAAAATCTGTTTAATAAGCAGACAAACTACAAGAGCAACAAATGTACCATATAGGACTCCGGCAGCTGTCAGTCACATGACCAGTCTATTGTGTGTATGAGTGAGCTAATATATACTGCCAGGGGGTGGGCTTACTGTTGGCTGGGGATTTATCAGGCTGCCAATTTAGCTTACAAATACTGAGGTAAAAATACTGACCAAATAACGTGTGAACAAGGTCTAATACAGGAGGAGATGACATACAGATATATACTATATACAGGAGGAGATGACACACAGGTATATACTATTTACAGGGGAGATGACACACAGGTATATACTATATACAGGAGGAGATGACACACAGATATATACTATGTACAGGAGAGATGACACACAGGTATATACTATATAGAGGAGGAGATGACATACAGGTACATACTACATACAGCAGGAGATGACATACTGGTATATACTATATACAGGAGGAGATGACACAGGTATATACTATATACAGGAGCAGATTACCTACAGGTATATAGTATATACAGGAGGAGATGACATACAGGTATATGCTATGTATAGGAGGAGATGACATACAGGTATATACTATATACAGGAGGAGATGACACACAGATATATACTATATATAGGTGAGATGACACACAGGTATATACTTTATACAGGAGGAGATTACATACAGGTATATACTATATATAGGAGGAGATGACATACAGGTATATACTATATACAGGGGAGATGACATACAGGTATATACTATATACAGGAGATGACATACAGGTGTATACTATATATAAGGGAGATGACAAACATGTATATACTGAGGTGAAAATGAGAGGTGTGAGGTGAAAATGAAAAGGTGTGAGTGCAAAATGAGAGGAGTGAGGGAAAATAGTGGAGTGATCGGAAAATGACAGATGTGAGGTCGAAATGACAAGTGTTAGGGGGGAATGAGAGGAGTGAGGGGGAAAATAAGAGGAGTGAGGGGGAAAATGAGAGGTGTGAGGGAGAAAATGAGAGATGTGAGGGGGAAAATGAAAGCTGTGATGGGGAAAATGAGAGGCGTGATGGGAAAATGAGAGAAGTGAGGTGCTATAACTAACCACAGATATTTACTATGCCCAGGCAACGCCGGGCTCTTCAGCTAGTATATATATATATATATATATATATATATATATTTCAATGAGACACATATATATATATATATATATATATATATATATATTTATTTAATACAGCGCTAGATAGCTTAAAAGCCGATAATTCAATTGCCGGCTTTTGCTATCTCCTTCCAAAACCTGACAGGATATGAGACATGGTTTACATACGTAAACCATCTCATATCCCTTATTTTTTACATATTCCTCATTAGTAGTGTTGAGCGATACCGTCCGATACTTGAACGTATCGGTATCGGAAAGTATCGGCCGATACCGGCAAAGTATCGGATCCAATCCGATACCGATACCCGATACCAATACAAGTCAATGGGACTCAAGTATCGGACGGTATTCCTGATGGAAACTCTCCTTCAGGCCCTGGGATCCATATAAATGTGTAAAAGAAAGAATTAAAATAAAAAATATTGCTATACTCACCTGTCCGACGCAGCCTGGACCTCAGCGAGGGAACCGGCAGCGTTGTTTGTTTAAAATTTGCGCTTTTACTTGGTTACGTGAAGTCCCGGCTTGTGATTGGTCAGGGCGGCCATGTTGCCGGGACGCGGACCAATCACAGCAAGCCGTGACGAAATTACGTCACGGCTTGCTGTGATTGGTCCGCGTCCCGGCAACATGGCCGCCATTAACCAATCACAAGCCGTGACGTCACGGGAGGCTGGACACGCGCGCTTTTTAAAATGGGCGCGTGTCCAGCCTCCCGTGACGTCCCGGCTTGTGATTGGTTGCGCCGCGGTCAACCAATCACAAGCCGGGAGGCTGGACACGCGCGCATTTTAAAATTTTAAAATGGGCGCGTGTCCAGCCTCCCGGCTTGTGATTGGTTGATCGCGGCGCAACCAATCACAAGCCGGGACGTCACGGGAGGCTGGACACGCGCCCATTTTAAAATGCACGCGTGTCCAGCCTCCCATGACGTCATGGCTTGTGATTGGTTGCGTCTCCCATGTGACTGCGACGCAACCAATCACAAAGCCGGGACGTAATTTTAAAATCCTTAAGGACCTGAAATTACGTCACGGCTTGCTGTGATTGGTTGCGTCTCCCATGTGACTGCGACGCAACCAATCACAACGCCGGAACGTAATTTTAAAATCCTGAAGGACCTGAAATTACGTCACGGCTTGCTGTGATTGGTTGCGTCCCGGTCACATGGGCGGCACGCAACCAATCACAAGCCGGGACTCACGTAAAGGAAAGAAAAGCGCGAATTTTAAACAAAGAACGCTGCCGCTTCCCTCGGTAAGGTGCAGGCTGCGTCGGAGAGGTGAGTATAGCAATATTTTTTATTTTAATTCTCTCTTTTACACATTTTTACATTAATGTTGTTTCGATACCGATACCCGATATCACAAAAATATCGGATCTCGGTATCGGAATTCCGATACAGCAAGTATCGGCCGATACCCGATACTTGCAGTATCGGAATGCTCAACACTACTCATTAGTAATGTTCCAAGTGTCTGTGTGCAAAATTTGGGGGCTCTAGCTGTTAAAATAAAGGGTTAAATCACAGAAAAAATTGGCATGGGCTCCCGCGCAATTTTCTCCACCAGAGTGGTAAAGCCAGTGACTGAGGGCAGATATTAATAGCCTAGGGAGGTACCATGGTTATAGGACCCCCCTGGCTAAAAACATCTTCCCCCAGCCACCCCAGAAGAGGCACATCTGTAAGATGCGCCTATTCTGGTACTTAGCCACTCTCTTCCCACTCCCGTGTAGCGGTGGGTTATGGGGTAATAAAGGGTTAATGTCACCTTGCTATTGTAAGGTGACATTAAGCCAGGTTAATAATGGAGAGGTGTCAATAAGACACCTATCCATTATTAAACCAATAGTAGTAAATGGTTAATAAAGCACACACACATTAGGAAAAAAGTATTTTATTGAAATAAAGACACAGAGTGTTGTAATAGTTTATTATACTCTCAATCCAATTGAAGACCCTTGTCACCTGAAACAAAGTAAAAATAAAAAATCAACAATATCCCATACCTTCTGTCATTCAGTCTTGTCCCACGCTGTAAATCCTTCTGAAGGGGTTAAATAATTTTACAAGCAGGAGCTTTATGAAATATAAATATATATATATATATATATATATATATGTGTCTCACTGACATATATATATATATATATATATATATATATATATATATATATATATATATATATCCCTATACTATGTGTAGACATTTATTTTAGCTATTCTATTCTAACCTGTCAGTGTGATTTTACTGTACACCGTGCTGAACTACCGGCTTTTCTATAGAACACCCTGCGTATTTCTCGCAAGTCACACTGTTGGTCCGTGTGTAATCCATATTTTTCTCGCCCCCATTGACTTTCATTGGCGGATTTTTTGCGCAATACGCTGACAAACGCAGCATGCTGCGATTTTCTATGGCCGTACAAGACTGTAAAATACGGATGTGTAAAATACGCCAGATAGGAGCTGGGCCATAGAGAATCATTGTACCATGTGCAATGCGTTTTTTTTCTGCACCTCTCATACATCCGTAAAACTCGCTAGTGTGACGCCGGCCTTAGACACAGAGTATTGCTGTATGTAGAAAAATTTCAGTATTTGGAAGCCAAGAGACAGGCATGGTTTCAACCCAGCTCCGTGATGACAGGCACCGAGGTCTGCAACAGACCCTCAACTGTCATTGCAACCCATTGGCACCCCATAATTACATCATGGACACACCGATAGACCCATAGAATGATGTATCACCATTAGTGTTGAGCGATACCGTCCGATACTTGAAAGTATCGGTATCGGAAAGTATCGGCCGATACCGGCAAAATATCGGATCCAATCCGATACCGATACCCGATACCAATACAAGTCAATGGGACTCAAGTATCGGACGGTATCCCTGATGGTTCCCAGGGTCTGAAGGAGAGGAAACTCTCCTTCAGGCCCTGGGAACCATATAAATGTGTAAAAGAAAGAATTAAAATAAAAAATATTGCTATACTCACCTGTCCGACGCAGCCGGGACTTCAGCGAGGGAACCGGCAGCGTTGTTTGTTTAAAAATCGCGCTATTACTTGGTTACGTGAATTCCCGGCTTGTGATTGGTCAGGTCGGCCATGTTGCCGGGACGCGGACCAATCACAGCAAGCCGTGACGAAATTACATCACGGCTTGCTGTGATTGGTCCGCGTCCCGGCAATATGGCCGCCCTGACCAATCACAAGCCGGGACGTCACGGGAGGCTGGACACGCGCTCATTTTAAAATGGGCGCGTGTCCAGCCTCCCGTGACGTCACGGCTTGTGATTGGTTGCGCCGCGATCAACCAATCACAAGCCGGGAGGCTGGACGCGCTCATTTTGAAATGGGCGCGTGTCCAGCCTCCCGTGACGTCACGGCTTGTGATTGGTTGCGCCGCGATCAACCAATCACAAGCCGGGAGGCTGGACACGCGCTCATTTTAAAATGGGCGCGTGTCCAGCCTCCCGTGACGTCACGGCTTGTGATTGGTTGCGCCGCGATCAACCAATCACAAGCCGGGAGGCTGGACGCGCTCATTTTGAAATGGGCGCGTGTCCAGCCTCCCGGCTTGTGATTGGTTGACCGCGACGCAACCAATCACAAGCCGTGACGTCACGGGAGGCTGGACACGCGCCCTTTTTAAAATGAGCGCGTTTCCAGCCTCCCGTGACGTCACGGCTTGTGATTGGTTAATGGCGGCCATGTTGCCGGGACGCGGACCAATCACAGCAAGCCGTGACGTATTTTCGTCACGGCTTGCTGTGATTGGTCCGCGGCCCGGCAACATGGCCGCCCTGACCAATCACAAGCCGGGACTTCGCGTAACCATGTAAAAGCGGGAATTTTAAACAAACAACGCTGCCGGTTCCTGCGCTGAGGTCCCGGCTGCGTCGGAGGGTGAGTATAGCGATATTTTTTATTTTAATTCTCTATTTTACACATTTTAACATTAATGTTGTTCCGATACCCGATACCCGATACCACAAGAGTATCGGAATCCCGGTATCGGAATTCCGATACAGCAAGTATCGGCCGATACCCGATACTTGCAGCATCGGAATGCTCAACACTAATCACCATACCAGTGTACTTTTAACTCCCTCATACTGCAGCCAATTTTCGCTTTTGCATTTCTGCTTTTTCCTTTCTCTTCCCAGAGCCATAACTCTATTATTTTTTTTGTCCACATAGACATATGAAGAATTGTTTTTTGCAGGAAAGGGTTGTATTTTTGAATGACATTTATTTTAGAACATAGTGTATTCGAAAACGGGAAAAAAATTCCAAGTGCAGTGAAATTATGAAAAAAAAAACAGATTTCTGACAGTGTTTTATTTGAGTTGTTTTCATGGTGTACATTTGGTGGTAAACATTACTATGCAGTATAACTCCTCATCAATACAATTACGGCAATACGAAACAAGTCCTTTTTTTATTATTTTAGTGGTGAAATTTTTTTTTTGAAGTTTGCAAAACCAAAAAAATTGAGGGTTGTGTCGCCATTTTCCGAGTCCCGTAACATTTTTATTTTTTTTTGCTGGTGGAGATGAGTGATTCCATATTTTTTGTGAGGAGAGGCATCGTTTTTATTACTACCATTTTGCAATAGAAGTGACTTTTTGATCGCTTGTTACAGTATAGTTTGTGGAATTGCGGTAGCATTCTTCATTTTTTTCCATTTACGGTGTTTACCGATTGGGTTAATTGTTTTTATATTTTGATAGAGCGAACATTTCTGAACGCGACAATACCATGTATGTGTATTTATTTTTTTAAAATATTTTTCTTCTCAATGGGGATAAAAATGGTGATTGAAACTTTTTTTTTCACTTTCTTTAACCCCTTCATGACCTTGGGATTTTCCGTTTTTCCATGTTCGTTTTTCGCTCCCCTCCTTCCCAGAGCCATAACTTTTTTATTTTTCCATCAATAAAGCCATGTGAAGGCTTATTTTTTGCAGGATGAGTTGTGCTTTTGAATCATGTCATTGATTTTACCATATTGTGTACTAGAAAATGGAAAAAAAATTCGGTGAAATTGCAAAAAACTGCAATCCCATGCGTGGTTTTTTTTTGCTTTTTTGCTAGCTTCACTAAATGCTAGAACTGACCTGCCATTATGATTCTACAGGTCATTTCGAGTTCATCGACACCAAACATGTCTAGGTTATTTTTTTATCTAAGTGGTGAAAAAAAATTCCAAGCTTTGCTAAAAAAAAAAAAAAAAAAAAAAATTGTGCCATTTTCCGATACCCGTAGCTTCTCCATTTTTTGTGATCTGGGGTCAATTGAGGGCTTATTTTTTGCATTCCAAGCTGACATTTTTACTGATACCATTTTGGTTCAGATACGTTCTTTTGATCGCCCATTATTGCATTTTAATGCAATGTCGCGGCGACCATAAAAGCATAATGTTGGCGTTTCAAATTTATTTCTCGCTACGCCATCAGGTTAATCCTTTTTTTATTGATAGATCGGGTGATTCTGAACGTTGTGATACCAACTATGTGTATATTTGATTTTATTTTTATTGTTTTATTTTGAATGGGTCGAAAGGGGGGTGATTTAAACTTTTGTATTTTTTTAATTTATTTCATTTTTTTAAACATTTTTTTTACTTTTGCCATGCTTCAATAGCCTCCATGGGAGGCTAGAAGCTGGCATAGCCTGATCAGCTCTGCTACATAGCAGCAATCATCACATTGCTCCTATGTAGCTTAATTACAGGCTTTCTATGAGCGCCAACCACAGGGTGGCGCTCACAGCAAGCTAGCATTAGTAGCCATAGAGGTCTCAAGGACCTCTATGGTTACTATCCTGACACATCGCTGATCCCCGATCATGTGACGGGGTCGGCGATGAGTGCATTTCCGGTCGCGCAGCCGGATGCGGTAGTTAACTGCCGCTGTCAGCGCTTGACAGCAGCATTTAGCTAGTTAATAGCGGTGGGTGGATAGTGAACAGCTGACATGTTGCGGCTTTGATGTGGGCTCACCGCCGGAGCCCACATCAAAGCAAGGGATCTGACCTCGGACGTACTATCCCGTCCGAGGTCAGAAAGGGGCTAAAGTTTTTTTTTTTACTTTTTACCTTTTTTGTTTGCTCCATTAGGGGACTTGAAGATACGATCATCTGATCGCTTGTGCTATATACAGCGATGCCACGGCATTCACAATTCTGCAGTCACATAGAGCAATTGCAGACTTGTAGCCTTAGGCTGGCCGAATCCCTTAAGGACTGGTGTTGTTCTACTTTATTTACATATATTGCAATTCTTCTGCCCATTAATGCTACCATAAATCTACAAAAAATGCACTCATACACACAGAAACACACATACTCATAAAGAAAGTCAAACTCTGCTCACACATAAATAGAAAAACACACACACTCATACAGTCTCGCACCTTCTACCTTAGATCTGCCATGCATGGGAAAGTGCACAGCTTCCTTGTGTTATCCATGGCTCTGCTCTCTGATGTCCATCCCCCCTCCTGAGCTGACACTAGAGGCAGTTCTGATCACAGAGAAAGTAAGATGTAAGTAAGGGCTCATACTCACTTGCGTGAATTACGGCTGAGTCTCGCATGGTAACACCCGGCTCTGCCGCCGGCACTTGGGAGCGGGTCGTGCAGCTCCATGTATTGCTATGCAGCCGCAAGCTCCGCTCTGGAGTGCCGGTGGCAGAGCCGGGTTTTAACCTGCGAGACTTGGCCGTATTTCACGCAAGTGGGTATGAGCCCTTAGGCCTCCTCTCTGCCGGGCGTCCGGGCTCTTATCCCCAGTGTGTGTAGGTAGTATTAATCACAGGCTAGAAAAACATGGAGTATCAGTGGGAGAAATAGCGATCAGTGCACAGAGGGAGCAGCTTTCACCTGACTCACTGTTGCCAGCACTGCAGTCTGTTTGCCAGTGCCCTGTGTGATCACACAGGCCGCACATAGCTAAAGCCGGCCATGATATTACCCCTCCAGCAAAAAAAGCATTGCCCAAACTGGACATCCTCTTTAATTTCTAGATACATGGTGACCTTCCCATTTCCGCGACTAGAAATTGACATTTTTGATATGTTTGAATAGTAAGTTACACAGCCAGTATGGAGAAGCAGAGGTATCCCTCTGAAGCAGCGGTGTCTGTTGGAAAACAATGGGAAAAACATCCATTGCTTTATAAACAGTGCCTAAAGTGATTAATTAGCAAATCTGAGACAGTTTACCTTTTATATATAATTGTTCAATGCGGTGCCTTTGATTATAATACACATACAAACATTAAAAGTGCATTATTCATGCAAAAAAATGAAAAAAACAAACAAATGTGATTGAAGAGAGATGCGCTGATAGCTAGATGAGAAGAAATAATAACAACGTACTATGCTTTGCTTTTCATTTTGTTGCCAAAGCTAGAAAGCAAACATTAACCTATGTAAGCTTTCAGGCAGGCATATTGTGTGCAGCAATGCATGGCAAATTGTGTTTGTGCAGTTTTATCATAGAATCTTTTTTTGAAGGCTTCACAGATGTATGAATGTCTTGAAGCACATAACGATATCAGAACAAGACCTCATTGCTTTAATGCTTAATTTTCGAGCAATGAAGACTAATTTTATTATATTCCCTTGTATCTGAGTATTAGCAATTCTCAAGTATTTAATTAGCCACACTATGCAAACATCTAACACATTAAATAAACAAGCTCTTGAATCTTTGCCTTTGTTTAAATAGGCAAATAATGTCTGAACATGTGGTGCGGGGCCATTATTGTTTCCTATTATCAATATACTACAGAAGACAGTGGATTTTTTTTCTAGGATGCTGCATGACAATGAGTTCCCTTCTACAATACCGCTAACAATACATTTATTAAGATTACATTTTGGTCTAATCCAAACTCCAGACTTACACTGCCCTTTTGTAATACATGGATCAAATTATGCTCCACACATATTTCATTAATAATTAATAAAGATGTCTTAAAATCATAACCTTAGGAGTGACATCACGTTCTCAAAACTACAAAAATACTTTCTTACAAAATCTGCTTTTAATGCATTCATTATTAAAGTGGAAGGTCAACTTTAACAAACTAGAGATATAACATTGAGTAGTTGAAGAGTAAGGGCTCATTTCCACTTGCGAGAAAAACAGACGAGTGCAATCCGATTAAAAATCGGATTGCACTTGGACCAATGTTATTCAATGGGTGACATCTCATCTGCGATATTTTACTCAGCTGAAATTGGACTGAGAAAAAAATTGCAGCATGCTGTGTATTGCTGCGATTCTCGGACGAGACTCGCCAATGTAAGTCAACGGGTGCGAGAAAAAAAATCGCACAGCACTCGCACCATGCGAGTTCTGTCCGATTTTTACGCACCGGTGTCCTTTGAAAAGCCGGTAATTCAGCATGGTGTACAGTAAAATCACACTGACAGGTTAGAATAGAATAGATATATGCACATAGAATAGGTATATATACATATATATGTCAGTGAGACACCTATATATTTATATTTATTGCAGCGCTAGATAGCAGAAAAGCCGGAAATTCAATTGCCGGCTTTTGCTATCTCCTTCCCAAACCCGACAGGATATGAGACATGGCTTACATACAGTAAACCGTTTCATATCCCTTATTTTATTACATATTCCTGACTACTAATGTAAGAAGTGTCTGTGTGTAAAATTTGGGGGCTCTAGCTGTTAAAATAAAGGGTTAAATCATGGAAAAAATTGGTGTGGGCTCCCGAGCAATTTTCTCCACCAGAGTGGTAAAGCCAGTGACTGAAAGCAGATATTAATAGCCTAGAGAGGGACCATGATTATTGGCCCCCCTGGCTAAAAACATCTGTAAGATGTGCCTATTCTTGCACTTGGTCTCTCTCTTCCCACTCTCCTGTAGTGGTGGGATATGGGGTAATAAAGGGTTAATGCCACCTTGCTATTGTAAGGTGACATTAAGCCAGGTTAATAATGGAGAGATGTCAATAAGACACCTATCCATTATTAATCCAATACTAGTAAATGGTTAATAAAACACACACACACACATTAGGAAAAAAGTATTTTAATGAAATAAATACACAGGGTGTCGTAATAGTTTATTATACTCTTAATCCAATTGAAGACCCTTGTCACCTGAAACAAAGTTAAAATAAAAAATCAACAATATCCCATACCTTCCGTCGTTCAGTCTTGTCCCACGCTGTAAATCCATCTAAAAGGGTTAAATAATTTTACAGCCAGGAGCCTGCTAATGCAGCTGTGCTCCTGCCTGTAAAAGCTGGGGCATGAATGAGAAGCAGGCGAACGTAGCTACCTAGACTTGCAGTGCTGCGTCCCCTGCTGGCATAACCTCATATGAACTCTAGTGTGGGAATTTTTCTGAATATATTCTCACGCTAGAGTTCATATGAGTTTATGCCAGCAGGGGGCGCAGCACCGCAAGTCTAGGTAGCTACGTTCCCCTGCTTCCCATTCATTCCCCAGCTTTTACAGGCAGGAGCACAGCTGCATTAGCAGGCTCCTGGCTGTAAAATTATTTAACCTCTTCAGATGGATTTACAGCGTGGGACAAGACTGAACGACGGAAGGTATGCGATATTGTTGATTTTTTATTTTAACTTTGTTTCAGGTGACAAGGGTCTTCAATTGGATTATAAGAGTATAATTAACTATTACAACAACATGTGTCTTTATTTCATTAAAATACTTTTTTTCCTAATGTGTGTGTGTGTTTTATTAACCATTTACTAGTATTGGATTAATAATGGATAGGTGTCTTATTGACATCTCTCCATTATTAACCAGGCTTAATGTTACCTTACAATAGCAAGGTGGCATTAACCCTTTATTACCCCATATCCCATTGCTACTTGGGAGTGGGAAGAGAGAGGCTAAGTGCCAGAATAGGCGCAACTTACAGATGTGCCTTTTCTGGGGTGGCTGGGGTCAGATGTTTTTAGCCGGGGGGGGTCCTATAACCATGGTACCTACCTAGGCTATTAATATCTGCCCTCAGTCACTGGCTTTACCACTCTGGCGGAGAAAATTGCGTGGGAGCCCACTCCAATTTTTTCAGCGATTTAACCCTTTATTTTAGCAGCTACAGCGCCCAAATTTTGCACATACACACTACTAACATTAGTAGTGTGGAATATGCAAAAAAAAGGGGATATGAGATGGTTCACTGTATGTAAACCATGTCTCATATCCTGTCGGGTTTGTGAAGGAGAAATGAAAAGCCGGCAATTGAATTACCGGCTTTTCTATAGAACACTGCTGCATATTTTTCGCAAGTCACACTGCTGGTCCGTGTGTAATCTGTATTTTTCTCATCCCCATAGACTTTCATTGGCGATTTTTTTGCGCAATACGGTGGAAAACGCAGCATGCTGTGATTTTCTACGGCCGTAGAAGACCGTATAATACGGATTAAAATACAGCTGATAGGAGCTGGGCCATAGAGAATCATTGGGCCATGTGTTATGCATATTTTACGGATGTATTTTCTGCGCTCATATGTCCGTAAAACTCGCTAGTGTGACTCCGGCCTTATAGGGGATTCTGTCAGCACAAAATGACTGTTCAAACCAAGCAGTCATTGGTGCACCCTTGGTGTGACTGAGCAGTTCAATGCACCTTCCAACTGTCTTCTTTTCCATCTATTTCTGTTGTCCTCATTCTTTATTGACAGCTTTGACTTTACAGAAGAAGATAAGAAGCAGATAAATGGAAAACAAGTAGGCGGGAAGCTGCACTTAACTGCTTGGCCACGCCAAGGGTGCATCAAGTGCTTTTGCTTCATTTAAACAGTCATTTTATGCTGACAGACTCCCATTAATTGTTTTACTTTGTATGACAATTGAACAACATTTAACCCTTTCAAGATCTCCAGCCTTTGTTCGTTTTTGCGTTTCTGTTTTTTGCTTCCCTTCTTCCCAGAGCCATAACTTTTTAATTTTTCCATCAATATGAACATGTGAGGGATTGTTTTTTGTGATACAAGTTGTATTTTTGAACGACACCATTGGTTTTACCACATGGTGTACACAAAAATGGGAAAAAAAATCCAAGTGCGGTGAAATTTAAAAAAAGTTCAATTGCACAAAGTTTTCTTGGATTTTGTTTTACCATGTTCAGTAAATGCTAAAACTGACCTGCTATTATGATTCTCCAGGTCATTTCAAGTTCATAGACACCAAACATGTCTAGGTTCTTTTTTATTTAAGTGGTGAAGAAAATCCAAAATGTATGAAAAAAATATTTAAAAAATTTATTTCTCTGTACGATACTCCTCTATGCCACTGTCATTACTAACAGTGGCATCAGAGAGGTTAAATGCCCGTGATCGGTTCTAGCACCGATTGTGGGCGTTTCTGCAGGGTGTCAACTCTTATAAGGCTGTGTGCACACAATGCGGAGTTAGTGTGGAGCGTTTTTTTCCGCACAGAAATGCTGCAGTTCCGCAGTGATTTATAGTACAATATAAATCAATAGAAAAAAAAGCTGTGCTAATGGTGTGAAAAAATCCACATGAAAACCACTGCGGATCAAAAGAAGTAGCATGTCACTTCTTTTGTGCGGATCTGCAGCGTTTCTGAACCCTTCCATTATAGAAATCCGCAGGGGTAAAAAACGCAGAAAATCAGCACAAAATCTGCAACAAAAACGCACAAAATTGGAATAAAAGCACGTCAAATCTGCAACTGCGTTTTCTGCCAAGAGATGCGGATTTTGTGCAGAAAATTCTGCACCCCAATCCGCAACGTGTGCACATAGCCTTAGGGTATGTGCACATGTTGCGGAAATGTGTGAGGATTTTTCCACAATGATTTTGGTAAATCCGCAGGAAATCCGCACTGTGGATTTACTGTGGAATTACCACTGATTTACCACGGATTTTCCATGGTTTTTGTGCGGATTCCACCTGCAGTTTTAAACCTGCGGGTTCCTATTATAGAACAGGTGTAAACCGCTGCGGAATACACACAAAGAATTGCACTGCGGATATTGTTTTCCATAGGTTTACATGGTACTGTACAATGCATGGAAAACTGCTGCGAATCCGCAGCGGCCAATCCGCAACGTGTGCACATACCCTTACACAGAGCTGAAACCCGCACACATTTGCTCAGTGTGAAGCAGCACGATCGTGATGACAGACATATACTGCTCTTTGTGGGAACGCAACTCCCACAGAGCAGTACATGTATGGCACATGTCAGGAAAATATGTTTAGCATAAAAATTTTATTTACACAATAGTTCATTTTTATGACATCTTCCCTTCAAACAAAGAATCAATGTAGCATGTTTTTGCTGTGTTAATTTAAAAAAAACATTCAGATACTTATTTTAAGTAACACAAATAGAGAAGTAGTGTTAGAGGCATTCCTAGCATGTTTAACACATTTATCAGCCTGTTACATCCTGTTTGTCTTTTTATATCTTAGTGGTCTCCAGTACTACAAAGTTTTCTTTTTAGTCTAGTATCAGCCTTAGGGCTGTTCTGTAAGAAATGACTCTGTTCTTCAGCACAAGGGCAGAGGTTGGCGGCCAAGCTGTTTTTAATAAGCCAGTGTGTAATCTTTACAATATGGTGCCACAGCGACAAATAAGTAAATAACAAAAGGCAGAGTAATAGGAATAGCGAAAAAGGCCTTTGTAGAGCAATTGTATTTTTTAAATTATTTTTCTGTACCTGGTGGAAGGTTTAATGCAATTGTTTATGATCGTCATATGTTTGATAAATATATTCTGTGATGATAAAAATATACACTATGCATATACAGTGCCTTGAAAAAGTATTTATACTTTTCCACATTTTTTCGCATTATACCTACAAGCTTAAATGTATTTTTGGGGTATGTTATGTGTTATACCAACACAAAGGTACAAGGTTTTCTAGTTATGTTAACCCCTTTCTGACCTCAGACGGGATAGTACGTCCGAGGTCAGATCCCCTGCTTTGATGCAGGCTCCGGCGGTGAGCCAGCATCAAAGCCGGGATATGTCAGCTGTTTTGAACAGCTGACATGTGCCCGCAATAGCGGCGGGTGGAATCGCGAGTTCAGAATCGCCCGATCTATCAATAAAAAAAAGGATTAACCTGTTTGCTAAATGGCGTTGCAAGAAAAGAAATTCAAAATGCCAGAATTACATTTTTTGGTCGCTGCGACATTGCATTAAAATGCAATAAAAACATCAGCTTGGCGCTCAAAAAATAAGCCCTCACCCGACCCCAGATCACGAAAAATGGAGACGCTATAAGTATCGGAAATTCTTTTTTTTAGCAAAGTTTGGAATTTTTTTCACCACTTAGATAAAAAATAACCTAAACATGTTTGGTGTCTATGAACTCAAAATTACCAGGAGAATCAAAATGTCAGGTCAGTTTTCGCAATTAGTGAACCTAGCAAAAAAGCCAAACAAAAAACAAGTGTGGGATTGCACTTTTTTTGCAATTTCACCGCACTTGGATTTTTTTTCCCATTTTCTAGTACATGACATGCTAAAACCAATTATGTCACTCAAAAGTACAGCTAAAGCAGGGTAACTTTATAAACAATTAGCCAAAGCTCTGCACATCTCATGGAGCACTGTTCAATCCATCATTCAAAAATAGAAGACGCATAGCACAACTGCAATCCTACCAAGACATGTCTTTGATCTCTAACATGTCTTAATCTAAGATTTTTATTACTACACAACTTTTCCTTCTTAGTGCTGCAATTTCTATGTTAAGTAATATATACTACATATGAGAGTGTATGATTAAAGATGTAACAATTTTTCCTGTTACAAGTTACACTCCATCTTGATAACTTGACAAAGAAGGATATTATACTTAATAGGATTAACATAATTTATCATTTTGAAACCATTGACCAAAGTCTAGTTTGGTTTCAAATGACACTTTTTGTGCTGTGATATCCCAGTGACATGTAACATACATTACGGCAAACATTTCTGCATCGGTATATGAAAATTAAGAAGATATCTTAGCTTTATCCATTACCAATATACAGGTCCTTCTCAAAAAATTAGCATATAGTGTTAAATTTCATTATTTTCCATAATGTAATGATTACAATTAAACTTTCATATATTATAGATTCATTATCCACCAACTGAAATTTGTCAGGTCTTTTATTGTTTTAATACTGATGATTTTGGCCTACAACTCCTGATAACCCAAAAAACCTGTCTCAATAAATTAGCATATTTCAACCGTCCAATCAAATAAAAGTGTTTTTTAATAACAAACAAAAAAACCATCAAGTAATAATGTTCATTTATGCACTCAATACTTGGTCGGGAATCCTTTGGCAGAAATGACTGCTTCAATGCGGCGTGGCATGGAGGCAATCAGCCTGTGACACTGCTGAGATGTTATGGAGGCCCAGGATGCTTCAATAGCGGCCTTAAGCTCATCCAGAGTGTTGGGTCTTGCGTCTCTCAACTTTCTCTTCACAATATCCCACAGATTCTCTATGGGGTTCAGGTCAGGAGAGTTGGCAGGCCAATTGAGCACAGTAATACCATGGTCAGTAAACCATTTACCAGTGGTTTTGGCACTGTGAGCAGGTGCCAGGAAGCATGAAGTGCTCCAAAATCTCCTGATAGCTAGCTGCATTGACCCTGCCCTTGATGAAACACAGTGGACCAACACCAGCAGCTGACATGGCACCCCACACCATCACTGACTGGGTACTTGACACTGGACTTCAGGCATTTTGGCATTTCCTTCTCCCCAGTCTTCCTCCAGACTCTGGCACCTTGATTTCCGAATGACATGCAAAATTTGCTTTCATCAGAAAAAAGTACTTGGGACCACTTAGCAACAGTCCAGTGCTGCTTCTCTGTAGCCCAGGTCAGGCGCTTCTGCCGCTGTTTATGGTTCAAAAGTGGCTTTACCTGGGGAATGCGGCACCTGTAGCCCATTTCCTGCACACGCCTGTGCACGGTGGCTCTGGATGTTTCCACACCAGACTCAGTCCACTGCTTCCTCAGGTTCCCCAAGGTCTGGAATCGGTCCTTCTCCACAATCTTCCTCAGGGTCCGGTCACCTCTTCTCGTTGTACAGCGTTTTCTGCCACATTGTTTCCTTCCAACAGACTTACCATTGAGGTGCCTTGATACAGCACTCTGGGAACAGCCTATTTGTTGAGAAATTTCTTTCTGGGTCTTACCCTCTTGCTTGAGGGTGTCAATGATGGCCTTCTTGACATCTGTCAGGTCGCTAGTCTTACCCATGATGGGGGTTTTGAGTAATGAACCAGGCAGGGAGTTTTTAAAAGCCTCAGGTATCTTTTGCATGTGTTTAGAGTTAATTAGTTGATTCAGAAGATTAGGGTAATAGGTCGTTTAGAGAACCTTTTCTTGATATGCTAATTTATTGAGACAGGTTTTTTGGGTTATCAGGAGTTGTAGGCCAAAATCATCAGTATTAAAACAATAAAAGACCTGACAAATTTCAGTTGGTGGATAATGAATCTATAATATATGAAAGTTTAATTGTAATCATTACATTATGGTAAATAATGAAATTTAACACTATATGCTAATTTTTTGAGAAGGACCTGTAGATGAAAGTGAAGTATGGCAGCATTTATAATTTAAAAAATTGTGATATGTATTTGCACAAATTTTTGAAAAAGCTACATCTTAATCTTTAAGGCTACTTTCACACTAGCGTCGTGCACTGCACGTCGCTATGCGTCGTTTTGTAGAAAAAACGCATCCTGCAAAAGTGCTTGCAGGATGCGTTTTTTCTCCATAGACTTGCATTAGCGACGCAGTGCGACGGTTGCGTCGTGTTTCGTCTGACCGTCGCCACCAAAAAACGTTGCATGTAACGTTTTTTGGTGCGTCGTGTCCAGCTTTTCCGACCGCACATGCGTGGCCGGAACTCCACCCCCGCCTCCCCGCACCTCACAATGTCATAGCGGATGCGTTGAAAGACAGCATCCGCTGCCCCCATTGTGCGGCGCTTTCACTGCTTGCGTCGATACGTCGCAACGACGCAATTCGTCGTGCATCGTACGACGCTAGTGTGAAAGTAGCCTAACAAAGTAGCTCAAACTGAGCTAATGATAAACTATGCGGCTTTCACAAGCCGGCAATATTTTAAAAACGCAGCATGCACAACGTTCATCTGTTTTCCAGATGAAAAATTGGCAATAAAGTCTATGCAAAGTATTCAAAATACAGATGCATCAAGAGATCAGTATTGGATTTGATTAGCATCATCTTATCATTAATATTACATTCATTTTTCATACTGGCTGTTTCATGCAATTCAATTTTCCTCCTTAAAATGCACCCCATCAGTATTAATATTAGTATATTGATGAAAGTTATCAAGTATCAATGGTGTTATACAAATATTAATAGTGTTACTGTATTTTAACTTGCGGATACAATACAAATGACTATCTTCTTTTGAGTAAAATACGCTTTAAACTAATGAGAAATTTTGCTAAATTTAGTTATTTATTCACCTTAATTTAAATGAAGCCACTATTAAAGGTGAAACTGTAAGTATTTTTTATATAAATAAAGAAGAGAAATTTTATAAATTTGTTTTACACAACTGTTCACACGTTATAATATATAGCATTAATTGCAGACACTAAATTTATGAAGTAACCATGCAATTTGTCAATGCATTGAGCATATTTGAGGTTGTTTTCTATAGCTACTGTATCCTACTTACAGTATACATCTAGACACGTTTAGACATATTTGCTGTTAGGGTTGGCGGATCCCACTAAATATAAATAAAGATGAAGCGTGATCCCAACCTGGGGTCCACATTGCGGAGATGTAAAACCGCAGTTTGTGAATAATGGCGTGCGGCAAGCGATCTTGAAAGCACACGGGGTTAAATGTCACCCCGTGGCAAAGTAATTACTCTGCTCTGTTAGCTTCACAGAGGGGTAGAGACAGACATGCATCTGTTCCTGGACAGTATGGCACAGCTAGATGCCACGCTAGTGGAAATGGCGCTATATGAAATCCCCTGTTACTTCACAGGTGAGCGCTACCCTCACAGGGGCACGGAAACAGGTAGTGGACACAGTCACAGGGTATGCACTCACACGAACTCCTCTCTGGAGGTGCTGGAATTCTAAAGGCTATACGCCTGCTCTGAGCACACGCAGACAAGTCCACACTACCATAGTGTTTCACACACACATGTAGCATTTATGATCTAAGTGCACCAACGGGTGCACCAAAGATCCTTTTATAGATTATGCCAATCAGACAGGATCTTGCTCGCAGGCTAATCTGGAGCCAGCACAGGACCTGAGCAGCTGATGACCGACCATCAACGAGAGGTCACCACCTCCAGAGCATGATCAGTAGAGCAAATCCTGGACTTAGCCTCAGGAATGACTGCTCGCTGCTGTCTATAATTAGTTACCATAGCTGAACCTGGAGAGGCAGCAGTAGCAATGCGCACAGCCTGAGTATGAGCAAGATGCTGAGACCGATGTCTTTGCTGAGCAGCATCCACTGTGGTTGAGACCGCAGAGGGAGATAAGGTTTGGGATCCATTTGGTGCAGAGGAATGATCCCGACGCCTATCATTTGCCCCATCAATTCTTTTCCAAGAATAGAGTTTGAGCTGTAATGTTGACTAGAGCCATATTTCTTTTAATTAACATATTTCTGCTTGTTGGGATGAACTCCAGTGGTTAACTCTTTTGCGCCAGAGCCTGTTTTTGCGTTCATGGCCAGGACAATTTTTTAAATTCTGACCAGTGTCGCTTTATGTGGTAATAAATCTGGAATGCTTCAAAGTATCCTTGTAATTCTGAGGCTGTTTTTTCGTGACATATTGTACTTCATGAAAGTGGTAAACTTTGTCCAATGTGTCTAACATTTATTTCTGAAAATGTCGGACATTTGGCGAAAATTTCCTGAATTAAACGAGAGTTATTTTACACATAATAATTAATAAATAACAATTCCCTTATGTCTTTATGACATGAGCACAATTTTTGAAACATAAATTGCTTTTGTTAGTATGATAGAAGGGTTAAAAGTTGATCAGTGATTTCTTATTTTTCTAACAACATTTAGAAAACCCATTTTTTGGAGGACCACATCACATTTGAAGTGACTTTGAGGAGCCTATATGACAGAAAATGCCCAAAAGTGACACCATTCTAAAAACTGCACCCCTCTAGCTGCTGAAAATCACATCTAACAAGTTATTAACCCTTCAGGTGCTTAAAGGGAATCAGTCACCTAATTTTGGCCCTATAAGCTTCGGCCACCGCCATCAGGGGCTTATCTACAGCATCCTGTAATGCTGTAGATAAGCCCCCGATGTAACCTGAAAGATAAGAAAAACATGTTAGATTATACGTCCGATGGGCGTCGCAGGTCCGGGTCCGGTGCCTCCCATCTTCATATGATGTCGTCATCCTCCTTGCTTCTGTTGTGGCTCCTGTACAGGTGTACTGATTTGCCCTGTTGAGGGCAGCGTAAAGTACAGCAGTGCGCAGGCGCCGGGCCTCTCTGACCTTTCCCGGTGCCTGCGCACTGCAGTACTTTGCTCTGCCCTCAACAGGGCAGAGAATTACGCCTACGCAGGAGCCGCGATAGCAGCAAGGAAGAGGATGACATCGTCTGAAGAAGTGAGGCGCTGGACACCGGACCGCCCCCCAGGTGAGTATAATCTAACTTGTTTTTCTTATCTTTCAAGTTTCATCAGGGGCTTATCTACAGCATTACAGAATGCTGTAGATAAGCCCCTGATGGTGGTGGCTGAAGCTTACAGGGCAAAAATTAGGTGACAGATTCCCTCTAACAGAAACTAAAGCAAGATGGAACAAAAGAAGAAAGATTAACTTTTTCCCACAAAAAAATGTTAATTTAGCCCTAAAGGTTAGCAAGAAAAAATAGTAATGAGCTATGTTAAGCAATTTCTTCTGAGTAAGCCGCTACCCCATATGTGGTGGAAAAGTACTGTTTAGGTGCACAGCAGGGCTCGGAAGGGAACAAGTGCTATTTTGACTGGAATAGGTTGCGGACACCATGTCACATTTGAAGAGGCCTTGACATGCAAAAAACAGCAAAAACACCCATAAGGGTCCTCTCTAGGAGTTAATCTTGGAGAGTAGTGAGTATTTTTAACCCTCAGACCATTCACAGACTTGTATAACATTGGGCTGAGTAAATGTGATATAACCATTTTTTCCACTACAATGTGGCTTTGACTCCAAGTTTGTAAGTTTCAAAAAGGGTAGTAGGAGAAAATAAATAGTACAATTTATTACACAATTTCTCTTGAATATGCCAATACCCCATAAGTGGTTGAAAACTACTTTTGAGGCACAGTGCAAAGCTCAGACTGGAAGGAGCGGATTTTGCTGTTATGGTTTGTGGGTACCATGACCCACTGAGAAAGCCCCTGAGGTGACAGACAAGCAAAAATCACCTTAGATGACCCCGTTTTACAAATTATACCTCTCAATTAATTCTTCTAGTGGGGCAGTGATCATATTGACTCCATAGGTGTATACCACAATTTTATGCCATTGGATAGTGAAAAAAAAAGTAATATTTTTAACACAAAATAATTGTTTTAGCCCCAGATTTTACACTTTCACAAGGGGAAAGTGTTAAAATGGCACCAAAATGTGTTATACAATTTCTAATGAATGTGGCAATGCCCCATATGTGTATGTCTAGTACTGCTTATCCACACAGCATGACTCAGGAGGGACCGAGCACTATTTGACTCTTGGAGAAAAAAATATTGTAGACTACTTTGCTGACTCCATGTAAGGAGTCTTTAAATGCCAGGAGAGCAGAATCCTCCTTCAAGTGACCTCATTTTGGACAATAAACCCTTCTGGGAAATTATCTACAGGTACATTGTAGGGCCCATTCATTGTGCCCAGCTTGTGCTTCTGGAGTCATGAACCTCTAAATTAGGAGGGCTCTCATCACTACAGAAGTGTTATGGTTACCCCAATGACCATGGGAAACAAAAATACAAAACGGACTAGCTCTCGGGTGATGGAAACTAAGGTCGACCGTGACCTGAACCTGACCCAACACTTACAGTAGCCGGGGGATGTACCTACGATGCCCTAGACACCACGCGCCAGCCGGAGATCTAACTACCCCTATAAGAGGAATATACAGGCCTGCCTTACCTCCAGTGAGGAACCCCAAAAGATGATAGTAGGCCCCCACAGATATTGACGGTGAGTTCAGAGGAAATGACATACGTAGGATGAACAGCAGATTTAGCACAGTGAGGTCCGCTTACTAGATAGCAGAAGGACAGGAAAGAGTTACTTCACGGTCGACCTAAAAATCACTATTCAAAAACACCATCCAGAAATTACTTTAAACTCCAGTGACAACTCATGCCACTGGAGTAGTAATTTTCTGTCCACAAGAGCTTCCAGCACTGAAGAGTCACATTGCAGATAGCTGGACAAAAATAGCAAAACAAGAAACAAAATTCAACTTAGCTGAACTGGAACTTGAGGCAGGTGAATGCAACAGAATGCTACTAGCACATTGTTGGCCGGCATGTGACTAACAGCCAAGCAGCCTTAAATAGGAAACTCCCCTAGAGGGTGGCGACAGGTAATCAGAGATGGAGGAAGGCACATAAGAGACACTACCATAACAGACCACCGGGGGAGCCCACAAACCGAATTCACAACAGTACCCCCCCCTTAAGGAGGGGGCACCGAACCCTCACCAGAACCACCAGGGCGACCTGGATGAGCACTATGAAATGCACGAACCAAATCGGGAGCATGAACATCGGATGCTGTCACCCAAGAATTATCCTCCTGGCCATAACCTTTCCACTTAACCAGATACTGAAGTTTCCGTCTGGAAACACGGGAGTCCAAGATCTTTTCCACCACATACTCCAATTCACCCTCAACCAACACAGGAGCAGGTGGATCAGCAGAAGGAACAACCGGTACCTCATACCTCCGCAATAATGACCGATGGAAAACATTATGGATATTAAAAGATGCTGGGAGGTCCAAACGAAAGGACACAGGATTAAGAACCTCCAGAATCCTATAAGGGCCGATAAACCGAGGCTTAAACTTAGGAGACGAGACCTTCATAGGAACAAATCGAGAAGACAGCCACACCAGGTCCCCAACACAAAGACGAGGACCAATACGCCGATGACGATTAGTGAACTGTTGAGTCTTCTCCTGGGACAACTTCAGATTGTCCACAACCTGTCCCCAAATCTGATGCATCCTATCAACCACAGCATCCACTCCAGGACAATCCGAAGACTCCAATTGACCGGACGAAAACCGAGGGTGAAACCCTGAATTACAAAAAAATGGAGAAACCAAAGTGGCAGAACTAGCCCGATTGTTAAGGGCAAACTCTGCCAATGGCAAAAAGTCAAGCCAATCATCCTGATCAGCGGACACAAAACACCTCAAGTAAGTCTCCAAGGTCTGATTAGTACGCTCAGTCTGGCCATTAGTCTGAGGATGGAATGCAGACGAAAAAGACAAATCGATACCCATCCTGGCACAGAACGTCCGCCAAAATCTAGACACAAACTGAGTACCCCTGTCAGACACTATATTCTCAGGAATACCATGCAAACGCACCACATTCTGAAAAAATAGAGGAACCAACTCAGAGGAGGAGGGCAATTTGGGTAAAGGTACCAAATGAACCATCTTGGAAAAACGGTCACAAATCACCCAGATGACAGACATCCTACGAGAAACCGGAAGGTCAGAAATAAAGTCCATAGAGATGTGCGTCCAAGGCCTCTTAGGAATAGGCAAGGGCAACAACAACCCACTGGCCCTAGAACAGCAGGGCTTGGCCCGAGCACAAACATCACAAGACTGCACAAACATGCGCACATCTCGAGACAAAGAAGGCCACCAGAAGGACCTAGACACCAAATCCCTGGTGCCAAAAATTCCAGGGTGACCTGTCAACGCGGAAGAATGAACCTCCGAGATAACTCTACTGGTCCAATCATCAGGGACAAACAGTCTACCAGGCGGACAGCGATCAGGCCTATCCACCTGAAACTCCTGCAAAGAACGCCGCAGGTCTGGGGAGACAGCTGACAATATCACCCCATCCTTCAGGATGCCGGTAGGTTCGGAATCACCAGGCGAGTCAGGCTCAAAACTCCTAGAGAGGGCATCCGCCTTCACATTCTTGGACCCAGGCAGATATGACACCACAAAGTTAAATCGGGAGAAAAACAACGACCAGCGCGCCTGTCTAGGATTCAGACGCCTGGCCGACTCAAGATAAATTAGATTCTTGTGGTCAGTGAGGACCACCACCTGGTGTCTAGCACCCTCAAGCCAATGACGCCACTCCTCAAACGCCCACTTCATGGCCAGAAGTTCCCGATTTCCCACATCATAATTTCGCTCAGCGGGCGAAAACTTTCGGGAGAAAAACGCACATGGTCTCATTACTGAGCAGTCAGGATCCTTCTGCGACAAAACTGCACCTGCTCCGATCTCCGAAGCATCCACCTCAACCTGGAACGGAAGTAACACATCAGGTTGGCGCAACACAGGAGCGGAAGAAAAGCGGCGCTTAAGCTCTTGAAAGGCCTCCACAGCCGCAGAGGACCAATTAGCAACATCAGCACCCTTTTTGGTCAAATCAGTCAAAGGTTTAGCAATGGCAGAAAAACCCGCTATAAATCGGCGATAGAAATTAGCAAAACCCAAGAACTTTTGCAGACTCTTCAAAGAAGTAGGTTGCATCCAATCACAAATAGCCTGGACCTTGACAGGGTCCATCTCCATAGATGAAGGGGAAAAAATATATCCCAAAAAGGAAATTCTCTGAACTCCAAAACTACACTTTGAGCCCTTTACAAAAAGAGAATTAGCTCGCAAAACCTGAAAAACTCTCCTGACCTGTTGAACGTGAGATTCCCAGTCCTCCGAAAAAACAAGAATATCATCCAAATACACAATCATAAACTTATCCAGATATTCACGGAAAATATCGTGCATAAAGGACTGAAAAACGGAAGGGGCATTTGCGAGACCGAAAGGCATTACCAAATACTCAAAATGGCCTTCAGGCGTATTAAATGCGGTCTTCCACTCATCCCCCTGCTTAATCCGCACCAAATTATACGCACCACGTAGATCGATCTTAGTGAACCACTTAGCCCCCTTTATACGAGCAAACAGATCAGTCAGTAAAGGTAACGGGTACTGGTATTTAACTGTAATCTTATTCAAAAGTCGATAGTCGATACAAGGTCTCAATGAACCATCCTTTTTACCTACAAAGAAAAATCCTGCCCCTAGTGGAGACAACGAGGGGCGAATATGACCCTTTTCCAAGGATTCTCTGATATACTCCCGCATAGCAGTATGTTCAGGTACAGACAAATTAAACAAGCGACCCTTAGGAAACTTACTACCGGGGATCAATTCAATAGCGCAGTCACACTCTCTGTGGGGAGGGAGAGAATCAACTTTAGGCTCTTGAAAGACATCATAAAAATCTGACAGAAATGCTGGGATCTCAGAGGGAGTAGATGAAGAAATAGGAACCAAAGGTGCATCCCCATGAATACCCCGACATCCCCAGCTCAACACAGACATAGATTTCCAGTCCAAGACGGGATTATGAATCTGTAACCATGGTAATCCAAGCACTAAGACATCATGTAGGTTATATAATACAAGGAAACGAATAATCTCCTGATGGTCTGGGGTAAGACGCATAGTCACTTGTGTCCAATATTGTGGTTTATTGCTAGCCAAAGGTGTAGAATCAATACCCTTCAGGGGAATAGAAACTTCCAACGACTCCAAATCAAACCCACAACGCTTGGCAAAGGACCAATCCATGAGACTCAGAGCGGCGCCAGAATCCACATAAGCATTCACAGTCACAGATGATAAGGTACAAATCAATGTCACGGACAAAAGAAATTTTGACTGCAAGGTACCTGTAGAAAAAGATTTATCAACCTTTTTATCAACCTTATTTATACGTTTAGAGCATGCTGATATAACATGAGCTGGATCTCCACAGTAGAAGCACAATCCATTTTTGCGCCTGTAATTTTGACGTTCGCCTCTAGACAAAACACGATCGCATTGCATATGCTCTAATGCCTTTTCAGAGGTCACCGCCAAATGGTGCACAGGTCTTTGCTCAGAAGACACCGCCATATGGTGCACAGGTTTTTGCTCAGAAGATACCGCCATATGGTGCACAGATTTTTCCTCAGAAGACCCCGCCATATGGTGCACAGATTTGCGCTCCCGCAAACGCCGATCAATCTGGATAGCCAATTTCATGGCATCATTCAGACCTGTAGGCACAGGGAACCCCACCATGACATCCTTCACGGCATCAGAGAGACCTTCTCTGAAATTAGCTGCTAAAGCGCACTCATTCCATTTAGTAAGCACCGACCATTTACGGAATTTCTGGCAGTATATCTCAGCTTCATCTTGCCCTTGGGAAAGAGCTATCAAGGCTTTCTCAGCCAAAATCTCCAAATTAGGTTCTTCATAAAGCAACCCCAAAGCCTGAAAAAACGCATCTACATTTAACAACGCAGGATCCCCTGGCGATAATGCAAATGCCCAACTTTGTGGGTCGCCGCGCAGTAGAGAGATAACAATTTTAACTTGTTGAGTCTGATCACCAGCAGAGTGAGATCTCAGAGACAAAAACAATTTGCAATTTTCTCTGAAACTCAAAAACCGGGATCTGTCTCCGGTAAAGTATTCAGGCAGAGGAATCTTAGGTTCAGACATTGGAGCACGTATAACAAAATCTTGTAGGTTCTGTACTTTTGTCGCAAGGTTATTCAAACCTGCAACTAAACTCTGTAGATCCATGTTTCAAATGGGTGTAACCCAAGCATTCAGATGTTAAGAGGAGAGGAGAAAAAAAAAAAGGCTGAAGACTGCAGTTTAAGCAAGAAATACAAATGATCAAACTAAGGTGCACTTTCAAACACAGGAAAAAAAAAAAAAACCTTTTCTTCTCCTTCCTACTTTAGTGCATATTTTAACACATAGATTTTTACTGGCCGGCCAAACTGTTATGGTTACCCCAATGACCATGGGAAACAAAAATACAAAACGGACTAGCTCTCGGGTGATGGAAACTAAGGTCGACCGTGACCTGAACCTGACCCAACACTTACAGTAGCCGGGGGATGTACCTACGATGCCCTAGACACCACGCGCCAGCCGGAGATCTAACTACCCCTATAAGAGGAATATACAGGCCTGCCTTACCTCCAGTGAGGAACCCCAAAAGATGATAGTAGGCCCCCACAGATATTGACGGTGAGTTCAGAGGAAATGACATACGTAGGATGAACAGCAGATTTAGCACAGTGAGGTCCGCTTACTAGATAGCAGAAGGACAGGAAAGAGTTACTTCACGGTCGACCTAAAAATCACTATTCAAAAACACCATCCAGAAATTACTTTAAACTCCAGTGACAACTCATGCCACTGGAGTAGTAATTTTCTGTCCACAAGAGCTTCCAGCACTGAAGAGTCACATTGCAGATAGCTGGACAAAAATAGCAAAACAAGAAACAAAATTCAACTTAGCTGAACTGGAACTTGAGGCAGGTGAATGCAACAGAATGCTACTAGCACATTGTTGGCCGGCATGTGACTAACAGCCAAGCAGCCTTAAATAGGAAACTCCCCTAGAGGGTGGCGACAGGTAATCAGAGATGGAGGAAGGCACATAAGAGACACTACCATAACAGACCACCGGGGGAGCCCACAAACCGAATTCACAACACAGAAGTGCCAAACATGTGGATGCTGGTCATGGTTTAGGCACAATGGGGCTCAGAAGGGAGAGGGGCATTTGGATTTGGGAGCACAGAATTAGTTTGATTTCTTTTTGAGGGTGAGGAGCCTTAGTGCTTATTCAGAGCTTTTGTGCTACCAGTAACGTGTAACCTTTAATTAGAGAATTTATGTGTTAATTGTAGAGGTGGGTGAACCACTGGATTTTTGGGTTCGGGCAGTTCAGCTAAAGAGTTTAAAAAAAAGTTTGATTCAGGTACCAGAACAGTATCTGAATCCAAACCCAGTCCTCATAGACTTGAATGGGGGTCTTAACATCCTGATATGCATGTCATGTGCATATCAGTGCGGCAAACAATGACTTTGATCAGTGTCAGAGATCTGCAGTTCCCACGCTTTCACATGAAAGTGTGAGTCCACAGTTGTGATCCGAGGTAAAAATTTCCCCTATATTTTTGATAACCAGCCAGGCAAAACTGTCAGCTGTGGGCTGCAATCCTCAACTTTCAGTGATCGAAAGGCTGGTTAGGAAGAATAGAGGGGTCCCCATGATGTTTTTTAAAATTATTTAAATAAATAATTTTTAAAAATGGCATGAGGCCCCCCACATTTTTCACAACCAGCCAAGCTAAAGCAGACAGCTGGTGGCTGGTATTCTCAGGCTGGTAAAGGGCCATGGACATTGGCTCCCAAAGTCTAAAAATAACCTAAAAATAGCCTCATCAGGAGGCCTGATATAGTAATGTCATCTCAAGATACATGATCATTCATGAGATGACACCACTATATCGGGCCTCCTGATAAGCCAGTAGGGTGAAACATGTTGAGGCATACATGAGGCACACTTGCATGGATGAGTATTAACCTTGGGTCCATGTATATCGATGCAATGATTTTAAAGGATAAGTCTATATGCTGCTTGAATCCTTGGGGGACAAAAAAATTCTTAAATGACTATATCATGTTGAATCCCTAAGGGATAGCAATACATTTCATGCATTGGAAGTATTGATTTGATCTACTCATTTGATCTATTACATTTGATTTACTATCGATTTAAATAGAGTGGGATAAGCTGATTGTGAATATCACAAATGTTTACTTAATGTTGAATGCCTAAAGGATAGCCATACGTTTGATGCATTGGATGTATTCGTTTGATCTGCTCATTTGTTCTATCATATTTGATTCTCTAGCTGTGGATAATACTGTACCATTAACCCTTTAGTGGTGTAGTGCTGCAGGAGTTACTGTGTCTTGTGATAGCGACTCCCTGAATAGATAGATAGATAGATAGAAAGATAAGAAACACATTGTGTAATAGGGCACACCAGAGAATTAACGGACATCCGCCAATGAGCAGGGGTACCACAACATCCCCCCCTAGGGTGCCAACCTCCCCTGGTAGGCAGAATTGCAGCATAGTATTGACATAGGGTTTATCAGAGGATAAATATATATTTATATATATATATATATATATATATATATATATATATATATATATATATATATATATATATATATATAATATATATATATATACAGTGCCATGCGAAAGTATTCAGCCCCCTGGAACTTTTCAACTTTTCCCACATATCATGCTTCAGACATAAAGATACCAAATGTAAATTATTGGTGAAGAATCAACAAGTGGAACACAATTGTGAAGTTGAACAAAATTTATTGGTTATTTTAAATTTTTGTGGAAATTCAAAAACTGAAAAGTGGGCGTGCAATATTATTTGGCCCCTTTTACTTAATACTTTGTTGCGCCACCTTTTGCTTCGCTTACAGCTGCAAGTCAGTTGGGGTATGTCTCTATCAGTTTTGTATATCAGGAGACTGAAATTATTGCCCATTCTTCCTTGGCAAACAGCTCAAGCTCAGTGAGGTTTGATGGAGATCATTTGTGAACAGCAGTTTTCAGCTCTTTCCACAGATTACAGAATACTTTCGCAAGGCACTGTATGTGTGTGATTTTTTATATGCATGGTTGCAGTTTTTGCATACTATATATAGCTTGTAAGTGTAATAATTTTTTAAGGTGACTCAATAAAGTTCTATTTTAATAGAAGATGGACCTGAGTGGGGACTTGCTTTTTTGTGGATTAAGTTGAAGCTTTTATTGAGAAAACGTAAAATTTTGGATCACATTTATCCTGCTCTCTACCCTGAGCACTTACTTTGGTGTTTCCATCTAAATCTTTGGGGTTTTCATCTAAATCTCCAAATGATGTGATTCAAATGAAATCCCTGAGAGATGCATTCACTATAATGAGGCAGAAAAGTTACTTTTGATTTCGACTGGCCTCTGTTCAGTGGTGTCTTTCTTTTCAGAAGTGCACAAAATTGTGTGTGACTGCATTTTATGCTCGCCTAAAAAGATGGACTGTACCGTATCACAGGCCAGATGGGATCCACAGTGCCTACATCTTTCTCATTACAAGGAATCTTCCACTGTGAGTTGCATCTGAATCACGTATTTTAGAGATTTAAAAGGAAACCCCATTGTACGTGCTCAGCGTAGAGAGCAGGATAAATGAGAACCAAACCTTACTGCAACATTTGGGAGGCAGAATGAAAAAATCGACAGTCATGTGATGGCTTGATTTCAGGACGAGTTGACGTTTTTATTGGTAACATTTTCAGGCACATGACATTTTTTGATCGCTTTCCATTCTGATTTTTGGGAGGCAGAATGAACAAAAACAAACAATTTAGAGTTTATTTTTTGAGGTTCCACTATGAACTTCTGGAATGAGTTTGTTGCACTGAAAGTAAAGGGGCCGAATAATATTGCATGCCCCACTTTTCAGTTTTTGAATTTCCACAAAAATGTAAAGTAACCAATAAATTTCGTTCAACTTCACAATTGTGTTCCACTTGTTGTTGATTCTTCACCAAAAATTTACATTTGATATCTTTATGTTTGAAGCATGATATGTGGGAAAAGGTTGAAAAGTTCCAGAGAGCCGAATACTTTTGAACGGCACTGTATATATATATGTTGCTTTGATGCTTTTACACAATAAAAAACTAGCAAAAAACCCTGCCGTAACTAACTAACTAAAAAGCAATTACATTTAAATAACTCAGGGTTCTTGGTAATACTGTTTTTGATCAAAAATAGCATAAAAGCAATCCCACCATTGTCAAGGTGCCCTGATTGAGACAGTCCTAAGCTGTCTAATATTAAAAACCTTACCATGTGTCAGAGCTGACTTCATTGTGTGAATAAGCGCAGACAAAAGGACGGACACCCAATCTATGGACACCAGTTTGGGGAAGCTTTCAAATGTAATTATCAACTCAGAAAAGGGAGGTCACACCCCGACTTGTACAAAATGCAAAAATACAAAGAAAAACACAAAAATTGAGCTTGGATTAAGTTGGTATACATGCAGCACATAAACGAATGTTCACTTTGGCCATAAAGAGCACAAAACCTACAAGAAGCAAAATGAGCAAAAAACCCTGCTTTAACTAAATAAGTAAAAAGCAAGTGCATTTAAATAACTTAGGGTTCAACTTTTTAGTAAAACTGTTTTTGATCAAAAATAGCATAAAAGCCATCCCACCATCGTTAAAGTGCCCTCATTGGGACGGTCCTACGCTGTCTAAAATGAAAAACCTTGCCTTGTGTCAGAGCTGACCTCAGGATGTGAATAAGGCCAGACAAAAGGATCGGGACCCAATCTATGGACACTAGTGTTGAACGATACCTTCCGATATTTGAAAGTATCGGTATTGGATTGGATCGGCCGATATCCAAAAAATATCGGATATCGCCGATACCGATACCCGATACCAATACAAGTCAATGGGACACAAATATCGGAACGTAATAGGAGCGATCCTGGATGGTTCCTAGGGTGTGAAGGAAAGGAAACTCTCCTTCAGGCCCTGGGATCCATATTCATGTAAAAAATAAAGAATAAAAATAAAAAATATGGATATACTCACCCTCGGACGGCCCCTGGCTGTCACCGCTGCAAGCGTCTGCCTCCGTTCCTAAGAATGCAGAGTGAAGGACCTTCGATGATGTCGTGGTCACGTGAGTGGTTACATGAGCGGTCACTAGTGTTGAGCGATACCGTCCGATACTTGAAAGTATCGGTATCGGAAAGTATCGGCCGATGCCGGCAAAGTATCGGATCTAATCCGATACCGATACCCGATACCAATACAAGTCAATGGGACTCATGTATCGGACGGTATTCCTGATGGTTCCCAGGGTCTGAAGGAGAGGAAACTCTCCTTCAGGCCCTGGGAACCATATTAATGTGTAAAATAAAGAATTCAAATAAAAAATATTGCTATACTCACCTCTCCGACGCAGCCTGCACCTTACCGAGGGAACCGGCAGCGTTGTTTGCTTAAAATTCGCGCTTTAACTTCCTTACTTGAAGTCCCGGCTTGTGATTGGTCGCGCACCGCCCATGTGACCGCGACGCGACCAATCACAGCAAGCCGTGACGTAATTTTAGGTCCTTCAGGATTTTAAAATTACGTTCCGGTGTTGTGATTGGTTGCGTCGCGGTCACATGGGCGACACGACCAATCACAAGCCGTGACGTCACGGGAGGCAGGAGACGCGCGCATTTTAAAATGCGCGCGTGTCCTGCCTCCCGTGACGTCACGGCTAGTGTTGAGCGATACCGTCCGATACTTGAAAGTATCGGTATTGGAAAGTATCGGCCGATACCGGCAAAATATCGGATCCAATCCGATACCGATACCCGATACCAATACAAGTCAATGGGACTCAAGTATCGGACGGTATCCCTGATGGTTCCCAGGGTCTGAAGGAGAGGAAACTCTCCTTCAGGCCCTGGGAACCATATAAATGTGTAAAAGAAAGAATTAAAATAAAAAATATTGCTATACTCACCTGTCCGACGCAGCCGGGACTTCAGCGAGGGAACCGGCAGCGTTGTTTGTTTAAAAATCGCGCTATTACTTGGTTACGTGAATTCCCGGCTTGTGATTGGTCAGGTCGGCCATGTTGCCGGGACGCGGACCAATCACAGCAAGCCGTGACGAAATTACGTCACGGCTTGCTGTGATTGGTCCGCGTCCCGGCAATATGGCCGCCCTGACCAATCACAAGCCGGGACGTCACGGGAGGCTGGACACGCGCTCATTTTAAAATGGGCGCGTGTCCAGCCTCCCGTGACGTCACGGCTTGTGATTGGTTGCGCCGCGATCAACCAATCACAAGCCGGGAGGCTGGACGCGCTCATTTTGAAATGGGCGCGTGTCCAGCCTCCCGTGACGTCACGGCTTGTGATTGGTTGCGCCGCGATCAACCAATCACAAGCCGGGAGGCTGGACACGCGCTCATTTTAAAATGGGCGCGTGTCCAGCCTCCCGTGACGTCACGGCTTGTGATTGGTTGCGCCGCGATCAACCAATCACAAGCCGGGAGGCTGGACGCGCTCATTTTGAAATGGGCGCGTGTCCAGCCTCCCGGCTTGTGATTGGTTGACCGCGACGCAACCAATCACAAGCCGTGACGTCACGGGAGGCTGGACACGCGCCCTTTTTAAAATGAGCGCGTTTCCAGCCTCCCGTGACGTCACGGCTTGTGATTGGTTAATGGCGGCCATGTTGCCGGGACGCGGACCAATCACAGCAAGCCGTGACGTATTTTCGTCACGGCTTGCTGTGATTGGTCCGCGGCCCGGCAACATGGCCGCCCTGACCAATCACAAGCCGGGACTTCGCGTAACCATGTAAAAGCGGGAATTTTAAACAAACAACGCTGCCGGTTCCTGCGCTGAGGTCCCGGCTGCGTCGGAGGGTGAGTATAGCGATATTTTTTATTTTAATTCTCTATTTTACACATTTTAACATTAATGTTGTTCCGATACCCGATACCCGATACCACAAGAGTATCGGAATCCCGGTATCGGAATTCCGATACAGCAAGTATCGGCCGATACCCGATACTTGCAGCATCGGAATGCTCAACACTAGTCACGGCTTGTGATTGGTCGCGTCGCCCATGTGACCGCGACGCAACCAATCACAACGCCGGAACGTAATTTTAAAATCCTGAAGGACCTAAAATTACGTCACGGCTTGCTGTGATTGGTCGCGTCGCGGTCACATGGGCGGCGCGCGACCAATCACAAGCCTGGACTTCAAGTAAGGAAGTTAAAGCGCGAATTTTAAGCAAACAACGCTGCCGGTTCCCTCGGTAAGGTGCAGGCTGCGTCGGAGAGGTGAGTATAGCAATATTTTTTATTTTAATTCTTTATTTTACACATTAATGTTGTTTCGATACCGATACCCGATACCACAAAAGTATCGGATCTCGGTATCGGAATTCCGATACAGCAAATATCGGCCGATACCCGATACTTGCGGTATCGGAATGCTCAACACTAGCGGTCACGCGACCAATCACAAGACGGCGACGTCATCGCAGGTCCTACACTCACTGCATTCTTAGGAACGGAGGCTGCCGGTTGCACCGCTGAGAGCCAGGGGCCGTCGGTGAGTGAGTATATCCATATTTTTTATTTTTATTCTTTATTTTTACATGAAAATGGATCCCGATTTCCGATAACGCAAAAATATCGGAACTCGGTATCGGAATTCCGATACAGCGAATATCGTCCGATTCCCAATATTTGCAGTATCAGAATGCTCAACACTTATGGACACCAGTCTGGGGAAGCTTTTAAATGTAATTACCAGCTGGGAAAAGGGAGGCCACATTCAGGCTTGCACAAAAATGCAAAAATACAAAAAAAACACAAAAATTGAGCTTGGATTAAGTTGGTATACATGCAGCATATAAATGCATGTTCACATTGGCCATAAAGTGCACAAAACCTACATGAAACAAAATGAGCGAAAAACCTTGATGTAACTAAACAAGTAAAAATCAAGTGTGCTTTACGGCCAATGTTGTTAGGTGTCGAGTTCCTGCCACTGCGCAGGGGGAATCTCGAACCATGTCCGCTGCAGTCTCCCATTCTCCTCCAGCCGCAATGGAGCCTGCTCAACAGAGACGTTGGGCCCAGCATCTGGCTCAAGCTGATACTGTGCGGCTGGTTACTGCTGTCCTTCCAGGCTCAGCTATCATAACCAGTACTGATCAGTGGCGAGCAGGCACTCCTGGGACAAAGTCCTGCTTTTCTTCTTCTGAGCATGCCCAAGTGACTACCTCTCATTGGAAGTAGGGGTCACATGCTCAGGTCCTGTAGCAGCTCCTATTGGAACACTAGGAAGGTCCTGGAGAACTTCTGCTATAAAAGGTTCGCATGGCCACATGGCCATGCCCTAGTATAAATCAGTTATTGTGTGTGTGTGTGGATATATGCCTGTTCTGGTGAAAACTCAGAATCATACGCATCCCTAGTGTTGATGACTGCTTGCAAATGGGAGCTATCTAGCACCAGTTAGTGCCATCCAGCAACAGGCAAAATCTATAGCGTCTATCTGCAGCGTTAGCCAGTTCGGCACCGTGGGCAACCAGTGTGCTTACCTGTCCCTACTTGGGCGATTAGTGGTGTCCGTCAGAGCAGCGTTGCACACCCTGTGCGCTAAATCTATTTTGTGTTTTCCCTGGCATCGCAGTTCCAGTGCCGAACGCAAGTGGTCTAGAGGGACTCTAACCCCGCGTCTTGGGGAAGAGTTCTGTGACTCAACACATGCGTTTCCTCTGCGGTATTGCAGTCCTGTGACGCAACAGGGTACGCTTCATTCATACCAGGTGTAGCTAACCTGTGTGTGTTTTCATTATACCGCCATTTACTGTCTGCCATTACCTAGCAGCAGGTATCACCCCTGCACGGTGGACCCCGCGCTGTGAACGCACCTTATTCCATCTTTATAATTATTTGGTGCATTCCACCAGCCCGAACAAATTTTTTGTGCGCTTTATGGCCAATGTTAAGATACATGTGCTTCATGTATACCAACTTAATCTAAGCTCAATTTTTGTGTTTTACCCAATAAAAACAAATTTTTAGAAACAAATAATTGTTTTGCATTTTATTATTTTGCTATATTCTGAGAGCTATAACTTTTTTTATTTCTCTACTGACAGAGCTGTTTTTTTGCGTTACAAGATGACGGGTTCAGCAGTTCCATTTTTATCTACATTTTTTATTTCTATCACTTTTTAGTCTACTTTTTTATCTGGTGGTATGATGAAAAAGAATAGTTGGTTGCCACTTTTTTGCAGTTTTCTTTGAAAAGCTTAACTAGTTTGACTGTTTAATAAATCAGTTCTTTAAGGATGCAGTGATACCAAATAGGTGGACTTTTTTGTTTCTACATAAATATACATATTTATTGGTCTTTTTAAATTTATTTTGTGATGTTTTTTAATATTTTTAAAAACATTGTAACTTTTTTTTTACTTTGTTACTTAGCCCCTGGAAATTACTTCAAATTTTGTATGTCTGATTACAGGTCTCATGCATTGCAATACACATGTACTGCAATGCATGAGAACTGTCAGTTTTACTGGCAGATCACTTGCTAGACTCAGCTGTGGGCTGAGTCTAACAGGCCACCGAACCTGGCAGACTCAGAGGTTAGGAATAGAGTTGAGCGAATTTCTTCGGGTCCCCGCTTATTCGGCGAGCTATAGCGCCATGATAGCAGCATTTAGAAGATAGCAAAGGGATACTACAAGACTGCTTTCCATTGATAAATGGCAGCCAGCAAGCGCCGATATTTGTCTAGAGTGAGCAGTTGGAAAGAGGTTAATAAATGGAACAAACCCCATTTTCATGAACTGAAAATATAAACCAATGATGTTCAAAATTATTTTCGATGATTTTCTATATCTTCTGCAGGTGGGAGGCCACACAATGTTGCCTATCCGCTGGATGCCTCCAGAGAGCATAATGTACAGAAAGTTTACCACGGAAAGTGATGTTTGGAGTTTTGGTGTTATCCTTTGGGAGATATTTACATATGGAAAGCAACCATGGTTTCAGCTCTCAAACACAGAGGTACAGTATGATGCATGGTTTGTTTCTAAATATTTCTGTGACATAGGGCTTTTCCTGCAAAGAACAGATAGCAATGAACTAAGGGCACTCATACGGCTGTATAAATCCGCAAGATCGGAATGCAGTGCATAAACTAGTCAGTGACTCTCCCTACCCAAGAGTAACAGCTTAATGTATTTATATGCAGCTGTCCCATTCGGGTAGGGAAAGCAACTGGCCAGTCTGAGTATTATATTGCTATCTCCATCCGAATTATACAGCCATCTAAGTGTACCCTTGAACAAAGTTACTTATTCTTCAAGCTCCTACACATTTTATAAGAGAAATTTAAGGCTACAATTCACCATTTGAAATCTTAATGTGGTCACAGACATTAGATGGAAACTGGTAATGGTGGAACAACAGTTGAACAATCTGTCAAAACAGTGAGACACATTGTAGTATGCATTTAGTCTAAATTGGGAGATGGACTAAAAGTTAAAATTTGGGGGGATTTTCTAGGAAAGTTCTCTCAGTAAATATCTTTTGTGACATCAAAGGGCACAAAAAACTTCCTTACAGATGATGACATTGCATCATTAAGTGGCTAAAACAATTATTTGTAGTTAGATTTCTTCCGACAAACAATTGATTTTGTTCAATACATCCATTTTGACCAACTTAAGATGAATTTATATGGCAACATTTAGAATGGAAGAGCAGCATGCCCAAGGAATAATAAATCTCAGTATTAGTTGGCATCAGGTGAGTGATATGTTGGCCTTTGTGGCACATAGATTGATTGTTAGATAGACATAAATGTTTTACAGTTCCTAATCAATTAATTTATGTTGTATTTCCCCACATGGGAAATTAATGTATTTCTGAATCACCTAAACAATAAATTAGGTCTGTCAGCACAGTTAACTGACAGTCTTACTTTATACCATTACAAACAAGAGCGGTGTCTCCTTTCATTACATCTGTAGCATGTTCACTGACCGGAGAACATTCTGTATTCAACAAGCACTTAGGGTTGAGCTTTTAGTCATAAACAAAGTATATCTGTGAGATTATGGATTGTTGTACTACAAGACAGTTGTATTCATTGCTCAAAACAGAGAACTTACCTAAAAGGAATCAAGATGATAACATGTTTTTCAATGATCAGACCACAGGACCAAAAACTAACTGTAGTAATAGAAAAAAGTTTTTTTTTCCAGAAAATATTTTTATCTTGCATATTTAAGTAGGAAAAACTGAGCTGCAAACCAGGCTAAACACAACTCAGGGGTTCCTCTGAAATTAAACAGGGGGTCTGTAGGACAAAGTAACAAGCACACTTCTACTATAAATGTTTGTACATTCAGGGGTTTTCTTATTCCAATGATGTAGCTTATATTGTTTACTGTGAATACTTTTCTGCCCAATGATGACAGAAGTATTCTAGGAGTGATACCTTTTTTAGCTAACCAGAAAATAATATGCTTGCAAGCTTTCAGAGCACAGTGTGTTGTGAATTTGGATTCTGGGCTCCCCCGGTGGCCGCTTGTGGAATTGGACTTGTCATCCTCTTTCCTGTTTCACCTGATTCCATCAGTAGTGGGTGTCGCTATTTAAGCTCATTTCTCTGGTGGTTTCTTGCCGGTCAACAATGTTATCTGATGCCTCTCAGTGCTTGTTCCTGCTTCTAGACAACTACTGATAAGTTGGACTTTTGTCCATGTTTTGTTTTGCCTATTTGTTCCAGTTCGCAGCTGAAGTTTTGTTACTGTGTCTGGAAAGCTCTCGTCGATCAGGGATTGCTACTCTGGCGTTATGAGTTAATGCCAGAGTTTAAGGTAATCTCTGGATGGTGTTTTGTTAGTATTTTTCTGCTGACCATGAAAGTATACTATCTGTCTTCTGCTATCTAGTAAGCGGACCTCAAATTTGCTAAGACTATTTTCCTGCTGCGTTTGTTGTTTCATCTGAACTCACCGTCATTATATGTGGGGGGCTACTGTCTTCTTTGGAATATTTCTCTAGAGGTGAGCCAGGTCTTATATTTCCCTCTGCTAGCTATTTAGGTCTTAGGCCAGAGCTGGGCATCTAGCGATAAATAGGAAATGCTACCTGGCTATTTCTAGTTGCGCGGCAGGCTTAGTTCATGGTCAGTATAGTTCCATCTTCCGAGAGCTTGTCCCTCTATAGGCTTGCTATGATCTCTGCTTGCAGAGATCATGACAGTTTGACCGGCCACTAAAGTGTTAAAGACCCAGGTTTAGAAAGGAGAGTTATAAGAAGTCTGCTGGAATTTTTTTTTTTTTTTTTTTTTTTTTTCCTTCAGTCTGCCTTGCTGCAGTCTTTTTTCTCTCTCTCCTCCTAATCTCTGTATGCTCTGTGTGCACCTGACAATAATGGATCTCCAGAATGTAACTGCGGGTTTGAATAATCTCATCACGAAAGTACAAAATTTACAAGATTTTGTAGTACATGCTCCGGTATCTGAGCCGAGAATTCCTTTGCCGGAGTTCTTCACAGGGAATAGAGCTAGCTTCCAGAATTTCCGAAATAATTGTAAGCTTTATTTGTCCCTGAAGTCTCGTTCAGCTGGAGACCCTGCTCAGCAGGTTAGGATTGTGATTTCCTTGCTCAGGGGTGACCCTCAAGATTGGGCCTTCTCATTGCCAGCAGGGGATCCTGCGTTACGCGATGTGGATGCGTTTTTTCTGGCCTTGGGCTTGCTTTATGAGGAACCTCATTTGGAACTTCAGGCAGAAAAAACTTTGATGGCACTATCTCAGGGGCAAGACGAAGCTGAAGTTTTCTGCCAAAAATTCCGTAAATGGTCTGTGCTTACTCAGTGGAATGAGTGCGCCTTGGCGGCAACTTTCAGAGAAGGTCTCTCTGATTCCGTTAAGGATGTTATGGTGGGGTTCCCTTTGCCTGCAGGTCTGAATGAGTCCATGACAATGGCTATTCAGATTGATAGGCGTCTGCGGGAGCGCAAACCGATGCACCATCTGGCGGTGTCTATGGAAAAGACGCCAGAAAGTATGCAGTGTGATAGAATTCTGTCCAGGAGCGAGCGACAGAATTTTAGACGGAAGAATGGATTGTGTTTCTATTGTGGGGATTCTACTCATGTTATATCGGCATGCTCTAGGCGTACAATGAAGCTTGATAAGTCTGTTTCCATTGGCACCATTCAGTCTAAGTTTATTTTGTCTGTAACCCTGATTTGCTCTTTGTCATCCATTGCCACGGACGCCTATGTTGACTCTGGCGCCGCTCTGAGTCTTATGGATTGGTCCTTTGCCAATCGTTGTGGTTTTGATTTAGAGCCTTTGGAGACTCTTATTCCTCTGAAGGGGATTGACTCCACCCCATTGGCTAATAATAAACCACAATACTGGACACAAGTAACCATGCGTATCAATCCGGATCACCAGGAGATTATTCGTTTCCTGGTGCTGTATAATTTACATGACGATTTGGTACTGGGATTGCCATGGTTGCAGTCTCACAACCCAGTCTTGGACTGGAGAGCTATGTCTGTGTTGAGCTGGGGATGTAAGGGTATTCATGGGGACGTACCTTTGGTTTCTATTTCGTCGTCCATTCCCTCTGAAGTCCCTGAGTTCCTCTCTGATTATCAAGACGTCTTTGACGAACCCAAGCTTGGGTCGTTACCTCCGCACCGTGAGTGCGATTGTGCCATAGATTTGATACCGGGTTGTAAATATCCAAAGGGTCGTTTGTTTAACTTGTCTGTGCCGGAACATGCTGCTATGCGGGAATATATAAAGGAGTCTTTGGAAAAGGGACATATTCGTCCATCTTCTTCTCCCTTGGGAGCTGGGTTTTTCTTTGTCTCAAAAAAAGACGGCTCTTTGAGACCATGTATTGATTATCGGCTTCTGAATAAGATCACTGTTAAGTATCAATACCCATTGCCATTGCTTACTGATTTGTTTGCTCGTATAGAGGGTGCTAAGTGGTTCTCTAAAATTGATCTTCGTGGGGCGTATAATTTGGTGCGGATCAGGCAGGGGGATGAGTGGAAGACCGCATTTAATACGCCCGAGGGCCACTTTGAGTATTTGGTCATGCCTTTTGGTCTTTCTAATGCCCCTTCAGTTTTCCAGTCTTTTATGCATGATATTTTCCGCGATTTTCTGGATAAATTTATGATAATATATCTGGATGATATTCTGATTTTTTCTGATGACTGGGACTCTCATGTCCAGCAGGTCAGGAGAGTTTTTCAGGTTCTGCGGTCTAATTCTTTATGTGTGAAGGGGTCTAAGTGCGTTTTTGGGGTCCAGAAAATTTCCTTTTTGGGGTATATTTTTTCTCCCTCTTCCATTGAGATGGATCCCGTCAAGGTGCAAGCTATTTGTGACTGGACTCAGCCCTCCTCTCTTAAGGGTCTTCAGAGATTTTTGGGCTTTGCCAACTTTTACCGCCGATTTATTGCTGGTTTTTCGGATGTCGTTAAACCACTGACTGATTTGACCAGACAAGGCGCTGATGTTGCTAATTGGTCCCCTCATGCTGTAGAGGCCTTTCAGGAGCTTAAGCGCCGTTTTGCCTCTGCCCCTGTGCTGCGTCAGCCTGATGTGAATCTGCCTTTTCAGGTTGAGGTTGACGCTTCGGAGATCGGAGCTGGGGCAGTGTTGTCGCAGAAAGGTTCCGACTGCTCCGTCATTAGGCCTTGTGCCTTCTTTTCTCGCAAATTTTCGCCCGCAGAGCGGAATTATGATGTTGGGAATCGGGAGCTTTTGGCCATGAAGTGGGCGTTTGAGGAGTGGCGCCATTGGCTCGAGGGGGCTAGGCATCAGGTGGTGGTATTGACTGACCACAAAAATTTGATTTATCTTGAGACTGCCAGACGCCTGAATCCTAGACAGGCGCGCTGGTCTTTATTTTTTTCTCGCTTTAATTTTGTGGTGTCATACCTACCGGGTTCTAAGAATGTTAAGGCAGATGCCCTTTCTAGGAGTTTTGACCCGGACTCTCCTGGTAATTCTGAACCCACAGGTATCCTTAGGGAGGGAGTAATTTTGTCGGCCGTTTCTCCTGATCTGCGGCGGTCCTTGCAAGAGTTTCAGGCGGATAGACCGGATCGTTGTCCGCCTGATAGACTGTTTGTTCCGGATGATTGGACCAGCAGAGTCATCTCTGAGGTACATTCTTCTGCATTGGCAGGTCATCCCGGAATTTTTGGTACCAGGGATTTGGTGGCAAGATCCTTCTGGTGGCCTTCTCTGTCACGAGATGTGCGAGTCTTTGTGCAGTCATGTGACGTTTGTGCTCGGGCCAAGTCTTGTAGTTCTCGGGCTAGCGGACTGCTGTTGCCCTTGCCTATTCCTAAGAGGCCTTGGACACACATCTCGATGGATTTTATTTCAGATCTGCCTGTTTCCCAGAAGATGTCTGTCATCTGGGTGGTCTGTGACCGTTTCTCTAAAATGGTCCATTTGGTTCCTCTGCCCAAGTTGCCTTCTTCTTCTGAGTTGGTTCCTCTGTTTTTTCAGAATGTTGTCCGATTGCACGGTATTCCTGAGAATATTGTTTCTGACAGAGGTACCCAATTTGTGTCTAGATTTTGGCGGGCATTCTGTGCTAGGATGGGCATAGATTTGTCTTTTTCATCTGCTTTTCACCCTCAGACTAATGGCCAGACCGAGCGGACTAATCAGACCCTTGAGACATATCTGAGGTGTTTTGTCTCTGCTGACCAGGATGATTGGGTTGCTTTTTTGCCATTGGCAGAGTTCGCCCTCAATAATCGGGCCAGTTCTTCCACCTTGGTGTCCCCGTTTTTCTGTAATTCGGGGTTTCACCCTCGATTTTCCTCCGGTCAGGTGGAATCCTCGGATTGTCCTGGAGTGGATGCGGTGGTGGAGAGATTGCATCACATCTGGGGGCAGGTTATGGACAATTTGAAGTTGTCACAGGAGAAGACTCAGCGTTTTACCAACCGTCATCGTCGTGTTGGTTCTCGGCTTTGTGTTGGAGATTTAGTGTGGCTGTCTTCTCGTTTTGTCCCTATGAGGGTCTCTTCTCCTAAGTTTAAACCTCGGTTCATCGGCCCTTATAGAATATTGGAGATTCTTAATCCTGTTTCTTTCCGTTTGGACCTCCCTGCGTCCTTTTCCATTCATAACGTTTTTCATCGGTCGTTATTGCGCAGGTATGAGGTACCTGTTGTACCTTCTGTTGAGCCTCCTGCTCCGGTGTTGGTTGAGGGTGAGTTGGAGTACGTTGTGGAGAAAATTTTGGACTCTCGTGTTTCCAGACGGAAACTCCAGTATCTGGTCAACTGGAAGGGTTACGGCCAGGAGGATAATTCTTGGGTCAATGCATCTGATGTTCATGCTTCTGATCTTGTTCGTGCCTTCCATAGGGCTCATCCTGGTCGCCCTGGTGGATCTGGTGAGGGTTCGGTGCCCCCTCCTTGAGGGGGGGGTACTGTTGTGAATTTGGATTCTGGGCTCCCCCGGTGGCCGCTTGTGGAATTGGACTTGTCATCCTCTTTCCTGTTTCACCTGATTCCATCAGTAGTGGGTGTCGCTATTTAAGCTCATTTCTCTGGTGGTTTCTTGCCGGTCAACAATGTTATCTGATGCCTCTCAGTGCTTGTTCCTGCTTCTAGACAACTACTGATAAGTTGGACTTTTGTCCATGTTTTGTTTTGCCTATTTGTTCCAGTTCGCAGCTGAAGTTTTGTTACTGTGTCTGGAAAGCTCTCGTCGATCAGGGATTGCTACTCTGGCGTTATGAGTTAATGCCAGAGTTTAAGGTAATCTCTGGATGGTGTTTTGTTAGTATTTTTCTGCTGACCATGAAAGTATACTATCTGTCTTCTGCTATCTAGTAAGCGGACCTCAAATTTGCTAAGACTATTTTCCTGCTGCGTTTGTTGTTTCATCTGAACTCACCGTCATTATATGTGGGGGGCTACTGTCTTCTTTGGAATATTTCTCTAGAGGTGAGCCAGGTCTTATATTTCCCTCTGCTAGCTATTTAGGTCTTAGGCCAGAGCTGGGCATCTAGCGATAAATAGGAAATGCTACCTGGCTATTTCTAGTTGCGCGGCAGGCTTAGTTCATGGTCAGTATAGTTCCATCTTCCGAGAGCTTGTCCCTCTATAGGCTTGCTATGATCTCTGCTTGCAGAGATCATGACAACAGTGGCTCCTTCTTCAGGCAAGATTACAAATAGATTAATAAGAAAAAAGCACAACATTTAAAGAATACTACTGTAGGACATTTGTTAGGGGGTGGGAAGTGTGATGAGTCCATAGATAAGCCAAGGTAATCAAATTAGGCATTTTCTTACAAATGGAGAGGCAGTGGGAATAATGTTCTTAGTTATCTGGAGTCCTGTTATGATCGTTAGTGGTTGAGGATCACAAAATACTCCAGCTAAGTAACAAAACATAGGACAAGCTTTAGGGAGGTGGTAAACTGGACTGACCGCAAATCTGAACCTATCCAACACACTAGAGGCAGCCGGTGAATGTGACTAAAATCCTAGACGTCTCGAGCCAGCCTGAGGAACTAACTACCCCTAGAGAGAAAGAAAGACCTCACTTGCCTCCAGAGAAATAATCCCCAAAGATATAGAAGCCCCCAACAAATAATAACGGTGAGGTAAGAAGAAGGCACATACACAGGGGTGAAAGCAGATTCAGCAAATGAGGCCCACTAATACTAGATAGCAGAAAATAGAAAAGGGGTCTGTGCGGTCAGTAAAAAACCCTTACAAAATATCCACACTGAGATTTCAAGAACCCCCGCACCAACTAACGGTGTGGGAGGAGAAACTCAGTCCCCTAGAGCAACCAGCAAGCGAGGAAATCACATTTTAGCAAGCTGGACAAGAAACATGATGAATGCTGATAATCAAAAAATAAACAAACAAAAACTTAGCTTGTCTTGGAGAGACTGGGAGCAAGGTAGTCACAAGGAATCTGAAGAGCACTGAATACATTGAGAGCAGGCAAGGAACTGAGTATCCAGGTGAGCTAAATAGGAAACCAACCAAGGATAACAAACCAGCTGATGCTGCCAACCTGCAGAAAGACAACACTACACAGTACCGCTTGTGTCCACTAGAGGGAGCCCAAAAATAGAGTTCACAACAGTACCCCCCCCTTGAGGAGGGGTCACCGAACCCTCATCAAGACCCCCAGGGCGATCAGGATGAGCCGCGTGGAAGGCACGAACCAAATCGGCCGCATGAACATCAGAGGTGACAACCCAGGAATTATCCTCCTGACCATAGCCCTTCCACTTAACCAAATACTGAAGCCTCCGTCTAGAGATACGAGAATCCAAAATCTTCTCCACCACGAACTCCAATTCGCCCTCGACCAGCACCGGAGCAGGAGGCTCAACAGAAGGAACCACAGGTACCACATACCTCCGCAACAAAGACCTATGGAACACATTATTAATGGCAAACGATGCTGGGAGATCCAAACGAAAAGACACCGGGTTAAGGATTTCCAAGATCTTATAAGGACCGATGAAGCGAGGTTTGAATTTAGGAGAGGAGACCTTCATAGGAACATACCGAGAAGACAGCCACACCAAATCCCCAACACGAAGTCGGGGACCCACACCGCGGTGGCGGTTGGCAAAGCGCTGAGCCTTCTCCTGTGACAACTTCAAATTGTCCACCACATGGCTCCAAATCTGCTGCAACCTATCCACCACAGAATCCACCCCAGGACAGTCAGAAGACTCAACCTGACCCGAGGAAAAACGAGGATGGAAACCAGAATTGCAGAAAAAAGGCGAAACCAAAGTAGCAGAACTAGCCCGATTATTAAGGGCAAACTCGGCCAATGGCAAAAAAGTCACCCAATCATCCTGATCAGCAGAAACAAAACATCTCAAATAAGTTTCCAACGTCTGATTAGTTCGCTCGGTTTGGCCATTAGTCTGAGGATGGAAGGCCGACGAAAAAGACAAATCAATGCCCATCTTAGCACAAAAGGTCCGCCAAAACCTGGACACAAACTGGGATCCTCTATCAGACACAATATTTTCTGGAATGCCGTGCAAGCGAACCACATTCTGAAAAAATAGAGGAACCAAATCGGAGGAAGAAGGCAACTTAGGCAAGGGCACCAAATGGACCATCTTGGAAAAACGATCACACACCACCCAGATGACAGACATTTTCTGAGATACTGGAAGATCCGAAATAAAATCCATGGAAATGTGCGTCCAAGGCCTTTTCGGAATAGGCAAAGGCAAAAGCAAACCGCTGGCATGAGAACAGCAAGGCTTAGCCCGAGCACAAATCCCACAAGACTGCACAAAGGAACGCACATCCAGCGACAAGGAAGGCCACCAGAAGGACCTAGCCACCAAATCTCTGGTACCAAAAATCCCAGGATGACCCGCCAACACCGAAGAATGAACCTCGGAAATAACTCTGCTGGTCCATCTATCCGGGACAAACAGTCTCTCTGGTGGACAACGGTCAGGTCTATCCGCCTGAAATTTCTGCAGCACTCGTCGCAAATCTAGGGAAATGGCAGACAAAATCACTCCCTCTCTGAGAATACCAGCCGGCTCAGAAACTCCCGAAGAGTCAGGCACAAAACTCCTAGAAAGTGCATCAGCTTTCACGTTCTTCGAACCAGGCAGGTATGAGACCACGAAGTTGAAACGGGAGAAAAACAACGACCAACGAGCCTGTCTAGGATTCAGGCGCTTGGCAGATTCAAGGTAAATCAGATTTTTGTGATCAGTCAAGACCACCACACGATGTTTAGCTCCTTCGAGCCAATGTCGCCACTCCTCAAATGCCCACTTCATAGCCAACAACTCCCGATTACCAACATCATAATTCCTCTTGGCAGGCGAAAACTTTCTTGAAAAGAAAGCACATGGCTTCATCACAGAGCCATCAGAGCTTCTCTGCGACAAAACAGCCCCTGCTCCAATCTCAGAAGCATCAACCTCGACCTGGAAGGGGAGAGAAACATCTGGCTGACATAAGACTGGAGCTGAAGAAAACCGGTGCTTCAGCTCCCGAAAGGCCTCCACGGCCGCAGGAGACCAATTAGTCACATCAGAACCCTTCTTGGTCAAATCCGTCAAAGGTTTAACCACGCTAGAAAAATTAGCGATGAAACGACGGTAAAAATTAGCAAAACCCAAGAACTTCTGAAGACTCTTAACAGACGTGGGCTGAGTCCAGTCATGAATAGCCTGGACCTTGACTGGGTCCATCTCCACAGTAGAAGGAGAAAAAATAAAACCCAAAAAGGAGACCTTCTGTACTCCGAAGAGGCATTTTGAGCCCTTCACAAATAAAGCATTAGCACGCAGGACCTGAAACACCATCCTGACCTGCTTCACATGGGACTCCCAATCATCAGAAAAGACCAAAATGTCATCCAGATAAACAATCATAAATTTATCCAGATATTCTCGGAAGATGTCATGCATGAAGGACTGAAACACAGAAGGAGCATTAGAGAGTCCAAGAGGCATCACCAAGTACTCAAAATGGCCTTCAGGCATATTAAATGCTGTTTTCCATTCATCTCCCTGCTTAATGCGCACAAGGTTATACGCACCACGGAGATCTATCTTGGTGAACCAACAAGCACCCTTAATCCGAGCAAACAAATCAGACAATAGTGGTAAAGGATACTGAAATTTGACTGTGATTTTATTCAGAAAACGATAATCTATACAAGGTCGCAAAGAACCATCCTTCTTGGCCACAAAAAAAAATCCTGCACCAAGAGGGGAAGAGGATGGGCGAATATGTCCCTTCTCCAAAGACTCCTTTATATAACTCCGCATTGCGGCATGCTCTGGTATAGACAGATTAAAAAGTCGTCCCTTAGGGAATTTACTACCAGGAATTAAATTTATAGCACAGTCACAATCCCTATGAGGGGGCAGGGCACTGGACCTGGGCTCATCAAATACATCCTGGTAGTCAGACAAAAACTCAGGGACCTCAGAAGGAGTGGAAGAAGCAATAGACACCAACGGAGCATCGCCATGAATTCCCTGACAACCCCAACTTGACACAGACATAGCTTTCCAATCTAAAACTGGATTATGAGCCTGCAGCCATGGCAGACCCAAAACGACAACATCATGCAAATTATGCAGAACAAGAAAGCAAATCACCTCCTGATGTACGGGAGTCATGCACATAGTCATTTGCGTCCAATATTGAGGCTTATTCTCAGCCAATGGCGTAGCATCAATTCCCCTCAGAGGAATAGGAAATTCCAAAGGCTCCAGGACAAAACCACAGCGCCTGGCAAACAACAAATCCATCAGATTCAGGGCAGCACCTGAATCCACAAAAGCCATAACCGGGTAGGACGACAAAGAACAAATCAAAGTAACAGACAAAATAAATTTAGGCTGCATAGTACCAATGGTGACAGGTTTAGCAATTTTTTTAAGCGTTTAGAGCATGCTGAGATAACATGAGTAGAATCACCACAGTAAAAGCACAACCCATTTTGACGTCTATGACTTTGTCGCTCAATTCTGGTCAGAGTTCGGTCACATTGCATAGACTCAGGTCTCTGTTCAGAAAATACCGCCAATGGATGAGCAGATTTGCGCTCCCGCAAACGCCGATCAACCTGAATGGCTAAAGCCATAGATTCACTCAGACTTGTAGGGGTGGGAAACCCCACCATAACATTCTTAACGGCCTCAGAAAGACCTTCTCTGAAATTTGCAGCCAGGGCACACTCATTCCATTGAGTAAGCACCGACCATTTCCGAAATTTTTGACAATACACCTCTGCTTCATCCTGACCTTGAGAGATAGCCAGCAACGCTTTTTCTGCCTGATTCTCAAGATTAGGCTCCTCATAAAGCAGTCCAAGAGCCAGAAAAAATGCATCTACATTAAGCAATGCAGGATCTCCTGGCGCCAGAGAGAAAGCCCAATCTTGAGGGTCGCCACGCAACAAGGAGATAACAATTCTAACTTGCTGAGCGGAGTCACCAGAGGATCGAGGTCTCTGAGATAGAAATAACTTACAATTATTCTTAAAATTTAGAAACCTAGATCTATCTCCAGAAAACAACTCAGGAATGGGTATCTTTGGTTCTGACATAGGGCTATGAATAACAAAATCCTGAATACTTTGCACCCGTGCAGTAAGATGATCCACACTAGAAGTCAGAGTCTGAACATTCATGTCTGCAGCTGAGCTCAAAACCACCCAGAGTTCAAGGGGATGAAAGAAGCTAAACAGACTGCAGCAAAGGAAAAGCGGGAGGAAAAAAAAATGTACTCAGGTCTTCTTTTTATCCCACTTCTGCAATGCATTAAACACTTTTTGGCCTGCTCTACTGTTATGATCCTTAGTGGTTGAGGATCACAAAATACTCCAGCTAAGTAACAAAACATAGGACAAGCTTTAGGGAGATGGTAAACTGGACTGACCGCAAATCTGAACCTATCCAACACACTAGAGGCAGCCGGTGAACGTGACTAAAATCCTAGATGTCTCGAGCCAGCCTGAGGAACTAACTACCCCTAGAGAGAAAGAAAGACCTCACTTGCCTCCAGAGAAATAATCCCCAAAGATATAGAATCCCCCATCAAATAATAACATTGAGGTAAGAGGAAGGCACATACACAAGGGTGAAAGCAGATTCAGCAAATGAGGCCCACTAATACTAGATAGCAGAAAATAGAAAAGGGGTCTGTGCGGTCAGTAAAAAACCCTTACAAAATATCCACACTGAGATTTCAAGAACCCCCGCACCAACTAACGGTGTGGGGGGAGAAACTCAGTCCCCTAGAGCAACCAGCAAGCGAGGAAATCACATTTTAGCAAGCTGGACAAGAAACATGATGAATGCTGATAATCAAAAAATAAACAAACAAAAACTTAGCTTGTCTTGGAGAGACTGGGAGCAAGGTAGTCACAAGGAATCTGAAGAGCACTGAATACATTGAGAGCAGGCAAGGAACTGAGTATCCAGGTGAGCTAAATAGGAAACCAACCAAGGATAACGAACCAGCTGATGCTGCCAACCTGCAGAAAGACAACACTACACAGTACCGCTTGTGACCACTAGAGGGAGCCCAAAAATAGAGTTCACAACAGAGTCCGTTCTGTCATCATTGGGCAGAAAAGTATTCACATCGATTTTTGTGGCTAACACGGTACCACAATACAATTTGTTATTGTTTACCATATGAATGTGATAATCTTGAATGATCATAGAGATATGAAGACTGTATATAAATTTGCCTTTATACCACCAAAATAAGAACTTTTTAAAAGTCACTTTTCAAATATCCATTTTTTTTCCTTTAGATGAATCTAATTATATATTATATTCATTCAAACAAAGATTCAAGATATTAAAATTAAGTTCATGTCATTTGTTAATACAGTTAATTAATTATTATAACAGGGTTCACATATGTTTAGCCTTCAGATATGTTCCCCAAATGACTAATAACACATTAGCTTGCATTGTTTTGCCCATGTGTTCAGCTTTGTGTGGTTTCAGTTTGAGATTGAACATCTTCTTGGATATGTGCATTAGGTGCACCATTTTGCAAAAAAAGTGGTATGAAAAATATATTAATATGTGAGCCAGACGTTAGTAATAGTGATGAGCGAATACACTCGATATTCGAGATTTCTCGAGCATGCTCGGGTGTCCTCCGAGTATTTTTTAGTGCTCGGAGATTTAGTTTTTCTTGCCGCAGCTGAATTATTTACATCTGTTAGCCAGCATAAGTACATGTGGGGATTCCCTAGCAACCAGGCAACCCCCACATGTACTTATGCTGGCTAACAGATGTAAATCATTCAGCTGCGGCAAGAAAAACTAAAACTCTGAGCACTAAAAAATACTCGGAGGACCCCCGAGCATGCTTGAGAAATCTCGAGTAACGAGTATATTCACTCATCACTAGTAAGTAATACCAATTATTCTAGAACTATTTTCGTGGTTCCTGATTCACTCTGCAGTAGAATTGTTACTTTAAATGTAGTTGTAATTGTCAACAATATGAGTAAGAAAAGCAAAGATAAAAAAGAAAAATAAGAAAAATTATCTGGTTGTGAAATTGTAAATTAATGCAAGTTAAACTTATAATATAAACTGAAAGAATGGAGATGGAAAGAGAAAAACTACAAGTGAATGAAGACATTTAAATATAAGTTAAAAGATTTAGTAATTTTCTACTTGAAGCTAAAGAGCTAAAGACAGACAGAATTGTATAATCTGACTTAAAATATTATCAATTATTGAGAACAAAAAGTTTCTTTGTTGTATTACTTTGCTCTATCATGTGGATAACTGTTTTTAAGAATCCAAAAGAATAAAAGAATACATAATTTTCTAAAACATTATTCTAAGACTATATACACTCACCGGCCACTTTATTAGGTACACCTGTCCAACTTCTTGTTAACACTTAATTTCTAATCAGCCAATCACATGGCGGCAACTCAGTGCATTTAGGCATGTAGACATGGTCAAGACAATCTCCTGCAGTTCAAACCGAGCATCAGTATGGGGAAGAAAGGTGATTTGAGTGACTTTGAACGTGGCATGGTTGTTGGTGCCAGAAGGGCTGGTCTGAGTATTTCAGAAACTGCTGATCTACTGGGAGTTTCACGCACAACCATCTCTAGGGTTTACAGAGAATGGTCCGAAAAAGAAAAAAAATCCAGTGAGCGGCAGTTCTGTGGGCGGAAATGCCTTGTTGATGCCAGAGGTCAGAGGAGAATGGGCAGACTGGTTCGAGCTGATAGAAAGGCAACAGTGACTCAAATCGCCACCCGTTACAACCAAGGTAGGCCTAAGAGCATCTCTGAACGCACAGTGCGTCGAACTTTGAGGCAGATGGGCTACAGCAGCAGAAGACCACACCGGGTACCACTCCTTTCAGCTAAGAACAGGAAACTGAGGCTACAATTTGTACAAGCTCATCGAAATTGGACAGTAGAAGATTGGAAAAACGTTGCTTGGTCTGATGAGTCTCGATTTCTGCTGCGACATTCGGATGGTAGGGTCAGAATTTGGCGTAAACAACATGAAAGCATGGATCCATCCTGCCTTGTATGGAGCATCTTTGGGATGTGCAGCCGACAAATCTGCGGCAACTGTGTGATGCCATCATGTCAATATGGACCAAAATCTCTGAGGAATGCTTCCAGCACCATGTTGAATCTATGCCACGAAGAATTGAGGCAGTTCTGAAGGCAAAAGGGGGTCCAACCCGTTACTAGCATGGTGTACCTAATAAAGTGGCCGGTGAGTGTATGCATACTGTATATATGTATACACATACATATTATGTATTGCATATGTGCATATATACAGTGCCTTGTAAAAGTATTCGGTTCCCTGGAACTTTTCATCCTTTTCCCACATTTCATGCTTCAAACATAAAGATACCAAATGTAAATTTTGGTGAAGAATCTACAACAAGTGGAACACAATTGTGAAGTTGAACGAAATTTATTGATTATTTTAAATTTTTGTGGAAATTCAAAAACTGAAAAGTGGGGCGTGCAATATTATTTGGCCCCTTTACTTTCAGTGCAGCAAACTCACTCCAGAAGTTCATTGTGGGTCTCTGAATGATCCAATGTTGTCCTAAATGCCTAATGATGATAAATAGAATCCACCTGTGTGTAATCAAGTCTCCTTATAAATGCACCTGCTCTGTGATAGTCTCAGAGTTCTGTTTGAAGCACAGAGAGCATCATGAAGACCAAGGATCAAAACAGGCAGGTCCATGATACTGTTATGGAGAAGTTTAAAGCTGGATTTGGATACAAAATGATTTCCAAAACTTTAAACATCCCAAGAAGCACTGTGCAAGCGATCATATTGAAATGGAAGGAGTATGATACCACTGCAAATCTACCAAGACCCGGCTGTCCCTATAAACTTTCATTTCAAGCAAGGAGAAGATTGATCAGAGATGCAGTCAAGAGGCCCATGATCACTCTGGATGAACTGCAGAGATCTACAGCTGAGGTGGGACAGTCTGTCCATAGAACAACAATCAGTCATACACTGCATAAATCTGGACTTTATGGAAGAGTGGCAAGAAGAAAGCCATGTCTAAAAGATATCAACAAAAAGTGTTGTTTAAAGTTTGCAACAAGCCACCTGGGAGACACACCAAACATGTGGAAGAAGGTGCTTTGGTCGGATGAAACCAAAATCGAACTTTTTGGCAACAATGCCAAATGATATGTTTGGCGTAAAGTCAACACAGCTCATCACCCTGATCACACCATCCCCACTGTCAAACATGGTGGTGGCAGCATCATGGTTTGGGCCTGCTTTTCTTCAGCAGGGAAAGGCAAGATGATTAAAATTGATGGGAAGATGGATAGAGCCTAATACAGGACCATTCTTGAAGAAAACCTGTTGAAGACTGCAAAAAACCTGAGACTGGGACAGAGATTTGTCTTCCAAAAAGACAATGATCCCAAACATAAAGCAAAATCTACAATGGAATGGTTCACAAATAAACGTATCCGGGTGTTAGAATGGCCAAGTCAAGGTCGAATCCAATCAAAAATCTGTGGAAAGAGCTGAAAACTGCTGTTCACAAACGATCTCCATCAAACCTCACTGAGCTCGAGCCAAGGAAGAATGGGCAAGAATTTCAGTCTCTCGATGTACAAAACTGATAGAGATATACCCCAAGTAACTTGCAGCTGTAATCGCAGCAAAAAGTGGCGCAACAAAGTATTAAGTTAAAGGGGCCAAGTAATATTGCACACCCCACTTTTCAGTTTTTGAATTTCCACAAAAATTTTAAAAAAGCAATACATTTCGTTCAACTTCACAATTGTGTTCCACTTGTTGTTCATTCTTCACCCAATATTTACATTTGGTATCTTTATGTTTGAAGCATGATATGTGGGAAAAGGTTGAAAAGTTCCAGGCAGCCGAATACTTTTGCAAGGCACTGTATATACACATGCAGTGGGTACAGAATGTATTCAGACCGCTTTAATTTTTTCACTCTTTTTCATTTCAGCCATTTGGTAAATTCAAAAAAGTTCATTTTTTCTCATTAATGTACATTCTGCGCCCAATCTTGACCGAAAAAAACAGAAATGTTGACATTTTTGCAAACTTATTAAAAAAGGAAAACTGAAATATCACATGGTCATAAGTATTCAGACCCTTTGCTTAGTATTGAGTAGAAGCACCCTTTTGAGCTAGTACAGCCATGAATCTTCTTGGTAATAATGCAACAAGTTTTTTACACCTAGATTTGGGGATCCTCTGCCATTCTTCTTTGCAGATCCTCTCCAGTTCCATCAAGTTGGATGATGAACGTTGGTGGACAGCAATTTTCAGGTCTCCCCAGAGATGTTCCATTGGGTTTAGGTCAGGGCTCTGTCTGGGTCAGTCAAGAATGGTCACAAAGTTGTTCTGAAGCCACTCGTTTGTTATTTTATCTGTGTGGTTAGGGTCATTGTCTTTTTGGAAGGTGAACCTTTAACCAAGTCTGAGGTCCAGAGCACTCTGGAAGAGGTTTTCATCCAGGATATCTCTGTACTTGGCCGCATTCATGTTTTCCTCAATTGCAACCAGTCATGTCCTTGCAGCTTAAAAACACCCCATAGCATGTTGCTGCCACCACCATGTTTCACTGTTGGGATTGTATTGGCAGATAATAAGCTGTGCCTGGTTTACTACACACATACAACTTAGAATTATCACCAAATAGGTCTATCTTTGACTCATCAGACCAAAGAATCTTATTTCTCATAGTCTGTGAGTCCTTTGTGTGTTTTTTTTTTAGCAATCTCTATGTGGGCTTTCATATGATTTGCACTGAGGAGAGGCTTCTGCAGCGCCCCAGAGTCCTGGTCGTTGCAGTATTGTGGCTCCGCCGCTAAGGGGAGTGATGGTACATCCGATGGCTCTAAAGGAGTTCACCTGACCAGGTATCACAGTCACACATTATACTTCACACTCCGGCCACCAGGGGGAGCAAAAGGTTCTATGTATTAGGCCACTCCTCACACTCTGGTAAAACTGGGGGTTGGATAGGAAGTTAAGGAGAAGCTGACTGGGTTTTTCCCAGGTAACATCTAGTGAGAGCAGAGGTTGCTTGGGAGGACTCAGGGAGGTCCCTGTCAGGGGTGGGATCCTGACAGTGGCCTAGCACAGGACAGATCGTTACGGAGCCGTGCCTGCACCTCATTGCGGAAGCATCTTAAGAAAGGACACAAAGCGAAGTATATTGTGGAGAAGTGAGAAACAAGATCACAGCACAAAGGCGATAGAACCAGAAGGAGTCGAGCCCCGAGATTGACAACATCCTTCTGAGGCGCGTAGCCGGCGGCCAGAACGCCAAGGATGTAATAGACTCTATGCATTACTTTGAACTACAGCAGGGCAGTTAACTCTAGGTTGGCTGTCTCACCTTTTCACCTAATGAAGACAACAGAGGCAACTGTGGGAGAGGGGCATCTCTATGGTCCCTATAAAATAACTCCAGGCCTACCCCATCATACGGGTGCATCCTATCCATATCATCTGGGGGAGGGAGAGAAAGAACAGAAACATACACGACAGTTGTGACGACTATCCCGTGGTGCTCAGCAGGGAAGTAATACAACACCCAGGTGCTAGTAGGTAGGCTACTGATTTCCACCTGCAAAGGGAACTCTGGGTGTGCCTTCGGACCGGCCGGTCTCAGCCAGCCCTGTTAGCAGTGCTCTGGATTGCGGATGCCGAAGCCTTCAGTAAAAAGGTAAAGAGACTGCAACCCTGTGTCCTCGTTATTTACTGCGACCTACATCGTCACCTACATCTTTAATTGGGCGCCCCTTAGCAGGGCCACGGACCGGGTCAGGCCACCGTGACATACCCAGAACCGAGAGACCCGGTACCGAGTACCCCACTGCCCTGCGTTTAGGGGCCGCTCCACTTCCGTTGGCCAACTCTGCCATACAGGCCCCACTGGTGGAGGGCTGCAGTGATAGTTGACTTTGTGGAACTGTCTTCCATCTCCCTACTGCTTCTCTGGAGCTCAGCCACAGTGATCTTTGGGTTCTTCTTTACCTCTCTCACCAAGGCTCTTCTCCCACGATTGCTCAGCTTGGCTGGATGGCCAGGTCTAGGAAGACTTCTGTGGTCCCAAACTTCTTCCATTTAAGAAATGTGGAGGCCACTGTGCTCTTAGGAACCTTGAGTACTGCAAAAACTCTTTTGTAACCTTGGCCAGATCTGTGCATTGCCACAATTCTGTCTCTGAGCTCCTTGGCCAGTTCCTTTAACCTCTTGATTATCATTTGGTCTGACATGCACTGTGAGCTATGAGGTCTTATAGAGACAGGTGTGCCTTTACAAATCAAGTCCTATCAATTTACTTAAACCCAGCTGGACTCCAATGAAGGAGTAGAACCATGTCAAGGAGGATCACATGGAAATGGACAGCATGTGACTTCAATATGAATGTCTGAGCAAAGGGTCTGAATACTTATGACCATGTGATATTTAACCTTTTCTTTTTTTAATAAATTTGCAAAAAAAATCTACATTTCTGCTTTTTCAGTCAAGATGGGATGCAGAGTGTACATTCTTGAGAAAAAAAAATGAACTTTTTTGAATTTACCAAATGGCTGCAATGAAACAAAGAATGAAAAATGTAAAGGGGTCTGAATACTTCCCATACCCACTGTATACAGTATATATACTCTATATGTATATTTATATAGAGATAAAGATATATAATATATATACTGTTTAGATATATTTAGATATACTGTATATGTCCAACCCCAAAACCCAAATTCCCAAAATGTTGTGACACTATATATATTTTAAAAAAAGTGAGAATGATTTGGACTATAGCCATATTTCATTTAGAACATAGAATACATATCAGAAGTTAAATGTTAGATATTTTTTTCATTTAATTTGAAAATAAATCATTTATAAAGTGATGGCAGTAACACATCTTAAGTAAAGTTAGGACAGGACCATGTCCACCACTTTGAAGCATCCCCTATTCTTTTTCACAACATTCTGTAAAGCTTTCGGAGAGGAAGGTTATCCAGTTTTTGTCTGTTGTAAGATTTTAGTTGCTTAACAATTCTGAGTCTTCTTTTTTTGTTTCATAACTTGTCACATATTTTCTATTGGTGAAAATTCTGACATTTTTTGCCAGTTCAATATTCCTGCAACTAAAAATGCATACTACAGTTTTCTAAATTGGGCCAGAAGGCAATTACCAATGCCCTTAGCAAACTATACTTGCTAGCGATATTCGGCTTCCATGAATAAGATATCCTATAGCCTAGTGTGCATATCAGAGGAATCGTGGAGGAACCTTTTGATGCTAAGTGGGAAAAGTGAAGAGAGCAGCACTTCCACATATGAAATAAAAGCACTATTTTATTTCTTTAAATTGTAAAATCCAACATACAAAGATAAAACAAGTATGTGTTTCCGGAATCCAAGACGCCCTTAATCATAGCATACGCTATGCTACGATTAAGGGCTTCTGGGACGCTAGAAACAGTTCTGTTTTTTATCTTTGAATGTTGGGTTTTACAGTTTAAAGAAATAAAATATTTTTTTTCTTCTTTGGAAGTGCTGCTCTCTTCACTTTTCCCATTGTTGCTGAGCCACACCAGCTGGAGCTGCGGCACACTCCAGTTTCTGTCCAATGGACTTTCAAACAACAAAGCGTTGTAAGCTTTGATACTTTTTTCTTTTGATGCTAACTCAGTATTTATCTTCACAATATGTAATAACAACAGCACCAAGCAATTGTAATAAAGAAAACAATGATTTTGTTTTGCCATAAGTTCAACATTTCAGACACAGCTCACTGTAACCTTCAGATATGTCCACACGTACATGTTATTGAATTTGGATAGGGAGTTTATTTTCTCACAAAACAAATTCAATATGATATTTTGTTTTTGACATACTAGCAAAACTCACAAAAGACTGCAGCCTACATCACAATCATACAGTGCCTTCACATCTAACAAAGACCATCTTGCACAGTGTATCACAAAAAAATGTTGCTATGATCTCTCTGATACAAAGAGCACACAAAAGGATTCTTGCACTTCATTCCTTAGCACACAGACAGACAGCAGCAGAGACATGGAACATATTATAAGACCAGTACTGAGCAGTGTAGCTGTAAAACAAGATCTAGCTTGAGTTAAAAGACTTGTTAGAAAGCTCAGAATAATCTTACTCTTCTTCTCATTGTCTATCTCTGCTTGTTTTCTCACTCTGATCCTCACTCCACCTTCTTCCCCTCATCTACAAAATGTATAATAGGAGGTATAACCTGACACCTCACTGTGAGAGCAGTTTATTTAGTCTGGAGTAAGATGGACTTGAGCTGTTTTTTCAGTGGATGGTGAGTTGAGGTGAATGGGGAGGGACATGTGGTTTATAAGTGAAGAAAGAAGCAGAATTCTTTGCTAAGATATGTTACAAAGTTTCTTACTTTCACCTGTAAAAATTGCATTTTGCAAAGTTTGTTGAAACTACTTTTCTCGTTTAATGATTTAAATTGTGTTTTTTTCTGTTATTTTTAATATAAATGTTATGCTGTTTATGGCCAATTTAATATAGATGAATAGACAGTGTTAGAGAAATGTACTAAAGAAGGGATGGTAAAAGCATATGTGAACTACAGATTGTGGAATTCATGTTTTCTTATATTATTAATTATGCATAGTTTGTCACTATTTTATTTTTCTTTGTCACAGGAGATACATATTTTGTAATTCTTTTCATGTACTATCTTTATTTTTTTCAGGTTATTGAGTGCATCACACAAGGACGCGTCCTAGAGAGACCTCGAGTGGCTCCAAAAGAAATCTTTGACATTATGCTGGGGTGCTGGCAAAGAGAACCACAGCTACGGTTAAATATCAAAGAAATCTATAAGATTCTTCAAGTCCTAGGGAAGGCTTCTCCAATTTACTTGGACATTCTGGGCTAGCAAAGCAGCTTCTTAAATTGTCCCACCCTGGTTTACCCTCATCTTCCCTTATCCTGCTTTTCCAAGAAAATGTCTTCATTTGGAAAAAAAAGTCAAAAAAACAAACAAAAAACCCAACAAAAAAAACTTAAGTGCCTGCAACACATTATAACACAGAAGAAAGCCTGTAAGAGCAGATTAATTTTGTACATCTTCCACTAATACAACAGAGAAGGAAGTCTCTGCTATTACAGACTAATTGTACGTAAAAAATTAAGGAATTTGGGGAGTAACTTATTCCATCGGAGATGTGGTCGTCCTTTTGCTCCTGTTCAACCAGTGTGCACAGCTCAGTACTTAACTAAATGCATAAAGACAATCCTGTTCTGAAACTCCACGGTGGCATCAAGCCTTAAGATGACATAGTCAATGGAGCATTTTACCTTTGTTGCATACACAGTGATGGACTGCAGCAACCTAATGTGTTATCTCCCTTATAGAAGTATGGAAATTTGATGATCTGCTTGTATACTCATGAAAGAAACAGCAACAAACTGCATCTGAAATGAGGAAGGAAGAGCAATTTAGCCATTTTTTGGAAGCTGTACATTTACCTACTGTTCTACGAAACCTCTAAATTTATGAACAATTTTTGTAATCTGTTAACTCCAAAATGTATAGGATTTCTGATTTCTGGAAAATTAATTGGTACCTACGGGTAAAACAGATTCTTTGTTTATTTCAGATCAGTTTTTTATAAATATTTTTTTTGTTATCTCTAGAGAAAAAAAGTGGCATTTGACCACTGTAAGGGAAAACAACAACCATTGTGATTTTAGTTTTAAATGTCATTTTGATCTCCTTATACCTGTAACTGGTATTACAAATGGTATAAAAATTTTACACAAGTACGCAAATATAGAAATTTAGTCATGGGAAAAGTCAAGTAAGGAAAGGATAGTTTTTGTGTCATTGTCCTTCCTACTTTTGCTGTTTTGGGGGATGTCTTTGTTTTAATGTAGTGTGTCTCAGGTCTGAATTACAGTTCTATGGGAGTTTTCAGTGACCCCACATTCATGTTAAATTCATAATGATAGAAGTATCCTGTTAATATGAGGACAGATTTATTTTCATAAAAGAAAAAATCTAGAGAAATAAGCTTAAATGTCTTTATTATTATTTATGTAAACATAGAGGAGGACATTTTAATGAGGGATACGTACATGCCACCATCCCATTTTCAGTCTAAAATCCCAGAAGAATTTTTTTAACAATGTATGTAGGATAATCGTAACTGAGCTGATGTAAAATAACATTTCCATAGTCAAAGTAATTTCACTTTATGCATCATGGTTTTTTTCTTAATATGCTACAATATACATATATCTTATTTAATCCATTGACTTGATATGAGGATAGGATGGAAACCAGACTGGATTACGACTCAAACCATTCCACTACAAACTGAAATCACTTTCCATGATTATACCAAAAACCCAGAAAGGAGCAAAGTATCAGGCGTGGAAACAGCTCATCCCAGCATAGTTGGATTAAAAGTTGGATTAAAATGTTGGAGTCGTCAAGGAAAAATAAAAGTTTGAATTGCAATGTAAAAATAAATAAATTTGTCAAATTAAAATTCATAAGCTATGGATATACCAATTGCTTTCTCAAAAATTATCTCTTTTTTCATGTGGATATAATCATTGAAGATACTGGAAGCACCGGACTTTGTAAAACCCCTGACGTACATGATATTGAAAAACAGGAGAAATATTAGATACTTCCTTATTCACCCTGTTTGGATGAGACCTTATGTGAGAAACCTGACATGATGGATGTAGAGACGAATGAACAAAATGAAGCAAACAAGAAAAGAGACTAACTCCTAAGACTTTGGTGAAAAGGGATTGGAACTGATGCCCTTCAGCCTGCGTATTGTGTATATGTCATGATAAGCTTTGGAATCCAAGGGAAAACAAGAACAGATTTATAAAGGAGAGGTCGAAAATGGTCTTTGAATACTTTCTCTCCAAAATTGAGCAGTTATTGAAAAAGACAATGGGACCATCAATACTCATAGTACAGATGAGGAGAGTCCGTGGGAGGGGCATGACCATTCTCTAAACATTTAGTTGACGCATATTAACATTATCACTTTGGAAAAGAACAAACTAACTGCAAAAATTCAGCATGGATTCTGGTTCAGAAGCTGGCATGGTAAAATAGGCCTGCAAATACCAAGTACATGTCTATTACTGGAATATTTTGCTATAACATTCTTTTCATCCATGCTTGTTGTTTGAGCAACAGCGGGTGCATAATTGTATAGTATGCTGGCTGTTTCTTTATTTTTCATTTGAGAGCTATTTCCTTGACCTTTCATGACATTTATGTCTGTGTTTTGTAGTCCTATAAAAACAACATAGAAATCACTGTGCCGCTTATGTAAATATCTAGTTTCTATTACTTGTACATAGTTTATATATATATATATATATATATATATATATATATATATATATATATATATATATATATTAGACAAAGAACAAAAAGAAAGCAAACACATAAGGACAGATTGATCATCCTCAAATGACAACTCTTTCTCAACTTAGCAGAAGACTTCAGCAACATTTCCACAGTCATTTATGACTGTTGATCTCCTAATATAAGGGCACATTCATTAATTAACCTACAGAATGTATCATTTCTACATTTATCTTGCCATCTCATAATTATATAGACAATAGGGTGTTCTCTCTAGTGTTCTCTCTAGTTCTCTGTTCTACAGCCTATGATAGGCTCGGAATGGTTATGTTTTATTTACATTTTCTGAAGTACGTCCATGGTAATTACAGCTTTGTACTTTGAAGCTTTCCAGTCCAAATGTAATATCTGTAAAAGAGCCTCCACCTACTGCATGGAAATTTGGCACTGGTATCTTCTTATGTGGCACAGGCCCTCAGCTTCCCCAAGTAGGACCCATGTGAAGCTGTTACTTGTGGTACGCCATTGCTTGGATTTACATGCTGCACTATGTTCACATGTCTAGTATTCATCCGTTAGAACTGATCCGGCAGTAATTCGTTGCCAAAAAATTGTACAGAGAAAAAACAGATTTTAACTGGATCTTTTTTAATATTGATGTCTATGGAAAGCGGATCTGTTATTTAGCCATCCATTTTTCCTCTATTTGAAAATGATCCATTTTTTTGTTTACTATATCAGTTTCAAATGGAAGGAAATGGATGGCTATTTTAATAGATCCTTTTTCTGCAAACCTCGAGGTTAAAAAAAAACTAATCCCGGTTTTCATCATTTTTTTTTTTTAGTCAGGCAAAAAAAAAGTTGTGCCTGCATTACCTTTTTTTCAACAGACTGCTCCTGGATCTGTTCTAATGGAAGGCTACTGGACCTGTGACCACAGCCTTTGGCTTCTTTCTAGGTTTACCCTACCTATCAAATCCTTCTAGGACTCTTTAGTGCAAGGCTAGCCTGGTATTTAGTTACTCAGCAATGAAAAATTGTGGAAAGCTTGTCACTACTCTCGTGACATCCAACTCTTTATCTTTTACTACTGTATCACTGGACTTTTGAAACTTGATTTTAGAATTTTAAAACAAAACTTCTCTGACAGTCATCAGATATAACTTGGCCCTTTATCATACATTGTACATCTTTTTTTTTTATTTGTTGAGGTTGCAGTGATGGCTTTTTATGTTTGTTTTTTTCTCTTTTTTAACACCCTATACAATACAATGATGTGACATACAGCATTAGGATTGCCCAAATCTTTCTCATACAGTATATAACGATGGAAAAATGATTTATATGCTGTACGATATCATTAAGTATTAATTATTATTGCATTTTATTCTATATAATAGTTTATTTATTCAAACCATGAGTGGTATATAAATGATATATTCCATAACTGGTTGGCACAGTATTACCCAACAATTAATTATAATGCGGGAAACAGGTACTTGTATAGATGATTAAATCTGTTCTTGATTTGCTCCTTGATAATTTTAGCAATGAAAATGTAAATTTTAAGGTTGATGAGCAAATGTAAGACTCAATTATCTTGAAGAGCACAGACACAGCCCAACTCTTAACTATCTCATCTTGTCTGATGCTAAAACTGGCAAAGGCAAAGTCAATTGTCTTCGACACACTGAGCTGCAGCATCTCGATGACAAATCTCCTTACTGTTAAGGTATTGAAATAAGCTGAATCCCAAAGACTGCAAACAGGTTGGGACTCGAAATAGGGAAAAATTGGCACAAATTCATTCCAAACATAAAGCAGAATTGCATGTTCATTTCCTGCTGACTGGGTGGAATTGACTCTTGTATTACGACTTCAGAAGATCTTTCTCCCCAAGTAATTTTTGTACAGAAGACACTAACATCCAAGTTAACCTCCAAGCAGTGAGTTTTATAGAGACTGATTGTGATGCATACGTCAATGTACATCTCTTGGCACAGTAAATCCCAGTTGAAACCCACCATATCTATGTCCTGTTCTGTTTACCTTTTTTCCCCCTCTTGAGTTTCTGTACGCGGGAGGAAGAACCTAGTTTGTAAAAGGGATATGCCGCTTGCTCTTTGTGGACTCGGCATCCTGTACTTGTGACCATTCTCAGACAAGCACAGCTGCAAATATAGGCAACATGCCAATCTGATGGTAGATGTGGCCTACAAGTTCTCTAGGGGAGATGTACATAAAGGGAACAAGATAGCTAGCAAGCAGAGAACATCCTACCTGGCTGATTACAAAACTTGATGGAATGAAGCCATGCTAAATACAGATTTTTAAATTATTTTCATGGAGATATGTATTATTTATATTTATTTAAAGTATTCATTGATACAGTATTGTGAGTAGTGATTATAAGTGTTGTGAAAGTAGACTGTGGACCAAACAGTATTTTACAGCCAGTACCCTGCCAGAGCGGCATTAAAGTTATATTGTATACTCATGCTTCTATCCAATCATTCATAATTCAAGAGAAAGAAATGCAGAACACAGAGAAGCTCAATAAAATATATACATTCTATTTAGGTCTCATTAAAAGGTATATATAAATGGATAGAAGGTAAAAAATGGCAAAAATACACAGACATGTGAAAGCAATGGTGGGTGAACCATAAAAATGATGTACTGTGTACATATAAATATCAAATACAGAAATTTGTATGATGCAATATAAGGCTAGGGAACCACAAAAAGGTGCATATATTATTAAAACAAAAATGCCCAAATGAATCATAATAAAGCACACAGGAAATGGTAGAGACCACTGTGAACTGAGTAAAATCCCCCCGATGCATAGCATATTCCTCAATTATAAAAACTTGATTCCAGCTCACCCAGTTGCTCTATGCTCATCCTCCTGGGGCTCAGACTCCGGCCTCGCCCTGGCCTCACATCAAGGATAATAGAAAAATTGGAGTCCGGCTCAACAGGACTGCACTAAGTTATGAGTAAGACTGCTTACTGCAGTCGAAACACGTCAAATGGGTCAGGTCGACCATGTAAATTTTTCTTTTGCATGCACCATATTTTCTTTTGAAAAATAAAAGAAAAGGAAAATCCAGTCCTGTTGAACCGGACTCCTATTTTTTTTTATATTCCACAATTGCCATGAATAAGCGTAAGAGCAGTAAAATGCCTCGGCTGCCATACACCTGATGTGCATTTCACAGATGCTTTGTCAGGGGTGGGATGAAGTAATTATAGCCTTGGGCCAGCGTTTGTAGGTTTCTCTATCCAATCATTCAGCATCACTGCTAAAGGAAATGTAACAGAGAAATAACAAAATGGTATAGACTCTGCATTATTTGCAAACACTAACCTCAATATAGTTACTACAGGAAAGAGAGGACTGGAAAATGGGAAAAAATAAAACATGAACGACCAGAAATGTTAAAAGGGATCCCCTTAAGAAGTGATTGCATATCACTAGGGCTTGCCAACACTCCACAATTAACTGGGTTTGATTTTGAGACGTGTGGACTAAGATCTGAAGAAGCTTTTTACCTTGCCTAGCGGCTCTTGTTCCCATGTTGCACAAGGAACTGCAGCATGGCTTCATTCAAGTCAATGTGGCTCTGATGCACTTCCATGCACAGTAGGTGGGAAAGAGAAGCTCTGTGGAGGAAAAAATGAAGAAGGAGGTGCAATGTTTAACCAGCACTATGGATTCTTCCTTAGATTGGTGAAGGATATGCAACTAGTGATGAGCTAGTGTACTCGTTGCTCAGGTTTGTCCGAGCACGCTCGGGTGTCCTCCAAGTATTTGTGTGTGCTTGGAGATTAAGTTTTTGTTGACGCAGCAGCATGATTTACACCAGCTAACCAGCCTGAGTACATGTGGGGGTTGTCTGGTTGCTAGGGAATCTCCACATGTAATCAAGCTGTCTAGTAGCTGTAAATCATGCAGCTGCGGAGAGGAAAACTAAATCTCCGAGCACTAACAAATATTCAATCACCCGAGCATGTTCGGGGAAGCCCAAGTAACGAGTATACTCACTCATCACTATATGCAACCTTTACGTCACAAGCTCTTCTCCTTGAACTATTTGAAGCACGAGTCAATGCATTATAAACAGCAGGAGGACATATTGTGATAAGGAATGACTTTTTGTAACTGATGGTTCATTAAAGAACAGAATACGTACTGATAAAATATATTCACTTTCCCCTACTTGAAAACTACTAAGACTGATTATATTTTTCCAGAAGATGTTGGATAGAATAGAACAGACATTCATGGCAGATTTCACATCAGTGCACATTTGCCAATAGAAAAATGTTTAGAATTGAGAGTCCTCAGTGGTTGATACCTTTTGAACCACTGAGGACTCTCAATTCTAAACATTTTTCTATCTACTGGCTAACACGGTACCAAGATATATATCTTTCCTGTATCATTTGCCAATAGTCAGTAAAACCAAACATCTGTTAGTGAAATCTCATGGCGTGATAATGCTGCAGCTCGTCCACCATCAGAGTGGCCATCCCTACCCGTTGCAGGATGCAATATCCTGTTTATTTTACTATTTGTTTAGGTATTCTAGAATGCCATGGCGTTAATGGAATGCATAAATAAATGATGACATAGGCTAAGAGCATTGTGGAAATAAAAAACAAAGGTGCAATAGAGATTTCACTGGAATAGTGTCTATTTGTTCCAGACAATTAACTACCAAATATAAAGCGCTAGAGGTCTCATCTCCGAAGCAATCAGCACTGTATTGGCGTTAGTAGTTATATTTGGCAAATCAAATTGCTCGTCTCTTGTATTATTAATGTCATAAACTAGTCTGTGTAAATCACAGATTTTGTTTTCATTTAATAGACCTATATTTCATTGTGTTTCTCCATTATAACCCTTGTCCGTGCTCGTTCAGATTATTTGTTGCATAGACATTATTTTGCATATGTTGTTTTACATCATTGCACCTTTCAGCAGATTCATGCTGCCCTAACCATCGGCAGCATGAAATACTAAAAAAAACTTTCATTACAATGAACTAAGATTTGCCCTCAAACACTACAGTGTTTTAAAAAAAACAGTAGTTAAAAAAGTCCAGGCACCTACAGAAGTATTTTATTTATTTATTTCTTATCCATTGAATGACTCTAATTTAGAGTCTCCCCATCTGGCTGTCAGGTGGGAAGAACTGTTAGCAGCAAATACCTACAATTAGAAATGTAGCATAGTTCTTCTAATTAACCATGTCATTTACCCCATGTGCAGGGCATTGCAGTAGCTTAGATATCCATGGTTATGACCATTCATATAGTGATGGCTGTTAGTAGTAGTAACTATGCATACCTAAGTTACTGCAATACCCTACACATGGGGCAAGCATATCAGAAGAACTATACAATGTTAATAATAGGTGGAATTTGCTAATAATAATACTACTACACCTACTACATATTGGGATAGGATTTTGGAGATGGGAGTACCCCTTTAATGTTATGGTTTATATTTCTGTCTTGTGGGTTGTATGATGGTCATTGGATTTAATGTCCCTTCAAATTACAATGATAGATACTACTCCTGTGAAATCACTTATCTAGGGTACAAGTGGATGAGCTCTTACAATAATGTTGCAAGCTTTTGGTTGGATGGCTGTGGAAAATATATAGGATTTTTCTTTGAAATACAGGCCTGAATATTTATTCAGTTGCGATGATTATCAATTATGTGACCATAATCAGCAACAAAAAATTTGGAATTGATGGCACAGGATAGTGGAACATTTAAGAAAAAATGAGGCTGCAGTACATCGCTAAGCAAATTCTGTACCTCTCCTCTGTGTTTATTGTGATCCTCATGGGCTTTAAAGGGGTTTTCCAAGACTGAATTGTTTTTTTACTTAAAAAAACTAAAAGGCAAGTAGATGCTAACAATTTAGCAATTACCTGCCTGTTCTATCCAGCTGCAGCTCAGATCAGTCACTGACCACTCCTGCTGGCGATTCAGCTGCTCCACCTCAACAGAAGAACTATTCTTCTTCCAAGTTGTTCTGTTGACAGGATGTCACTGCCGATGTCATGCTGATTGACATCTGGCTTTCCGGCAGTTATGCAGCGAGGAACCGGCTGTCAATCTGCATGACATTAGCTCTGTCAACAGAGCAGAGTGGAAGAGAAGCTGTTGCTTTGTCAATGTGACATCGGCAGAAGCTGCAGAATCCTCGGCAGGAGCTGTCAGAGATCTTTCTGGGCAGAACATGCAGGTAGTTAGCAACTATCTGACTGTTATTTCTTAAGCACACAGTTAAAAATTAATATTATCCTAGATAATCCCCTTAAGCGAAAGCGTCTAGGCATATAATCATTTAAAAAGTTATACGCTTTGAATATTTTTTTAGAATGGTTCATTCATCATGAGATGATTACAAGGTTTTCTGCTGCTGTTACCCCCAATAATTAGCTGAGATCTGAGGGGCAAACTGATAGCATGGGTTCAATGATCCCACAGTACTGCCAGAGGGCGACTGGAACAATCCATATTACATCGAATTACCTCTACCTCCCATTGAAAGAATATGATAACATTTAGCTGGCATTCTTTCACTATGGTTGTTTTTACTTTAATTATTGAGTTAGTTTGCCAATACTCTAAAATCTTTTATGTTTGGCTGTCAAGTTTGCCGTTCTGTAAATCACAGTACACATTTCTGTGTATTTATTCAGTATTTTATAACACATCATAATGAAATGTGAGATTTACAAGCAGAACATTCCTGGTTAATATACATTTGCTGAAACCTGAAATTCCACAGCAATTTATTTCTCTGTGATAGAAAAGACACTAGTTCTAGTATCAGCACCATGGACAGCGGACTCTCTTCTGACAGCTTTTCATGGGGCAGATTAGTAGAGGGTTTTATAAAATGCCTCTAAGGTTCCACATAGTTATCAATGAAATTCACAGAAAGGTGATGGTGGATACATCAGTATTACCCCTAATATGTTGATGCACAGACACAATTTGGTGGCACATGGAAAGCTTTCACCTCTAGAGCGTGGCGTAATAGGATCTTACGGTGATCTGGACATTATCTGGACGCATGGCCACTATGATATAGTAAAGTCATAGTCATAATCACATTTATTCATGCAAAAATCCAGTCCAATTTATTTATCTATTTCCACCCTTCTATCTATATATCTATCTACCATATTTATCTATCTATCATCCATCCTTTTCTCTATCAATCTATCCATTCATCCATCATCTATTTTTATCTATCTATCTATCCCATATCTCTATCATCTATCTATCTATCTATCTACCCCATATCTATCTATCTATCTATCTAGAAGTAAAAAAAACAGAAAGCAGCACTCCAAAAAACTGTTTCAAAATAAGGTGGACTTTATTGGGTCCACATGATGTGGCGACGTTTCGGCTTCCAAAGGCTTTCTCAAGCCTTTCTATCTATCTATTATCTAAACATAGAAAATTGGAACAGCACTTTACCAATAGGTGGGTGCACGCCTCCCAGACAAAATATCCAAGACTTGCCTCAATCCAGACATAGGAAAAAATGCAGGCAGCACTCCATATCTTAAAGGTGAAAAAATGTGGTTTTATTTCAAACCCATATGCTGTGGCAACGTTTCGGCTTGAAAAAGGCTCATTTGAGACAAAACTTTGCCACAGCATGTGGGTTTGAAATAAAACCACATTTTTTCACCTTTAAGATATGGAGTGCTGCCTGCATTTTTTCCTATATCTATTATCTATCTATCTATCTATCTATCTATCTATCTATCTATCTATCTATCTATCTATCTATCTATCTATCTTTCTATCTATTATCTATCTATTTACCCCATATCTATTTTTCTATCTATCTACCCCATAGCTATCTACCCCATATCTATCTATCTATCTATCTATCTATCTATCTATCTATCTATCTATCTATCTATCTATCTACCCCATATCTATCTATCTATCTATCTATCTATCTATCTACCCCATATCTATCTATCTATCTATCTATCTATCTATCTATCTATCTATCTATCTACCCCATATCTATCTATCTACCCCTTATCTATCTATCTATCTATCTATCCATCTATCTATCCCATATCTATCTATCTATCTATCTATCTATCTATCTATCTATCTATCTATCTATCTATCTATCCCATATCTATCTATCTATCTATATACCCCATATCTATCTATCTATCTATCTATCTATCTATCAGCAAAAAAATTGGAACAGCACAACTCCTATACTTAGCTTCGGGTGCAATGCCCACAGACCACCCGTCCACCGGTCGTCTCCAGTCAATATATTCAAAAAAGCAGGCAGCACTCCATTTTCTTAAAGTATGCAGGATTTTAATGAACCCACATGTCTCTGCTGAGCAGAGACATGTGGGTTCATTAAAATCCTGCATACTTTAAGAAAATGGAGTGCTGCCTGCTTTTTTGAATATATCTATCTAGCTAGCTAGCTATCTATCTACCCCATATCTATCTATCTACCCCCTATCTATCTATCTATCTATCTATCTATCTATCTATCTATCTCCCCCATATCTATCTATCTATCTAGATATCTATCTATCTATCCCATATCTATTTATCTATCTATCTATCTATCTATCTATCTATCTATCTATCTATCTATCTATCTATATCTCTCTATCCGCCTGTGTATACTGTTTTTTTAAGCAAGTACATGATTCACCATTCCACTTTGCAATTCATCTCCTCAGTGCATCAAAAAGGAAATCTAATTGCTGGCTTTGTATTGTTTCTTGACATACATGCTGTGAGCCACAAAGAGGTGCATGATCTAGAAAAGCAGAACCACACACAATTTTCAAAAGCAGCAATTATAATCATTTTGTTTACTTCAAGTCTCATCTATACTAAAGGTACAGTGATGGAGAAATTATAGCGTCATTACAGCCCACATAAAATCAAGAGTTATTTATTAGTAATATTTATTAGATTACTCAGCAAATAAATAATCATTTTTATTTCCAGGGGATGGGTGAATGGGGCAGAAATAGCAGTGAATGATTTTTGTCTGGTTGTTCTCATCTGCACATAGCACATCTTGTCCCCACTTATCGCTAATGGATGCCTAACATTAAAATCACGTATCTTTAAAATGAATGGTGTGCCATGCAGTGCCGTGCTGTGTTACATAAATGACCTGGATTTAGCGTATGTTATCTGATTATAATTGGCATCCATGTTAGTTATATCTTATTTTACTCTGAATCTGTTCTATGGGCTCCTAGTTTGCAAATCATGTAATAGGCTGAACTCTGATGTCCATTTTAATTTTATTTTTAATTAATGCTTTGTAATGTTTTGCATGCATACACTCTGCATATTAAAGACCTCCTAAGGGATTAGAAAAACATACCTGTTTTTTCTGAAACTGTGTCACACCGAACCTTGAGTTATGCTGCCCCTTCCTGCCCCTTTGTGCTTTACTGGCAGGAGCCAACCATGTTTTTCCAATTCTGGAAACCCCTTTAATATTATCAGACTACTGTATACTACATTAAATAGTAGATTTTTAAAATTATTAACTAATACTTTAGGACTGTGCTGTTAGAAGTCAATGAGACATATACTGGTTAAACCAATAGAAAGAAAGAAAAGATTGTTTTTTTTTAATTTTTTTTATTTGCAATGCAGATCACAAAAGCTAACAAACTCATCTCTGCTACAGATATAACAAAAGTTACAAAACCTACAAGAGACAACATGATCAAAAACCCTGCTGTAACTAAATAAGTAAAAAACAAATGTCCATTTAAATAACTCAGAGTTTTTAGTAATACTGTTTTTGATCAAAAATAGCATAAAAGCCATCCCACCATCGACAAGGTGACTCTGATCGGGACGGTCCTACGCTGTCTAATATTAAAACCTTACCATGTGTCAGAGCTGACCTCAGTGTGTGAATAAGGGCAGACAAAAGGACTGGGCCCAACCAGTGGACACCAGTTTGGAGAAGCCTTCAAATGTAATTTCCAGCTCAGGAGAGGGAGGCCACACCCCGGCTTGCACAGAATGCAAACATACAAAGGAAAAACACAAAAATTGAGCTTGGTTTGAGTTGGCATACATGTGGCACATAAACGCATGTTCACATTGGCCATAAAACATGCAAAACCCCAAGAAACAAAATGAGCAAAAACCCTGCTGTAACTAAATAAGTAAAAAGCAAAAGTGCATTTAAATAACACAGAGTTCATAGTAATACTGTTTTTGATCAAAAATAGCATAAAAGCCATATCACCATCGACAAGGTGACCCTGATCAGGACGGTCCTACACTGTCTAATATTAAAAACCTTACCATGTGTCAGAGTTTTCAAAGTTGCTTGAATTCACAAAACACAGCACTGGCATATCACAGCGGCACAAAAATATTGTAATTTGACATCCAACTTGACATTTGTGAATAGCTTGAGAAATGTTATCTTAAAGGGGATGTCTGTGCATACGTATTTGATGACTTATCTACAGTACAAGTCATCAAAAGCATACTGATGTGGGTCCAACACTCACCAGTCAGCTGAATTTTGCATCTGTGGCAGCCGGATGTAAACACTTTGATCAGAGCTGTGGAGCTCAGATCCATACAAAGTTAATGGCTACTGCTCCCGTTCTTTTGTATAGTACTGTAGTATCTGGCAACGACAAGCATCCAGGCACAGCTGAACTGCCATTGATGACTTATCCTGTATGTACGTCCCTATGCCAGGATAACCGCTTTGATCCTATGATTGGAGACAACCTACTGTGACAAGTCAATGAGATTGTGCATTTTGGGTCTTGATAACCTTTACCACATCTGCACACGTGTAGTTGTCTAGATTCTTCTATGTTACTATTACAAAATCACTATGATACAAAGTCATTCCATAGTAAAAAAAAATCAAGAACTATGCATTCAAAATGCTTTAAATAGATTGCACTCAGTCAGTTGTAGAAAGTAATGCAAAAGTTCTATGTGTCTTCCACATCATGCAGTGTAGAATACAAGAAAAAGCTAAAAAAAAGTGTCACTTTTATTACAATTACATATATAAAAAATGATTTCATTTGACAGAAAACATATAATATGACAAATTCCAGCACGGTTACAACCTAGCTGTGCATATAGTAAGATAGAATATGTATATACAAAGTATCAAGTTTACAAATAACAGACATTGTGGTAAAAAAAAACTAAACGATAAACATGAACCCATTCACATATTATATGGCAAAAAGGCCCTTTTCAATAGTGTAATACAGAAAGCCAAGTCACCACAGATGCATAATCCCCAACTCGCGTTTCGCATATACTGTAATAAACTTCCTCAGGGGGTTAAACGCTTTCATTTTGATTTAATTGCCACATCTGTAAGCTAAGTATGTATCACATTATTCAGTTTGCTGGCAATGGCATTAGAACATACTGAATAAATTGTTAATGAATCACTTAATGATTTCAATGACAATTTTTGCTGCTTATGACTTTAGTACTGTTTCCAGAAGGTTTACAGATGTTGCAGCAACAAAATGCCTTCATCTGAATGAAACAAACTAGTAGCAACATGCTGCTGGGATTTCAGATGTGACATTCCTTCCATCATAAATCATTGCATTAAATACATATTCATCTGCTTCTGTTTGTTCTTTTCAACGTTCTTGGTGACATCTTCCTAATTTGTGATATGTAAATATTAGCTAACAAGGCTGACCTTTGTGGACTATTTTCAAAGTCTTCATCTCTAGATCATTTTCATAAGGAATTAATTACATGTGTAAATGTATTGCGTTTGCATCGGTAACTTTATTTGTAACCAGTGACCACACCTGCATCCATAGGTCTTTTGGCTACTAAGTTTCTGAGCATGGCCTGCTTATTCAATGCATCTATAGAATTTTTACTGAGGATTTGCATTCTGGTATCATCTTTAGTAGTCCAAAATTCAGCACAGCTTAAGGAGGACTTGTCATTTGCTAAAAAAAACTGAGCAAACTATCTTGTAGATATTGCAGGGCTGCCCATTCTGCCGCTCTCTTTCTATTTGCACTGCTTCATTCATTTGCATCAATATTCACACTTGTTTCTTTTGAAGCCAGTATGTGAAATCTCTGTTTGTAGTGCAATGAGTTGCTTCTTCAGAGTTTTCTCTGGGAACTTGCACTTTTGCTTCTCCCTCTCAGACCATGCCAATCACAATAGCAGCATTTGAGATGGATAGACTGCTAGACCAGCTGCTGAGCTGTGATTGGCAGCATCTGGGCACGGTGAAAGTGCACACCCATAGAGAAGGCTGAAGAAATGCCCAGTTGAACTACAATCAGAGATTTCACATAGTGCATGCCAGAAGAAACAAATGTGAATATTTCTGCAATGGAATAACACTGGTCTAAATTGAAAAGAGTGGCAAAATCAGGGAAGCTCAGGGATTCTTACAAACTTTTAAACTCAATTATTTTTTTTTCAGAAAACGACAAAGGTCATCTTTAAGGCATTATGGAATTAAACAACACATTTTTTCTGTGTACAAGTACACTGTTCATTAATATCTATGGCAACCAACATATATTCTCTTTTAAATTCTGCAGAAATGCAAGATAAATGATTTAATACATTTGCAAAATTAGTCAACAAATATTTAAAGGGGTTGTCCTATCTGAAACATTTTTAAAATATGGGAAATATGCGCCATACATGTCAAATGGGTCAGTAGATTTGACAATTTTACAACTCCTAAAGAAATGAAGAGATCTATGCACAGCCATTTTTCCATTCCTGACAGCACGTGATGAGGGCCAATTATTGAGAAAGATGTTGATCTCCCCCTTGAGACCCATATCTATCAGATATATGATATATAATGTTGACATAATAATAATGACATAGACTGGACAATTCTTTTCTGTTTATTATATTGAAAAAGTACATTTAAAGGGTAGATTTTTTTTGCTAAACATTTATTCAGGACTGGATAAGGAAAATGAATTCTAAACAAACAGAATAAAAGTAATTATTGCACTTAGTTTCTCTTACTTTAAATTACTTCTAAGATTCCAAGATTCAGTTTGAGCTTCAGTGATCTTCTCCAGTTGTTGTTTACTTTTCCACAGTGATGACATGACATAAAATAAATCTGTGTGACCACTGCAGCCAATCACTTACCTGATCGGGGATGCCTGCATGGACAGCATGACTAACGATTTCAGTAATTAGCTGCAGTAGTCTCGTAAGTGTTGGGCACATGATTGCTGCAGCACAGAACACCATTAGGCTCGGTACACACTACATCTTTGCACACTGCTAGGCACATATGCTCCGAAGATATGTACCCGATAGTGTGCACAGTCAGGATGTATTTCGAAGCATCCATCCACCATATGGACCCACTGAAATGTATATATTGCATGGTATATGTTTATTCCCACTGTATAGGAAAGCACAATCTGCGGCATTTTCCTATACAGCTAAACCATTGGTATGCAGTCACATACCGGCCAGACAGAGGGCAAAAGTAAAAACTTTCAGCCCCATCTGATGAATGATCACTTACGGCAACAGCGCACAGACTTATTATGCGGCTAAATTAGTTATTTTTTATATTCTCACATTCCCTACTTTTATGCATTAAACTCCTAGGCAGCCCCTTATAACTTAATTGTGTTAATTTACATACCTATGCAAAATGTACTATCTCCTTTTATTGCTAGTTTAGACAATTTAAGTTTTAACCAGAAAAAGAAGGAATGAAAAGCAAGATTTATTTTCCATGCTCTTTCCACAATTTTATGAGCATATTTCAGGTCTGTATGTTAATGAACTCCAATAGTATCTACATTTTTCCCAGAAAACTTGATTAGATAATTGCGAAAAAGGAAACGTTTTTCTCTGGGAAAAGTTTTCGTTTTTTTTCTAATTTTCTTTGTTTAAAAAAATCTAAAAATATAGAGTGGGAAAAATCTGTATTTGGTTAAGAAACCAGTGTTAATAAATATGTTGGCTGCATTATATTAAAATGCATCGGTCAATAACAATATTTCAGTATTATTGTGTTTAAAGAGGTTTTTTCACCAGTTTTTGCTCGTGTTTCATTCTTGCTTCTCATCTGAGTAACGTGCTGGATTTTTTTTTTATTGTTTTCTTTTTAAATTCAACCTTTTAATTTGGTGCAAAATTTTATGGTCTTTACCAAAGGGATTTTGATCACAGGATTCCCTGGGGGTGTATCTTTAGTCTGCTCTGCATTATTACTATCGTGAGCACCACCCCCTTGGACATGATCTTAAAAATGAACACTAAATTAAAGGCTCCATATGTGTGATTTCAAGAAAAAAACGTGACATTCAGTATAGCAGCATGAATTAAATAAGAGCAAAAATTGGCCATTCTGATGAGGTTCCTGGTTCGCTTTAAAAAAAAAAAAGTATTTGAAAAAACGTAAATATATTTTATACATTCTAAATAGTTTTACACTTAGCGTAATTTACTAAGAAAAATGTGTAATAAAAGAATTAGGTTTATTGCAAAATAATTAATCCCATGTTGTTTACATACAAAATTGATAACAGCGCCCCCCACTGGTGATCTCTAATTATTTAGTCACTTATGAGTTGTGTACTGTGAACTGTTCACAGATTCGAATGTATCTTTTTCTATGAAGATTTTAACTTAGCTACTTTATTTGATTTTGAATATGAAATATTATTAATATTTTCTATGCTGCAGCACAAGTTCCCTTTGCGTCAAAATATAACTGTTATCGCTTTTGTTTTACAATTAATTTTAACATACAGAGAAAACTATATACAGTATATATGTAGACACATTTATAAGGAAATAGCCCAAGTTATATTTTGCATTGCAGAACAAATTAATTTGACATATGATGGAAATGATGTAAGATATGGCCATTGTATTTGGTGGATTTGGCTTTGACCTATCTGTGCTGTTTTGTAAAGGTTCTAGTCACTGATATATTACATTTTGACTAGCACTGTAAACTGTCTCCATTATCAGTCCCCGACCATGAATTTGTCTATTGCACTCCCTGTCTATGTTTATTATGAGAGAACTCTTGTATTAATGTGTAAGTTAAGTCACACCATGCATCGTGCCCTCGAAGACGAAGGACTGTAGATAAGACATATCAGCTTCCTCCTCACTGTGTGACCATTTTATGCTGTTTCATAAGAGCTTGGTGTAAATAGGTTTTCTATACTAATCATTGGTAATGGGTTTTACACTAATCAGCTTTTCATGTAGAATAAAGGAGAAGGCCTCCAAGGTTCTGTCCCATATAGAAAAATATCTGTCTAGGATACTGATAGATGATACAAAAGTTCTTACTTTTTTCCAAAGTGGATGCTGTTGTAATAGCAAAGGGTACGTCGTAAGGCCCACACATTTATCCAATTTCTTCCTAGAATAATATTTGTGTAATACCCCTTTAACTCTCTTTTTCAGTTAATTAATGAGCTGTGGCACATGTAACATGTAATGTGATGGTTTATTACATTTGCATAATTTTGACTTTTACTATAATCACTTAGCCACTTATAGCTAAAAGGAATCTGGCAGCAGGTTTTTCTATTTGATCTCATAGTAGTATAATATAGGGGAAGTGATCCTGATTCCAACAATGTATCATTTAGTTTCCTCAGTACTTAAGTGACACAATCACAGTTTTTAGACTTAGCAATGCAGCAAAGTTGAGAAAGCTGCCCCCCACCAGGCTCTGTATGCAATGTCCATAGACAGTGAGCTGCTAATCACAGAAGGGGGTGTGGACAGACTAGTGTTTGTGTGCTGCAGTAGTCCAACAATAATTATCTCTTAGTGATAAAATCTTCATGGGAGGTCAAAAATAACACACAGCCTAATAAGTGACACATCGTTGAATTCAGTGTCTCGGCCACTATCTCATGCCATCCTTAGATTACATAGAAAAAACTGCTGATATTCCCTTTAAGGAAGTTTTAGCACAATTGACCTTATAAGGTTGGAGTTCAATAAGACAGGAAGAAATAAATAAACATATTAAACTTTTTGGGACAAGATTGAACACAGATCGCCAGGTGAAATAAATGCATGTGTCAAGTAAGTGATAATAACGCCACTTTTCTTTTTTAAGGTGCATTAGGTGAATAATCTCTTCTTTACAGTTGTTTCATCTGGTGTACTTGAATAGGTCATATAGAGCTACTAAGTGTAAATCTGATTTAGTCATTACCAAATATGTCTTGTCCAATGTGTTTTTCATCATAGAACCATAAGAACAGAGCTGTAGAAAATGTCAGAAGCCAGGCAGCCATAACATATTAATAATCTCTTTCTGGCATTAGCATAGTAGTGTTTTTGTGAACAGATATCTCAAGTACTCCAATTAGTTTATTAGTTACTTTTGCCTTCCTTTTTTTATTAAAAAAGTATTAACATCTGTTAAGAATTTATTTTCTTTTTATTAGAGAAAACAACATTGACAGATATAAACTTTGCAATTTTACCTTTGTGTTGGGATCTCCTCATATGGTGTGCTTGATGACCCAAAATGGATTTCGAAAGGAGACGATGATTATTCTCTATGACCATGTTGACCTTGGCCTTATCATGAGTTAATGCATGTACAAAATTCTTCACTTAAAGCAGGAATTATGGTGTGAGGATGATGAAACGTGCCAGTTTTGCTTAAATGCCTTAGTACACAGACCTGGCGTCTGGGTATGTTTGTGTTGTGATGTCATTACATGGTTTGTCAATGTCTGCTCTGCACATGATTTTTACATTCGTGGTTTAGAAATCATCATACCTGGCATGCTGTTAATTCAAGAAAAGGTCTAAAAGCTAAATGTCAATCAAGTAACAGAGAACATGAAGAAAATACTAATTTGTTTTATTAAGAGCACCAAAGCCATCATTGTATACAACACCTTTCTCTTATTCCCTCAGCAAAATGATTCTCCTGTATGTTGTCAAACCAGTCCAAAGGTTCTCTAGTTCCACCTTAAGTACATAGCTTACTGCTGCATACAAATGGTGTACACTTTCCTTGAATTTTGTTAAATGAAACTTTTTTACCTATATATAAATATATATATAAAAACATGAACAGACATCTGACATAACTGCTGTAAATATTCATTTACTGTATATGTATCTGTTGTCTTCTTATCCATGCTGTCATACTCTTCAGTGTTATGTTACTTGCTCCATCTACTGATTGATGAACGCGTAATTAAACATGTATCCTGACATAGTTTATGTAGGTCTCTTCTCAAAATAAAGTGCAAAAGATCCGCTCTGTGTCCTGTATTCATTAATGTGGATATAGCATGCTGCACAGCTTTTGATTTTGGCTTCAAGTATGGCTTTATACACCCATAGTGCAAAACAGGATTGATTCAACATTTTAGTGACATTTATTTACATTTGTAAGTTCCCATGAATTTGAACAGTTTGAAGTTCAATTTGTGCAGATCAACAAGAAAAAATGCTTGATGCCGTTTCACACACAGCTGAAGAGCCAGAGATGGGGCTAATGACTACAGGCGTGGCCAAGCGGACTTACCCAAAAAACCCTGCATCTATAACATCACATTGTCTAGTCCAGCCAATCAGGACTAACTATCACAATAGGTCTTAAAAATGGGAGTTGGCCAAGCAGTGCCATTTCAAACTTTTACAGTGTAAGGACAGTGGTCAGATCACACGTCTCATTCCACATGAGGACAGGAAAAAGATGAAATTGGATTGTGCTGTATTACTGCACACTCTTTATCTCTCTATTTCTCTCTCACGCTCAGTATTGAGGGACTGCTAAATGTTGTACACACCTTTCCAAGGTAATTGGATAACCTACGATTCGCAGCAAATCAAAGTCTTGAGTGGCTAAATACTCTGACCATAGGAAGGTGCCCTAGAATTTACCCTCCTAAGGGTACCGTCTCACAGTGGCACTTTTGTCGCTACGACGGTACGATCCGTGATGTTCCAGCGATATCCATACGATATCGCTGTGTCTGACACGCAGCAGCGATCAGGGACCCTGCTGAGAATCGTACATCGTAGCAGATCGTTTGGAACTTTATTTTGTCGCTGGTAGAGTTGAGCGACTTTCATTTTTTTAAGATCGAGTCGGGTTTTGTGAAACCCGATTTTGTCCAGAGTCGAGTCGAGTGCAGTCGGCCGATTATCGCTAAAAGTCGGGGATCGACCGAAACACGAAACCCAATGCAAGTCAATGGGGAAGCATAGTCGGCAGTGAGTGGAGGCCAGGAAAACACCTACAGTGCCCATTTTAATGCCAAAAACATCCATTCTTGTTTCTGAAGCTTGTCAATCTTAATTAACTTTATAATAATAGTTGGGCATAGGGAATTGGGGGTCATTTGGCAAAAGTTGTGGGGGGAGTAGGGCCGGCTCAAGTTTTTCGTGGGCCCAGGAAATGCGGACTACGTCACGGCGGTGTTGCAGGGAAAGGTAAGTATTTCAACGTTGCAAGTGCTGTGATCCTGAGCAAGCAGGGGGGGCCCACTCGTTCGCATTGGCACTGGCACAGGGCCCCTCAAAGTACAGCGATGTGTGTTTGCATGGCGGGGGCGCCTCCCACCAGCAGCGACACTTTTGCGTACTCTGAGGGGCCCTGTGCCAGTGACGTCGCCAACGAGTATGCCCCCCCACCTGAGGAAGGAACCTGCACTTTCATCTGCACCTTCCTCTCTGTCCCTGTGTAAGGTGGTATAACATGCGGGAAGGGGAACCTTACTTTCAGCAGGGTCAGATTCTGGCTGTGTAGAGTATAAGGGGAATGTAGTGGTCTAGGTCAATGTACCAGCAGACTCATCTAGCAGTGGCTGGGCAATGGGCAGGATGAGGAGGAAACAGATATAGGGCCAAAGAATAAAGTAGGCTAAATGCAGTTCAAAATTGGTAACAGGACTAAACAGGCAGCATTGCTTTGTTCAGTGGAGTAGCAAACCCAAGAGCAGCAGACACTGTTTCAAGGGCCTAACCACACTAGTAGGCCAAATGCAGTTTAATATCTGATAGTATAGGGCGAAAGCCAGAATGTGGAAGCTCAGCTTTGTTCAGTTGAGGACAACACCAGGCAGGGGCAGACAGACACCTTTAGTAGGCCGGAACAGCCAATTTTTTTAAAAAAACAGCAGTTAGTAAGAGGCAGAAGGTAGAAGCTCAGCTTTATTCAGTTGAGGACAACACCAGGCAGGGGCAGACAGACACCTTTAGTAGGCCGGAACAGCCAATTGCATTTTTAAAAATGGTAATTTGGAACTGAAGGTTGAAGCTCAGCTTTATTCAGTTGAGGACAACACCAGGCAGGGGCAGACAGACACCTTTAGTAGGCCGGAACAGCCAATGGCATTTTTAAAAATGGTAATTTGGAACAGAAGGTAGAAGCTCAGCTTTATTCAGTTGAGGACAACACCAGGCAGGGGCAGACATTCACCTTTAGTAGGCCGGAACAGCCAATGGCATTTTTAAAAATGGTAATTTGGAACAGAAGGTAGAAGCTCAGCTTTATTCAGTTGAGGACAACACCAGGCAGGGGCAGACAGACACCTTTAGTAGGCCGGAACAGCCAATGGCATTTTTAAAAATGGTAATTTGGAACAGAAGGTAGAAGCTCAGCTTTATTCAGTTGAGGACAACACCAGGCAGGGGCAGACATTCACCTTTAGTAGGCCGGAACAGCCAATTGCATTTTTAAAAATGGTAATTTGGAACTGAAGGTTGAAGCTCAGCTTTATTCAGTTGAGGACAACACCAGGCAGGGGCAGACAGACACCTTTAGTAGGCCGGAACAGCCAATTTTTTAAAAAAACAGCAGTTAGTAAGAGGCAGAAGGTAGAAGCTCAGCTTTATTCAGTTGCAGCTTCTTGGCAATAATATAAAGAAGACGCGACAGGACAACACTCGGTGGATGCCATATCTGTGTTTTCAATGGAAAAAAACCTTTCAGTTAACTACTTGCAGGAGCAAGTTTTTGTAGCTGGTGGCCAATTTTTGTACTGTACCAGTTTTTTGTTGTATGTGTTTTTGTTTTTAATGTTAAAATGTCTGCATTTGATATCTCTCCAGTATTTTCTTTTTTATAAGCAAAATACTGCAGTTTTACATCGGTTACATGGATACACAGGCAGCTTGGTGGTCAGTGGAGGAGTATTTAAAGTAGGGACCGCAGACAGGCTATCAAAGGCCTAAAATAACAAACAATAGGCTCATGGCAGCTTTACAGCGGTTACATGGATACACAGGCAGCTTGGTGGTGAGTGGAGGAGTATTTAAAGTAGGGACCGCAGACAGGCTATCAAAGGCCTAAAATAACAAACAATAGGCTCATGGCAGTTTTACAGCGGTTACATGGATACACGGGCAGGCAGCTGGTGATGAGTGGAGGAGTATTTAAAGTAGGGACCGCAGACAGGCTATCAAAGGCCTAAAATAACAAACAATAGGCTCATGGCAGTTTTACAGCGGTTACATGGATACATGGGCAGGCAGCTGGTGATGAGTGGAGGAGTATTTAAAGTAGGGACCGCAGACAGGCTATCAAAGGCCTAAAATAACAAACAATAGGCTCATGGCAGTTTTACAGCGGTTACATGGATACACGGGCAGGCAGCTGGTGATGAGTGGAGGAGTATTTAAAGTAGGGACCGCAGACAGGCTATCAAAGGCCTAAAATAACAAACAATAGGCTCATGGCAGCTTTACAGCGGTTACATGGATACACAGGCAGCTTGGTGGTGAGTGGAGGAGTATTTAAAGTAGGGACCGCAGACAGGCTATCAAAGGCCTAAAATAACAAACAATAGGCTCATGGCAGTTTTACAGCGGTTACATGGATACACGGGCAGGCAGCTGGTGATGAGTGGAGGAGTATTTAAAGTAGGGACCGCAGACAGGCTATCAAAGGCCTAAAATAACAAACAATAGGCTCATGTGTCATGATTCTCAATGGCGAGAGAACATAGCCCAGCATATATGAGAACTAGCTCTTGGAAGATGGAAACTATACTGACCATGAACTAAACCTGCCGCACAACTAGAAGTGGCCGGGTAGCATGCCTACGTTTTTTTTTATCCCTAGATGCCCAGCGCCAGCCGGAGAACTACCTAATCCTAGCAGAGGAAAAGACAGTCCTGGCTCACCTCTAGAGAAATTTTCCCAAAAGGCAGACAGAGGCCCCCACATATATTGGCGGTGATTTTAGATGAAATGACAAACGTAGTATGAAAATAGGTTTAGCAAAAATCGAGGTCCGCTTACTAGATAGCAAGAAGACAGAAAGGGCACTTTCATGGTCAGCAGAAAACCCTATCAAAACACCATCCAGAAATTACTTTAAGACTCTAGCATTAACTCATAACACCAGAGTGGCAATTTCCGCTCACAAGAGCTTTCCAGACACAGTAACGAAACAGCAGCTGTGAACAGGAACAAAATGCAAAAACACACAAGGACAAAAGTCCAACTTAGCTGGGAGTTGTCTAGTAGCAGGAACATGCACAGAAAGGCTTCTGATTACATTGTTGACCGGCATGAAACTGACAGAGGAGCAAGGTTATATAGCGACTCCCACATCCTGATAGGAGCAGGTGAACAGAGGGGATGATGCACACAAGTACAATTCCACAAGTGGCCACCGGGGGAGCCCAGAATCCAATTTCACAACAGGGAGCCCAGAATCCAATTTCACAACACTCATGGCAGTTTTACAGCGGTTACATGGATACACGGGCAGGCAGCTGGTGATGAGTGGAGGAGTATTTAAAGTAGGGACCGCAGACAGGCTATCAAAGGCCTAAAATAACAAACAATAGGCTCATGGCAGTTTTACAGCGGTTACATGGATACACGGGCAGGCAGCTGGTGATGAGTGGAGGAGTATTTAAAGTAGGGACCGCAGACAGGCTATCAAAGGCCTAAAATAACAAACAATAGGCTCATGGCAGCTTTACAGCGGTTACATGGATACACAGGCAGCTTGGTGGTGAGTGGAGGAGTATTTAAAGTAGGGACCGCAGACAGGCTATCAAAGGCCTAAAATAACAAACAATAGGCTCATGGCAGTTTTACATCGGTTACATGGATACACAGGCAGCTTGGTGGTGAGTGGAGGAGTATTTAAAGTAGGGACCGCAGACAGGCTATCAAAGGCCTAAAATAACAAACAATAGGCTCATGGCAGCTTTACAGCGGTTACATGGATACACAGGCAGCTTGGTGGTGAGTGGAGGAGTATTTAAAGTAGGGACCGCAGACAGGCTATCAAAGGCCTAAAATAACAAACAATAGGCTCATGGCAGCTTTACAGCGGTTACATGGATACACAGGCAGCTTGGTGGTGAGTGGAGGAGTATTTAAAGTAGGGACCGCAGACAGGCTATCAAAGGCCTAAAATAACAAACAATAGGCTCATGGCAGCTTTACAGCGGTTACATGGATACACAGGCAGCTTGGTGGTGAGTGGAGGAGTATTTAAAGTAGGGACCGCAGACAGGCTATCAAAGGCCTAAAATAACAAACAATAGGCTCATGGCAGCTTTACAGCGGTTACATGGATACACAGGCAGCTTGGTGGTGAGTGGAGGAGTATTTAAAGTAGGGACCGCAGACAGGCTATCAAAGGCCTAAAATAACAAACAATAGGCTCATGGCAGTTTTACAGCGGTTACATGGATACACGGGCAGGCAGCTGGTGATGAGTGGAGGAGTATTTAAAGTAGGGACCGCAGACAGGCTATCAAAGGCCTAAAATAACAAACAATAGGCTCATGGCAGCTTTTCAGCGGTTACATGGATACACAGGCAGCTTGGTGATGAGTGGAGGAGTATTTAAAGTAGGGACCGCAGACAGGCTATCAAAGGCCTAAAATAACAAACAATAGGCTCATGGCAGTTTTACAGCGGTTACATGGATACACGGCCAGGCAGCTGGTGATGAGTGGAGGAGTATTTAAAGTAGGGACCGCAGACAGGCTATCAAAGGCCTAAAATAACAAACAATAGGCTCATGGCAGTTTTACAGCGGTTACATGGATACACGGGCAGGCAGCTGGTGATGAGTGGAGGAGTATTTAAAGTAGGGACCGCAGACAGGCTATCAAAGGCCTAAAATAACAAACAATAGGCTCATGGCAGTTTTACAGCGGTTACATGGATACACGGGCAGGCAGCTGGTGATGAGTGGAGGAGTATTTAAAGTAGGGACCGCAGACAGGCTATCAAAGGCCTAAAATAACAAACAATAGGCTCATGGCAGTTTTACAGCGGTTACATGGATACACGGGCAGGCAGCTGGTGATGAGTGGAGGAGTATTTAAAGTAGGGACCGCAGACAGGCTATCAAAGGCCTAAAATAACAAACAATAGGCTCATGGCAGCTTTACAGCGGTTACATGGATACACAGGCAGCTTGGTGGTGAGTGGAGGAGTATTTAAAGTAGGGACCGCAGACAGGCTATCAAAGGCCTAAAATAACAAACAATAGGCTCATGGCAGTTTTACATCGGTTACATGGATACACAGGCAGCTTGGTGGTCAGTGGAGGAGTATTTAAAGTAGGGACCGCAGACAGGCTATCAAAGGCCTAAAATAACAAACAATAGGCTCATGGCAGCTTTACAGCGGTTACATGGATACACAGGCAGCTTGGTGGTGAGTGGAGGAGTAGTGCAAGGAGTGTCTGTCCCAGTACTCCCAAAATATAAATAGATGTTAATGTCTCACAAAACAACCAAAACAAAAAAAAAGGTGGCATACTTAGGTACAGGGGTGGGCTCATCTACTGAGTTTCTGACATAGTAATTTGGCAGTAACTATTTAATGGTGCCAATATAGGACACAGACACAGACTACTTTAAGTTGCATCATAGATGTCTACAAATTTGTATTGTCAGTGCCAGACATTGAATGATGTCAGCGAATAGACTAAAGATTGGTGGAGCTGTGCGACATAATTTTGCACGTGGTAGAGCACATTTTGAGCTGGGGTAGGGGGGAACTCTCTTGAGGCCGGCGGGACCGCCCCAGGGCCCCTCATGTTACAACGGTGTGTCTGACGTTGGGTGCGCACCACCACCGCCAGAGACACTACATTGTACTATGAGGGACCCAGTAGCAATGCCGTCAACCAAAAGCGAGCACACCCACCTCTTCAGACAAACAGCAGTCTCACGGGTGCTTGCGCCAAGTCGCGATACCACGGCCCCGTGTGGGGAGTTTTGCCATTTAGGGAGGTGTAAACATGTCGTATGCTGTACAATCAGCTACAGCAAATTAGACATTAGAAAAGTAATTCACAGGCAAGAGCTTTTCATAGGAAAGCTAGGTGTCGGCCGGGCAAGGTGGGGCAAAAGATTTCGAAATCCAGTTGTGGTTCATTTTAATGAATGTTAGATCGTCAACATTTTGGGTAGCCAGACGAGTCCTTTTTTCGGTTAATATTGAACCTGCAGCACTGAATACTCTTTCTGATAGGACACTTGCTGCCGGGCAAGCAAGCTCCTGCAATGCATATTCTGCCAATTCTGGCCAGGTGTCTAATTTGGAGGCCCAGTAATCAAATGGGAATGACGGTTGAGGGAGAACATCGATAAGGGATGAAAAATAGTTAGTAACCATACTGGACAAATGTTGTCTCCTGTCACTTTCAATTGATGCAGCAGTACCTGTCCTGTCTGCGGTCATAGCAAAATCACTCCACAACCTGGTCAGAAAACCCCTCTGTCCAACGCCACTTCTGATGTGTGCACCCCTAACACTCCTAGTCTGCTGCCCCCTGGAGCTCGTGTGAGAACGATCACGTGCGCTGTGTGCTGGGAATGCCTGAAGCAAACGGTCAACAAGAGTTGATTGTTTGGTTGCTAATATTAGTTCCAAGTTCTCATGTGGCATAATATTTTGCAATTTGCCTTTATAGCGTGGATCAAGGAGGCAGGCCAACCAGTAATCGTCATCGTTCATCATTTTAGTAATGCGTGTGTCCCTTTTTAGGATACGTAAGGCATAATCCGCCATGTGGGCCAAAGTTCCAGTTGTCAAATCTCCGGTTGTGATTGGTTGAGGGGCAGTTGCAGGCAAATCTACGTCACTTGTGTCCCTCAAAAAACCAGAACCCGGCCGTGACACGCAACCAATTTCCTGTGCCCCCGGGAAAGGTTCGGCATTAAAAATATACTCATCCCCATCATCCTCCTCGTCCTCCACCTCCTCTTCGCCCGCTACCTCGTCCTGTACACTGCCCTGACCAGACAATGGCTGACTGTCATCAAGGCTTTCCTCTTCCTCTGGTGCAGACGCCTGCTCCTTTATGTGCGTCAAACTTTGCATCAGCAGACGCATTAGGGGGATGCTCATGCTTATTACGGCGTTGTCTGCACTAACCAGCCGTGTGCATTCCTCAAAACACTGAAGGACTTGACACATGTCTTGTATCTTAGACCACTGCACACCTGACAACTCCATGTCTGCCATCCTACTGCCTGCCCGTGTATCCTCCCACAAATAAATAACAGCACGCCTCTGTTCGCACAGTCTCTGAAGCATGTGCAGTGTTGAGTTCCACCTTGTTGCAACGTCTATGATTAGGCGATGCTGGGGAAGGTTCAAAGACCGCTGATAGGTCTGCATACGGCTGGCGTGTACAGGCGAACGTCGGATATGTGAGCAAAGTGCACGCACTTTGAGGAGCAGGTCGGAGAACCCAGGATAAGTTTTCAATAAGCACTGCACCACCAGGTTTAAGGTGTGAGCCAGGCAAGGAATGTGTTTCAGTTGGGAAAGGGAGATGGCAGCCATGAAATTCCTTCCGTTATCACTCACTACCTTGCCTGCCTCAAGATCTACTGTGCCCAGCCACGACTGCGTTTCTTGTTGCAAGAACTCGGATAGAACTTCCGCGGTGTGTCTGTTGTCGCCCAAACACTTCATAGCCAATACAGCCTGCTGACGCTTGGCAGTAGCTGGCCCATAATGGGACAACTGGTGTGCAACAGTGTCATCTGCCGATGGAGTGGTTGGCAGACTGCGTTCTGTGGAAGAGCTGTAGCTTCTGCAGGAGGACGAGGAGGAGGAGGAGGAGGGGGTGCGAACGCCTACAGCCAACTGTTTCCTAGACCGTGGGCTAGGCACAACTGTCCCTAAATTGATGTTGCCTGTGGACCCTGCATCCACCACATTCACCCAGTGTGCCGTGATGGACACATAACGTCCCTGGCCATGCCTACTGGTCCATGCATCTGTAGTCAGGTGCACCTTTGTACTCACAGATTGCCTGAGTGCATGGACGATGCGCTGTTTAACATGCTGGTGCAGGGCTGGGATGGCTTTTCTGGAAAAAAAGTGTCGACTGGGTAGCTCGTATCGTGGTTCAGCGTACTCCATCAGGGCTTTGAAAGCTTCGCTTTCAACTAACCGGTAGGGCATCATCTCTAACGAGATTAGTCTAGCTATGTGGGCGTTAAAACCCTGTGTACGCGGATGCGAGGATAAGTACTTCCTTTTTCTAACCAGAGTCTCATGTAGGGTGAGCTGGACTGGAGAGCTGGAGATCGTGGTGTCACGGTACCCGGGTATAACTGCTGCTGGGGAAACTGCTTCCAGCAGAAACAGAGCTGGACCAGAAAACCGGGAAACTAACATGAACACCAACAGGACCTTTCACATGAGACAGAATGACTAAGTAGAGCAAAAGGACCTACGATCATGTGACAGAGTGGGAGGCGGCCAGGGGGCGGAGCCAAATGCTGGGGAAACAGGGAAGGGATAAGCATAAAAGAATAGTGAAACAAGCCGAAGTCGTACCAGGAGATTACAAGATACCAACAGGGAGAATCAGAGAATAGTCAGAAGCCAGGCCAGGGGTCAGTAATCCAGGAAAGCGAATAAAGCAGGTAACAGTAAGACACGAAGCAAGCCAGCACACACTACAAAGGTCAAGCATACAGACTGCAGAAAACCTATAGCTGACAGGGACACCACGTTAGGAGCGAGTATAAATAGCCCTCCCATGCTGAAAGAGAGGCTGAGAACATTTAACCCTGAGAGTACAAGACATAATCTTGTCCTAACCATGACAGTACCCCCCCTTTAATGGGAGGCCACTGGACTCCCAGGCTTCTCAGGGTACCTGGCATGAAAAGCCCGCACCAGTCGATCAGCATGCACAGAACTGGCCGGAACCCATGACCGATCCTCAATAGAATAACCCTTCCAATGAATTAAGTACTGAAGCCTTCGACGCATCCACCGTGAATCAATGATGCGCCCTACCTCATACTCTGGCTGACCCTCTACCAACACAGGCAGAACATTATGTGAGGAATCTTCTCTAACCGTCCCCACAGGTTTTAATAGGGACCTGTGAAAGACATTAGATATTTTGAAGGAGGCGGGCAACTGTAATCTATAGGCCACCGGGTTGATCACCTCTAATACCTTGTATGGACCTATAAATCTGGGGCCCAACTTCATGGAAGGTACTTTAAGTTTGATGTTACGGGTAGACAACCATACCTTCTCCCCCACTGTCAGTGTAGGAGCCGACCCCCTCCTTCTGTCTGCAAAATGTTTGTACCTCCTTTGAGCTTTGGAGATATTACCCTGAACCTCCCTCCAAAGGGTTCTTAACTGTTGCACCAGACCCTCAGCACCAGGGCAACCAGAATCCATGCGGGAAAATTCTCCAAATTGCGGAACAAATCCATAGTTAACCTGAAAAGGAGATTTGCCAGTAGACTGATTAATACGACAGTTGAATGCAAATTCTGCCATGGGTAATACCTCACACCAGTCCTCCTGTCTGGAAGAGGCAAGACATCTTAAAATCTGCTCCAACGACTGGTTGGTGCGTTCAGTCTGACCATTAGATTCCGGGTGATAAGCAGAGGAGAAAGACAACGTAACCCCCAACTTTTTACAAAAAGCCCTCCAAAATCTAGCAACAAATTGCACACCCCTGTCAGACACCATATTCACAGGGACTCCATGCAACCGAACTATATGCTGAATGAACAAACGAGCTAAGGTTTCAGCAGAAGGCAATGTAGATAATGGCACAAAGTGGGCTTGTTTAGAAAATCTATCAACTACTACCCAGACTACAGAGTTGCCCTTTGAAGGAGGAAGATTAGTGATAAAATCCATGGACAGGTGTGTCCAAGGTTTATCAGGAATTGGCAAAGGTACCAATTCCCCGGCCGGCCGGACCAGAGAGCTCTTAGAGCGAGCACACACCCCACAAGAATTCACAAACTTTTTAATATCAGTACCCATAGAAGGCCACCAAAAATTCCTAGCTACTGCCCCCCGGGTAGCTGCAATCCCAGGATGTGCACTCAACACAGAGTCATGAAATTCTTGCAGAAGTGTGAGACGGAAATGATCAGGTACAAACAATTTACCTTGGGGTTTATTCCTGGGAGCTTGTGACTGTGCTTCCAAAATCTCTCTCTGTAACTCAGATGAGACTTCAGCCACAACCACTCCAGGTTGAAGAATGGAGGAAGGATTTTCTGGAGGGGACACACTATCAAAACTCCGGGACAAGGCATCCGCCTTTACATTTTTAGACCCTGGTCGGAACGTAATGGTAAAATGAAACCGAGAAAAAAAAAGTGCCCACCGAGCCTGTCTGGGGGTCAATCTCTTAGCAGACTCGATATAGGCCAAATTTTTGTGATCCGTGATGACTGTAACGGGATGTACAGCCCCCTCCAAAAAATGCCTCCATTCTTCAAAGGCCAATTTAATTGCCAACAATTCCCTGTTGCCGACATCATAATTTCTCTCAGCTGAAGAGAATTTTTTTAGAGAAAAAGGCACAGGGTTTAAGGTTAGTGAGGGTAGACGGGCCCTGAGACAACACTGCCCCCACCCCTACCTCCGATGCGTCAACCTCCACGATAAAAGGTCTCGACGGATCGGGTTGTATCAACACAGGGGCTGAAATAAAACATTTCTTCAGGGTCTGGAAGGAATTTTTTGCGGCCTCGGACCAATTTTTTACCTCCGCCCCTTTGAGTGTGAGGTCCGTTAAGGGTTTTACCACCTGCGAAAACCCTTTAATGAACTTCCTATAATAGTTAGCGAAGCCCAGAAATCGCTGCAACCCCTTCAGATCATGAGGCTGCACCCAATCTGAAATGGCCTGAACCTTCCCCGGATCCATGCGGAACCCATCCCCAGATACAATTAATCCCAGAAAAGACAGTTCTTGCATAAAGAATGAGCACTTCTCCAATTTAGCGTATAAATGATTCTCCCTGAGTCTCACAAGAACTGTCTGAAGATGGTGTAAGTGAGACTGACTGTCCTCAGAGTATATCAAGATGTCATCCAGGTAAATGACAACATAGCGCCCAATCAGGTCAGAAAAAACAACATTAATGAAATTCTGGAACACCGCAGGAGCGTTAGTGAGACCGAAGGGCATAACCAAATTTTCAAATAAGCCCTCGGTAGTCAGAAACGCTGTTTTCCATTCATCTCCCTCTCGAATCCTTATCAGGTTATAAGCCCCTCGTAAGTCAAGCTTAGAAAACCATTTGGCCCCAGTAAGTTGATTACATAAATCAGGAATCAGAGGAAGAGGATACGTGTTTTTCACAGTAATCTTATTAAGTTCCCGAAAGTCGAGGCATGGTCGCAAACCACCATCTTTTTTCTTCACAAAGAAAAACCCCGCAGCGACGGGTGAAACAGAAGGCCGAATATGCCCCTTGCGGAGACTCTCAGTGATGTACTCTTTCATGGCTTGGCGCTCAGGCCCAGACAAATTGTACAGACGAGCCTTGGGCAATTTGGCTCCTGGGATTAAATTAATAGCACAATCACCAGGTCGATGTGGTGGAAGCGCCTCGGCCTCACTTTCGGAAAACACGTCTTCGAAGTCTTTCAGGTACTCCGGAATACCCTCCAGACCGACAGACGACACAGATACAGACTTTATCGGGTTAACAAAAGGTCCCGGGTTACAACACGGACCATTACTTTTACATCTCCATTGAGTAATCTCCCCCGCCCCCCAATCAATGGCAGGATTGTGGCGTTGCAGCCAGGGCATTCCCAGGACCAGTCCTGCAGGCAGATTATTCAATACAAAACAACTTAATTGCTCCACGTGAGTGGAACCCACTTTCAGAGAAAAAACATCAGTCCTGAAACAAATTCCATCCCGGGTAAGAGGAGATGAATCAACAGCCACAATTTTAACAGGGTTTCTTAACCTAACTGTCCCTATCTTATTACGAGTCACAACTTGGGCATCAATCAAATTAACGGAAGAACCGCAGTCAACAAAAGCCGTTGTCACCACAGGACCACCAGCAAGTTCCAATTTCACTTGGAGCACAAGTTTTGTATGTGAGAAAAAATGTACCTGGGAGTCTGGACAACCTCCTCGATTGTTGCCCAGACTCAGTCGTTTCTCAGATGGTTTCACAGAAGGGCAGGATGGACAATTCCTTTTCCAATGACCAGAGGCTCCACAGTAAAAACACAGTTGATTGTCCCAGCGGTGTCTTCTCTCTCTCTCAGAGACCGAGACTGACCCAATCTCCATGGGCTCAGATACAGGTGCAGCGTCACATAATTTAGAGAACAATGAAGTCTCCTGTTGCATCATTCCTCTAGCACGGAGTCTCCGATCCATATGAACTGCCTGTGTCATGGCGTCCTCCAGGGTATCAGGAGGAGGATGAAGTGCCAAAGCATCCTTCAGACGGTCAGACAGACCCATGCGGAATAACCCCCTCAGGGCTGCATCGTTCCAAGAAACTTCAGCTGCCCAGCGCCTAAACTCTGAGCAGAACCATTCAGCGGAGTGCTTCCCCTGTGTCACACTCATCACCATATCTTCTGCAAGACGCACTCTATCAGGCTCATCATAAATGAGCCCCAGGGACTCAAAAAACAGATTCACAGACATACGCTCAGGAGCAGAGGGAGAGAGAGAGAAAGCCCATGCCTGCGGGGAACCCCTTAATAAAGACATAACTACCCCCACCCTCTGCCTTTCATTTCCAGAGGCCCGGGGACGTAACTCAAAAAACAACTTACATCCCTCCTTAAAGACCCTGAACAATTGTTTATCTCCAGAAAAAGTGTCGGGTAATTTTACCGGCGGTTCAGGGTCTGCTAAGGATACATCAAAGGGACCCCCCTCCCGGGACCGAAATGGAGCAGACACCTGTAAAGCACCTGCCACATCTCTCTGCACCTGTTGGTGCGAGTGGACCAGGGCTTGCTGTTCCACAGACAGCTTCTGCAAAAGCTGAGAAAGCTCATTAACCTGTGCCGTGAGATCCTGTACCGGGTCCATGGTATACAAACACCACCCCCCACACCAGGGAGAAATCTATCAGGTCAGCTATAATGTCACGGTACCCGGGTATAACTGCTGCTGGGGAAACTGCTTCCAGCAGAAACAGAGCTGGACCAGAAAACCGGGAAACTAACATGAACACCAACAGGACCTTTCACATGAGACAGAATGACTAAGTAGAGCAAAAGGACCTACGATCATGTGACAGAGTGGGAGGCGGCCAGGGGGCGGAGCCAAACGCTGGGGAAACAGGGAAGGGATAAGCATAAAAGAATAGTGAAACAAGCCGAAGTCGTACCAGGAGATTACAAGATACCAACAGGGAGAATCAGAGAATAGTCAGAAGCCAGGCCAGGGGTCAGTAATCCAGGAAAGCGAATAAAGCAGGTAACAGTAAGACACGAAGCAAGCCAGCACACACTACAAAGGTCAAGCATACAGACTGCAGAAAACCTATAGCTGACAGGGACACCACGTTAGGAGCGAGTATAAATAGCCCTCCCATGCTGAAAGAGAGGCTGAGAACATTTAACCCTGAGAGTACAAGACATAATCTTGTCCTAACCATGACACGTGGAACTTTCGGGTGTGCCGGTGTACATGGCAGACTGAGAGACGGTTGGAGACGGTATTGTTTCCGCCGGTGCCCTAGATGCAATATTTCCTCCTACAAAACTGGTGGTTCCCTGACCCTGACTGCTTTTGGCTGGCAAAGAAACCTGCACAGATACTGCCGGTGGTGCGGAAAATGGTGGCCTTACAGTGACGGAAGGGATGTTGCGTTGCTGACTAGCTTCATTGGCCGAGGGTGCTACAACCTTAAGGGACGTTTGGTAGTTAGTCCAGGCTTGAAAATGCATGGTGGTTAAGTGTCTATGCATGCAACTAGTATTTAGACTTTTCAGATTCTGACCTCTGCTTAAGCTAGTTGAACATTTTTGACAGATGACTTTGCGCTGATCAGTTGGATGTTGTTTAAAAAAATGCCAGACTGCACTCTTCCTAGACTCGGATCCCTTTTCAGGGATTGCAGACTGAGCTTTAACCGGATGGCCACGCTGTCCTCCAACAGGTTTTGGCTTTGACACGCGTTTTGGGCCAGATACGGGCCCGGCAGATGGAACCTGTTGCGATGTTGATGCCTGCTGCGGCCCCTCCTCCACCTCCGCTTCTGAACTACTGCCGCCTGCACCCTGTTCCCCCAATGGCTGCCAATCGGGGTCAATAACTGGGTCATCTATTACCTCCTCTTCGAGCTCGTGTGCAACTTCGTCTGTGTCACTGTGTCGGTCGGTGGTATAGCGTTCGTGGCGGGGCAACATAGTCTCATCAGGGTCTGATTGTGGATCTGTACCCTGAGAGGGCAATGTGGTGGTCTGAGTCAAAGGAGCAGCATAGTACTCTGGCTGTGGCTGTGCATCAGTGCACTCCATGTCAGAATCTACTTGTAATGGGCATGGCCTGTTAAATGTTTCACTTTCTAAGCCAGGGACGGTATGTGTAAAGAGCTCCATGGAGTGACCCGTTGTGTCGCCTGCTGCATCCTTCTCTCTTGTTGTAGTTTTTGCTGAGGAGGACAAGGAAGCGACTTGTCCCTGACCGTGAACATCCACAAGCGACGCGCTGCTTTTACATTTACCAGTTTCGGAAGAGGAGGCAAAAGAGCTAGAGGCTGAGTCTGCAATGTAAGCCAAAACCTGCTGTTGCTGCTCCGCCTTTAAAAGCGGTTTTCCTACTCCCAGAAAAGAGAGCGTTCGAGGCCTTGTGTAGCCTGACGACGAAACTGGCTCCACAGCTCCGGACTTAGGTGGAATATTTTTATCCCCACGACCACCTGATGCTCCACTACCACTACCATCATTACCAGCTGACAATGAACGCCCACGACGACCTCTTGCACCAGACTTCCTCATTGTTTTAAAATCTTAACCAAAGTAACTTTATTTGTTGCTGTCAAACAACTTACACGGTGAGCTATAACTTCAGTATGATTTCAATATCCCTTAACAGGTTGGTGAGACCACAAGGAAAATCAGGCACAATGTTACACACTCTGTTTTCTGTGGCACAAAATCACAGAGATGACACACACGCAGGACTGTCACTCAAGCACTAATGTCAATATTAATCTCCCACCTAATTTTTTTTTTTTTTTTTCTCAGGGAGACCTTAGAAACCAAATAATATTAAAAAAACCAAAAAAATAAATAGGCTTTCTATGGCCCACTGAATGAGAGAGAGAGGTGGCACACCCAGGAGTCAAGACTGGCACACAAGCTGAAAGGGCAATATTACTCTCCCACTGTTTTTTTATGTATTTTTTGTTTTTTAAGGGAGACTTTAGAAACCAAATAATATTAAAAAAACCAAAAAAATAAATAGCCTTTCTATGGCCCACTGAATGAGAGAGAGATGTGGCACACCCAGGAGTCAAGACTGGCACACAAGCTGAAAGGGCAATATTACTCTCCCACTGTTTTTTTATGTTTTTTTTTTTTTCAGGGAGACTTTAGAAACCAAATAATAAGAAAAAAAATAAATAAATAAATAGGCTTTCTATAGCCCACTGAATGAGAGATAGCACACACAGCAGTGGCACACAAGCCCTGACTGAGGCCAATATTTTTCTCCCACTGATTGATGTAGTGTTTTTGTGTTGAGGTAGATTTTAGAACACAAATCAAGGAAAAAAAAAAAAAATGCTTTCTATGGCCCACTGAATGAGAGAGAGAGGTGGCACACCCAGGAGTCAAGACTGGCACACAAGCTGAAAGGGCAATATTACTCTCCCACTGTTTTTTTATGTTTTTTTTGTTTTCAGGGAGACTTTAGAAACCAAATAATATTAAAAAAACCAAAAAAATAAATAGCCTTTCTATGGCCCACTGAATGAGAGAGAGAGGTGGCACACCCAGGAGTCAAGACTGGCACACAAGCTGAAAGGGCAATATTACTCTCCCACTGTTTTTTTATGTTTTTTTTGTTTTTTAAGGGAGACTTTAGAAACCAAATAATATTAAAAAAACCAAAAAAATAAATAGGCTTTCTATGGCCCACTGAATGAGAGAGAGAGGTGGCACACCCAGGAGTCAAGACTGGCACACAAGCTGAAAGGGCAATATTACTCTCCCACTGTTTTTTTATGTATTTTTTGTTTTTTAAGGGAGACTTTAGAAACCCAATAATATTTAAAAAAATAAATAAATAGGCTTTCTATGGCCCACTGAATGAGAGAGGTGGCACACCCAGGAGTCAAGACTGGCACACAAGCTGAAAGGGCAATATTACTCTCCCACTGTTTTTTTATGTATTTTTTGTTTTTTAAGGGAGACTTTAGAAACCCAATAATATTTTTTTAAAAAAATAAATAGGCTTTCTATGGCCCACTGAATGAGAGGGAGAGAGGTGGCACACCCAGGAGTCAAGACTGGCACACAAGCTGAAAGGGCAATATTACTCTCCCACTGTTTTTTTATGTTTTTTTTTTTTTTTCAGGGAGACTTTAGAAACCAAATAATATTAAAAAAACCAAAAAAATAAATAGGCTTTCTATGGCCCACTGAATGAGAGAGAGAGGTGGCACACCCAGGAGTCAAGACTGGCACACAAGCTGAAAGGGCAATATTACTCTCCTACTGTTTTTTTATGTATTTTTTGTTTTTTAAGGGAGACTTTAGAAACCAAATAATATTTAAAAAAAAACAAAAAAAAAAAGGCTTTCTATGGCCCACAATTAGAGAGAGAGAGGTGGCACACCCAGGAGTCAAGACTGGCGCACAAGCTGAAAGGGCAATATTACTCTCCCACTGTTTTCTTAAGTTTTTTTTCTTTTATTTTCAGGGAAACTTTAGAAACCAAATAATATTAAAAAAACCAAAAAAATAAATAGCCTTTCTATGGCCCACTGAATGAGAGAGAGGTGGCACACCCAGGAGTCAAGACTGGCACACAAGCTGAAAGGGCAATATTACTCTCCCACTGTTTTTTTTTTTTTTTTTTTTTTCAGGGAGACTTTAGAAACCAAATAATAAGAAAAAAAAATAAATAAATAGGCTTTCTATAGCCCACTGAATGAGAGATAGCACACACAGCAGTGGCACACAAGCCCTGACTGAGGCCAATATTTTTCTACCACTGATTGATGTAGTGTTTTTGTGTTGAGGTAGAATTTAGAACACAAATCACGGAAAAAATAAATAGGCTTTCTATGGCCCACTCAGTGAGAGATGGCACACACAGGGATGGCACTGTAGCAGAAATGCCAATCTTAATCTCCCACAAAAAAAAAAAAAAAAAAAAAAAAACAGGGACTGTCCTACAATTACTATCTCCCTGCAGTAATCTAAGCCAGGTATGGCAGGCAGCAATAGGAGTGGACTGATGCACAAATTAAATAAAAAGTGTGGACAAACAAAAAAGATAGCTGTGCAGAAAGGAACAAGAGGATATGTGCTTTGAAAAAAGCAGTTGGTTTCCACAGTGGCGTACACACAGCAATACAGCTATCACGGAGCCTTCTAGGGCAGCCCAATGAGCTACAGCTCTGAGGAAAAAAAAAAAAAAATAGCTTCCACTGTTCCTGCACACCGAAGGTGGTGTTGGACAGTGGAAATCGCTACAACACAAGCGGTTTGGTGGTTAGTGGACCCTGCCTAACGCTCTCCCTGCTTCTGACGAAGCGGCAGCAACCTCTCCCTAAGCTCAGATCAGCAGCAGTGAGATGGCGGTCGGCGGGAACGCCCCTTTATAGCCCCTGTGACGCCGCAGACAGCAAGCCAATCACTGCAATGCCCTTCTCTAAGATGGTGGGGACCAGGACCTATGTCATCACGCTGCCCACACTCTGCGTTCACCTTCATTGGCTGAGAAATGGCGCTTTTCGCGTCATTGAAACGCGACTTTGGCGCGAAAGTCGCGTACCGCATGGCCGACAAGCACAGGGGTCGGATCGGGTTTCATGAGACGCCGACTTAGCCAAAAGTCGGCGACTTTTGAAAATGATCGACCCGTTTCGCTCAACCCTAGTCGCTGGATCTCCCGCTGTCATCGCTGGATCGGTGTGTGTGACACCGATCCAGCGATGTGTTCGCTTGTAACAAGGGTAAACATCGGGTTACTAAGCGCAGGGCCGCGCTTAGTAACCCGATGTTTACCCTGGTTACCATCGTAAATGTAAAAAAAAAAAACCTTACATACTCACATTCCGGTGTCCGTCAGGTCCCTAGCCGTCTGCTTCCCGCACTGACTGACTGCCGGCCGGAAAGTAAAAGCAGAGCACAGCGGTGACGTCACCGCTGTGCTGTGCTTTCACTTTACGGCCGGCACTCAGTCAGTGTGGAAAGCAGACGGCTATGTGCAGACACCGTTAGTAGGCCTTAAACACCAATTTTTAAAAAAACAGCACTTAATGAGAGCCAGAAGGTTGAAGCTCAGCTTTATTCAGTTGAGGAAAAACACCAGGGAGGGGCAGACACCGTTAGTAGGCCGTAACCAAAGTTAAAGGCCAAATGCAGTTTAATATCTGATACTATAGGCCGAAAGCCAGAAGGTTGAAGCTCAGCTTTATTCAGTTGAGGAAAAACACCAGGGAGGGGCAGACACCGTTAGTAGGCCCTAACCACCATTTTTTAAAAAAACAGCACTTAATGAGAGCCAGAAGGTTGAAGCTCAGCTTTATTCAGTTGAGGAAAAGCACCAGGGAGGGGCAGACACCGTTAGTAGGCCGTAACCAAAGTTGAAGGCCAAATGCAGTTTAATATCTGATACTATAGGCCGAAAGCCAGAAGGTTGAAGCTCAGCTTTATTCAGTTGAGGAAAAACACCAGGGAGGTGCAGTCACCGTTAGTAGGCCGTAACCAAAGTTGAAGGCCAAATGTAGTTTAATATCTGATACTATAGGCTGAAAGCCAGAAGGTTGAAGCTCAGCTTTATTCAGTTGAGGAAAAACACCAGGGAGGGGCAGACACCATTAGTAGGCCGTAACCAAAGTTGAAGGGCCGTAACCAAAGTTGAAGGCCAAATGCAGTTTAATATCTGATACTATAGGCCGAAAGCCAGAAAGTTGAAGCTCAGCTTTATTCAGTTGAGGAAAAACACCAGGGAGGGGCAGACACCGTTAGTAGGCTCCAACCACCAATTTTTGGTTAAAAAAGCACTTAATGAGAGCCTGAAGGTTGAAGCTCAGATTTAGACAGTGGAGGACAATTTGAATTAGGGACTGCAGACAGACTTAGTAGGCTGTCCCCTGTGGACCATGCATCCACCACATTAACCCATTGCACTGTAATGGACACGTAACCTTCCGTGGCCATGCCTACAGGTCCATGCGTCTGTTGTCAGGTGCACCTTTGTACTCACAGATTGCCAGAGTGCATGGACAATGCAGTCTTTTACATGCTGGTGGAGGGTTGGGATGGCTTTTCTAGAAAAGAAGTGCCGACTGGGTAGCTCATAGCGTGGTACAACATAGTCCATCATGGCTTTATTAATATTAAATAAAATATATAAATAGGCTCTATGAACTTTTAAATAGGTTCCAGGGGTACACGGGCAGCATTGGTGTGGTCAGTGGAGGAGTATTGCAAGGAGTGACCGCAGACAGGCTAACGAAGGCCTAAAATAACAAAAAATAGGCTCATGGCAGTTTTAAATAGGTTACATGGATACACAGGCAGCATTGTGGTCAGCGGAGGAGTATTGCAAGGAGTGACCGCAGACAGGCTAACGAAGGCCTAACATAACAAAAAATAGGCTCATGGCAGTTTTAAATCGGTTACATGGATACATAGGCAGCATTGTGGTCAGCGGAGGAGTATTGCAAGGAGGGACCGCAGACAGGCTAACGAAGGCCTAAAATAACAAAAAATAGGCTCATGGCATTTTTAAATAGGTTACATGGATACACAGGCAGCATTGTGGTCAGTGGAGGAGTATTGCAAGGAAGGACCGCAGACAGGCTAACGAAGGCCTAACATAACAAAAAATAGGCTCATGGCAGTTTTAAATCGGTTACATGGATACACAGGCAGCATTGTGGTCAGCGGAGGAGGATTGCAAGGAGTGTCTGACACAGTTAGTACTCACAAAAAATAAATAGATGTTAATGTCTCGCAAAACAACAACAACAAAAAAAAAAGGTGGCATACTTAGGTACAGGGGTGGGCTCATCTGCTGAGTTTCTGACAAAGTAATTTGGCAGTAACTTAGTATTTACTGGTGTCAATATAGGACACTGACCCAGACTACTTTAACTAGCATCATAGATGTCAACAAATTGGTATTGTCAGTGCCAGGCATTGAATGATGTCAGCGCATAGACTAAACATTGATTGAGCTGTGCGAGATAATTTTGCACGTGGTAGAGCACAGTATGAGCTGGGGGGGTGGGGGAACTCTCTTGTGGCCGGCGGTACCGTCCCAGGGCCCCTCATGTTACAACGGTGTGTCTGACGTTGGGTGCGCACCACCACCGCCAGAGACACTACATTGTACTATGAGGGACCCAGTGGCAGTGCCGTTGACCAAAAGCGGGCACACCCACCTCTTCAGACAAACAGCACTGTAACGGGTGCTTGCGACAAGTGGCGAGACCACGGCCCCGTGGGGGGAGTTTTCCCATTGGGGGAGGTGTAAACATGTTGTATGCTGGACAAACAGCTGCTGCAAAATAAGAGATTGGAACACTCAGTAAGACCAGTCCACAAGCAAGACCTTTTTATAGGAAAGCTAGGTGTCAGCCGGGAAAGGTGGGGCAAAATAATTTGAAATCCAGGAGTGGTTCATTTTAATGAAGGTGAGATCATCCACATTTTGGGTAGCCAGACGAGTCCTTTTTTCGGTTAATATTGAACCAGCAGCACTGAATACTCTTTCTGATAGCACACTAGCTGCTGGGCAAGCAAGCTCCTGCAATGCATATTCTGCCAATTCAGGCCAGGTGTCTAATTTGGATGCCCAGTAATCAAATGGGAATGACGCTTGAGGGAGAACATCGATAAGGGATGAAAAATAGTAACCATACTGGACAAATGTTGTCTCCTGTCACTTTGAATAGATGCTGCAGTACCTGTCCTGTCTGCGGTCATTGCGAAATCACTCCACAACCTGGTCAGAAAACCCCTCTGTCCAACGCCACTTCTGATCTGTGCACCTCTAACACCTCTGCCCTGTAGCCCCCTGCAGCTTGTGTGAGAACCATGACCGGCGCTGTGTGCTGGGAATGCCTGAATCAAACGGTCTACAAGAGTAGCTTGTTTGGTTGCTAATATTTGTTCGAGGTTCTCGTGTGGCATAATATTTTGCAATTTGCCTTTATAGCGAGGGTCAAGGATGCAGGCCAACCAGTAATCGTCATCGCTCATCATTTTAATAATGCGTGTGTCCTTTTTGAGGATACGTAAGGCATAATCCGCCATGTGGGCCAAAGTTCCAGTTGTCAAATCTGCGGTTGTGCTGGTTTGATGGGCAGTTACAGGCAAATCTACATCACTTGTCTCCCTTAAAAAAACAGAACCCGGCCTTGCAACGCCACTAATTTCTGTTGGCCCAGGAGAAGCTTCCTTATTAAAAAAGTACTTATCCCCATCATCCTCCTCGTCCTCCTCCTCCTCTTCGCCCGCTACCGCGTCCTCTACACAGCCCTGACCAGACAATGGCTGACTGTCATCAAGGCTTTCCTCTTCCTCGGCTGCAGACGCCTGCTCCTTTATGTGCGTCAAACTTTGCATCAGCAGACGCATTAGGGGGATGCTCATGCTTATTATGGCATTGTCTGCACTAACCAGCCGTGTGCATTCCTCAAAACACTGAAGGACTTGACACAGGTCTTGTAGCTTCGACCACTGCACACCTGACAACTCCATGTCTGCCATCCAACTGCCTGCCCGTGTATCCTCCCACAAATACATAACAGCACGTCTCTGTTCGCACACTCTCTGAAGCATGTGCAGTGTGGAGTTCCACCTTGTTGCAACGTCGATGATTAGGCGATGCTGAGGAAGGTTCAAAGAACGCTGAGAGTTCTGCATACGGCTGGAGTGTACGGGCGAACGGCAGATATGCGAGCAAAGTCTGCGCACTTTGAGGAGCAGGTCGGGTAACCCCGGATACCTTTTCAGGAAGCACTGCACCACCAGGTTTAAGGTGTGAGCCAGGCAAGGAATGTGTTTCAGTTGGGAAAGGGCTATGGCAGCCATGAAATTCCTTCCGTTATCACTCACTACCTTGCCTGCCTCAAGATGTACAGTGCCCAGCCATGACTGAGTTTCTTGGTGCAAGAACTTGGACAGAACTTCCGCGGTGTGTCTGTTGTTGCCCAAACACTTCATTGCCAATACAGCCTGCTGACGCTTGCCACCAGCTGTCCCATAATGGCACACCTGGTGTGCAACAGTGGCAGCTGCGGATGGAGTGGATGTGCGACTGTGGTCTGTGGACGAGCTCTCGCTTCTGCAGGAGGAGGAGGAAGAGGAGGATGGGGGGGCGAACGCCTACAGCCAACTCTTTCCTTGACCATGGGCTAGGCAGAACTGTCCCAATATTGCTGTCCCCTGTGGACCCTGCATCCACCACATTCACCCAGTGTGCCGTGATGGACACGTAACGTCCCTGGCCATGCCTACTGGTCCATGCATCTGTTGTCAGGTGCACCTTTGCAGTCACAGACTGCCTGAGTGCATGGACGATGCGGTCTTTTACATGCTGGTGGAGGGTTGGGATGGCTTTTCTAGAAAAGAAGTGCCGACTGGGTAGCTCGTAGCGTGGTACAACGTAGTCCATCATGGCTTTATTAATATTAAATAAAATATATAAATAGGCTCTATGAACTTTTAAATAGGTTCCAGGGGTACACGGGCAGCATTGGTGTGGTCAGTGGAGGAGTATTGCAAGGAGTGACCGCAGACAGGCTAACGAAGGCCTAAAATAACAAAAAATAGGCTCATGGCAGTTTTAAATAGGTTACATGGATACACAGGCAGCATTGTGGTCAGCGGAGGAGTATTGCAAGGAGTGACCGCAGACAGGCTAACGAAGGCCTAACATAACAAAAAATAGGCTCATGGCAGTTTTAAATCGGTTACATGGATACATAGGCAGCATTGTGGTCAGCGGAGGAGTATTGCAAGGAGGGACCGCAGACAGGCTAACGAAGGCCTAAAATAACAAAAAATAGGCTCATGGCATTTTTAAATAGGTTACATGGATACACAGGCAGCATTGTGGTCAGTGGAGGAGTATTGCAAGGAAGGACCGCAGACAGGCTAACGAAGGCCTAACATAACAAAAAATAGGCTCATGGCAGTTTTAAATCGGTTACATGGATATACAGGCAGCATTGTGGTCAGCGGAGGAGTATTGCAAGGAGTGACCGCAGACAGGCTAACGAAGGCCTAACATAACAAAAAATAGGCTCATGGCAGTTTTAAATCGGTTACATGGATACACAGGCAGCATTGTGGTCAGCGGAGGAGGATTGCAAGGAGTGTCTGACACAGTTAGTACTCACAAAAAATAAATAGATGTTAATGTCTCGCAAAACAACAACAACAAAAAAAAAAAGGTGGCATACTTAGGTACAGGGGTGGGCTCATCTGCTGAGTTTCTGACAAAGTAATTTGGCAGTAACTTAGTATTTACTGGTGTCAATATAGGACACTGACCCAGACTACTTTAACTAGCATCATAGATGTCAACAAATTGGTATTGTCAGTGCCAGGCATTGAATGATGTCAGCGCATAGACTAAACATTGATTGAGCTGTGCGAGATAATTTTGCACGTGGTAGAGCACAGTTTGAGCTGGGGGGGTGGGGGAACTCTCTTGTGGCCGGCGGTACCGTCCCAGGGCCCCTCATGTTACAACGGTGTGTCTGACGTTGGGTGCGCACCACCGCCAGAGACACTACATTGTACTATGAGGGACCCAGTGGCAGTGCCGTTGACCAAAAGCGGGCACACCCACCTCTTCAGACAAACAGCACTGCAACGGGTTCTTGCGACAAGTGGCGAGACCACGGCCCCGTGGGGGGAGTTTTCCCATTGGGGGAGGTGTAAACATGTTGTATGCTGGACAAACAGCTGCTGCAAAATAAGAGATTGGAACACTCAGTAAGACCAGTCCACAAGCAAGACCTTTTTATAGGAAAGCTAGGTGTCAGCCGGGAAAGGTGGGGCAAAATAATTTGAAATCCAGGAGTGGTTCATTTTAATGAAGGTGAGATCATCCACATTTTGGGTAGCCAGACGAGTCCTTTTTTCGGTTAATATTGAACCAGCAGCACTGAATACTCTTTCTGATAGCACACTAGCTGCTGGGCAAGCAAGCTCCTGCAATGCATATTCTGCCAATTCAGGCCAGGTGTCTAATTTGGATGCCCAGTAATCAAATGGGAATGACGCTTGAGGGAGAACATCGATAAGGGATGAAAAATAGTTAGTAACCATACTGGACAAATGTTGTCTCCTGTCACTTTGAATAGATGCTGCAGTACCTGTCCTGTCTGCGGTCATTGCGAAATCACTCCACAACCTGGTCAGAAAACCCCTCTGTCCAACGCCACTTCTGATCTGTGCACCTCTAACACCTCTGCCCTGTAGCCCCCTGCAGCTTGTGTGAGAACCATGACCGGCGCTGTGTGCTGGGAATGCCTGAATCAAACGGTCTACAAGAGTAGCCTGTTTGGTTGCTAATATTTGTTCGAGGTTCTCATGTGGCATAATATTTTGCAATTTGCCTTTATAGCGAGGGTCAAGGATGCAGGCCAACCAGTAATCGTCATCGCTCATCATTTTAATAATGCATGTGTCCTTTTTGAGGATACGTAAGGCATAATCCGCCATGTGGGCCAAAGTTCCAGTTGTCAAATCTGCGGTTGTGCTGGTTTGATGGGCAGTTACAGGCAAATCTACATCACTTGTCTCCCTTAAAAAAACAGAACCCGGCCTTGCAACGCCACTAATTTCTGTTGGCCCAGGAGAAGCTTCCTTATTAAAAAAGTACTTATCCCCATCATCCTCCTCGTCCTCCTCCTCCTCTTCGCCCGCTACCGCGTCCTCTACACAGCCCTGACCAGACAATGGCTGACTGTCATCAAGGCTTTCCTCTTCCTCGGCTGCAGACGCCTGCTCCTTTATGTGCGTCAAACTTTGCATCAGCAGACGCATTAGGGGGATGCTCATGCTTATTATGGCGTTGTCTGCACTAACCAGCCGTGTGCATTCCTCAAAACACTGAAGGACTTGACACAGGTCTTGTAGCTTCGACCACTGCACACCTGACAACTCCATGTCTGCCATCCAACTGCCTGCCCGTGTATCCTCCCACAAATACATAACAGCACGTCTCTGTTCGCACACTCTCTGAAGCATGTGCAGTGTGGAGTTCCACCTTGTTGCAACGTCGATGATTAGGCGATGCTGAGGAAGGTTCAAAGAACGCTGATAGTTCTGCATACGGCTGGAGTGTACGGGCGAACGGCAGATATGCGAGCAAAGTCTGCGCACTTTGAGGAGCAGGTCGGGTAACCCCGGATACCTTTTCAGGAAGCACTGCACCACCAGGCTTAAGGTGTGAGCCAGGCAAGGAATGTGTTTCAGTTGGGAAAGGGCTATGGCAGCCATGAAATTCCTTCCGTTATCACTCACTACCTTGCCTGCCTCAAGATGTACAGTGCCCAGCCATGACTGAGTTTCTTGGTGCAAGAACTTGGACAGAACTTCCGCGGTGTGTCTGTTGTTGCCCAAACACTTCATTGCCAATACAGCCTGCTGACGCTTGCCACCAGCTGTCCCATAATGGCACACCTGGTGTGCAACAGTGGCAGCTGCGGATGGAGTGGATGTGCGACTGTGGTCTGTGGACGAGCTCTCGCTTCTGCAGGAGGAGGAGGAAGAGGAGGATGGGGGGGCGAACGCCTACAGCCAACTCTTTCCTTGACCATGGGCTAGGCAGAACTGTCCCAATATTGCTGTCCCCTGTGGACCCTGCATCCACCACATTCACCCAGTGTGCCGTGATGGACACGTAACGTCCCTGGCCATGCCTACTGGTCCATGCATCTGTTGTCAGGTGCACCTTTGCAGTCACAGACTGCCTGAGTGCATGGACGATGCGGTCTTTAACATGCTGTTGGAGGGCTGGGATGGCTTTTCTAGAAAAGAAGTGCCGACTGGGTAGCTCGTAACGTGGTACAGCATAGTCCATCAGCGCTTTGAAAGCTTCGCTTTCAACTAACCGGTAGGGCATCATCTCTAATGAGATTAGTCTAGCAATGTGGGCGTTCAAACCCTGTGTACGCGGATGCGCGGATGAGTACTTCCTTTTCCTAACAAGAGTCTCATGTAGGGTGAGCTGGACTGGAGAGCTGGAGATCGTGGAACTAGCGGTGGTGCCGGTGGACATGTGTGAGTGACAGAGGGTTGGAGATGTTATTCTTGCCGGTGCCCTACATGCAGTGTTTCCTACTGCAAACCTGGTGATTCCCTGACTGCTTTGGTCTGGCGATGAAAGCTGCACACATACTGCAGGTGGTGCGGGAAATGGTGGGTTTACAGTGAGGGAAGGGATGTAGCGTTGCTGACTAGCTTCATTGGCCGAGGGTGCTGCAACCTTTAGGGATGTTTGGTAGTTAGTCCAGGCTTGCAAATGCATGGTGGATAAATGTCTATGCATGCAACTTGTATTTAGACTTTTAAGATTCTGACCTCTGCTTAAGGTAGTTGAACATTTTTGACAGATGACTTTGCGCTGATCATTTGGATGTTGTTTAAAAAAATGCCAGACTGCACTCTTTCTACTATCGGATACCTTTTCAGGCATTGCAGACTGAGCTTCTTTAACTGGATGGCCACGCTGTCCTCCAACAGGTTTTGGTTTTGCCACGCGTTTTTGGCCAGATACGGGCCCGGTAGATGGAACCTGTTGTGATGTTGATGCCTGCTGCGGCTCCTCCTCCTCCGCTTCAGAACTACTGCTGCCTGCACCCTGTTCCCCCAATGGCTGCCAATCGGGGTCAACAACTGGATCATCTATGACATCCTCTTCTATGTCGTGTGCAACTTCGTCTGTGTCACTGTGTAAGCCGGTGGTACAGCGTTCGTGACGGGGCACCATAGTCTCCGCTGGGTTTGATTCTGCCTCAGTACACTGCGAGGGCAATGTTCTGGTCTGAGTCAAAGGAACAGCATAGTAATCTGGCTGTGCATCTGTGCACTCCATGTCCGATTCAACTTCTAATGGGCATGGCCTGTTAACTGTTTCACTGTCTAACCCAGGAACGGTATGTGTAAAGAGCTCCATGGAGTAACCTGTTGTGTCGACTGACGCATCCTTCACTGTTGTTCTGGGTGAAGGACACAAGGAAGCGACTTGTTCCCGACCGGGAGCATCCACTGACGATGCACTGCTCTGACATTTGGCACTTTCCGAGGAGGAGGCGAAAGAGCTAGAGGCAGAGTCATCTATGAAAGCCAATACTTGTTCCTCCTGCTCCGGCTTCAAAAGTGGTTTTCCTACTCCCAGAAAAGAGAGCGTTCGAGGCCTTGTGTAGCCAGACAACGAACCTGGCTCAACAACTCGAGACTTAGGTAATGTACTGCTTTTACCACGACCACCTGATGCTCCACCACCACTACCATCATTACCAGCTGACAATGACCGCCCATGGCCACGACCTCTTCCACTAGACTTCCTCATTGTTTGCAAAACGTAACCAAAGTAACGGTATTTGTTACTGTAAAACAACTTATAAGGTGAACTCAAACTTCTGTAGGATTTATATATACCTTTACAGGTGCCTGACACTGAAAGGAAAATCAGGCCCAATGTTACACACTTGGTTTTCTGTGCCCCAATAATTTGAGACAGATGGCACACACAGGACCGGCACTCAAGCAGAAATGCCAATCTTAATCTCCCACTATTTTTTTTTTCAGGGAGAATTTAAAAAAAAAACAAAAAAAATGGCCAAGTATTACACAGTGATTTTCGGTGGCACACAATGAGAGACAGATGCCACACACAGCAATGGCACAGAGGCAGACTTGCCATTATTTATCTCCCACTAATTATTTTTTTTTGAAAAGGAAGAATTTACCCCCCCACAAAAAATGGCCAAGTATTACACAGTGGTTTTCGGTGGCACACAATGAGAGACAGATGCCATACACAGCAATGGCACAGAGGCAGACTTGCCAATATTTATCTCCCACTAATTATTTTTTTTTGAAAAGGGAGAATTTACCCCCCCCAAAAAAAAATGGCCAAGTATTACACAGTGGTTTTCGGTGGCACACAATGAGAGACAGATGCCACACACAGCAATGGCACAGAGGCAGACTTGCCAATATTTATCTCCCACTAATTTTTTTTTTTTAAAAGGGAGAATTTACCCCCCCCTAAAAATGGCCAAGTATTACACAGTGGTTTTCGGTGGCACACAATAAGAGACAGATGCCACACACAGCAATGGCACAGAGGCAGACTTGCCAATATTTATCTCCCACTAATTATTTTTTTTGAAAAGGGAGAATTTACCCCCCCCCAAAAAAAGGCCAAGTATTACACAGTGGTTTTAGGTGGCACACAATGACAGACAGATGCCACACACAGCAATGGCACAGAGGCAGACTTGCCAATATTTATCTACCACTAATTTTTTTTTTTTGAAAAGGGAGAATTTGTAAAAAAAAAAAAAAAAATGGCCAAGTATTACACAGTGGTTTTCGGTGGCACACAATGAGAGACAGATGCCACACACAGCAATGGCACAGAGGCAGACCTGCCAATATTTATCTCCCACTAATTTTTTTTTTTTTGAAAAGGGAGAATTTATAAAAAAAAAAATAAATGGCCAAGTATTACACAGTGGTTTTCGGTGGCACACAATGAGAGACAGATGCCACACACAGCAATGGCACAGAGGCAGACTTGCCAATATTTGTCTCCCACTAATTATTTTTTTTGGAAAAGGGAGAATTTGTAAAAAAAAAAAAAAAAATGGCCAAGTATTACACAGTGGTTTTCGGTGGCACACAATGAGAGACAGATGCCACACACAGCAATGGCACAGAGGCAGACTTGCCAATATTTATCTCCCTGCAGTAATGTCAGAAAAGTATGGCAGGCAGCTATAAAAAGGACTGCTGCACACAGAAGTGTGGACAAACACACAAGATAGCTGTGCAGAAAGGAAGGAAAAACAGGATTTGTGCTTTGAAAAAAGCAGTTGGTTTGCACAGCGGCATACACACAAAGCAACGCAGCTATCAGGGAGCCTTCTAGGGCAGCCCAATGAGCTGCAGCGCTGAGGAAAAAAAAATGTAGCTTCCACTGTCCCTGCAAACAAAAGGTGGTGTTGGACAGTGGAAATCGCTACAGCACAAGCGGTTTGTGGCTTTATGTACCCTGCCTATCACTATCCCTGCTTCTGAAGAAGCGGCAGCAACCTCTCCCTATGCTCAGATCAGCAGCAGTAAGATGGCGGTCGGCGGGAACGCCCCTTTATAGCCCCTGTGACGCCGCAGAAAGCAAGCCAATCACTGCAATGCCCTTCTCTAAGATGGTGGGGACTGAGATCTATGTCATCACGCTGCCCACATTCTGCGTCCACCTTCATTGGCTGAGAAATGGCGCTTTTAGCGTCATTGAAACGCGACTTTGGCGCGAAAGTCGCGTACCGCATGGCAGACCCCACACAGGGATCAGCTCGGTTTCATGAGACGCCGACTTTGCCAAAAGTCGGCAACTTATGAAAATGAACGATCCGTTTCGCTCAACCCTAGTCTCCACAGATGGAGAAAAATGTATCCATAGTCCACAATGTGGAGCATACAGTGAGTACAGAAAGTATTCATACCCCTTAAAATTTTTCACTCTTTGTTTCATTCAAAAAAGTTCATTTTTTTCTCATTAATGTACACTCTGCACCCCATCTTGACTGAAAAAAATAGAAATGCAGTAATTTTGCAAATTTATTAAAAAAATAAAAACTGAAATATCACATGGTCATAAGTATTTAGTCCCTTTGCTCAGTATTGAGTAGACGCACACTTTTGAGCAAGTACAGCCATGAGTCTTCTTGGGAATGATGCAACAAGTTTTTCACACCTGGATTTGGGTATCCTCTGCCATTCTTCCTTGCCGATCCTGTCCAGGTCGTCAGGCTGGATGGTGAACGTTGGTGGACAGACATTTTCTTCTACAGTTTGAGTGTTGAGTGACTTTATTGTAGTATTTTCGCCCATAGTGGCAGATAATGGCCATGATGTGCCAAGATATGATGCAAAACATACAGAATACATTTATTATATAACACAGGATGTGTGTGAAGCGATAGCCCGGGGACCACCACGGTGCAGGAGACTACTGTACACAAGACGAGGTGCAATCAACAAAGGATAGATTTATTGGGAGACAGGGAATGGAGGGGACATGGAAGATGCAAAAGCGTATTTACAATAGCAAAAGATAATGCACATGAGTCAACTTGTCTATATAACCGCACAGTGCTTCAACAATCATAAACTCAGAATCTATCTCACCAGCAACTTTACACAATAAAACATATATAGCTCAATGCTACTCTGCATATATCCTCCCTGGCCTCTACTACGCAGGCCACACGGATACCGTGCTCTAGCTACTGTACCCTGCACTAGACCCTAACTGGTGCACCAGGCAGGAACAGACTCACGGTGATGTTGGGGACACAGGTCCAGTCCCAGGGGGCCCCCAAAAGTCCACAACGGTGGTGCGCACGGATTCCTATCAGCTCTGCTAAGCGTGGTCTTCTCCTTGCTCCTGGAAACTGTAAGTCCCCTTTCAAGTATCTTCGTGGCTTCACCAACCAGCGCAGAACAGCCACTCTTTGCTGTAAACGGGAAAGTCTATCTGACAAACACAGTTCGTCTCAAGCTGTGTACTCTTTCTTGCAGCCAAAGTCTCTTCCTTGCAAAACAGGACGGAACACAACACACAGTCTTTCTATCTTCCCTCTGGAGACTTCTTCCTGCACGCTGCTACAGCTCCACCTCTTCACTCAGCCTAGAGCAGTCCATAGCAAAACAAGAGCAGGGGAGAACAGCAGAACATACCATCACATAGACAAAGGGGGGTGCAACCTCTTAAAGTGACAGTGTGTTTCTTATTATGCATAACAGCACCACCCTCTTACATGCCTCCCTTCTTAATGATGGTCGTCCTCGGCCATCACAGCTTCATGGTAAAAGTATAATGAAGGAGACAACAAAGGTATACAAACAGACAGAGCACACTGTTCTACATATCGGACTGGTGGAACCCCTGCATTAGACCTCTGGGATCTCCGAAGCTCTTGGCTGTCAGGCAAGGCTTGCCTATCTTCCAGAGGAACACTTGTTGCAGGGGACACTGTGATCTCTTGTCTGGTTTCATCCTCACATGGCGGTACTGGTACATCCATGGGATTACCGTTTCTGGGCGGCTGAGGACCCCCTACTGTGTCAGGGACGGTCCACCACTCCTCATCGATTTGGCCATCAGGCATGACAGATTCAGGAGGTGGAGTGGCTCCTTCAGGCGACAATGGCGTAGAACAGACCTCAGACCGGCAAGGCCGTAGCATATTTCTGTGAAGTACTCTAGGGGCGGATGCCCCATTCTCAATCTGTACCTTGTAGACAGGGCCGTTAGCATACACTCTCTCGATAACCTTGTATGGCTGTACTTCCCATCTCTCACTTAGTTTTCCCTTGGGGCGTTTCTCTCTGACCAACACTCGGTCTCCAGGTTGGAGCGGTAACTCTTGAGTCGGTTTGCGGGCCGTATGTTCTTTTTCTTGCAGTTGCTGACCCGCCAACCGCCGTATCGTTTGCAAACGTTGTCGATGCTCTTTCACCCATGAGGTGACATTTCGCTCCATCAGCTCCTCTGGCTGTTCCAGATTCAGCTCAATGATCTCTCGCCCAGCTCTTCCAAACAACAGTAGATAGGGGGTGTAACCTGTGGTGGAGTGGACCCGATTGTTGTAGGTCCAGACCAATTCCGGCAGATAGTCTGGCCAACACACCTTCTTATCCTCTTCCAATGTTCTCAGCATCTGAAGCAAGGTTCTGTTAAAGCGTTCGCAAGCTCCATTGCCTTGAGGATGATAAGGGGTGGTCCGGGACCGCTCGATGCCATACATGCGATACAATTCTTCCATCACCTTGCCTTGGAAACACGCACCTTGGTCGGAGTGGATGCGCTTTGGGCACCCATACACCCGGATGAAGTCTTGGCAGATGGCTCGCGCCGCCGATTCCGCAGTCTGGTCTCTAGTCGTGGTTACTACTGCAAACTTAGAAAAATGATCGGTCATCACCAAACAATATTGCAGCCCCCGGGCCGAGTGTCCCACGAGGAGATAGTCGATCATCAAGACTTCCAATGGCTCCTTAGTTTGTATGGTCTGGACGGGTGCCCTCTGTTCAGTACTCTTAATGAGGTCACATACTCGACACTGCCGGCAAACCTCTTCCACCACAAGCTCCAACCGAGGACAATAGACATGCCGCTGCAACCATTGGTAGGTCTTTGTGGAGCCAAAGTGCGCTCCGAATTCATGGGCTTCTTTAGCTATTTCTTGAGCCATTCTTCCTGGGATGACCACTTGCCACCTTACTTCCATATCTTTTGGCTGTTGCTTCTTACGATATAGTACTGACTCTTTCACTTCCAGTCTATCCCACTGGTGCAACACACTCCTCATTTCAGAGTCCAGATCATCTCTTTCTTGTTTGCCAGGCTTCTGCTTTTGCGTTACCCACCATTTCATCTGTCTCAGCCCTTCGTCTTCATCCTGAACGTGTCCCCATTCTTCATTGGTTCTTCCCAGGGACCGAGGTAAGGCACAGGCCTCCCTTCTTGACTGGGCCACAACCATCGGGGGCTTGAACTTATTAAAGTCTGGGGTTTCCTCCTCTTCAAGTTGTTCATCAAGATCCCCCACTGGAGTCTCCACAGGCACTCTGGACAGCCCATCCGCATTTGCGTTTTCGGTAGCAGAGCGATAGCGGATAGTAAAGTCGAACTTGGCCAGGCGAGCCATCCACCGTTGTTCTAAGGCCCCCAGTTTAGCATTCTCAAGGTGGGCCAGGGGATTATTGTCTGTTCGAACTTGAATTTTTGTACCTGTCAGGAAGCCTGCAAACTTTTCTGTCATGGCCCACACCAGAGCCAGGAGCTCTAACCGGAAGGAGCTGTAATTGTGAGGGTTTCTTTCGCTGTCTCGCAGGGACCTGCTAGCATACCCGATGACTCTCTCATGTCCATCCTGTATCTGAGAAAGTACGGCACCGAGTCCATGTAGGCTACCATCGGTGTACAACAGGAACGGTTGATCGAAGTCTGCGTAGGCCAAAATCGGGGCCGAAGTAAGGGCACTCTTTATAGCCTGGAAGGCCTCGTGTTGTCCCTGTGCCCAGGGGATGCGCTGGGTCTTCGGCACTCCAGCGGTCCCCCTCAGCAACTCATTGAGAGGACCGGCCATCTTCGCGAAGTCTTTAACAAATCGACGGTAGTAACCCGCGAGTCCCAGGAAGGCCTGGAGTTCTCTCACTGTTTGAGGGACTGGCCACTTCTGGATAGCAGCCACTTTTTCTGGCGAGGGTAGAACTCCATCTTGTGACACAATGTGACCCAGGTACTCGATCTCCCTCTTGAAGAGGTGGCATTTCTTTGGCTTCAACTTCAGGTTATGAGCACGCAATCTTCCGAGTACCTGTCCAAGCCGGGCAAGGTGGTCTTCGAAAGAGGACGAAAACACAATGATGTCATCCAGATAGATCAGGGTAGCCTCGAAATTTAAATCTCCCAAGCACTTTTCCATCAGCCGTTGAAAGGTGCCTGGAGCATTGGAGAGCCCGAAGGGCATCCGGTTAAACTCGAACAGTCCCATAGGGAGAATGAAGGCAGTTTTCTCTCTGTCTTTCTCTGCCACGGCTACTTGCCAATATCCGCTTGCTAGGTCCAGGGTGGAGAAGTACTTGGCTTTCCCCAACGCTGTCAAGGATTCCACGATGCGGGGCAACGGATACGAGTCTCGAACAGTGCAGGCATTGAGTTTTCTGTAATCTACACAGAACCGGATGGTCCCGTCCTTTTTCTTGACGAGCACCACCGGGGCTGCCCAAGGGCTCTGACTACTCTGCACCACTCCTGAATCCAGCATCTGCCTCAGTAATGTTTTCACCTCTTGGTACATTTTGGGCGGGATCTGCCGGTATCGTTCTCGAATTGGATGAGCTTCCCCAGTCGGGATCTCATGCGTGATGGCTTCAGTACAGCCGAAATCTTCGGCATGACGGGCGGATGCGGCCTGATTCTTCCACAGCATAGTTTCTATCGCTTGCACACGCTCAGGGCCCATAGCCTTCACATCCACTTCCATTTGCTCAAGGATGACCCGTCCACTCCACTCCGGGGATGGTGTCTCTTCGTCTTCCGCAGCAACTGCCAGGGCCCACCCCACGCCTTCTTTCGGTGATAAAGACATCTCCTTCTGACTCACCACTTCACCCTTATGCAGGTACACCAGGGCCAGATCTGTCCCTCGTGGCAAGGCGACCTCCCTGGGGCTCACATTCAAAGCTCTTATGGGGACATGTCCTCGCTGGACCACAGCTATCGTACGAGCTATCATGACTTCTTGATCCACTCCTCCGCCTACCACAGGCTGAACAACCACTTCCAACCCATCAAGGTTGCGGTGAGTCCCCACTGGGAGGTACACTATAGTTTCTTGCTCGGGAGGTAGGATTACAGGTTCTTTCCCAGGAGCCCGGATGACCCCTACCGTCTGATAAGATGGCACACTCTTCTGCGTCCCACAGACGCGGATCAGTCGTTGAAGGGCTTCTTGAGTAGGCTTATGTGGGGTAGCCTTCTTCCAATATCCAGGTCCCCGCTTGGTAAACATAATCTGATCGAGTTCACGTAGGATATTCATTCCCAGTACTACAGGCACATCTTTCTTGATAGGCTCAGGGACTAGCAAGATCCCTTTTCTCCCAACTTCTTGGCCACAGATTCGAATATTCATCCACACGACCCCTGTGACCGGGATCGGTTGTTGGTTGGCAGCAAACAACCGGATCAATGTCTCTTTCTCTGGCTTGGCCAGGTCCTGGAAATGCTGCTTGAAGTATGCTTCTGGCATCGTTGTCACTTGTGACCCGGTATCTACCAGGCAATCCACCAGAACTCCTTCAAATTCAGCACGTAGGATGGGGCTCCCAGCGATCAAGTGTTCGTTATGATATGGAGCGGCCTCTCTTCTCGCCTCCCCCGCAGAGTGCCGCACTACTGCGGGGGTTGGTAGTTTAACGGCGGCTTCCACTGGCCTTGAGTATAGTTCCGACAGTCTCTGGCAAGGTGCCCCCGTCCTCTACACTCCCAGTATTGAACGCCTCCCCCTCGCCGAGGGGTACTTCCAGCCTGTCCTCGGGCCGCCGATGTCTGACGGGAGGGGGCTTGTTCCCACTGATTCCTTGTCGATCGGGCCGAAGAATGGTTGTATGAGTATCGTGGGTCAGTTTCTTGTAGTTCCCCCACTCTCCGCTCCATCTGGGTCAGTTTCTCTTGTACGTTCACAAGGAACCGCTGCAAATCTTGCACTACCTGGACCAGCACTTCTTGATGGTTTGGGTCCCCTCTGGCATTGGTGCTCTGGACACGCATCACTCCAGACGCATAGCTTTCTTCTTTACTTCGGGCCACTGTTTCCGCCAGGACTTGACGAAACGTAAGGGCCGGGTCTGCCCGGACCCGTTCTGACAGTGCTCTCCTCAAGGATGTACTGTGTAGTCCCAGAATGAATTGCTCCCGGAGTATCCGGTCTTTAGAGCCCATGCCGCCAAGTCCATCTGCCTCCTTTCTCTGCACCTCTTCGAACACTTCTTGCAGTACTGTTGCATACTGAGAAATTCCTTCTTCTTCCCGCTGCAGCCTAGAGAAAAATTTGGCGCGAAGATGTCCCGCGCTAGCGGTCTCACCGTAGATCTCTTCCAGGAACTTCACTAGCTCCTTCAGGGTACTGCGGGTGAGTTCTGGTTGTAGGCAGACATTTCTGCGGGCTTCCCCCTCTAGGGCAGTTAAAGCAATATCCACTTCAAGGACTGGGCTTATGTTATAAATCTTCAGGGTGCATTGCAGCCGAGACACCCAGTCGGACAGTGGCATATTCTTGCCGTCAAATTTTGGGAGCACACTAAATATGGTGCCCATAGGGAGTGTCCTTGCAGGGGTTCCACCAATGCCCACAGCATCCCCATTAATGTTAGCATTCCCGCCATTGCTGTCTGCTGCCTCCATCTTAGTGACAGTACCCTGCTCGCAGTGCCACTTGAAGCGATAGCCCGGGGACCACCACGGTGCAGGAGACTACTGTACACAAGACGAGGTGCAATCAACAAAGGATAGATTTATTGGGAGACAGGGAATGGAGGGGACATGGAAGATGCAAAAGCGTATTTACAATAGCAAAAGATAATGCACATGAGTCAACTTGTCTATATAACCGCACAGTGCTTCAACAATCATAAACTCAGAATCTATCTCACCAGCAACTTTACACAATAAAACATATATAGCTCAATGCTACTCTGCATATATCCTCCCTGGCCTCTACTACGCAGGCCACACGGATACCGTGCTCTAGCTACTGTACCCTGCACTAGACCCTAACTGGTGCACCAGGCAGGAACAGACTCACGGTGATGTTGGGGACACAGGTCCAGTCCCAGGGGGCCCCCAAAAGTCCACAACGGTGGTGCGCACGGATTCCTATCAGCTCTGCTAAGCGTGGTCTTCTCCTTGCTCCTGGAAACTGTAAGTCCCCTTTCAAGTATCTTCGTGGCTTCACCAACCAGCGCAGAACAGCCACTCTTTGCTGTAAACGGGAAAGTCTATCTGACAAACACAGTTCGTCTCAAGCTGTGTACTCTTTCTTGCAGCCAAAGTCTCTTCCTTGCAAAACAGGACGGAACACAACACACAGTCTTTCTATCTTCCCTCTGGAGACTTCTTCCTGCACGCTGCTACAGCTCCACCTCTTCACTCAGCCTAGAGCAGTCCATAGCAAAACAAGAGCAGGGGAGAACAGCAGAACATACCATCACATAGACAAAGGGGGTGCAACCTCTTAAAGTGACAGTGTGTTTCTTATTATGCATAACAGCACCACCCTCTTACATGTGCACATTTATTCAAGCAAAATTCAATTCTCCTCAAAATTTCCCCAAATTTGTGTTTTCCTGAATGTGGATTTTTTTGTAGTGCTCTGCTTTTTGCTGAACTCTAAAAGGATGAGCAAAAAATTATAGAATAATATAATAATAATAATACTCATCTTTCACTTGTCCCACTGTTTCTGCAGCCAGCTGTCCAATCCTCCAAGCCTCTTATTTTTCGAATACCACATTGCATGGACCTCTTCAGCCTCTTCACTCCAGGCCAGGCCATCTGGCATTACCAGGTCTATGACATCCCTGTGCATTGTGCTGTTACAGAACACGTTAGGACATCAAAACGTTATGATGCGCATTGCCCAAGTGATGGCACAACACATTTCGATGTCTGAGGCCTTGTCATGTCAGAAGTCCTGGACTGGAGTGAAGAGGCCAAAAAGGATCCACATAATAAGAAGGGTGAAAGAATCTGCATGGAAGACTTGACATTGGGTAGAAAGAATGGAAAAATTGATGAGCAGTGAGTCAACGATTTTTATTTCTATTTATATAACATCTTACATTTATAATAAAGAACATTTAATTCACAGAAAATAACTTTTCTGACACCACATTTATCTGGAAAATCTGCATGATTTGTCAAATTAAAATCTCAGCTGAACCACTGATTGCTAAAAAACACATTATGTGGTCTTCACCAAAGAAAGAAATGGTCATCTATGTAGAGTATGTGTAAAAAACAAAGTGACAGTATGTTCAAATTTTAGCTGTATATATGAGAAAATGACAAGATTGACTTATACTTATACAAGACATTATTTTTATAGACCAAATAAAAGAAATTGAGGTCTGAGTTTACTGTCTATAAGAAAAAAGGTAGGAGAAAAGTCTCCAGTTGTCTTATTTCAGCCTCTTTATATCATATCTAATATAATTAGTGATGGAAGGAACTCTTCCCGATTGCACTGGTCTGGTGGCAATAGGGGTAATGATAGTTGGGTTTGATGACAGCTGGGATTTGTCAAAAATTACAGCTGGCATCAAGCGCTGGGGTTAGTAATGGAGAGGTGTCTATCAGACATCCCATTTACAAACCGAGTAAGCAAAATTTAAACACACACACACAGAAAAAAAAAATACTTTATTAGAATAAAGACTAGTGTTGAGCGATACTTTCCGATATCGGAAAGTATCGGTATCGGAAAGTATCGGCCGATACCGTCAAAATATCGGATCCAATCCGATACCGATACCCGATCCCAATGCAAGTCAATGGGACGAAAATATCGGAATTAAAATAAACCCTTAATAAACTTGTAGGTTCATTCTACATGAAGGAAAACAACTAAGAATAATGTAGGATGTATTGGGGGACGTGGCGGAGATATTAAAGGGACAGAGGTTTAGCCCAATGTAATAGAATAGCAGGATTTTTTATTTTTTTTTATGAAGTTCGGCGTTAGAAAGAATTTGACTATGTTATTTTTTTTTTTTTTTATGTCAGATATTGATGTTTCACTACTTCCACGCCCTTCACCTTCTTTTTTACTTCTCCCACGCTTTCTTCTTAATTATCCTCATCATCAGCTTCTTTGACATCAACTTCTTCACCTTATTCATCTTCTTCTTCATCTTCTACCTATTATTTTTTGGGTTACATTGTTCATATTCTTTTTATTTTACTATTATCTTCATCATATTCAACTTCTTCATCATATTCTTATTTGTGACAGGCATTCCCGTAGTTGTTATCTATAAAAGTTTGAAGATTACACCTTCCGTTCTGCCTGTCACAAACCAGTTACATTTGTCCGCGTTCAGTTTGGCCTGCAGCATCAGGCTTTATCCAGGGGCACCACGAGGAGGAACGGACTCACCCCCATACACTGCTTAGTCTTCTTCTGCTTATAATTTACATAATATTTTTTTGCTCTGATATTTTGTGTTATGCTTAATGTCCTTCTGCTCTTTGTTCTGCAGCCTCTTGTTCTTCTGCTTCTCGGTCTTCCAGGTCGTCGTCGTCTCCAGGGTCGTCGTCTCCGGGGTCGTCGTCATCGGGGTGGTCTCCGGGGTCGTCGTCATCGGGGTGGTCTTCAGGGTCATCGTCTCCAGGGTCGTCGTCATCACGGTGGTTGTCGTCTCTGGTGTCGTCGTCATCTTAGGGGTGTTCTTCCGGGTCATCGTGTTTAGTCTCTTGAACTTGGAAATGTAGCAGAAGGTACAAGAAGGCTGAGAAAATGCCGAGAACCAGCTGATGGAACTGGAACTCGGATGGCTACCCGAAGGTCCAAGAGCCAATGGAACTACCGAGGACCAGCTGACGTTACTGGAACCCGGTTACTAAGCAGGAGGTACCCGTGCCTGAAAGCACTACCAAGGACCACCTGACGTTGGTGGAACTCGGATACCCAGAGGGAGGCACCTAAGCCAAAGGCTCTGCCCGGAACCAGCTGACGGTACTGGAACCAGGATGGGGAGCAGAAGGTACAAGAGCAAAAGACACTGCCGAGAACCAGCTGACGGTGCTGGAACCCAGATGGGTAGCCGAAGGTCCAAGAGCCAATGGAACTACCGAGGACCAGCTGACGTTACTGGAACCCGGTTACTAAGCAGGAGGTACCCGTGCCTGAAAGCACTACCAAGGACCACCTGACGTTGGTGGAACTCGGATACCCAGAGGGAGGCACCTAAGCCAAAGGCTCTGCCCGGAACCAGCTGACGGTACTGGAACCAGGATGTGGAGCAGAAGGTACAAGAGCAAGTGTCTGCGTGGCTTTTGCAGGACACGTTGCCGGCTGCACAGCAGGGGAACAGCTGGCGGTGCTGGACCCCACTGACACATTGGCGAGGTGTTTGGCTCTGTGCAGCCAGCACTTCCGGACAGCAACGAGCGGTGTTGTAGCCCGGGCTCTGCAGGGGGAGCAGAGTGTAGGCCGAAGCCTACTTGAACCAATTTCAAAGGTAACCTTTAACCCCCCCTCAGGGGTTAGAAAGTAGAAGAGCCACAGCTTATGCAGCAGTAGTGCTGCACAAGTCAAAGGTTGCTCTTTTAATTTCGCTCCTTGCACACGCTGAATGAAACACGTATAACATTGAGCCCTTTATACAGTCAAACTGTGTTGGAGGCGCGAGTTCCCTTTGTAATGAGACGCAGCACAGATGTCAAGAATCCCACATTGGTGCTGGGTGCAGCCTCCTGAGCGTTGTTATTTGCTGTACAGGAGTCTGCGCTGTCGTGTTATCCCCTGGCCTAGCGCCGTTAGCGCTGCCCATCTTCTGGCATCATGTAATGTCGGCCGGTGCGGTTCGCGATGCCCATGAATCCCAGCCCCGCAGTGTCTTAACATTGTTAAAACACTGCGGGGCTGGGATTCAGGGCCTGGCGCAGCACATATGTTCGCCTCTCACACTCGGGTCCTTACACCCGCTTCAGACTGTGCGGCGTCATCTGATCCCTTATCGCATGCCACGGCCATGAAGCCGCACAGTCCGAAGAAGGCGGAAGGAGAGGAGGGACAGGCGAACTGATGCACTGATCCTGCCCATCAATCACACCCTCGCAGTCCCAATAAATAAGACACCGAGGGGCGTTGTGTGGGTCAGGGCGGCCGCAGAGGCGCAGGCAGCCAAACCATGATGCCAGAAGACGGGCAGCGCTACCAAGGGGGTTGCAGCGTGTCATTACAAAGGAAAGTCACACCACCGGGACGGTTAAATGGTCACACAGAGGACACATTGCAGACGTGTTTTCAGTTCCACATGTGCGAGGAGAATACGTTTCTGAGCCACCTTGCACACATGCAGCATTACCGCTGTACAAGGTGGCTGGATAACGTAAAAACGCCTGGGGGAGGGGGGACAGGTTCCCTTCAATTTCAGTTCTTGTGTCTGCGTGGCTTTTGCAGGACACGTTGCCGGCTGCACAGCAGGGGAACAGCTGGCGGTGCTGGACCCCACTGACACATTGGCTGGTGTTTTTCTCTGTGCAGCTAGCACATCTGGGCAAAAACTGGCGGTGTGTTAGAGCCCAGGGACAGCAGGAGGAGGAGCAGGAGGAGGAGGAGCAGGGGGAGGGGAGTGTAGGCCGAAGCCTGCACAGGCGGCAGCTTTGGGTGTGTTGTGTCTGCGTGACTTTTGCAGGACACGTTGCCGGCTACACAGCAGGGGAACAGCTGGCGGTGCTGGACCCCACTGACACATTGGCGAGGTGTTTGGCTCTGTGCAGCCAGCACTTCCGGACAGCAACTAGCGTTGTTGGAGCCCGGGCTCTGCAGGTGGAGCAGAGTGTAGGCCGAAGCCTAATTGAACCGATTTCAAAAGTCACCTTTAACCCCCCCTCAGGGGTTACAAAGTAGAAGAGCCACAGCTTATGCAGCAGCAGTGCTGCGCAAGTCAAAGGTTGCTCTTGTAATTTTTCTCCTTGCACACGCTGAATGGAACACGTATAACATTCAGCCCTTTAGACAGTCAAACTGTGTAATGGAGGCGAGAGTTCCCTTTGTAATGAGACGCAGCACAGGTGTCAAGAATCCCACCTTGGTGCTGGGTGCAGCCTCCCGAGCGTTGTTATTTGCTGTACAGGAGTCTGCGCTGTCGTGTTATCCCCTGGCCTAGCGCCGTTAGCGCTGCCCATCTTCTGGCATCATGTAATGTCGGCCGGTGCGGTTCGCGATGCCCATGAATCCCAGCCCCGCAGTGTCTTAACATTGTTAAAACACTGCGGGGCTGGGATTCAGGGCCTGGCGCAGCACATATGTTCGCCTCTCACACTCGGGTCCTTACACCCGCTTCAGACTGTGCGGCGTCATCTGATCCCTTATCGCATGCCACGGCCATGAAGCCGCACAGTCCGAAGAAGGCGGAAGGAGAGGAGGGACAGGCGAACTGATGCACTGATCCTGCCCATCAATCACACCCTCGCAGTCCCAATAAATAAGACACCGAGGGGCGTTGTGTGGGTCAGGGCGGCCGCAGAGGCGCAGGCAGCCAAACCATGATGCCAGAAGACGGGCAGCGCTACCAAGGGGGTTGCAGCGTGTCATTACAAAGGAAAGTCACACCACCGGGACGGTTAAATGGTCACACAGAGGACACATTGCAGACGTGTTTTCAGTTCCACATGTGCGAGGAGAATACGTTTCTGAGCCACCTTGCACACATGCAGCATTACCGCTGTACAAGGTGGCTGGATAACGTAAAAACGCCTGGGGGAGGGGGGACAGGTTCCCTTCAATTTCAGTTCTTGTGTCTGCGTGGCTTTTGCAGGACACGTTGCCGGCTGCACAGCAGGGGAACAGCTGGCGGTGCTGGACCCCACTGACACATTGGCTGGTGTTTTTCTCTGTGCAGCTAGCACATCTGGGCAAAAACTGGCGGTGTGTTAGAGCCCAGGGACAGCAGGAGGAGGAGCAGGAGGAGGAGGAGCAGGGGGAGGGGAGTGTAGGCCGAAGCCTGCACAGGCGGCAGCTTTGGGTGTGTTGTGTCTGCGTGACTTTTGCAGGACACGTTGCCGGCTACACAGCAGGGGAACAGCTGGCGGTGCTGGACCCCACTGACACATTGGCGAGGTGTTTGGCTCTGTGCAGCCAGCACTTCCGGACAGCAACTAGCGTTGTTGGAGCCCGGGCTCTGCAGGTGGAGCAGAGTGTAGGCCGAAGCCTAATTGAACCGATTTCAAAAGTCACCTTTAACCCCCCCTCAGGGGTTACAAAGTAGAAGAGCCACAGCTTATGCAGCAGCAGTGCTGCGCAAGTCAAAGGTTGCTCTTGTAATTTTTCTCCTTGCACACGCTGAATGGAACACGTATAACATTCAGCCCTTTAGACAGTCAAACTGTGTAATGGAGGCGAGAGTTCCCTTTGTAATGAGACGCAGCACAGGTGTCAAGAATCCCACCTTGGTGCTGGGTGCAGCCTCCCGAGCGTTGTTATTTGCTGTACAGGAGTCTGCGCTGTCGTGTTATCCCCTGGCCTAGCGCCGTTAGCGCTGCCCATCTTCTGGCATCATGTAATGTCGGCCGGTGCGGTTCGCGATGCCCATGAATCCCAGCCCCGCAGTGTCTTAACATTGTTAAAACACTGCGGGGCTGGGATTCAGGGCCTGGCGCAGCACATATGTTCGCCTCTCACACTCGGGTCCTTACACCCGCTTCAGACTGTGCGGCGTCATCTGATCCCTTATCGCATGCCACGGCCATGAAGCCGCACAGTCCGAAGAAGGCGGAAGGAGAGGAGGGACAGGCGAACTGATGCACTGATCCTGCCCATCAATCACACCCTCGCAGTCCCAATAAATAAGACACCGAGGGGCGTTGTGTGGGTCAGGGCGGCCGCAGAGGCGCAGGCAGCCAAACCATGATGCCAGAAGACGGGCAGCGCTACCAAGGGGGTTGCAGCGTGTCATTACAAAGGAAAGTCACACCACCGGGACGGTTAAATGGTCACACAGAGGACACATTGCAGACGTGTTTTCAGTTCCACATGTGCGAGGAGAATACGTTTCTGAGCCACCTTGCACACATGCAGCATTACCGCTGTACAAGGTGGCTGGATAACGTAAAAACGCATGGGGGAGGGGGGACAGGTTCCCTTCAATTTCAGTTCTTGTGTCTGCGTGGCTTTTGCAGGACACGTTGCCGGCTGCACAGCAGGGGAACAGCTGGCGGTGCTGGACCCCACTGACACATTGGCTGGTGTTTTTCTCTGTGCAGCTAGCACATCTGGGCAAAAACTGGCGGTGTGTTAGAGCCCAGGGACAGCAGGAGGAGGAGCAGGAGGAGGAGGAGCAGGGGGAGGGGAGTGTAGGCCGAAGCCTGCACAGGCGGCAGCTTTGGGTGTGTTGTGTCTGCGTGACTTTTGCAGGACACGTTGCCGGCTACACAGCAGGGGAACAGCTGGCGGTGCTGGACCCCACTGACACATTGGCGAGGTGTTTGGCTCTGTGCAGCCAGCACTTCCGGACAGCAACTAGCGTTGTTGGAGCCCGGGCTCTGCAGGTGGAGCAGAGTGTAGGCCGAAGCCTAATTGAACCGATTTCAAAAGTCACCTTTAACCCCCCCTCAGGGGTTACAAAGTAGAAGAGCCACAGCTTATGCAGCAGCAGTGCTGCGCAAGTCAAAGGTTGCTCTTGTAATTTTTCTCCTTGCACACGCTGAATGGAACACGTATAACATTCAGCCCTTTAGACAGTCAAACTGTGTAATGGAGGCGAGAGTTCCCTTTGTAATGAGACGCAGCACAGGTGTCAAGAATCCCACCTTGGTGCTGGGTGCAGCCTCCCGAGCGTTGTTATTTGCTGTACAGGAGTCTGCGCTGTCGTGTTATCCCCTGGCCTAGCGCCGTTAGCGCTGCCCATCTTCTGGCATCATGTAATGTCGGCCGGTGCGGTTCGCGATGCCCATGAATCCCAGCCCCGCAGTGTCTTAACATTGTTAAAACACTGCGGGGCTGGGATTCAGGGCCTGGCGCAGCACATATGTTCGCCTCTCACACTCGGGTCCTTACACCCGCTTCAGACTGTGCGGCGTCATCTGATCCCTTATCGCATGCCACGGCCATGAAGCCGCACAGTCCGAAGAAGGCGGAAGGAGAGGAGGGACAGGCGAACTGATGCACTGATCCTGCCCATCAATCACACCCTCGCAGTCCCAATAAATAAGACACCGAGGGGCGTTGTGTGGGTCAGGGCGGCCGCAGAGGCGCAGGCAGCCAAACCATGATGCCAGAAGACGGGCAGCGCTACCAAGGGGGTTGCAGCGTGTCATTACAAAGGAAAGTCACACCACCGGGACGGTTAAATGGTCACACAGAGGACACATTGCAGACGTGTTTTCAGTTCCACATGTGCGAGGAGAATACGTTTCTGAGCCACCTTGCACACATGCAGCATTACCGCTGTACAAGGTGGCTGGATAACGTAAAAACGCCTGGGGGAGGGGGGACAGGTTCCCTTCAATTTCAGTTCTTGTGTCTGCGTGGCTTTTGCAGGACACGTTGCCGGCTGCACAGCAGGGGAACAGCTGGCGGTGCTGGACCCCACTGACACATTGGCTGGTGTTTTTCTCTGTGCAGCTAGCACATCTGGGCAAAAACTGGCGGTGTGTTAGAGCCCAGGGACAGCAGGAGGAGGAGCAGGAGGAGGAGGAGCAGGGGGAGGGGAGTGTAGGCCGAAGCCTGCACAGGCGGCAGCTTTGGGTGTGTTGTGTCTGCGTGACTTTTGCAGGACACGTTGCCGGCTACACAGCAGGGGAACAGCTGGCGGTGCTGGACCCCACTGACACATTGGCGAGGTGTTTGGCTCTGTGCAGCCAGCACTTCCGGACAGCAACTAGCGTTGTTGGAGCCCGGGCTCTGCAGGTGGAGCAGAGTGTAGGCCGAAGCCTAATTGAACCGATTTCAAAAGTCACCTTTAACCCCCCCTCAGGGGTTACAAAGTAGAAGAGCCACAGCTTATGCAGCAGCAGTGCTGCGCAAGTCAAAGGTTGCTCTTGTAATTTTTCTCCTTGCACACGCTGAATGGAACACGTATAACATTCAGCCCTTTAGACAGTCAAACTGTGTAATGGAGGCGAGAGTTCCCTTTGTAATGAGACGCAGCACAGGTGTCAAGAATCCCACCTTGGTGCTGGGTGCAGCCTCCCGAGCGTTGTTATTTGCTGTACAGGAGTCTGCGCTGTCGTGTTATCCCCTGGCCTAGCGCCGTTAGCGCTGCCCATCTTCTGGCATCATGTAATGTCGGCCGGTGCGGTTCGCGATGCCCATGAATCCCAGCCCCGCAGTGTCTTAACATTGTTAAAACACTGCGGGGCTGGGATTCAGGGCCTGGCGCAGCACATATGTTCGCCTCTCACACTCGGGTCCTTACACCCGCTTCAGACTGTGCGGCGTCATCTGATCCCTTATCGCATGCCACGGCCATGAAGCCGCACAGTCCGAAGAAGGCGGAAGGAGAGGAGGGACAGGCGAACTGATGCACTGATCCTGCCCATCAATCACACCCTCGCAGTCCCAATAAATAAGACACCGAGGGGCGTTGTGTGGGTCAGGGCGGCCGCAGAGGCGCAGGCAGCCAAACCATGATGCCAGAAGACGGGCAGCGCTACCAAGGGGGTTGCAGCGTGTCATTACAAAGGAAAGTCACACCACCGGGACGGTTAAATGGTCACACAGAGGACACATTGCAGACGTGTTTTCAGTTCCACATGTGCGAGGAGAATACGTTTCTGAGCCACCTTGCACACATGCAGCATTACCGCTGTACAAGGTGGCTGGATAACGTAAAAACGCCTGGGGGAGGGGGGACAGGTTCCCTTCAATTTCAGTTCTTGTGTCTGCGTGGCTTTTGCAGGACACGTTGCCGGCTGCACAGCAGGGGAACAGCTGGCGGTGCTGGACCCCACTGACACATTGGCTGGTGTTTTTCTCTGTGCAGCTAGCACATCTGGGCAAAAACTGGCGGTGTGTTAGAGCCCAGGGACAGCAGGAGGAGGAGCAGGAGGAGGAGGAGCAGGGGGAGGGGAGTGTAGGCCGAAGCCTGCACAGGCGGCAGCTTTGGGTGTGTTGTGTCTGCGTGACTTTTGCAGGACACGTTGCCGGCTACACAGCAGGGGAACAGCTGGCGGTGCTGGACCCCACTGACACATTGGCGAGGTGTTTGGCTCTGTGCAGCCAGCACTTCCGGACAGCAACTAGCGTTGTTGGAGCCCGGGCTCTGCAGGTGGAGCAGAGTGTAGGCCGAAGCCTAATTGAACCGATTTCAAAAGTCACCTTTAACCCCCCCTCAGGGGTTACAAAGTAGAAGAGCCACAGCTTATGCAGCAGCAGTGCTGCGCAAGTCAAAGGTTGCTCTTGTAATTTTTCTCCTTGCACACGCTGAATGGAACACGTATAACATTCAGCCCTTTAGACAGTCAAACTGTGTAATGGAGGCGAGAGTTCCCTTTGTAATGAGACGCAGCACAGGTGTCAAGAATCCCACCTTGGTGCTGGGTGCAGCCTCCCGAGCGTTGTTATTTGCTGTACAGGAGTCTGCGCTGTCGTGTTATCCCCTGGCCTAGCGCCGTTAGCGCTGCCCATCTTCTGGCATCATGTAATGTCGGCCGGTGCGGTTCGCGATGCCCATGAATCCCAGCCCCGCAGTGTCTTAACATTGTTAAAACACTGCGGGGCTGGGATTCAGGGCCTGGCGCAGCACATATGTTCGCCTCTCACACTCGGGTCCTTACACCCGCTTCAGACTGTGCGGCGTCATCTGATCCCTTATCGCATGCCACGGCCATGAAGCCGCACAGTCCGAAGAAGGCGGAAGGAGAGGAGGGACAGGCGAACTGATGCACTGATCCTGCCCATCAATCACACCCTCGCAGTCCCAATAAATAAGACACCGAGGGGCGTTGTGTGGGTCAGGGCGGCCGCAGAGGCGCAGGCAGCCAAACCATGATGCCAGAAGACGGGCAGCGCTACCAAGGGGGTTGCAGCGTGTCATTACAAAGGAAAGTCACACCACCGGGACGGTTAAATGGTCACACAGAGGACACATTGCAGACGTGTTTTCAGTTCCACATGTGCGAGGAGAATACGTTTCTGAGCCACCTTGCACACATGCAGCATTACCGCTGTACAAGGTGGCTGGATAACGTAAAAACGCCTGGGGGAGGGGGGACAGGTTCCCTTCAATTTCAGTTCTTGTGTCTGCGTGGCTTTTGCAGGACACGTTGCCGGCTGCACAGCAGGGGAACAGCTGGCGGTGCTGGACCCCACTGACACATTGGCTGGTGTTTTTCTCTGTGCAGCTAGCACATCTGGGCAAAAACTGGCGGTGTGTTAGAGCCCAGGGACAGCAGGAGGAGGAGCAGGAGGAGGAGGAGCAGGGGGAGGGGAGTGTAGGCCGAAGCCTGCACAGGCGGCAGCTTTGGGTGTGTTGTGTCTGCGTGACTTTTGCAGGACACGTTGCCGGCTACACAGCAGGGGAACAGCTGGCGGTGCTGGACCCCACTGACACATTGGCGAGGTGTTTTTCTCTGTGCAGCTAGCAGTACCGGGCCCCAACTGGCGGTGTTGGAGCCCAGGGTCAGCAGGAGGAGCAGGGGGAGCGGAGTGTAGGCCGAAGCCTGCACTCGAGCAAGTTGAAAGGAAACCTTTAACCCCCCCCCCCCCAGGCGTTTGTAGCTGAAAGAGCCATTGTGTACAGCACTAATGCTGGAAAAGGTAAACTTAGCTCTTTTAATTATGGTCCTTGCACATGCGGAACCTAACAGTTATGAAATGTGTCCCCTCACAGCGTTAAACCGTCCGGTAGGTGGAACTTTCCTTTGTCGTGTGACGCAGCACAGCCATCATTTTTACCCCCTTGGCGCCGTGCGCCGCCTCCTCAGCGTTGTTTTAATCTGTCCCGGAGCCTGGGCTGTTAGGTTAGCCCTTGGCCATGCACACATTTTGCGCTGCCCGTCTTCTGACATCATTTGGTGTCAGGCTGGCTGCGCCTGTGCGGGTGCGCTGGCCGAGATCCCGCCTCGCAGTGTCGTCTAATGTAATCCCACCGCGGGCCTGTGATCCGTGCCCGTGCGCAGTGCATATCCTCTCCTCTCACTCCCCTCCCTACGGCTTTTTCAGACTGTGCGGTGTCACGGCCGTGGCATGCTATTAGGGACCAGCTGACATCGCACAGTCTGAAGAAGCCGTAGGGAGGGGAGTGAGAGGAGAGGATATGCACTGCGCACGGGCACGGATCACAGGCCCGCGGTGGGATTACATTAGACGACACTGCGAGGCGGGATCTCGACCAGCGCACCCGCACAGGCGCAGCCAGCCTGACACCAAATGAGGTCAGAAGACGGGCAGCGCAACATGTGTGCATGGCCAAGGGCTAACCTAACAGCGCAGGCTCCGGGACAGATTAAAACAACGCTGAGGAGGCGGCGCACGGCGCCAAGGGGGTAAAAATGATGGCTGTGCTGCGTCACACGACAAAGGAAAGTTCCACCTACCGGACGGTTTAACGCTGTGTGGGGACACATTTCATAAGTGTTTGGTTCAGCATGTGCAAGGAGCATCACGAAAAGAGGCACTTTTTCCCTTTGCATCATTACTGCTGCACAAGGTGGCTCCTTCAGTAACAAACGCCTGGGGGGGGGGGGGGTCAGGTTCCCTTACATTTAACTTGTTGTGCCTGCGTGGCGGTCGCAGTACACGTTGCCGTATACACAGCAGGGGAACAGCTGGCGGTGCTGAACCCCACTAACACATTGGCGAGGTGTTTGGCTCTGTGCGTACAGCACTTCTGGACGGCAACTGGCGGTGTTGGAGCCCAGGGACGGGTGGAGGAGGAGGAGGTTGGAGGAGGTAGGAGGGATTGCCACACACACAGCAGGGGAACAGCTGACGTTACTGAACCCCAATAACAGAGGAGGGACTGTTGACTGTGCGTACAGCACTTCTGGACGGCAACTGGCGGTGTTGGAGCCCAGGGACGGGTGGAGGAGGAGGAGGTTGGAGGAGGTAGGAGGGATTGCCACACACACAGCAGGGGAACAGCTGACGTTACTGAACCCCAATAACAGAGGAGGGACTGTTGACTGTGCGTACAGCACTTCTGGACGGCAACTGGCGGTGTTGGAGCCCAGGGGCAGGTGGAGGAGGAGGAGGTTGGAGGAGGTAGGAGGAGGTAGGAGGGATTGCCACACACACAGCAGGGGAACAGCTGACGTTACTGAACCCCAATAACAGAGGAGGGACTGTTGACTGTGCGTACAGCACTTCTGGACGGCAACTGGCGGTGTTGGAGCCCAGGGACGGGTGGAGGAGGAGGAGGTTGGAGGAGGTAGGAGGGATTGCCACACACACAGCAGGGGAACAGCTGACGTTACTGAACCCCAATAACAGAGGAGGGACTGTTGACTGTGCGTACAGCACTTCTGGACGGCAACTGGCGGTGTTGGAGCCCAGGGACGGGTGGAGGAGGAGGAGGTTGGAGGAGGTAGGAGGGATTGCCACACACACAGCAGGGGAACAGCTGACGTTACTGAACCCCAATAACAGAGGAGGGACTGTTGACTGTGCGTACAGCACTTCTGGACGGCAACTGGCGGTGTTGGAGCCCAGGGACGGGTGGAGGAGGAGGAGGTTGGAGGAGGTAGGAGGGATTGCCACACACACAGCAGGGGAACAGCTGACGTTACTGAACCCCAATAACAGAGGAGGGACTGTTGACTGTGCGTACAGCACTTCTGGACGGCAACTGGCGGTGTTGGAGCCCAGGGGCAGGTGGAGGAGGAGGAGGTTGGAGGAGGTAGGAGGAGGTAGGAGGGATTGCCACAAACACAGCAGGGGAACAGCTGACGTTACTGAACCCCAATAACAGAGGAGGGACTGTTGACTGTGCGTACAGCACTTCTGGACGGCAACTGGCGGTGTTGGAGCCCAGGGGCAGGTGGAGGAGGAGGAGGTTGGAGGAGGTAGGAGGAGGTAGGAGGGATTGCCACACACACAGCAGGGGAACAGCTGACGTTACTGAACCCCAATAACAGAGGAGGGACTGTTGACTGTGCGTACAGCACTTCTGGACGGCAACTGGCGGTGTTGGAGCCCAGGGACGGGTGGAGGAGGAGGAGGTTGGAGGAGGTAGGAGGGATTGCCACACACACAGCAGGGGAACAGCTGACGTTACTGAACCCCAATAACAGAGGAGGGACTGTTGACTGTGCGTACAGCACTTCTGGACGGCAACTGGCGGTGTTGGAGCCCAGGGACAGGTGGAAAAGCAGAGGAACACAATGTAGGCCGAAGCCTGAGAAAGTCGAAAGGGAACCTTTAACCCCCCCCCAAGGCGTTTGTAGCTGAAAGAGCCAGCTTGTGCAGCACAAAAGATGCAAAAGGAAAAGGTGGCTCTTTTCATCATGCTCCTTGCAAACACAGAACTAAACACTTATAAAATGTGTCCCCTGCAACCGTAAAACCGTCCCGGAGGTGGGACTTTCCTTCGTAATGTGACGCAGCCCAGCCGTCATTCCTACCCCCCCGGCGCCGCGCACCGGCTCCTCAGCGTTGTTTTATTCCGTCAAGGAGCCTGCGCTGTTATGTTATCCCGTGGCCAGGCACACTTAGCGCTGCCCGTCTTCTGGCATCATTTGGTGTCTGGATGGCTGCGCCTGTGCAGCCGCGCTGGCAGAGAGCCCGCCTCGCAGTGTCTTCTGATTTAATCCCACTGGGGGCCTGGGATCCATGGACATGCGCACTGCATATCTGAACCTCCACCTCTCACTCATCTCCCTATGGCTTCTTCAGACTGTGCGGTGTCACGGCCGTGGCATGCTGTTAGGGACCAGCTGACACCGAACAGTCTGAAGAAGCCATAGGGAAATGAGTGAGAGGTGGAGGTTCAGATATGCACTGCGCATGTCCATGGATCCCAGGCCCCCAGTGGGATTAAATCAGAAGACACTGCGAGGCGGGCTCTCTGCCAGCGCGGCCGCACAGGCGCAGCCATCCAGACACCAAATGATGCCAGAAGACGGGCAGCGCTAAGTGTGCCTGGCCACGGGATAACATAACAGCGCAGGCTCCTGGACGGAATAAAACAACGCTGAGGAGCCGGTGCGCGGCGCCGGGGGGGTAGGAATGACGGCTGGGCTGCGTCACATTACGAAGGAAAGTCCCACCTCCGGGACGGTTTTACGGTATCAGTGGACACATTTTATAAGTGTTAAGTTCTGCGTGTGCAAGGAGCTAAACAAAAATAGCTACCTTTTCCTTGGGCAGCATTACTGCTGCACAAGGTGGCTCTTTCAGTAACAAACGCCTTGGGGGGGGGGGGGACAGATTCCCTTACATTTCAGTTGTTGTGTCAGCGTGGCGGTCGCATGACACATTGCCGGCTACACAGCTGGGGATCAGCTGACGTTACTGAAACCCAATAACACTGGGTCGTATGTTTTGACTGTGCAGACGGCACGTCTGAGCCTCAACTGGCGGTGTTGGAGCCCAGGAATTTAAGTTCAGGTGGTAGAAAGATGAACACAACAGGAGACCTGGATAACGTATACAGTGACCTAATTATTCAATCAGGAGGAGGAGTGGCAAATTCCGGCGAGATCCAGGCCTTGTTCATTTTCAGGAAAGTAAGCCGGTCAACGTTATCGGAGGATAGTCGCATGCGACGGTCAGTTAGTACACCACCTGCAGCACTAAAGACACGTTCCGATAATACACTGGCCGCAGGGCAAGACAGCACCTCCAATGCATACTGGCTTAGCTCTGGCCATGTATCCAGCTTTGAGACCCAAAACTTGAAAGGGGAAGAGCCGTCTGGGAGTACAGCAAGAGGGCAAGACATGTAGTCTGTCACCATCTGACGGAACCGTTGCCTCCTGCTGACTGGAGCCGTCTGTGATGGTGTAGACTTTTGTGGCGGGCACAGAAAACTGTGCCACAGTTCGGCCATACTGGTCTTGCCTTGGGCAGAGGCACTGCTTCTGCTCCCTCTTTGTGCAGAGCCTCCACCACGGCCTGGACGCACTGAGCTGCTTTGGAATGCACTAGCAGCACTTCTCTCAGTTGGAATGGAGAAGATGATGGAATTGACCAGTGTGTCTTGGTACTCCCGCATTTTTCGCTCCCGGTTCAACGGTGTGATGAGGCTTTCTACGTTGTCCCGGTAGCGAGGATCGAGGAGGGTGAACACCCAATAATCAGACATGTTGAGAATGTGGGCGATGCGGCGGTCGTTTCTCAGGCACTGCAGCATGTAATCCACCATGTGCTGCAGACTGCCAACTGCCCAAGAAACGCTGTCCCCTGCTGGAGGCGTGATCTCTGCCCGCTCGTCATCACCCCACCCTCGCTGTACACACTGAGTACTGGACAATTGTGTAACTCCCTCCTCTGGACGGATGTCTTCCTCCTCCATTGACTCCTCCTCATCCTCCTCACAAACGGTCCCCTGCCTACGCGTTTGTGAGGAACCACGTGGCGCTGACTGTCCAGAAGATGATGGAAATGGTGAATCCTCATCCTCCACCTCTTCCACAACATCATCCCTTAGCGCTTGCAGTGATTTTTCAAGCAGGCAGATAAGGGGGACAGTCATGCTGACTAGTGCATCATCTGCACTCGCCATCCGCGTGGAATAATCAAAGGGACGCAAAACCTGGCAGACGTCATTCATAGTGGCCCACTCTGTGGTTGTGAAGTCTGTACGGCGCTGACTGCGACTTTTTTGCGCCTGAAGCAGCTGGTACTCCATTACAGCTTGCTGCTGCTCACACAACCGCTCCAACATATGTAACGTGGAATTCCACCTGGTAGGTAGGTCACATATGATGCGATGTTCCGGCAGGCGGTGTCGGCGCTGCAGAGCCGCAATGCGCGCTTTTGCCGTGCTGGAACGCCGCAAGTGAGCACACTCTAGGCGGACCTTGTGCAGCAGTGCATCAAGATCCGGATAGTCCCTCAAAAAGCTCTGCACGACCAAATTGAGCACATGTGCCAGACATGGGATGTGAGTGAGGTTGCCGAGGCCCAGAGCTGCCACCAGATTTCGGCCATTATCACACACTACCATGCCTGGCTGGAGATTCGCTGGCACAAACCACACATCGCTCTCCTGCTTGATGGCATTCCAGAGCTCCTGCGCTGTGTGGCTACGATTCCCCAAGAAAATTAATTTCAAGACGGCCTGTTGACGTTTGGCCACGGCTGTGCTCATGTCGGTCGTAACAGGTACACGTTCATCACGGGTCCATGTGGAGGTGGACTGTGACGGCTCCTGCAGCGATGATTCTGAGGAACTGGTGTAAGAGGAGGAGTCAATGCGTACAGAATGGATTCCTGCAATCCTTGGAGTGGGCAGGACACGTCCTGCGCCACTCGCACGGTCTGTACCCGGCTCAACGACATTAACCCAATGGGCAGTGAGGGAAAGGTATCGCCCCTGTCCATGTTGACTGGTCCACGCATCGGTGGTGAGGTGGACCTTGCTACTGACGGCGTTCAGTAGCGCGTGTTTTATGTGTCCCTCCACATGCTTCTGCAGGGCAGGGACGGCTTGCCTGCTGAAGTAAAAGCGGCTGGGCACTTTGTACTGTGGGACTGCCAATGACATGAAGTCACGGAAGCTGTCAGTCTCCACCAGCCTGAATGACAGCATTTCCAGTGACAGAAGTTTGGCAATGCCTGCAGTCAGAGCCTGTGCTCGTGGGTGGTTTGACGAGAAAGGCCGCCTTTTCTCCCATGCCTGTACTACCGATGGCTGTAGACTGGGCTGGGAGTGTGTGGATGACTGGGAAAGTGGCGCTGCGGGTGGAATTACAGCGGGTCTCTGGACAACAGGGGCAGAGGTTCTTCCACGGCGATCCTGGGAGGACGCCGAACCAGCTGCGTGTGAGGTAGAGGAAGAGGCAACACGAGCTGAAGAGGTGGTAGCTGCCGCTGTTGGTTGGCCTACCTCTTCAGTGTGTTTTTCTAACTCCGCCGGGTGCCTGTTGCGCACATGTTTCCACATGTTGGAGGTATTGAGGTTGCTGACATTTCGACCTCTTTTGACTTTTTGATGACACACGTTGCATCTGACATAGCAAATGTCATCTGCAACTGTGTCAAAAAAGGACCAGGCACTGCAAGTCTTGGGAGCGCCCTTTTTGGCTTTTGGAAGAGACATGCTCCTAACGGGTGCCAAAGCGGAGGCTGCAGGATCCGCAGTCTTCCCCCTCCCTCTCCCTCTTTGGGCCGTACGGGGAATCTCTTCCTCAGAGCTGCTCCCACCACCTTCCTGTCCCTCACGCCAAGATGGGTCGAGGACCTCATCATCTACACTACCCTCTGCCCCCAACTGCTCCTCCTGGGTAGTCTCAGCAGCAGAGCACGCACCAGTAAGTGGCACCTGAGTGTCATCATCAGCTGATGCGGCCTGCGATGTGGTGACCGGAGCCACTGGCCCACCCGCCTCTTCAGAGGAAGACAGAAAAAGCTGTTGGGCATCACTGCACCCTGCCTCTTCTTCCATTTCTCCAATGCTGCTTGGCTGGCCCCCTGTTTCCAAGCCAAGAGATTCAGAGAACAGAAGTAGAGACGGCTCCTGTCCTGGGCTCTCTGTCTGCCTGGGCAATTTGGCAGGTGGTGAAGAGACAGATGGCTGCTCTCCAGTGCTCTGTGTCTGAGAGGATGTGGCACTAATGGAAGTTGATGCATTAGCTGCCATCCATCCGACAACAGCTTCAATTTGTTCTTCACGCAGCAGCGGTGTACGGCGCTCGGACACAAAGCTTCGCATGAACGACTGTTGCCTGGTGAAAGTGGGTGCTGATGAGTCACCGGTGCCCGCAGCAGGCACAGAATCCCCACGTCCCCTCCCTGCTCCGCGACGGCTCCCACGCCCCCGTGCCTTACTCACTGCCTTCTTCATCTTGGTTGACTGATAAAGATAAGCAGAAAAGTACTAACGGATTTGTGTGCTTATTCCTGAGCAACTCCTCCTAACAGGTATAAGAAGCACTAATTATCTAAAGTGTGGACTAGACACAAATATGAGCTAATGTGGCCTACAGAAATGTAAAGTGGTGTAACTGGTGTGTTTGGTGAACTTTATTATTTATTTATTTTTTGGGGGCTGAACTGACAACAGATAGAGCTGCAGTCACACGGAGACCGTGCAGACAGACGTAAACGGCGCTACAAGGCCCAAAAACCCTCCTCTACTTTATCCTATGTAGTGTTTTTCCACAAATTAGCTGGAGACGGGTGGAAAGACACTAATAGGATTTTTTTGAATAAATTAGCAGCAGACTACACTAGTTTGAAAAAAAAGAAAATTGATTTGGCGGTATGACGCAGTGAAAAACCCTGAGCTGGAGACAACCAGGCTATAGCTGCTCACAGATTACAGGGCGAGCTGCAGTCACACGGAGACCGTGCAGACAGCCGTAAACGGCGCTGCAAGGCCCAAAAACCCTCCTCTACTTTATCCTATGTAGTGTTTTTCCACAAATTAGCTGGAGACGGGTGGAAAGACACTAATAGGATTTTTTTAAATTAATTAGCAGCAGACTACACTACTTTGAAAAAAAAGAAAATTGATTTGGCGGTATGACGCAGTGAAAAACCCTGAGCTGGAGACAACCAGGCTATAGCTGCTCACAGATTACAGGGCGAGCTGCAGTCACACGGAGACCGTGCAGACAGCCGTAAACGGCGCTGCAAGGCCCAAAAACCCTCCTCTACTTTATCCTATGTAGTGTTTTTCCACAAATTAGCTGGAGACGGGTGGAAAGACACTAATAGGATTTTTTTAAATTAATTAGCAGCAGACTACACTACTTTGAAAAAAAAGAAAATTGATTTGGCGGTATGACGCAGTGAAAAACCCTGAGCTGGAGACAACCAGGCTACAGTTGCTCACCGATTACAGGGCGAGCTGCAGTCACACGGAGACCGTGCAGACAGCCGTAAACGGCGCTGCAAGGCCCAAAAACCCTCCTCTACTTTATCCTATGTAGTGTTTTTCCACAAATTAGCTGGAGACGGGTGGAAAGACACTAATAGGATTTTTTTAAATTAATTAGCAGCAGACTACACTACTTTGAAAAAAAAGAAAATTGATTTGGCGGTATGACGCAGTGAAAAACCCTGAGCTGGAGACAACCAGGCTACAGCTGCTCACAGATTACAGGGCGAGCTGCAGTCACACGGAGACCGTGCAGACAGCCGTAAACGGCGCTGCAAGGCCCAAAAACCCTCCTCTACTTTATCCTATGTAGTGTTTTTCCACAAATTAGCTGGAGACGGGTGGAAAGACACTAATAGGATTTTTTTGAATAAATTAGCAGCAGACTACACTACTTGGGAAAAAAAAAAAAAAAAAGGAACAGTATGAGGCAATGAACCACCCTCCCTGAACTGAATACAACCAACTATGGATGGCCTATGTGGCTGCACTCAGACTGGAGACTGGGCTGCACTCACACACACACACACACAGACCCTGCAGATCGCTGTGAAAACAGCGCTACAAGGCAAAAGCAAGGTGAATAGTAGGTGAACACAGCGGTTGCTAAATTAGCCTTTGGAAAGCACAAAGAAGCAAATCGCTATCTCTAAACTGTCCCTCAGTCAGCAAACAGCGTCCTGTCACTAACTGAATTCACAGCAGAGTGATCGCAAAATGGCGCCAGCGACTTTTAAACTGCATCATGACATCATTACACCAGCCAATCACAGCCTTGCCAGTAGTTTCATGCCCTCCATGCTAAACAGGATGTGCCCACACTTGGAATCAATCTCATTGGCTGAATTTCTGCTTTTTGAATCTTAGAACTTCCGATTCCGGTATCCGATACGCGGCAAGTATCGGAATCCCGGTATCGGAATTCCGATACCGCAAGTATCGGCCGATACCCGATACTTGCGGTATCGGAATGCTCAACACTAATAAAGACTACCCAACACTATCCCTTATTAGCCTATATATTGGAAAAAAATGAAAAAGTCCATCCAGGTCCAAAGTAATCCATCACATCTGATAATTGAGCATTCCTGAAAGAGAAATTGACATGCTGTGGCTCGGAAACTCGCACTGCATGTGATTTTACACAGCTTAAAAAAGGAGAACATTGGGCATGGGATTTCCATTAATTCCATCAACTGTGCTTGAACAGTACAAGTCAGCATTTTTGATGCAGTGAAAATATATTGCAACCAGAACGCTAGAATTACTGATCATCGGCACGCAGCCTAACGAACTGACAATAAAATATACAAAACCAAAGATAAAATAGATTTTGCAAGACAAAATGTTAGGAAACATTGTTTCTTGTATAGTAACTTGCCTATAAGGCAAAATTAAAAAGAGGGAAAAAAAGTCATCTCCACCCCTTAACAGCCGGACCATCTCTCATCGTATTTCCCCATCGCATATTACTACAATAGGTGACATAGTAGCAAGAGAAACAAACGTACACCAATCAGAAGTTACCAGGACATGTAACTACCTTATCTGAGCTCGTGGTGTGCGTGACATGATCAGACACATGCTGTTTCATTTATGAAGGAGGGACTCTGAAACTCACAAAGCCTTTGCAGAGAATACAAGAACTGCCAAAAATTAGAAGGAAGAGGGACTCTGATACATCCAGTATCAGACATAAAAGAGGGTCTTATACACATTTTGTTAAAATTGTTAGGCAGTGGGATTGCTAAACTCATAAAGGCTATGCATCAAGTGCAAAAGCTGCCAAAAATTATAAGGAGGGACTGCAATACACCTCTGGAAGATACATACAGGGGGGCCTCAGAAAACATATTTCTCCCATTCTTTCAGGAGTGGGACTCCTAGACTGGAAAGCCTATGCGCTAAGTGCAAACGTGAAAAACATTGTCCCCTTGGGGAAATGTGTATGTATATATATATATGTATATATATATATATATATATATATATATATATATATATATATATATATATATATATATATATATATAATTCACCATATTGGTGACCACAAGTGAATAATGATCCCAAAGAACTTTTTTGGTACTAAAATAAATAATTTTATTGTTGTATTTACAAAATAAGCCAAAAAAAATGTTTTTAACATATCAGCAGTAGGAAAAAGGGTGCTGGATTCAATTACAAAACAGACGGCTAAACTACAAAAAGTTTTAAAACACAATAGCATGATCCATTAAATGCCCTAGGATTTTCAATCGAAAGGCTACAGAAACATGTGTGCCTATAATGAAGGAAAATATCCCATCCTAAATGCAGCATAGAATGTCTCCCTATGTGTTGAGCCTGTGCTTTTTCGAAGAAGCACAGTGAAACGCGCGTAGGGGCATGGGACGCCAGGGGATTACATACGGCCATACAGGTAATATACTTCATTAGAAAATCTAGTGTAATTTAGTTATCTATAAATATAGATACTAAGATATACCACATTATCATAGGCTCAACACATAGGGAGACATTCTATGCTGCATTTAGGATGGGATATTTTCCTTCAGTATAGGCAAACATGTTTCTGTAGCCTTTTGATTGAAAATCCTTGGGCATTTAACCCCTTTACCCCCAAGGGTGGTTTGCACGTTAATGACCAGGCCAATTTTTACAATTCTGACTACTGTCCCTTTATGAGGTTATAACTCTGGAACGCTTCAACGGATCTTGGCAATTCTGACAATGTATTCTCATGAGATATTGTACTTCATGATTGTGGTAAAATTTATTCAATATAACTTGCATTTATTTGTGAAAAAAAAATGGAAATTTGGTGAAAATTTTGAGAATTTCGCAATTTTCCAACTTTGAATTTTTATGCCCTTAAATCACAGAGATATGTCACGCAAAATACTTAATAAGTAACATTTCCCACATGTCTACTTTACATCAGCACCATTTTGGAACCAATTTTTTTTTTCTTAGGGAGTTATAAGGGTTAAAAGTTGACCAGAAATTTCTCATTTTTACAACACCATTTTTTTTTAGGTACCACATCTCATTTGAAGTCATTTTGAGGGGTCTATATGATAGAAAATACCCAAGTGTGACACCTTTCTAAAAACTGCACCCCTCAAGGTGCTCAAAACCACATTCAAGAAGTTTATTAACCCTTCAGGTGTTTCACAGGAATTTTTGGAATGTTTAAATAAAAATGAACATTTAACTTTTTTTCACACAAAATTTATTTCAGCTCCAATTTGTTTTATTTTACCAAGGGTAACAGGAGAAAATGGACCCCAAACATTGTTGTACCATTTGTCCTGAGTACGCTGATACCTCATATGTGGGGGTAAACCACTGTTTGGGCACATGGAAGAGCTCGGAAGGAAAGGAGTGCCATTTTATTTTTCAGTGGAAAATTGACTGGAATTGAGATGGGACGCCATGTTGCGTTTGGAGAGCACCTGATGTGCCTAAACATTGAAACCCCCCCACAAGTGACACCATTTTGGAAAGTAGACCCCCTAAGGAACTTACCTAGATGTGTGGTGAGCACTTTGACCCAATAAGTGCTTCACAGAAGTTTATAATGCAGAGCCGTAAAAATAAAAAATCATATTTTTTCACAAAAATGATTTTTCGCCCCCAATTTTTTATTTTCCCAAGGGTAAGAGAAGAAATTGGACCCGAAAAGTTGTTGTGCAATTTGTCCTGAATACGTTGATACCCCATATGTGGGGGTAAACAACTGTTTGGACGCATGGCAGAGCTCGGAAGGGAAGGAGCGCCGTTTGACTTTTCAATGCAAAATTGACTGGATTTGAGATGGGACACCATGCCGCGTTTGGAAAGCCCCTGATGTGCCTAAACATTAAAACCCCCCACAAGTGACACCATTTTGGAAAGTAGACCCCCTAAGGAACTTATCTAGATGTGCTTTGAGAGCTTTGAACCCCAAAGTGTTTCACTACAGTTAATAACGCAGAGTCGTGAAAATAAAAATTCTTTTTTTTTTCACAAAAATGATATTTTAGCCCCCAGTTTTGTATTTTCACAAGGGTAACAGGATAAATTGGACTCCAAAAGTTGTTGTCCAATTTGTCCTGAGTACGCTGATACCCCATATTTGAGGGGAACCACTGTTTGGGCGCATGGCAGTGCTCGGAAGGGAAGGAGCGCCATTTGGAAAGCAGACTTAGATGGATTGGTCTGCAGGCGTCACGTTGCATTTGCAGAGCCACTGATGTACCCAAACAGTACAAACCCCCCACAAGTGACCCCATATTGGAAACTAGACCTCCCAAGGAACTTATCTAGATGTGTTGTGAGAACTTTGAACCCCCAAGTGTTTCACTACAGTTTATAACGCAGAGCCGTGAAAATAATTTTTTTTTTCAGAAAAATGATTTTTTAGCTCCCAGTTTTGTATTTTCCCAAAAGTAACAGGAGAAATTGGACCCCAATAGTTGTTGTCCAATTTGTCCTGAGTACGCTGATACCCAATATGTGAGGGGAACCACTGTTTGGGCGCATGGCAGAGCTCGGAAGGGAAGGAGCGCCATTTGGAATGCAGACTTAGATGGATTGGTCTGCAGGCATCACTGTTATGATTTTCCCAATGGCAGGGAAATCAAAAATAACAAACGGACTAGCTCTCGGGTGATGGAAACTAAAGTGACCGTGACCTGAACCTGACACAACACTGGAAGTAGCCGGGGAGTGTTTCCTACGATGCCCTAGACACCACGCGCCAGCCGGAGATCTAACTACCCCTATCAGAGGAATATACAGGCCTGCCTTACCTCCAGAGATGAACCCCAAAAGGAGATAGCAGGCCCCCACAAATATTGACGGTGAGTCAAGAGGAAAAGACATACGTAGGATGAACAGCAGATTTAGCACAGTGAGGTCCGCTTACTAGATAGCAGAAGTACAGGAAAGAGTTACTTCACGGTCAACTTCAAAACACTACTCTAAAACACCATCCTGAAATTACTTTAAAACTCCAGTGACAACTCATGCCACTGGAGTGGCAATTTCAGTCCACGAGAGCTTCCAGCTGCAGAGAGTCACATTGCAGATAGCTGGACAAAAAATAACATTAACTAGGAACAAAATTCAACTTAGCTGAACTGGAACTTGAGGCAGGAGAATGCAACAGAATGCTACTGATACATTGTTGGCCGGCATCGGACCAGCAGCCAAGCAGCCTTAAATAGGAAACTCCCCTAATGGGTGTCAACAGGTGATCAAGGATAGAAGAAGGCAAATAAGTGGCAATACCATAAAACACCACCGGGGGAGCCCACAAACAGAATTCACAACAGTACCCCCCCCTTAAGGAGGGGGCACCGAACCCTCACCAGAACCACCAGGGCGATCTGGATGAGCACTATGGAATGCACGAACCAAATCAGGAGCATGAACATCAGATGCTGTCACCCAAGAATTATCCTCCTGACCATAGCCTTTCCACTTAACCAGATACTGAAGTTTCCGTCTGGAAACACGGGAGTCCAAGATCTTTTCTACCACATACTCCAACTCACCCTCAACCAGCACAGGAGCAGGAGGATCAGCAGACGGAACAACCGGCACCTCATACCTCCGCAATAATGACCGATGAAAAACATTATGAATAGTAAAAGATGCTGGGAGGTCCAAACGAAAGGACACAGGATTGAGAACCTCCAGAATCCTATAAGGGCCGATAAACCGAGGCTTAAACTTAGGAGACGAGACCTTCATAGGAACAAATCGAGAAGACAACCAAACCAGGTCCCCAACACAAAGACGAGGACCGACACGCCGATGACGATTAGTGAACTGTTGAGTCTTCTCCTGGGACAACTTCAGATTGTCCACAACCTGTCCCCAAATCCGATGCATTCTATCAACCACAGCATCCACTCCAGGACAATCCGAAGACTCCAATTGACCGGACGAAAAGCGAGGGTGAAACCCTGAATTACAAAAAAATGGAGAAACCAAAGTGGCAGAACTGGCCCGATTGTTAAGGGCAAACTCTGCCAATGGCAAAAAATCAAGCCAATCGTCCTGATCAGCGGACACAAAACACCTCAAGTAAGTCTCCAAGGTCTGATTAGTACGCTCAGTCTGGCCATTAGTCTGAGGATGGAATGCAGACGAAAAAGACAAGTCGATGCCCATCCTGGCACAGAACGCCCGCCAAAATCTAGACACAAACTGAGTACCCCTGTCAGACACTATATTCTCAGGAATACCATGCAAACGCACAACATTCTGAAAAAATAGAGGGACCAGCTCAGAGGAGGAGGGCAATTTGGGCAAAGGTACCAAGTGAACCATCTTGGAAAAACGGTCACACACAACCCAGATGACGGACATCCTACGAGAAACAGGAAGGTCAGAAATAAAGTCCATAGAGATGTGCGTCCAAGGCCTCTTAGGAATAGGCAAGGGCAACAACAACCCGCTGGCCCGGGAACAGCAGGGCTTAGCCCGAGCACAAACATCACAAGACTGCACAAAAATACGTACATCTCGAGACAAGGAAGGCCACCAGAAGGACCTAGACACCAGATCCCTGGTGCCAAAAATTCCAGGATGACCTGCCAACGCGGAAGAGTGAACCTCCGAAATAACTCTACTGGTCCAGTCATCAGGGACAAACAGTCTACCAGGCGGACAGCGATCAGGCCTATCCACCTGAAACTCCTGCAAAGAGCGCCGCAGGTCTGGGGAGACAGCTGACAATATCACCCCATCCTTCAGGATGCCAGTAGGTTCGGAATCACCAGGCGAGTCAGGCTCAAAACTCCTAGAGAGGGCATCCGCCCTCACATTCTTAGACCCAGGCAGATATGAGACCACAAAGTTAAATCGAGAGAAAAACAACGACCAGCGCGCCTGTCTAGGATTCAGACGCCTGGCTGACTCAAGATAAATTAGATTTTTGTGGTCAGTCAAGACCACCACCTGGTGTCTAGCACCCTCAAGCCAATGACGCCACTCCTCAAATGCCCACTTCATGGCCAAGAGCTCCCGATTTCCAACATCATAATTTCGCTCAGCGGGCGAAAACTTTCGAGAGAAAAACGCACATGGTCTCATCACTGAGCAGTCAGGACCTTTCTGCGACAAAACTGCACCTGCTCCGATCTCGGAAGCATCTACTTCAACCTGGAACGGGAGCGAAACATCAGGCTGGCGCAACACAGGAGCAGAAGAAAAGCGGCGCTTAAGCTCCCGAAAGGCCTCCACAGCCACAGAGGACCAATTAGCAACATCAGCACCCTTCTTGGTCAAATCAGTCAAAGGTTTAGCAATGGCAGAAAAACCCGCTATGAATCGGCAATAGAAATTAGCAAATCCCAAGAATTTCTGAAGACTCTTTAGAGAAGTAGGTTGTATCCAATCACAAATAGCCTGAACCTTAACAGGGTCCATCTCCATAGATGAAGGGGAAAAAATATATCCCAGAAAGGAAATTCTCTGAACCCCAAAAATACACTTTGAGCCCTTCACAAATAGAGAATTAGCTCGTAAAACCTGAAAAACTCTCCTGACCTGTTGAACATGAGATTCCCAGTCCTCCGAAAAAATCAAAATATCATCCAAATACACAATCATAAATTTATCCAGATATTCACGGAAAATATCGTGCATAAAGGACTGAAAAACGGAAGGGGCATTCGCGAGACCGAAAGGCATTACCAAATACTCAAAATGGCCTTCAGGCGTATTAAATGCGGTCTTCCACTCATCCCCCTGCTTAATCCGCACCAAATTATACGCACCACGTAGATCGATCTTAGTGAACCACTTCGCCCCCTTTATGCGAGCAAAAAGATCAGTCAGTAAAGGTAACGGGTACTGGTATTTAACAGTAATCTTATTCAGAAGTCGATAGTCGATACAAGGTCTCAATGAACCATCCTTTTTACCCACAAAGAAAAACCCTGCCCCCAATGGAGACAAAGAGGGGCGAATATGACCCTTTTCTAAAGATTCTCTGATATACTCCCGCATAGCAGTATGTTCAGGTACAGACAAATTAAACAAGCGACCCTTAGGAAATTTACTACCGGGAATCAACTCAATAGCGCAGTCACACTCTCTGTGAGGGGGGAGAGAATCAGTTTTAGGCTCCTGAAAGACATCATAAAAATCTGACAGAAATGCTGGGATCTCAGAGGGAGTAGATGAAGAAATGGGAACCAAAGGTGCATCCCCATGAATCCCCCGACATCCCCAGCTCAGCACAGACATTGATCTCCAGTCCAAGACTGGATTATGAATTTGTAACCATGGTAATCCAAGTACTAATACGTCATGTAGATTATATAACACAAGGAAACGAATAATCTCCTGATGGTCTGGGGAAAGATGCATAGTCACTTGTGTCCAATATTGTGGTTTATTGCTAGCCAAAGGTGTAGAATCAATACCCTTTAAGGGAATAGAAACCTCCAGAGGCTCTAAATCAAACCCACAACGCTTGGCAAAGGACCAATCCATGAGACTCAGAGCGGCGCCAGAATCCACATAAGCATCCACAGTAACAGATGATAAAGTACAAATCAATGTCACGGACAAAAGAAATTTAGACTGCAAGGTACCCATAGAAAAAGATTTATCAACCTTTTTATCAACCTTCTTTATGCGTTTAGAGCATGCTGATATAACATGAGCTGGATCTCCACAATAGAAGCACAACCCATTTTTGCGCCTGTAATTCTGTCGTTCGCCTCTAGACAATACACTATCGCATTGCATATGCTCTGGTGCCTTTTCAGAGGTCACCGCCAAATGATGCACAGGTTTTTGCTCAGAAGATACCGCCATATGGTGCACAGGTTTTTGCTCAGAAGATACCGCCATATGGTGCACAGGTTTTTGCTCAAAAGATACCGCCATATGGTGCACAGATTTTTGCTCAGAAGATACCGCCATATGGTGCACAGATTTGCGCTCCCGTAAACGCCGATCAATCTGGATAGCCAATTTCATGGCATCATTCAGACCTGTAGGCACAGGGAACCCCACCATGACATCCTTCACGGCATCAGAGAGACCTTCTCTGAAATTAGCTGCTAGAGCGCACTCATTCCATTTAGTAAGTACCGACCATTTACAAAATTTCTGGCAGTATATCTCAGCTTCATCTTGCCCTTGGGAAAGAGCTATCAAGGCTTTCTCAGCCAAAATCTCTAAATTAGGTTCTTCATAAAGCAACCCCAAAGCCAGAAAAAACGCATCTACATTTAATAACGCAGGATCCCCTGGCGACAATGCAAATGCCCAACTTTGTGGGTCACCCCGCAACAGAGAAATAACAATTTTAACCTGTTGCGCAGGATCACCAGCAGAGTGAGATTTCAGAGACAAAAACAATTTACAATTCTCTCTGAAATTCAAAAAACGGGATCTGTCTCCGGTAAAAAATTCAGGCATAGGGATCTCAGGTTCAGACATTGGAGCACGTATAACAAAATCTTGTAAGTTCTGGACCTTTGAAGCCAGGTTATTCAGACCTGCAACCAAACTCTGTGGATCCATGATTCAAACAGGTGTAACCAAAGCCATTCAAAGATTAAGAGGAGAGGAAAAAAAAAAAAAAAGGCTGAAGACTGCAGTTTAAGCAAGGAGTACAAATAAGCACTAAGGTGCACTTTCCAAACACAGAAGGAAAAAAAAAAAACCTTTTCATATCCTTTCCTGCTTTAGTGCATAGTTTTAACACACGGGCCGGCCAAACTATTATGATTTTCCCAATGGCAGGGAAATCAAAAATAACAAACGGACTAGCTCTCGGGTGATGGAAACTAAAGTGACCGTGACCTGAACCTGACACAACACTGGAAGTAGCCGGGGAGTGTTTCCTACGATGCCCTAGACACCACGCGCCAGCCGGAGATCTAACTACCCCTATCAGAGGAATATACAGGCCTGCCTTACCTCCAGAGATGAACCCCAAAAGGAGATAGCAGGCCCCCACAAATATTGACGGTGAGTCAAGAGGAAAAGACATACGTAGGATGAACAGCAGATTTAGCACAGTGAGGTCCGCTTACTAGATAGCAGAAGTACAGGAAAGAGTTACTTCACGGTCAACTTCAAAACACTACTCTAAAACACCATCCTGAAATTACTTTAAAACTCCAGTGACAACTCATGCCACTGGAGTGGCAATTTCAGTCCACGAGAGCTTCCAGCTGCAGAGAGTCACATTGCAGATAGCTGGACAAAAAATAACATTAACTAGGAACAAAATTCAACTTAGCTGAACTGGAACTTGAGGCAGGAGAATGCAACAGAATGCTACTGATACATTGTTGGCCGGCATCGGACCAGCAGCCAAGCAGCCTTAAATAGGAAACTCCCCTAATGGGTGTCAACAGGTGATCAAGGATAGAAGAAGGCAAATAAGTGGCAATACCATAAAACACCACCGGGGGAGCCCACAAACAGAATTCACAACACATCACATTGCATTTGCTGAGCCCCTGATGTACCCAAACAGTAGAAACCCCCCACAAGTGACCCCATATTGGAAACTAGACCTCCCAATGAACTTATCTACATGTGTTGAGAGAACTTTGAACCCCCAAGTATTTCTAGAGTAAAGTAGAGCTGTGAAAATAAAAAAAATAAAAAATTTCCCCACAAAAACGATTTTTAGCCCCCCAAATTTATATTTTCCCAAGGGTAACAAGAGAACTTGGACCCCAAAAGTTGCTTTGCAATTTGTCCCGAGTACGCTGATGCCCCATATGTTGGAGTAAACCCCTGTTTGGGTGCACAGGAAAGCTCGGAAGGGAAGGAGCACTGTTTTACGTTTTCAACACAGAATTGGCTGGAATTGAGATCAGACGCCATGTTGCGCTTGGAGAGCCCCTGATGTGCCTGAACAGTGGAAACTCCCCAATTCTACCTGAAACCCTAATCCAAACACACCCCTAACCCTAATCCCAATGGTAACCCTAACCACACCCCTAACCCTGACACACCCCTAACTCTAATCCCAACCTTAATCCCAACCGTAAATGTAATCCAAACCGTAACCCTAACTTTAGCCCCAACCCTAACTTTAGCCCCAACCCTAACCCTAACTTTAGACCCAACCCTAACCCTAACTTTAGCTCCAACCCTAGCCCCAACCCTAGCCCTAACCCTAGCCCTAACCCTAACCCTAGCCCTAACCCTAGCCCTAACCCTAGCCCTAACCCTAACCCTAGCCCTAACCCTAACGCTAACCCTAGCCCTAATGGGAAAATGGAAATAAATACATTTTTTAAATTTTATTATTTTTCCCTAACTAAGGGGGTGATGAATGGGGGTGTTAGGGCTAGTGGAACGCACCGAGTAAATATAGATGTTATTATTGGTGCGTTCGCAGCCCGGGGTCCACCGTGCACGAGGAACCTGTTGCTAGCAAATGACGGCACTATATGGCGGTTTAAGCGAACTCTGTTACCTCACAGAGTTGCACGGAAACAAGACGCTGTGCCCTGTTAACCCCACAGGAGTACACAGCTAACTTCCGAGCTGAAGGCAGTCTGTGGTCACACACACATACAATCTCCTCACCGGAGAAGCCGGTATTCTAGGGGCTTATTTCAGCCGGGGCCCTAGATCCACACACACAATCTCCTCGCCGGAGGTGCCGGCATTCTAGGGGCTTATTTCAGCCGAGTCCCTGTACACACACATAAATGTGACCACACAGGCGCATACACAAAACTGATTCAATACTAGCGCATGGCCGTGCGGCCATGCAAGCCTTAAATAGTTGCAGCACGTACAGGACCTTCCTGCAGGAGAACAATGAGAGGCTGCCACAGAGCGTGAGCACCTACAGGACCTTAGCTGCAGTGTATGATCATGTGACCCTCGATCTCCACTGAGAGATCTTACTCTGGACATGCTCAGAACGAGAAAAGCAGGACTTAGTCCTAGAATCGTCTGCTCGCCGCTGCCCAGCACTGACTTCAATGGCAGAAGCAGGAAAAGCAGCAGCAACTCTCTGTACAGAGTCAGACTGAGCAAGACGCTGGGACCAACGTCTCCACTGAGTAGGCTCCAATGCGGCAGGGGAAGAATGGGAGACCGCAGCGGAGATGGCCCGAGATTCCCCATGTGCAAAGGCGGGATCTCGACCCCTAACAGGGGGTTTGATTTACTTTTATAGTGTTTTTTTATATTGGATTTTTATGATTGGCAGCTGTCACACACTAAAAGACGCTTTTTACAGCAAAAACGTTTTTGCGTCTCCACATTTTGAGACCTATAATTTTTCCATATTTTGGTCCAGAGAGTCATGTGAGGTCATGTTTTTTGCGGGACGAGTTAACATTTTTATTGGTAACATTTTTGGACATGTGACAGTTTTTGATCACTTTTTATTCCGATTTTTGTGAGGCAGAATGACCAAAAACCAGCTATTCATGAATTTATTTTGGGGGAGGCGTTTATACCGTTCGACGTTTGGTAAAATTGATAAAGCTGTTTTATTCTTCGGGTCAGTACGATTACAGCGATATTTCATTTATATCATTTTTTTATGTTTTGACACTTTTATACGATAAAAGCTATTTTATAGAAAAAATAATTATTTTGGCATCGCTTTATTCTGAGGACTATAACTTTTTTATTTTTTGCTTATGATGCTGTATGGCAGTTCGTTTTTTGTGGGACAAGATGACGTTTTCAGCAGTACCAAGGTTATTTATATCCGTCTTTTTGATCGCGTGTTATTCCACTTTTTGTTCGGCGGTATGATAATAAAGCCTTGTTTTTTGGCTCGTTTTTTTTTTCTTACAGTGTTCACTGAAGGGGACAGTTTTATAGGTTGGGTCATTACGGACGCGGCGATACTAAATATGTGTACTTTTATTTTTTTTTTGTTTTTTTTAGATAAAGAAATGTATTTATGGGAATAATATATATTTTTTTCATTATTTAGGATTTTTTTTTTTTACTTTTTTACTTTGTTCCGGGGGGGACATCACAGATCGCTGATCTGACAGTTTGCACAGCACTCTGTCAGATCAGCGATCTGACATAGAGCTGTGCAGGCTTACCAGCGCCTGCTGTGGACCTGGAAGTACTCCCTGCAGGACCCGGATGCAGCCCCACGGCCATTTTGGATCCGGAGACTGCAGGGAGGAGACGCTCGGTACAAGGTGAGTACATCACCTTGTACCGATCGTCTCAGGGAAGCCCGCAGGGAGCCCCCTCCCTGCGCGATGCTTCCCTGTACCGCCGGTACACTGCGATCATGTTTGATCGCAGTGTGCCGGGGGTTAATGTGCCGGGGGCAGTCCGTGACCGCTCCTGGCACATAGTGCCGGATGTCAGCTGCGATAGTCAGCTGACACCTGGCCGCGATTGGCCGCGCTCCCCCCGTGAGTGTGGCCGATTGCATATGACGTACTATCCCGTCGGTGGTCATACGGGCCCACCCCACCTCGACGGGATAGTACGTCAGATGTCAGAAAGGGGTTAATGGATCATGCTATTGTGTTTTAAAACTTTTTGTGGTATAGCCATCATGTACAACTAAATTTCCCCATGGCATTATGATCCCTGTTTTGTAATTGAATCCAGCACCTTTTTTCCTACTGCTGATATGTTAAAACATTTTTTTAGACTTATTTCATAATTACAACAATACAATTATTTATTTTAGTATCAAAAACGTTTTTGGGATCATTATTCGCTTGTGGTCACCAATGTAGTGAATTGTTATCTAATGGTACTTTCACCCTATGATATATATTGGTTTAATATATAGGGCATCCTATACGTGATTAATATATATACAGTGCCTACAAGTAGTATTCAACCCCATGCAGATTTAGCAGGTTTACACATTTGGAATTAACTTGGCATTGTGACATTTGGACTGTAGATCAGCCTGGAAGTGTGAAATGCACTGCAGCAAAAAAGAATGTTATTTCTTTGTTTATTTTTTTTTTAAATTGTGAAAAGTTCTTTCAGAGGGTCATTTATTATTTAACCCCTCAATCCCCCAGAATTCTGTTTGGTTCCCCTAAAGTATTAAGAAGTAGTTCAGGCACAAAGAACAATGAGCTTCACATGTTTGGATTAATTATCTCTTTTTCCAGCCTTTTCTGACTATTTAAGACCCTCCCCAAACTTGTGAACAGCACTCTTACATAGTCAACATGGGAAAGACAAAGGAGCATTCCAAGGCCATCAGAGACAAGATCGTGGAGGGTCACAAGGCTGGCAAGGGGTACAAAACCCTTTCCAAGGAGTTGGGCCTACCTGTCTCCACTGTTGGGAGCATCATCCGGAAGTGGAAGGCTTATGGAACTACTGTTAGCCTTCCACGGCCTGGACAGCCTTTGAAAGTTTCCTCCCGTGCCAAGGCCAGGCTTGTCCGAAGAGTCAAGGCTAACCCAAGGACAACAAGGAAGGAGCTCCGGGAAGATCTCATGGCAGTGGGGACATTGGTTTCAGTCAATACCATAAGTAACGTACTCCACCGCAATGGTCTCCGTTCTAGACGAGCCCGTAAGGTACCTTTACTTTCAAAGCGTCATGTCAAGGCTCTTCTACAGTTTGCTCATGATCACTTGGAGGACTCTGAGACTGACTGGTTCAAGGTTCTCTGGTCTGATGAGACCAAGATCGAGATCTTTGGTGCCAACCACACACGTGACGTTTGGAGACTGGATGGCACTGCATACGACCCCAAGAATACCATCCCTACAGTCAAGCATGGTGGTGGCAGCATCATGCTGTGGGGCTGTTTCTCAGCCAAGGGGCCTGGCCATCTGGTCCGCATCCATGGGAAGATGGATAGCATGGCCTACCTGGAGATTTTGGCCAAGAACCTCCGCTCCTCCATCAAGGATCTTAAGATGGGTCGTCATTTCATCTTCCAACAAGACAACGACCCAAAGCACACAGCCAAGAAAACTAAGGCCTGGTTCAAGAGGCAAAAAATCAAGGTGTTGCAGTGGTCTAGTCAGTCTCCTGACTAGGGTTGAGCGACTTTTATTTTTATAGGATCGGGTCGGGTTTCACGAAACCCGACTTTCTCAAAAGTCGGGTCGAGCGAAATCGGCCGATCCTATAAAAAAGTCGGGGTCGGGGTCGGCCGAAACACGAAACCCAATGCAGTGCAATGGGATACTATGGTTCCCAGGGTCTGAAGGAGAGGAAACTCTCCTTCAGGCCCTGGGATCCATATTAATGTGTAAAATAAAGAATTAAAATAAAAAATATTGATATACTCACCCGTCCTGAGGCCCCTGGACATCACCGCTGGTAACCGGCAGCCTTCTTTGCTTAAAATGAGCGCGTTCAGGGCCTTCCATGACATCACGGCTTCTGATTGGTCGCGTGCTGCTCATGTGACCGCCACGCGACCAATCACAAGCCGTGACGTAATTCTCAAGTCCTAAATTCCTAATTCTAGGAATTTAGGACCTGAGAATTATGTCACGGCTTGTGATTGGTCGCGTGGCGGTCACATGGGCGGCCGCGACCAATCACAAGCCGTGACATCATCTAAGGCCCTGAACGCGCTCATTCTTAGGAAGGAAGGCTGGCGGAAAGAAGCCGAGGGTGAGTATATTCCTATTAGGTATATACTCACCCTCGGACGCGCCCTGCTTCTTTCCGGCAGCCTTCCTTCTTAAGAATGAGCGCGTTCAGGGCCTTAGATGACGTCACGGCTTGTGATTGGTCGCAGCCGCCCATGTGACCACCACGTGACCTATCACAAGCCGTGACGTAATTCTCAGGTCCTAAATTCCTAGAATGAGGAATTTAGGACCTGAGAATTACGTCACGGCTTGTGATTGGTCGCGTGGCGGTCACATGAGCGGCACGTGACCAATCAGAAGCCGTGACGTCATGGAAGGCCGTAAACACGCTCATTTTAAGCAAAGAAGGCTGCCGGTTACCAGCGGCGATGTCCAGGGGCCTCCGGAGAGGTGAGTATATCAATATTTTTTATTTAAATTCTTTATTTTACACTTAAATGTGGATTCCGATACCGATTTCCGATATCGCAAACATATCTGAACTCGGTATTGGAATTCCGATACCAGATTCAGAAGATCACCGACCTCATGGCCGACCCCACACAGGGGTCGGGTCGGGTTTCATGAAACCCAACTTTGCCAAAAGTCGGCGACTTCTGAAAATGGCCGACCCGTTTCGCTCAACCCTACTCCTGACCTTAACCCAATTGAAAACTTGTGGAAGGAGCTCAAGATTAAAGTCCACATGAGACACCCAAAGAACCTAGATAACTTGGAGAAGATCTGCATGGAGGAGTGGGCCAAGATAACTCCAGAGACCTGTGCCGGCCTGATCAGGTCTTATAAAAGATGATTATTAGCTGTAATTGCAAACAAAGGTTATTCCACAAAATATTAAACCTAGGGGTTGAATAATAATTGACCCACACTTTTATGTTTAACCCCTTCACCCCCAAGGGTGGTTTGCACGTTAATGACCGGGCCAATTTTTACAATTCTGACCACTGTCCCTTTATGAGGTTATAACTCTGGAACGCTTCAACGGATCTTGGCGATTCTGACATTGTTTTCTCGTGACATATTGTACTTCATGTTAGTGGTAAAATTTCTTCGATATAGCTTGCGTTTATTTGTGAAAAAAACGAATATTTGGCGAAAATTTTGAAAATTTCGCAATTTTCCAACTTTGAATTTTTATGCCCTTAAATCACAGACATATGTCACACAAAATACTTAATAAATAACATTTCCCACATGTCTACTTTACATCAGCACAATTTTGGAACCAAAATTTTTTTTTGTTAGGGAGTTATAAGGGTTAAAAGTTGACCAGCAATTTCTCATTTTTACAACACCATTTTTTTTTAGGGACCACATCTCATTTGAAGTCATTTTGAGGGGTCTATATGATAGAAAATACCCAAGTGTGACACCATTCTAAAAACTGCACCCCTCAAGGTACTCAAAACCACTTTCAAGAAGTTTATTAACCCTTCAGGTGTTTCACAGGAATTTTTGGAATGTTTAAATAAAAATGAACATTTAACTTTTTTTCACACAAAATTTATTTCAGCTCCAATTTGTTTTATTTTACCAAGGGTAACAGGAGAAAATAGACCCCAAAAGTTGTTGTACAATTTGTCCTGAGTACGCTGATACCCCATATGTGGGGGTAAACCACAGTTTGGGCGCATGGCAGAGCTTGGAAGCAAAGGAGCGCCATTTGACTTTTCAATGCAAAATTGACTGGAATTGAGATGGGACGCCATGTTGCATTTGGAGAGCCCCTGATGTGCCTAAACATTGAAACCCCTAACAAGTGACACCATTTTGGAAAGTAGACCCCCTAAGGAACTTATCTAGATGTGTGGTGAGCACTTTGACCCAACAAGTGCTTTACAGAAGTTTATAATGCAGAGCCGTAAAAATAAAAAATCATATTTTTTCACAAAAATGATCTTTTCACCCCCAATTTTTTAATTTTCCCAAGGGTGAGAGAAGAAATTGGACCCCAAAAATTGTTGTGCAATTTGTCCTGAGTACGCTGATACCCCATATGTGGGTGTAAACCATTGTTTGGGCGCAGGGCAGAGCTCGGAAGGGAAGGAGCGCCATTTGACTTTTCAATGCAAAATTGACTGGAATTGAGATGGGACGCCATGTTGCATTTAGAGAGCCCTTGATGTGCCTAAACATTGAAACCCCTAACAAGTGACACCATTTTGGAAAGTAGACCCCCTAAGGAACTTATCTAGATGTGTGGTGAGCACTTTGACCCACCAAGTGCTTCACAGAAGTTTATAATGCAGAGCCGTAAAAATAAAAAATCATATTTTTTCACAAAAATGATCTTTTCACCCCCAATTTTTTATTTTCCCAAGGGTAAGAGAAGAAATTGGACCCCAAAAATTGTTGTGCAATTTGTCCTGAGTACGCTGATACCCCATATGTGGGTGTAAACCATTGTTTGGGCGCAGGGCAGAGCTCGGAAGGGAAGGAGCGCCATTTGACTTTTCAATGCAAAATTGACTGGAATTGAGATGGGACGCCATGTTGCGTTTGGAGAGCCCCTAATGTGCCTAAACATTGAAACCCCCCACGAGTGACACCATTTTGGAAAGTAGACCCCTTAAGGAACTTATCTAGATGTGTGTTGAGCACTTTGACCCAACAAGTGCTTCACAGAAGTTTATAATGCAGAGCCGTAAAAATAAAAAATCATATTTTTTCACAAAAATGATCTTTTAACCCCCATTTTTTTATTTCCCCAAGGGTAAGAGAAGAAATTAGACCACAAAAGTTGTTGTGCAATTTGTCCTGAGTACGACGATACCCCATATGTGGGTGTAAACCATTGTTTGGGCGCATAGCAGAGCTCAGAAGGGAAGAAGCGCTATTTTACTTTTCAATGCAAAATTGACTGGAATTAAGATGGGATGCCATGTTGCGTTTGGAGAGCCCCTGATGTGCCTAAACATTAAACCCCCCCACAAGTGACACCATTTTGGAAAGTAGACCCCCTAAGGAACTTATCTAGATGTGTTTTGAGAGCTTTGAACCCCCAAGTGTTTCACTACAGTTTATAACGCAGAGCCGTGAAAATAAAAATTATTTTTTTTTTCACAAAAATGATTTTTTAGCCCCCAGTTTTGTATTTTTACAAGGGTATCAGGATAAATTGGACCTCAAAAGTTGTTGTCCAATTTGTCTGGAGTACGCTGATACCCCATTTGTGGGGGGGGACCACTGTTTGGGCGCATGACAGAGCTCGGAAGGGAAGGAGCGCCATTTGGAATGCAGACTTAAATGGATTGGTCTGCAGGCGTCACGTTGCATTTGCAGAGCCCCTGATGTACCCAAACAGTACAAACCCCCCACAAGTGACCCCATATTGGAAACTAGACCCCCCAAGGAACTTATCTAGATGTGTTGTGAGAACTTTGAACCACCAAGTGTTTCACTACAGTTTATAACGCAGAGCCGTGAAAATAATTTTTTTTTTTTTTTCACAAAAATGAAATTTAGCCCCCAGTTTTGTATTTTCACAAGGGTATCAGGATAAATTGGACCCTAAAAGTTGTTGTCCAATTTGTCCTGAGTACGCTGATACCCCCTATGTGGGGGGGAACCACTGTTTGGGCGCATGACAGAGCTCGGAAGGGAAGGAGCGCCATTTGGAATGCAGACTTAAATGGATTGGTCTGCAGGCGTCACGTTGCATTTGCAGAGCCCCTGATGTGCCTAAACATTAAACCCCCCCACAAGTGACACCATTTTGGAAAGTAGACCCCCTAAGGAACTTATCTAGATGTGTTTTGAGAGCTTTGAACCCCCAAGTGTTTCACTACAGTTTATAACGCAGAGCCGTGAAAATAAAACATATTTTTTTTCCCACAAAAATGATTTTTAGCCCCCCAAATTTTTATTTTCCCAAGGATAACAAGAGAACTTGGACCCCAGAAGTTGTTGTTCAATTTGTCCCGAGTACGCTGATACCCCATATGTTGGGGTAAACCCCTTTTTGGACGCACGGGAGAGCTCGGAAGGGAAGGAGCACTGTTTTACTTTTTCAACGCAGAATTGGCTGGAATTGAGATTGGACGCCATGTCGCGTTTGGAGAGCCCCTGATGTGCCTGGACAGTGGAAACTCCCCAATTCTACCTGAAACCCTACCCCTAACCTCACCCCTAACCGTTTACTGAACATTTTCTGACAGTCATAAGTGCCACGTATATAAGTGCCACGTATATAAGTGCCACGTATTTAAGAGCCACGTATTTAAGTGCCACGTATTTAAGTGCCACGTATTTCAGTGCCACGTATTTCAGTGCCACGATATTTCAATGCCACGATATTTCAGTGCCACGATATTTCAGTGCCACGTATTTCAGTGCCACGTATTTCAGGCACTGAAAAATACGTGGCACGTAAATACTTCAGTGCCACGATATTTCAGTGCCACGATATTTCAGTGCCACGTATTTCAGGCACTGAAAAATACGTGGCACGTAAATACGTGGCACGTAAATAAGTGGCACTGAAATACGTGGCACTTAAATACGTGGCACTTAAATACGTGGCACTTAAATACGTGGCCACTGAAATACGTGGCCACTGAAATATCGTGGCACTTATATATGTATATACGTATATAAACGTATATTTCAGTGCCACGTATTTCAGTGCCACGTATTTCAGGGTAGGGGTAGGGTTAGGGTTTTTTGTTTTTTTCTTGTTTTCTTGTGTTTTTCTATAAAAACGCATGCGTTTTACCGCGTTTACATGCATTTTTTCACACGTGGTTTTTTTAAAAAACGCATGCAGATAAAAACGCAAGTGTGAAACCAGACTAAAAGACGCTTTTTATAGCAAAAAAGTTTTTGCGTCTCCACATTTTGAGACCTATAATTTTTCCACATTTTGGTCCACAGAGTCATGTGAGGTTTTTTTTTTTTTGCGGGACGAGTTGACGTTTTTATTGGTAACATTTTCGGACACGTGACCATTTTTTATCACTTTTTATTCCGATTTTTGTGAGGCAGAATAACCAAAAACCAGCTATTCATGAATTCTTTTGGGAGAGGCGTTTATACCGTTCTGCGTTTGGTAAAATTGATAAAGCAGTTTTATTCGTCGGGTCAGTACGATTACAGCGATATCTCATTTATATCATTTTTTTATGTTTTGACGCTTTTATACGATAAAAACTATTTTATAGAAAAAATAATTATTTTGGCATCGCTTTATTCTGAGGACTATAACTTTTTTATTTTTTTGCTGATGATGCTGTATGGCTGCTCGTTTTTTGCGGGACAAGATGACGTTTTCAGCGGTAACATGGATATTTATATCCGTCTTTTTGATCGCGTGTTATTCCACTTTTTGTTCGGCGGTATGGTAATAAAGCGTTGTTTTTTGCCTCGTTTTTTTTTTTTTTTTCTTACGGTGTTTACTGAAGGGGTTAACTAGTGGGCCAGTTTTATAGGTTGGGTCGTTACGGACGCGGCGATACTAAATATGTGTACTTTTATTGTTTTTGTTTGTTTTTTTTAGATAAAGAAATGTATTTATGGGAATAATATTTTTTTTTTTATTATTATTATTTATTTAGGAATTTTTTTTTTTTTTTTTACACATGTGGAAATTTTTTTTTTTACTTTTTTACTTTGTCCCAGCGGGGGACATCACAGATCGCAGATCTGATAGTGTGCACAGCACTCTATGAGATCCGCGATCATCCTTTCATCGGAGCAGGCTGCAGCTTTCATCTGCAGCCTGCTCCGACCCGGAAGTGCTCCCTGCAGGACCCGGATACAGCCCCTCGGCCATTTTGGATCCGGGGCCTGCAGGGAGAAGACGTTCGGTACGAGGTGAGTACATCACCTTGTACCGATCGTCTCAGGGAAGCCCGCAGGGAGCCCCCTCCCTGCGCGATGCTTCCCTGTACCGCCGGTACACCGCGATCATGTTTGATCGCGGTGTGCCGGGGGTTAATGTGCCGGGGGCGGTCCGTGACCGCTCCTGGCACATAGTGCCGGATGTCAGCTGCGATATGCAGCCGACACCCGGCCGCGATCGGCCGCGCTCCCCCCGTGAGCGCGGCCGATCGCGTATGACGTACTATCCCGTCGGCGGTCATGGGGGCCCACCCCACCTCGACGGGATAGTACGTCAAATGTCGGGAAGGGGTTAAAATTTATAAAAATTTAACTGAGCAACAAAACTTTTTGGTTTGTAAGATTTATGCATCTGTTAATAAATCCTGCTCTTGTTTGAAGTTTGAAGGCTCTAACTTATTTGCATCTTATTAAACCTGCTAAATCTGCGGGGGGTTGAATACTACTTTTAGGCACTGTATATATATATATATATATATATATATATATATATATATATATATATATACACAGGTCCTTCTCAAAAAATTAGCATATAGTGTTAAATTTCATTATTTACCATAATGTAATGATTACAATTAAACTTTCATATATTATAGATTCATTATCCACCAACTGAAATTTGTGAGGTCTTTTATTGTTTTAATACTGATGATTTTGGCATACAACTCCTGATAACCCAAAAAACCTGTCTCAATAAATTAGCATATCAAGAAAAGGTTCTCTAAATGACCTATTACCCTAATCTTCTGAATCAAATAATTAACTCTAAACACATGCAAAAGATACCTGAGGCTTTTAAAAACTCCCTGCCTGGTTCATTACTCAAAACCCCCATCAAGGGTAAGACTAGCGACCTGACAGATGTCAAGAAGGCCATCATTGACACCCTCAAGCAAGAGGGTAAGACCCAGAAAGAAATTTCTCAACAAATAGGCTGTTCCCAGAGTGCTGTATCAAGGCACCTCAATGGTAAGTCTGTTGGAAGGAAACAATGTGGCAGAAAACGCTGTACAACGAGAAGAGGTGACCGGACCCTGAGGAAGATTGTGGAGAAGGACCGATTCCAGACCTTGGGGAACCTGAGGAAGCAGTGGACTGAGTCTGGTGTGGAAACATCCAGAGCCACCGTGCACAGGCGTGTGCAGGAAATGGGCTACAGGTGCCGCATTCCCCAGGTAAAGCCACTTTTGAACCATAAACAGCGGCAGAAGCGCCTGACCTGGGCTACAGAGAAGCAGCACTGGACTGTTGCTAAGTGGTCCCAAGTACTTTTTTCTGATGAAAGCAAATTTTGCATGTCATTCGGAAATCAAGGTGCCAGAGTCTGGAGGAAGACTGGGGAGAAGGAAATGCCAAAATGCCTGAAGTCCAGTGTCAAGTACCCACAGTCAGTGATGGTGTGGGGTGCCATGTCAGCTGCTGGTGTTGGTCCACTGTGTTTCATCAAGGGCAGGGTCAATGCAGCTAGCTATCATGAGATTTTGGAGCACTTCATGCTTCCATCGGCTGAAATGCTTTATGGAGATGAAGATTTCATTTTTCAGCACGACCTGGCACCTGCTCACAGTGCCAAAACCACTGGTAAATGGTTTACTGACCATGGTATTACTGTGCTCAATTGGCCTGCCAACTCTCCTGACCTGAACCCCATAGAGAATCTGTGGGATATTGTGAAGAGAACGTTGAGCGACGCAAGACCCAACACTCTGGATGAGCTTAAGGCCGCTATTGAAGCATCCTGGGCCTCCATAACATCTCAGCAGTGTCACAGGCTGATTGCCTCCATGCCACGCCGCATTGAAGCAGTCATTTCTGCCAAAGGATTCCCGACCAAGTATTGAGTGCATAACTGAACATTATTATTTGATGGGTTTTTTGTTTGGTATTAAAAAACACTTTTATTTGATTGGTCGGGTGAAATATGCTAATTTATTGAGACAGGTTTTTTGGGTTATCAGGAGTTGTATGCCAAAATCATCAGTATTAAAACAATAAAAGACCTGACAAATTTCAGTTGGTGGATAATGAATCTATAATATATGAAAGTTTAATTGTAATCATTACATTATGGTAAATAATGAAATTTAACACTATATGCTAATTTTTTGAGAAGGACCTGTATATATATATATATATATATATATATGAAAATTGTACAAGTGGGCCTCATATACATCCTGTTAAAATTATTAATGAGGGCATCATACACACCCTGGAAAAATTAAGAGCAAGGGTCGCTTGATGATTAAAAACTACAACTGAGGGCTGACGGATGACCCTCTAAACATTATGAGAGAGGGCGACCTGTTTACCATCTAAAAATGATGCTCTAAATTTAACTTCCTAGATTAACTTTTCCTGAACTTCAACCGGAGTAGAGCTTCGAGCACTCGCGATACTCGATGGATTAAAGAATAGTGGCGAGCACGTTCGCTCATCAGTAGTTGCTATATATTCAGCATCACTAATTGGAAGCTAGCAATATATTAGGTATTAGGTGTTCTCCATTTAAGTTGAATGAATAGAAAAGCAAATGATCTTCTTTGTCCACAAATGATTAAAACATTGTGAAATGATATAGAAGTGATGTACATTTTCCTAGTAATTTCTACAAATTCTACTGCAATTAGCAATGTGTTTTATCACCACGTTTCTCCGGAGACACACTTGCAGCTTCTCATAATAGCCTTGTTGAAGTAAACTTGTTTCTTGTACTGGCCCAAAGGGAGGACACAGCAGGCAGTTTTGAATGTATCTGGAAGTGGTCCAGATCATGTTAGATTCCCATCTGTTACATTTGACTTTTTTTCATGATAATTTTTTCCGTTAGCCTGGAAAAATATATTGTTTGCTAAATCATATGGCATAGTGAATAATCCAACCATTATATGAAAGATCTGTATGCCATGAGTGAGAAACACAGAAATCTAATTTGAATGAACATTTAAAATCACAAATATACTTTATTATTTTAATTTACAGTCCAGTAAATGCATACAATCTATACATGATAACCCATAAGAGAAACTATCAATCATCAATTTCAACAGAAAGATAAGATCTCTGTGAGATACACCAGATGTTCAGCTTTCTAAAAACATCATATAAAGATATCTTATTCTGATGAAAAATTAACAAAAATAACTATGAATCATGTTCTTTATTCAAAATCTTTTTTTTTCAAAACAAATGTAATTAAGTAGTAAAAAGTTCATCAGAAATATGTCATCCAAAAAAGCAAATCATTTATTGGAGATCCACAATCACATTACGCATAAGCCTAACTACAGGTGTTGCTCAAGAGCATATGTGTAGGGCTGGAGTCACACACAACGCTAAAAAAATCGGTCAGTTTTAGATGGACGAGAATCGCACAAATGTTTCCTGAGCAGTGATCCGTCGGTCATTCGATTGGAATGTGAGGATGCGATTTCCTCGAATCTGAGCGTCTGTTTGACATCCGTTTGATATCCGTCTGGCGATATTTTGTCGGCGGCAACCAAAATGGACAAATAACGTTTTTTAGGCCTGAAAGTAATTTAAATCATCAGCCAGACCCCTATTTATTGCCTCTACAACAGGTGTGAGCCTTCCAACTTTGCAGAAGAGTCCTTGCTTGGTTTGTGTTAATTCTGCTTTGTGACAAACATGACAGACAGACTGACATTTAACACCACTGAGCGGGTGCTTTACAATTGGGTTTTATCCCGACGTTTTGGGGAGCCATACCCTGTGATTGTTGATCCGAGAAGGTGGAGAAGAATGTGGGTCCATCCACTTTTGAGGCGAAGGATAACTAAAGGCCATTTTCACTGTCTCTACTCATCTCTGTGGAGCCATCCGGACAAGTTTTTTCAATATTGTCGGATGACCCTTGTTACGTTTGATATTTTGTTGGAGATTGTGCGCCCTGGGATCAGGTTTCAGGAGACCAGGATGTGCAACGCTATTTCTGCTGAGGAGCGGCTTATCATTACGTTACGGTATGTCTGTCAACTGTTGATGATGTTTCAATCAGCGTAATTACTTTCCTGCCCTTGGACCTTACTTATTGTTTACATTTCTGAATATATTGTTTTAATAACAAGTAGCCATGCACATTATATGCTTGCGTATTAAAAAAAACAAGCCATGGCATCTAATTATACATTGTGCATGCATGCCTTAGAACTTAGCCACTGTAAAAGTTTCACCAATGCTTTGTCTGTTGTTTGTTGGCATGTCTTCTAATTTTTTTTTTTTTTAGCTTCCTTTCGACTGGCCTTTCATATGCAGCTCTGCATTATAGAATTTTTAATAGGCAAGTCAACAATGTCAGGCATTGTCCACTCAACATGTTCAGAAATGTTGTCCCCGCTACATTAAGAGGTCATGCCGGAGCCAAAAATGGCAGACTGGTAGCACATATCCCGTGGTTTTCAGGACATGTGCCAGTTTCTTCAATGTACTGCAGCCCTGGATGGAAAGCACTTCCGTGTGCATAAGCCGCCGAACTCAGGGTCCCAATTCTATAATTATAAACAATATTTTTCTGTAGTGTTGTTGGCCCTAGTCAACAGACACTACAGGTTTTTAATTGTAGATATTGGGGCCTATGGAAGAACTGGAGATTCCAGGGTCTTCAATTCTTCTATTATGGGTTGGCGGCTGTGCAATCATGAGTTGGACCTACCACCACCGTCAGATTCCAGACTCCAATCTTGAACCGGTGCCTTATATACTTGTAGCAGATGAGGCTTTTCAATTGACCCGTCATGTCATGAGGCCATATCCCCGTAGAAACCTTGACCACCGGTCACGAATATTTAACTTGCGCCTATCACGTGCACGGCGACTGGTGGAGTGCACCTTTGGGATTCTTTGTGACAAGCGGCGGGTACTCCAGTCAGCCATTCAGCTGAGTGAAGCTAATGTAAATGTGGTAATCCAAGTATGTGTGGTCCTACATAACTTCACCCAAATTCATGAATGCTCCTCATCTGATGGTGCTGAAGTTGTGTCTGCCAATGTGTATAGGCCTAGGACACATGTGATCCCTTCCCGTCGTCCCCTCTCTGGACTAAAAGTATGTGATGTTTTCACTACTTATTTTCTTGCTACTCCCTGGCAAGAGGATGCATTATCTATGTAGTGTTTTTTTTTATTTTGCCATCATAAAATATTTCCAGTTGACCTTTTTTTTCTTGTTTTTTTCCTACTGCTCTCCTGTTAGCTTTATCTAACAAATCACATAACATGTTATAACATCAACAAGCAGTCATTGTGAATTAAATTTTTTAATTCTTATGTATGTTTTTTTCTTAAAAACTTAAATAACAATATTTTAAACATATGGCATAATGTTACAATCACATTTTACTGAAAAAATATAAAACATAACATCAAAATATTCTTTCAAAAAATTTAAGACATTCACTGTGTCACAAATGAAAACATACAACTGATGGTAGGTCGGGGGTGGGGAAGGCGGTGGTCCTGATTGGGTGGTTTGGCTATGTTGCTGGACAACCTCAGTGTCACCTTGTGTGCTGGCAGACAGACCTGGATTCTGTTGGATCCTGCCAGGATCCAGTTGTGGGTTTTGGTAAGGATAATTTTGAAAATGTTGGGGGTTGTCCTGAGTTTAGGGCTGCCCAATGTGACTGTATCCCCCAATATGGCCATGTCGCCCATACCCATGTTGTGGCCAGCCTACAACATTGGGTATGTTCAAGTGGCCATAATGGCCATATATTGGACCTGTTGAGGCACATTTATTCTTATTGCTGGCTGAGGCGGAGGTGTTGGCATCCGTGCAGGAGGAGGATGAGAGGCTGATTCACCCTGCACTTGTTGACTTCCCAGAGTATGTATTTGATTGTCTTTTGAAAGCTGCCACCATTCTAAAAAAATAAATATAGTGCTGGGATTATTTGGTGGGGTGCCGGCGTCCAGGACTATTTGTATAGCCCCTCTGGTACACAGCCTGTACTCACGGGGAATAGCCCTGAGATACCGTGCCAGACTGTGTCCATAAGCCTCCTCCCCATCATCATGAGCAGCTGTGGCCAAATAACCTAAAACACCTCTGTCCACCTGCCTCCTTGTGCCAGAAGCTGCTACTTCTCTCCTTCTCTGGGCTCGCCGTGGGATGGCTGAAGCCTGGGGAAAGGCATCCAGAGGTATGGTGGGGCTGCTATTGATGCACTGTTCCTCTGGATGTGCTGCCTGGCTTGCAGATTCCGGTGGTGGTGGTGGTGGTGATCTTGGTGGTGGTGGTGGTGGCGCTTGGGTGCATCTTGAAAGTGATGAAGAAGGACCAGCCTGTTCAGCAACATCACCCACTGGATCTATTTGCACCTCGGAGTTGGAAGCTGTCTCCCTCTCTGTAAGGTTTGACTCGGTGCTATATTTATAAAAAAAATAAAAAATAAACATTACTAGTTGACACCAAAATAAAATATAACCTTTATAAAGCCATGCACTTATGGTCTCAGAGCCATCACCGGAGCTAGGAAATTCAGGCGGTCGAAGTAGAGGTATTTCCTCTTGTTGGTTGCATCCACTCCATTCCAGGCCCGCAGCTGTTTCTCCCTCCTATATGAGTCCCTACACCTGCACCAACGCCTTGTCACATCATTCATTGCAATGTATCACAAAATGCAAGTGTTAGAACCACAAATATGGATATGTTCTGAGCATAAAAACATTTACTTTGCATTCAATATCAAAATTACATGTTTTTTTTTTAACGGCTCCTGAAAAATAATACAAAAGTAGTGACGATATCAGGGCGAAAAAGGACCTTCATCAGAACATACTTGAAAGGAAAATTCCTACAATGATGAGGTTTTGAGGTGTGGGTAAGGACATCTATTATTACTTAAGGCCAAAGCATTCACCTATATACTGACTAAGATATGGGCAAAACATCAACAATAAAAGCAACACATTTATTGTGTGCTAAATTTTGTAATTACTGCATTTAAAAATTAATGGGGACAACATACATGGATCTATAAATTATACTGTGTACTCTCTCCTGGTCCTGCCGAGATCTGTCTGCATAACCTGGGAACATTTGGCAACAAATTCTTCTCCATGCTGCCTCCTTGCATGCCCGGTCGGCATAGTGGGCATCTCTCTGGTCACATAGTTCAAGCCTCTCTTGGACATGAACTATGAGCATCTCGATGTTAATAAGCGTGGACATGCTTGTAGGAATCTGAGTAGGCGTTGTTCCTGTTTTTTTATCTGTTCCTGGGTAATTTGCATGCCAAAGCTTTCTGACAATGCCTGATGCAATTTCCTGTCACCTGGAGAAGACTTGTGATTTAATCGGAATTCACACTTGTGGTCCGTTTGTAATCCGATTTTTCAGCACTCCCATAGACTTGCATTGGCGAGTCCGATCCTATAATCGGTGACAATCGCAGCATGCTGCAATTTTCTCGGCCCCCAAAAAACAGCCGGCAAAAAATCGGCTGCTGGGAGCTGCCCCATAGATTACCATTGGTCTGAGTACAATGCGATTTTTAATCGCATTGCACTTGTCCGTTTAAGTTGCCAGTGTGACCCCAGTCTAAGCCAATATGTAGTGTGATAGTACAGGGTGGGCCATTTATATGGATACACCTAAATACAATGGGAATGGTTGGTGATATCAACTTCCAGTTTGTGGCACAATAGTATATGGGAGGGGGAAAACTTTATTTTTTTCAATGGGAAAGGTCATGTGACACATCATCCTTATTGAGAATTTCACTAGGAAAACAATGGTGTGCTTGGTTTTAACGTAACTTTATTCTTTCATGAGTTATTTACAAGTTTGTGACCACTTATAAAATGTGTTCAAAGTGCTGCCCAATGTGTTGGATTGCCAATGCAACCCTCTTCTCCCACTCTTGACACACTGATAGCAACACCGCAGAAGAAATGCTAGCCCAGGCTTCCAGTATCCGTTGTTTCAGATGCTGCATATCTCGTATCTTCACCGCATAGACAATTGCCTTCAGATGACCCCAAAGATAAAATTCTAAGGAGGTCAGATCGGGAGACCTTGCTGGCCATTCAACTGGCCCACGACGACCAATCCACTTTCCAGGAAACTGTTCATGTAGGAATGCTCGGATCTGACACTCAAGATGTTTATGCTATGTGTGTTCATATGTGGGCGCAGATTGCTTATGATGTGAATTGCAGCCAGTAAATGATTTTCTAACATGTCACAATATTGTATTAAGTTTTTATCAGGGAAAGTAGTTGTCCTTAATAGATTTTGTGGAAAGTCAAAAACCTAAATCTGTAGGTTCAGAGGTTAAAGTACAAGGTATGGAGATGAGCAACTTTTAAAATGTTTCAAAAATCTAACTTGTTCTCAAAATTTGCCAACCCAGCACTACGTTTATTTGGCCATATATAAATGTTGTTATGCTCACTACCAGTGAGCCAATAATAGAAACCAAGGGCAAAAATAGAAGAAAAAAGTTTTTTAACATGGAAGCAGTTATAGTATTTCAGAGTGACAGAAGGCCTAGACTCACCATGACCATAATCATGATTTCACAGTCACACAATACCTAATTTCCTGATCGATATACCTCATATGCCACCATCAATCATCAGTTGCCATTTTTCAACTAATTTATCTGAGCTTCTGACACCATTGACCATCACCTCCTACTTTCTATGCTCCAGTCACTAGGCATAAAGGACACTGCTCTCTCCTGGTTCTCTTCCCTTCTTTCTGATCACTCCTTCAATGTATCTTTCGATGGCTGCACTTCTTCTCCTCTTCCTCTCACTATTGGGATCCCTCAGGGCTCAGTCCTTGGCCCCCTTCTCTTCTCTCTCTGCACAACTCCAATTGGACAGACCATCAGCAAATTTGTCTTTCAGTACCATCTTTATGCTGATGACACACAAATATACATATTATCTCCTGACCTTCGCCCCACTGTACTACAGAACAGCAGTGACTGTCTGTCTGCAGTTTACAACATCATGTCTGCTCTCTATCTCAAACTCAACCTTTCCAAAATTGAACTTCTTCTTTTCCCGCCATCTACTAACCTCCCTAAAGCTCTCATCTCCCTCTCAGTGTGACATCACCATAACTCCTAGGGAGAAGGTGTGCGCTCTGGATATTATGTTTGAAACCAATATTTCCTTCACCTCCTAAATGCCATCTCTAGCCCACTCTTGTTGATTGCATCTAAAAAACTTCTCTAGAATCCGCCCCTTTCTCACTATTGAAACAACAAAAACCTTCACTGTTGCCCTGATACACTCCAGACTGAACTACTGGAATGCTCTAGTAATTGGCCTCTCGCTCACTTGACTGTGCCTTCTCCAGTCCCTCCTTAATGCCACAGTCATGGTCATCTATCTGGCTAATTGTTACTCGGACACCCCCGCTCTGTGCCAGTCCTTGCACTGGCTGCCCATATATTATAGGATCCAATTTTCAATTTTTATCTTCTTGTTCTCACCCACAAAGCACTCCATGGTGTGGCATCCCCCTATGTCTCCTCATTTATTTTAGTTTATCAGCCTACCCACTCATTATGCTCCGCAAGTGACTTTTGGCTAACATCAGTACTAATCAATACCTCACTCTCCTGGCTCAAAGACTTCTCTTGAGTTTCACCAATCTCTGGAATGCTCTACCCCAAGAAATTAGCACTAACCACAACTTACACAGTTTTAGGCACTCCCTAAAAACACATCTGTTTATGGTGGCCTATCACATTCCCTAATCAAAGTTATTTTATATATAGCCCATTAACTATTTCTCTGAACATAAATCTCCATCAAACTCCATCGCACTGAAAAACCACTACAAATACTGGCTTGCGACTAGCTCATGAAGCCTTTATCTATCCCTAATACCCTAAAGATGGTTGGGCCATCATTGTAAATAAGCACCTGTACTTTTTATCTCCCCCACCTCTGGCAGATAATAAGCTCTTATAAGCAGGGTTATCTTTGCTTTAATTATTGTATTTGGTTTAAAGGTACCTTCACACTGAACAACTTAACAACGATAATGATAGCGATCCGTGACATTGCAGCGTCCTGGATAGCGATATCGTTGTGTTTGACATGCAGCAGGGATCAGGATCCTGCTGTGACATCGTTGGTCAGAGCTAGAAGGCCAGCACCTTATTTTGTCGCTGGATCACCCGCTGACATCGCTGAGTCGGCGTGTGTGACGCTGATTCAGCAATGTCTTCACTGGTAACCAGGGTAAACATCGGGTTACTAAGCGCAGGGCCATGCTTAGTAACCCGATATTTACCCTGGTTACCAGTGTAAATGTAAAAAAAACCAAACACTACATACTTACATTCCGGTGTCTGTCGGGTCCCCCGGCGTCCGCTTTCCTGCACTGTGTCAGCGCCGGCTGGCCATAAAGCAGAGCACAGCGGTGATGTCACCACTCTGCTTTACGGCCGGCGCTTACACAGTGCAGGGAAGCGGACGCCGGGGTACCTGACAGACACCGGAATGTAAGTATGTAGTGTTTGTTTTTTTTTACATTTACACTGGTAACCAGGGTAAACATCGGATTACTAAGCGCGGCCCTGTGCTTAGTAACTCGATGTTTACCCTGGTTACCCGGGGACTTCGGCATCGTTGGTCGCTGGAGAGCTGTCTGTGTGACAGCTCTCCAGCGACCACACAACAACGAAACAGCGACGCTGCAGCGATCGGCATCGTTGTCTATATCACTGCAGCATCGCTTAATGTGATGGTACCTTAACTCTGTTACTTATGACTATTGTGTATGGACTGTTGAATTAGAAAGCGCTGCAGAATATGTTTGTGCTATATAAATAAATATTATTATTATTTGCTGAAGCCAATTTCAGGTAGAGATGAGCAGACTGATCTGTGAAGGATATACTTAGCGTCGAATTTACTCAAATTTGCAGGTCAATGTGAATTTGAACAATTTGAAAATCAATTTGTGTGACTCACAACAAAGAAAAGAAAAAAGGCCCCTTACAATTTCACATCCTACTGAATACTCAGAGAGTGGGCTAATGATGTTTTGTGTATCTGTGCAGGTTTTTATTATTAATCATAAACTGCAAACAATAAGTGCCATTTGTTTTGTAGCAAAATTTCTAAAACCAAGACGTGTGTGACAGTGCGCTTCCTAGATTGTGAGATAGGCAAAACATAATTTATTTTTTGACAAAAGAAAAATCTCCACAATCCCGAAATTCAAATATATCTGTCTACTGCATGAAATGTTTGTGTGGTATATAATATTGCACACATCCTTGTTGTAATAGTTCCATATTGGACCTGCCCATAAGATCTGAATACAGCTGTTGGTTACCAGTGACTACCAGCTGATTTTCCAGATAGGTAGCCATCATTTGGATATTAATAAGGGTCTGTATATGTTAAAGACCTCAAAAGTGTTTCGATAGGAGACCTTAGGGTGCTATACATGTATTTTCTGGGCTAGCAGAAGCTTTATAGTATTGATATTTGCTGTGATGTTATTCACTGCAAGTTGTTTGGGAAAATTTTGTGAAGTTGAATTTTAAATGATCTGCTCATTTCTACTTAGTGATGTATGAGTTTCACTTGTCTTTAATGTGTTATTTAAAAATTCTCTAATTTGTCCTTTAAGCAATGATTTAAAAAATATTCTGTCCAATCGCAATCCATATATTGTGGCTCAGCACATCACACTCAGTAACTTAAAGGGAAACTGTCACCCCCAAAATCGAAGATGAGCTAAAACCACCAGCATCCCTGATACATCCCCGATGTATCCTGAAAGATGAGAAAAAGAGGTTAGATTATACTCACCGGGGGGGCGGTCCGATCTGATGGGCATTGCGTTCCGGTCCGGGGCCTCCCATCTTCTTACGATGATGTCCTCTTTTTGTCTTCACGCTGCGGCTCCGGCACAGGCGTACTTTGTCTACCCTGTTGAGGGCAGAGCAAAGTACTGCAGTGTGCAGGCACCTCTCTGACCTTTCCCGGCGCCTACGCACTGCAGTACTTCACTCTGTCCTCAACAGGGCAGACAAAGTATGCCTGCACCAGAGCCGCAGTGTGAATACAAAAAGAGGACATCATCGTAAGAAGATGGGAGGAGCTGGACCAGACCAAGATGCCCATTGGACCAGACTGCATCGGGACCGACCCTGGATGAGTATAATCTAACCTCTTTTTCTCATCTTTCAGGATACATTGGGGGCTTATCTACAGCATTACAGTTGCTGTAGATAAGCCCCTGATGCCAGTGGGCTTAGCTCATCATCGATTTTAGAAGTGACAGGTTCCCTTTAACAGGTTTTTAAACTTAGCATTATTAGGTTTTGTAAGAAAAAATAAGTTAAATATAAGGAAAATTCAGAGATCTTTCAAATGATCTTTTAAGTGAAATGAAAGCAAGAAGACACTCTGAAATGCAATAGAAAGTAATCCTAGCACTGTAACAAGATAAAAAAATCACAAACCCAGTAAAAATGTAATACGTACAGTTGTGTGAAAGTGTTTGCACCCTTACTAATTTCTCATTCTTTTGCATGTTTGACACACTTAAATGTTTCACATCACCAAACAAATTTAAATATTAGCTAAGGTACTATTAGCGCTTCAATCCCTATGAATCCTGCAGCAGATAATGATACAGTGCCACTCTTCTGTATCGATCTCTATAAAAGTAATAAATGATATGATATCTGCGCTGGATTCAGTCCTTATCCCCCTATATAGACCAGTAGTAGGGAAATAGCCGTATAAAAACGTAAAAAAACTGACCACAATATATAAAAAACGTAACCAAGGTGAGGTAACTATTCAGTATTCATACTATTCATGGTCCATCGCGCTTGCCTTAGCCAGTCGCGTGAGCAATCACGTGACCGTGACGTCACATAAGGTCCTGCACTGACAGTGTACCAAGCAGCTTAATCTGGCAGCGTTGATTCACTCCACGTAGGAAGCGGGCGGAGGGTGTTCTGCCACTGGCCGGGGCAGCACCATATCCCGCTCACTATAAAGGAACTCAAGGTATTTACTAAAGCTGGACTCTTACGATACATACGGACTAAATAGCAGAAGATCGCACACCACAGTTCCAGCTTCACCAGGTAAAATGAACTCTTTCATTTTCTAATTGTGCAGTGCGCTATCTTTTGGACTTTAGGCTACTAGGCTGGTAACTGTCACTACAAAACCTGTCCATTTACCATAAGAAGCGCTGAATAGTTACCTCACCTTGGTAAAGTTTTTTATATATTGTGGTCAGTTTTTTTTACGTTTTTATACGGCTTTTTCCCTACTACTGGTCTATATAGGGGGATTAGGACTGAATCTAGCGCAGATATCATATCATTTATTAAATTTAAATATTAGACAAAGATAACACAAGTAAACACAAAATGCATTTTTAAAATGGAAATCTTTAATAATAAGGGAAAATAAATCCAAATCTACAGGGCCCTGTGTGAAAAAGTGCTTGCCACCCTCCCCTTGAAACAAAAATTAACTGTAGTTTATTACATCTTTCGGAAGCCAAGTTCAAATTCTCTAGCCACACCTCAGCCTGATTACTGTTACTCCTGTTCTTAATCTAGAAATCACTTAAATAGGACCTGCCTGATAAAGTGAAGTAGACCAAAAGATCCTCAAAAGCTAGATGTCATGTCACGATCCAAAGAAATTCCTAACTTTAATCTGATTGAGATGCTGTGGCATGACCTTAAAGGGGCAGTTCATGCTTGAAAACCCTCCAATATGGCTGAATTACAAAACCTCTGCAAAGATGAGTTTGTCAAAATTACCTCAGAGTGTTGTAAAAGACTCATTGCCAGTCATTGCAAATGCTTGATTGCAGTTGTTGTTGCTAAGGGTGGACCAACCAGTTATTAATTAGGTTTAGGGGGCAATCATTTTCTCACACAGGACCCTGTAGATTTGGATTTCTTTTTCCCTTAATAATAAAGACCTTCATTTAAAAACTGTATTTTGTGCTTAATAGTGTTATATTTGACTAATATTCAAATTTGTTTGATGACCTGAAACATTTAAGTGTGACAAACATGCAAAAGAATAGGAAATCAGGAAGGGAACAGACACTGTTTCACACAACTGTCTATAAATTGTCTGAAATCTACTGTGAGCTTGGGGTTGCAATATTCAATGTGGTCACCATGCTATTTTTTCTGGATCGAGATACACAAGAAGTCGGAAATACACTGAATCTGGCCTTCACCCGCTCTGCTCAGTGCATGATTTTACTAAATCCCCTCTACCATTCTCTGACCTCATCCTTCTTTGATGTCTCTATCAAGAACTGTTACTCTGCTCATGACACCCCCACTTTCCAGACTTATAGAAATATATTTGCCATTAACACCTAGAAACTCATGAAGAATTTTTAGCCATCATTGGCTCCAATCTCCTCCCTCTCATGTCATGACTCTGCACTGAAACACTGCAAAGTGCCCTGAATGGAGCTATACCTCCTACATTTACAAAAACTCAGCACAGAAGGTGACAACCCTGGCACATGCTGCAAACATATTTCCTACAGCAGTGCTTCCGGTGCTCTAACTGTCTGTGAAGAAAATCAAATCAGGCCAAATATTTCAATCATTATAAGCTTATGATTAAAACATACAACTCTGCCCTTCACCTCTCCAAAAAAATCTATTTCAACACCCTGATTACCTCACTATCAAGAATCCTAAACGTCTCTGACACTTTTTATTCCCTTCTCAGTCCAAAAGTACCCTATCACCAACCTCTGCATAAATGATCTGGCCAATTGTTTCAAAGAAAAAATCGGCCATATCTGACAAGCAATTCTCTCCCAATTTCTTCACACCATGCACTGTCCTCCCTCCCCCACTGCATCTAGCTCACTGTCACTGAACCACTCATGGAAGAAGTGATCAGGCTCCTTGTATCTTCTAAAAAATTAGATAAAAATGATACAATATTGTTTAAACATAATACATTTTATTTGTGCAATAGAATAAAAACAAAACACCATGATAAAAAAGGGGGGGAGATTTCCTGGCAAAGCGGAAGCTAAATGGGCTTTGGAGTTGGTGGAGGGAACGTGGTGTGCTCCACTTGGTTAGTATGTATCCATCTTTGATCTGGTACTTGATGTTTGCAAAAAACAATTTTCTACTTTCTTTTAGCTCATATACCTGTTATATGATACCTTATGACACTGGTGCATTTATTGCAGGGAGACTACACTCTCCATTAGCTCTACAGGGCTCCATGCAATCGGGTTATGTGTAATACATTGATACAATCACCTCAAGGTCATTTGCTAATTTACAATTGTCCCTTTTAGGACAATATTTTTAATCAATTATTATGTTTACTTACATGATTAGGTGGTATATATTTATTTAAATTTATTGCACAAACAATTCTTCATGATTTTTTTTTTCTAGGCTGTATGTGATGGACTTTTTTTTAGAAATGTGCTTATATCTTTCATGTATTTATGCCAGATGTAATTTGCTTTATATATAAGACCACATGGATTTTCATACAGTGGGTATAGAAAGTATTCAGACCCCTTTAAATTTTTCACTCTTTGTTTCATTGCAGCCATTTGGTAAATATAAAAAAGTTATTTTTTTCTCATTAATGTACATTCTGCACCCCATCTTGACTGAAAAAAAACAGAAATGTAGTAATTTTTGCAAATTTATTTAAAAAGAAAAACTGAAACATCACATGGTCATAAGTATTCAGACCCTTTGTTCAGTAGTGAGTAGAAGCACCCTTTTGAGCTAGTACAGCCATGAGTCTACATGGGAATGATGCAATAAGTTTTTCACACCTGGATTTGGGGATCCTCTGCCATTCTTCCTTGCAGATCCTCTCCAGTTCCTTGAGGTTGGATGGTGAACAGCCATTTTCAGGTCTTTCCAGAGATGCTCAATTGAGTGTAGGTCAGGGCTCTGGCTGGGCCAGTCAAGAATGGTCACAGAGTTGTTCTGAAGCCACTCCTTTGTTATTTTTGCTATGTGCTTATGGTCATTGTCTTGTTGGAAGGTGAACCTTTGGCCAACTCAGAGGTTCAGAACACTCTGGAATAGGTTTTCATCCAAGATATCTCTGTAATTGGTAGCATTCATGTTTCCTTCACTGGCAACTAGTTGTCCTGTCCCTGCAGCTGAAAAACACCTCCATAGCATGATGCTGTCACCATCATGTTTCACTGTTGGGATTGTATTGGGCAGGTGATGAGCAGTGCCTGATTTTCTCCACACGTACCACTTAGAATTATCACCAAAAATATCTATCTTCATCTCATCAGACCAGAGAATCTTATTTCTCATAGTCTGGGAGTCCTTTGTGTGTTTTTTTTTGCAAACTCTATGCGGGCTTTCATATGTCTTGCGCTGACAAGAGGTTTCCGTCAGGCCACTCTGCCATAAAGACCCGACTGGTGGAGGGCTGCAGTGATAGTTGACTTTGGGGAACTTTCTCCCATCTCCCTACTGCATCTCTGGAGCTCAGCCACAGTGATCTTGGGGTTCTTCTTTACCTCTCTCACCAAGGCTCTTCTCCCACGACTGGTCAATTTGGCTGGACGGCCAGGTCTAGGAAGACTTTTGGTGGTCCCAAACTTCTTCTATTTAAGGAATATGGAGGCCACTGTGCTCTTAGGAACTTGAGTACTGCAGAAATTCTTTTGGAGCCTTGGCTAGATCTGCGGCTTGCCACAATTCTGTCTGTGACCTTCTTGGCCAGTTCCTTTGACCTCATGATTCTCATTTGGTCTGACATGCACTGTGAGCTGTGAGATCTTATATAGACAGGTGTGTGACTTTCTAAATCAAGTCCTATCAGTTTAATTAAACACAGCTGGACTCCAATGAAGGGGTAGAACCATCTCAAGGAGGATATCAAGGAAATGGACCTTGTGATATTTCAGTGTTTCTTTTTTAATAAAAGAAAACAATTTCTACATTTCTGTTTTTTCTTCAGTCAAGATGGGGTGAAGAGTGTATATTAATGAGAAAAAAGTGAACTTTTTTGAATTTACTAAATGGCTGCAATGAAACAAAGTGAAAAATTTAAAGGGGTCTGAATACTTTCCGCACCCACTGTATATCATATATAAAATTATTGTTAACATTTTGATCATGTTTACATGTACTGCACATTCGTCCCCTTCCCTTCTATTATTTTGATCCCTCCTTTTATATTTATTTTCATTTATTTTATTTTACTCACTTGTACAATGCCATTAATTCTACAGCGCTTTACAAACTTTATTGACACTGTCGCTATTGGGGCTCACAATCTAGAATCCCTATCAGGAAGGAAACCACGCAAACACATGGAGAACATACAAACTCCTTACAGATGTTGTCAAAGATAGGATTTGACCCCTGGACCCCAGCGCGGCAAGGCTGCAGTGCTAACCACTGAGTCATCGTGCTTTATCATGGCGTTGTGTTTTTAGTTTATTGCACAAATAAAATTCTGTATTTTTAAAGACTACTGTATCATTTTTACCAATTTTTTTAACAAATCTTGTAGGTTCTCAGTTCATATGTTCATAGGTATTAACTAGTTTTATTATATCTTTGGTATTTCCTTCTATGTAGGTTTATATCCTTGCATCTTCTCGCCCTACTACTTGCACCCATGACTTTATTCCCTCTCATCTCCTCCAGTTCATTTCCCCAGCTGTCATCACTCACCTAACAAAAATATTCAACCTCTCTCTCTCATCTGGTATCTTTCCATCCTTATTTAAACATGCCAGCATACATCCATTACTTAATAAACCATCTCTCCATTACTTAGTCTCTAAACTCCTGTAATGCTATTGTCTAATCCGCTATCTCTCAGAAAACTCTCTTCTTGACTGTTTACAATTCAGTTTCCACTCTTTACATGCTATTGAAACTGCTCTCACTAAAGTCTCTAATGATCTACTAACAGCTAAATCTAATGGCCATTACTCTATCCTTATTCTCCTTGATCTCTCTGCAGCATTTGACACTGTCGATTACCATTTCCTCCTCTCAATACTACTTTCCGTTTTCTCCTTGTTACCGTTTTCTCCTTGTTCTCCTCCTACCTCTCTGACCGCTCCTTCACTGTATCGTTTGCTGGCTCAACTTCCTCTCATTTTCCCTTTACTGTTGGGGTTCCTCAAGGATCAGTTCTAGGCCCCCTCCTCTTCTCCTTGTACGCTGCCCCTATTAGACAATCGGTAGATTTGGTTTTCATTATCATTTCTATGCTGATGACACCAAATTATACAGTACACATCATCTCTTAACATCATCACTGCATTACAGCAAAACACCAGTGATTGTCTTATTGAAGTCTCTATCATGTCCTCCCTCTATCTGAAACTAGACCTTTCAAAAACTGAACTCCTTGTGTTTTCTCCCTCCACTAATCTGCCTATGCCCGATTATGCCATTTCCATGTGTGGTTCTACCAGTACTCCCCAGCAACATGCCCGCTGTCGTCATACTTAATTCAGATCTTTCATTCACTCCCTACATCTGATCACTCGCTCACTCATGTCATGTACACTTCAAAACATTTCTAGAAATCAACCTTTTCTTACTTTCAACTCTGCAAAAACTCTGACTGTTGCTCTTTTTATTCTTGTCTGGACTATTTCAACTTTCTACTATGGCCTTCCTATTACGAAACTCTCCCCTCTCAGCAGTCAGAGTTCAATATAAACTTATCACTCTCACCCACAAAGCACTCAACGCTTCAACACCACTATAGATATCCTTCTTTACCTCAGTCTGCCACCCTACCCGTGCCCTCAATTCTGCTAATGACCTAAGATTAACATCCTCAATAATCTTAACCTTCCACTCCTGTCTCCAAGACTTCTCGTGTGCAGTGCCAATTCTTTGGAATGCATTACCCAGGAAACTTTGATTAATCCCCAATACCTACAGTTTTAAGCGTGACCTAAAAATGCATTTCTTCCGACTGGCCTATCGACTCAATGTATTTATTTAACTATCCCTGTTTTGCCCATGCAAAATTTTCTTCACAATTCACAGCCTTCATGTAATGTGTCTGTACTTTTACACATACTGGTTGGTTACCAGTTCATGCAGCATTACTTGAACACCCTATTTATTATACTGATGGATGGACTGTACATATACAAGCAATTGCTACCATCCACCTTTTGTGTCTCCCCTACTTTCTCAAAGAATGTAAGCTTGTGAACAGGGCCCTAACTCCTCTTGGTATCTGTTGATCTATAAGATTATTGTCATTCTGTAATGTATTTTATCGTCTGTACAAGTTCATGTAGAGTGCTATGGAATATGTCGGTGCTATAGAAATAAAATTATTATTATTATAGAGAATCCCACCATAGGAGCCTCTTACATCTAACTATGGTAAAGAGATCCAAGGAAAAAGGACCACATTTATTTTTTTTATTTTTACTGCCTTTGCGCTGATGGTTTGTTGTAACTATAAATCTTCAAGTTCCAATTTTGCAAACCAGACATGTTTAACAGTATATGTAACTTATTTTGATGCTCACTGGGATCTTCATCTGGTATATATGAGCATGCATTCAAAAATTAAAACTATATATAAATGTGCACGGTATAAAATAATCAGCAAAGTATAAAATAGAAAGAAATATTGTTAATGTTTACAGTAGAATTAAGCAGTGTGAATTCAGTGTTAAAATTGTTGGAAGTATGGAGTCATTACCCCTGCATTAGTATATGTCCATGTCATATGCTAATAACCTGAGGTTAACATCCTCAATAATCAGAACCTCCCACTCCCATCTCCAAGACTTTTCACGTGCTTCGCCAATTCTTTGGAATGCACTACCCTAACCTGCACGAAGCACGTGAAAAGTCTTGGAGATGGGAGTGGGAGGTTCTGATTATGACTAATATGACTAATCCCTAATCCCCACAGTTTTAAGCTAGCCCTAAAAAAGGATTTGTTCAGACTGGCCTACCACCTCAATGCATTAACCTAGCTATCCCTGTGTGGCCCATTCAAAAAACTTAAACCATAATCAGTTTCCTCGCATCATGTTCTCAAACACTTTATGCATTTAATAGCACTCTGTGTCTGTTCTGTTACATATTTAGGCTGTTAACTTGTTCATACATCTGTACATGAACACCCGAGCCTTACACTATGGCTGGTCCGAATCACTAAAGCAATTGTTACCATCCCCTCTCATGTCTCCCCTTTTCCTCATAGTTTGTAAGCTTGCGAGCAGGGCCCTCATTCCTCTTGGTATCTATTTTGAACAGTGATTATTGTTATGCTGAAATGTCTATTGTGTGTACAAATCCCCTCTATAATTTGTAAAGCGCTGCGGAATATGTTGGCGCTATATAAATAAAATTATTATTATTTTTATTATTATTATGACAAAGGGAGAGGCTTTATAAAAGCTAACTTAATACATTCATAAATTTTGAAATTGTAACGCCAAGAAAGAAAAGCAAAATTCTGAAATTCTGAAAAACACAGAATCAAAAAATAAAATTTAGTGGGGTAGTTCAAACTACGGCTTAATTTTACTTCTAAATCACTATGTATTTAGTGACATAATCTTAACTATTTTCTAATATGATCGATTTAAGAAATCCTGATTTTTCCCTACCTACACAATTTAGCTGCTTTTCTTTTTTTCAACAACTTCCTTTGCGATGAGGCTTCATTTGAGAATCCCACTGAATGCTTGGATATGGATATTCCAATAAATCATCATAAAGGGGGCAAAGACTGCATTCACTGCGGCAGCCCCTACCCTTTCCTTGGCATGAAATGTACCTTGTGGGGGTGGCACTGGTCTCAGCACACCCTGCGGTATTACAACACATACTGACACATACTGACAGTGCACTCTATTGTCGGCTTGTTACTACTGTTTAGAGCTGGTGAGAGAGTGCACTGTCTTTGTGTACGTCGCACAGGGACTAGCCCAGCCACTATAATGAGCACCACTAATGAAGATTCACTTCAAAGAGGGGGCAGAGACTGTGACAGTGACTGCAGCCTCTACTCCCGGATGATGTTTTTTTTGAGTATCCCAACATGCACTGGGATAATTAAATGAAGCTTCATCAAAAAGTAAGCAAAAAAGAAAAATAATTAGTTTGTTGCGATAAGGATAGGGAATTCTTAATTTTAGTTTATTAGGAAATAATTTAGACAATGGCATTAGATAGGGATTTAGGATGAAAATTAAGTTGCATTTCGGACCACTCCTTTAAAGAATACCACCACCATCATAATCATTCCTTTTTAATGTTCCAAAGCATTTTTAATTTATTATATCTTCCATAAAAAATCTTAATAGTTTAGGCTGGTTTCACATTTGCGTTTTTTGCCGCTGCGTTTTACCGCAAAAAAACGCATGCGTTTTTCCCCTATATTTAACATTAAAAACGCATGCGTTTTTTTGTATGCGTTTTGCCGCGTTTGATGACGCATGCGTCTTTTCTATGCTTGCGTTTTGTTGCAGAAATGCAACTGTAGTAATTTCTAGAGGCTTGTTTTGCCGCAAAAAAATTCATGTGGAACTTTTTCCCACGCTCGACGTCATATGAGGACATCCAGCAGAGGGCGCATCACCGCGACTGAAGGTAACTATAGGTCATTGACCTACATTACTTTCATTCCCCGGGGTTTACAGGCAGGAGCACAGCTGCATTATAGCAGAGCTCCTGCCTGTAAAATATTTTAACCCCTTCAGATGGATTTACATCGTGGGACGTTACAGATCTACAGAAGGCATGTATATTGTTGGTTTATTATTTTTAATTTGTTACAGAACGATGGTCTTCAGGTGGATTGAGAGAGCAATAAAATATTACAACACCCTGTGTGTTTATTTCATTAAAATACTTTGCAATATTGTGTGTGTTTTTTTTAACCATTTCATACAATTGGATTAATAATGGATAGGTGTCATAATTGACGCCTCTCCATTATTAATCTGGCTTAATGTCACCTTACAATAGCAAGGTGACATTAACCCTTCATTACCCCATATCCCACTGCTACACGGGAGTGGGAAGAGAGTGGCCAAGTGCCAGAATAGGCGCATCTTACAGATGTGCCTTTTCTGCTGTGGCTGGGGGCCTCCTTCATACCTGTATTTTTGATGTCCTGATGGATATATTCCACTTTCTTTTCCAATAAAGTCAACAATCTTCACTGCTACTCTGGGGTGAGTGCCGCATATTCTTTTCTTTGTATATATATATATATATATATATATATATATATATATATATGTGTGTGTCTCAATGACACCGCATGAGAAAACGCATGCGTCTAATAAACGCAGCGTTTGCACACGTTTACATGCGTTTTTTCACCACCTGCGTTTGCGTTTTAAACGCTGCGTTTTTAAACGCAAATGTGAAACTAGCCTTAGCTTCTAAAGCTCATTTGCTGTCCTGTGCCTTTCATGGTAACAGACTATATAGAAGCAAATTCTGTGACATGTGATCCTCCAATTTCCATTCTTTCTTCTGCTCTCTGCTTCTTGCTAATCTACTGTATAAGGAACTATGACTACATTCTGCTTAGTTGTTGTCTGTACCATATTTTTTTGCATCTCTCTCTATGCAGATTATTCCTACCAGTGATTTAATGATAATTAACAATAGATGATTGTCGATTTTTTGTTATATACAAAGAAAGCAAAAAAGATACTAATTACATCTTCCCAACTATGAGCTTTCTTTTCACATTTACTTTACATGACACTAATATACAGTAATAAGGCGTCCAACGGATAAAAGACGTATAGGATTTAAACCAAGTAATGCATAGAGAATGAGTATGTGTTTTCCATTTTTCTGGTCCTTTGCTGGAAATCTGTCTTTATCCTACCCTAATTTACTTAATAAAGGAGAACATCAACACATTTGTCTGCCACTATCCATAAAGAGTTAAAGCATCTGATGCTCTATATATTTAGCCCTGTAGTAGTATGTCAATACACAGTAGGAAGTAAAGCCATTTTGGCTGATCAAACTAATTATGTTTCCTGGGCCCTCTCTTCTCTTGAGGTTAAATATTTATCTGGTACATGTGCGATTCTCTAACAGAGATAAATACTGGTTTCCGCACATCTTGTTGCTGCAATTCTGTAAAAAAGTTTATGTGCAAACTCTTACCACTGACATCAAGTCCAAGGCCAGCCAAGAGCACCTTTCATTATATATGTCAGGGCCTGTATATCAGATTAATTTTTGTTGCTTTCTCCTTGCATAATAAAGTGCCTTGTCTCCTTTTTGTAAATAAAATGAAAAGGACAGGACATGACTAAGTTACCGCACAAGTACATTACTGCATAAGTAATCACACGGAGCATTTCTTCAGAATCATTTATCATTCAAGAAGATTTTGTTTTCCTATTTTTACCCAACTAAAAAGTTAAAGTGAGCAACTCATTAAAAGTATAACGACGCATAGTGTGTGCTATAATAACCTGCCGGGCATCAGACATATTGACCTGATGAATATGGAAATAGAATCCATGAGGTCTCTCTACATAGCCATTAGAGTTTAATAGGGTTAGATTTTCTATATCTTAGTTACAGGTTGAACGTGTTCCGCCTGAGTGACTTCCATTTTTTTATACTTAAATCTAACATTAGAAGCTAGACGGATAATGAAGAGCACAATAGGGTCGTATCTAAGGTATGCAGAATGGGTGAACAAATTGGTGTGCTCACCTTGTGGGGTTGTGTGTGATGCAACCACTAGTAGTGTGAAGATGACAGCCGCTGCCGCATCCATAGGCAATATAGTATAAATAAAATGGAGTGGTTTTGTTCTGCACTGCTGAATTTGCAAAAAACAATATCCAAGACCAGGATTGAATGAAGGTGTTTTTTGACAACACGTTTCAAAGCCAATCTGACTTCTTCAGGACAATCACATTTAAAGTGACTAGTAAGATTGCATGTAGTTAAATACATAAAAAATTAAAATAAAAGAGGCAAAATTTAAAACGTACATATTTTTATTAAAATATAAATAAAACAATTTTCTAGCCATATGTTGCTGTTAGGAACTTTTTAAGATAAATAAGAAATATATATAAAAGGAGCAGAAATAATAAAGAACAATGCTTGTGCTCATGGGCATGTCAATAAAGATAAATGATGGACTCAAACTCGGTGGTATGTTCCATTGATTAAATGTGTCAAGGAAGGAGAGCTATTTCCAAAGTTGAAAATACATGTGGAAAAAAATGTCAAAAAGTGGGTCCAAAATTATAGTTTTCATTAACCCTGTTCCTACATCAGACGTACTATTCCGTCCATGTGACCTGAGCCAATTTAACCATGGACGAAATAGTACGTCTGAGCTACCGCCCGCGCTCATGGGGGGTGCGCGGCTGATCACCGTTGGGTATTACCTGATTCTGACAGCTGCCACCCAGCAGTCATAGACCACTCCCGGCACTTTAACCCCCGAAATACTGCAATCAAACAGGATTTATAACAAAAACCGACCTTGCGGAAGTAATCATAAATATGACCAACCCTTCTACAGAACGTGCCCATTGCACTTCAGCGGGGAAGAAAAGAGGGGCAAAACTCCCTCATATGAATGTTCCTAGAAATCAAGCGAGAGCATAATGCCCCATATATGATCAAAACATAAACCGTTTCATTATAAAATGTACAAATTTTATTAACATAATTCAAAGACAAAAGGTAAAAATTCAACTGATGCTAGTGATGAGGATAGGGTTAATGACTAAAAGACACACCTAATAGGAGACACATACATTAACATGTAAAGTGTTATGATCCTAGTGGCTAAGGATCACAAATCTAACCAGCTAAGTATAAAATAAAAGGACGAGCTCTGGGGATGTGGTAACTGGACTAACCGCAAACCTGATCCTAACCGCACACACTATAGGCAGCCGTGGAACGTTTCCTGAAATCCTAGACGTCTCTTCACGGCCTGAGAAACTGACTACCCCTAAAGAGAAAGTAAAGACCTCACTTGCCTCAGAGAAATCCCCCAGAGATATAGAAGCCCCCCACAAATAATAGCGGTGAGTTAAGAGGAAAAGACAAACGCAGAGATGAAACAGGTTAAGCAAATGAGGCCCGCTAACGCTAGATAGCAGAAAATAGCAAGGGATCTGTGCGGTCAGTAAAAAACTCTATGCAAAAATATCCACGCAGAGAATGCGAGAACCCCCACACCAACTAACGATGTGGGGGGAGCAACTCAGCACCCCAGAGCACCAGCAAGCAGGGAAATCACATATTAGCAAGCTGGACAAAAACTCATCATATACTAGGAAACATCTTGAACACAGATGAGCAAAAATAAGCAAACAGAACTTAGCTTCTCTTGGAGAGACTGATAACGGATGTAGACAGGAGCAATCAGAATAGCACTGAATACAATGGCAACAGGCAAGGAATGAAGGACCAGGTGGATTAAATAGGAAACCTAACTAGCAGATGACGAGACAGCTGATCCTGCCAGAAACCTGCAAAATAACAAAAAGAGCCACCAGGAGGAGCCCAAAGAAAGAACTCACACAGTACCACTCATGACCACAGGAGGGAGCCCGGAAACAGAGTTCAAAATAGTACCCCCCCTTGAGGAGGGGTCACTGAACCCTCACCAGACCCCCCAGGGCAATCAGGGTGAGCCACATGGAAGGCACGAACCAAATCGGCCGCATGAACATCAGAGGCGACAACCCAGGAATTATCCTCCTGACCATAGCCCTTCCACTTAACCAAGTACTGAAGCCTCCGTCTTGAAATACGAGAATCCAAGATCTTCTCCACCACGTATTCCAATTCTCCCTCAACCAGCACCAGAGCAGGAGGCTCAACAGAAGGAACCACAGGCACCACATACCTCCGCAACAAAGACCTATGGAACACATTATGGATGGTAAACGATGTCGGGAGGTCCAAGCGAAATGACACAGGGTTGAGGATTTCCAAAATTTTATAAGGACCGATAAAACGAGGTTTAAACTTAGGAGAAGAAACCTTCATAGGAACATAACGAGAAGACAACCACACCAAATCCCCCACACGAAGTCGGGGACCCACACAGCGACGACGGTTAGCAAAGCGCTGAGCCTTCTCTTGTGACAACATCAAATTGTCCACCACATGGTTCCAAATCTGCTGCAACCTATCCACCACAGAATCCACCCCAGGACAGTCAGAAGACTCAACCTGACCCGAGGAAAAACGAGGATGAAAACCAGAATTACAAAAAGAAGGCGAAACCAAAGTAGCCGAACTAGCCCGATTATTAAGGGCAAACTCGGCCAATGGCAAAAAAGTCACCCAATCATCCTGGTCAGCAGAAACAAAACATCTCAAATAAGTTTCCAAGGTCTGGTTAGTTCGCTCGGTTTGGCCATTCGTCTGAGGATGGAAGGCCGACGAAAAAGACAAATCAATGCCCATCTTAGCACAAAAGGACCGCCAAAATCTGGACACAAACTGGGATCCTCTGTCAGACATAATGTTTTCAGGGATGCCGTGCAGACGAACCACATTCTGAAAAAATAACGGAACCAAATCGGAGGAAGAAGGCAACTTAGGCAAGGGCACCAAATGGTCCATTTTAGAAAAATGATCACAAACCACCCAGATGACAGACATTCTCTGAGAGACCGGAAGATCCGAAATAAAATCCATGGAAATATGCGTCCAAGGCCTCTTAGGAACCGGCAAAGGCAAAAGCAAACCACTGGCACGAGAACAGCAAGGCTTAGCCCGAGCACAAATCCCACAGGACTGCACAAAGGAACGCACATCCCGCGACAAGGAAGGCCACCAGAAGGATCTAGCCACCAAATCTCTGGTACCAAAAATCCCAGGATGACCCGCCAACACTGAAGAATGGACCTCGGAAATAACTCTGCTGGTCCATCTATCTGGGACAAACAGTCTCTCTGATGGACAACAGTCAGGTCTATCCGCCTGAAATTCCTGTAACACCCATTGCAAATCTGGGGAAATGGCAGACAAAATTACCCCCTCTTTGAGGATACCAACCGGCTCAGAAACTCCAGGGGAGTCAGGCACAAAACTCCTAGAAAGAGCATCAGCCTTCACGTTCTTCGAACCAGGAAGGTACGAGACCACGAAATCGAAACGTGAGAAAAACAACGACCAACGAGCCTGTCTAGGATTCAACCGCTTGGCCGACTCAAGATAAATCAAATTTTTATGATCAGTCAAGACCACCACACGATGCTTAGCTCCCTCTAGCCAGTGTCGCCACTCCTCAAATGCCCACTTCATTGCCAACAACTCCCGATTACCAACATCATAATTTCGTTCAGCTGGCAAAAATTTTCTTGAAAAGAAGGCACATGGCTTCATCACAGAGCAATCAGAGCTTCTCTGTGACAAAACAGCCCCTGCTCCAATTTCAGAAGCATCAACCTCGACCTGGAAGGGAAGAGAGACATCTGGCTGACATAAAACTGGAGCCGAAGAAAACCGGCGCTTCAGCTCCTGAAAGGCCTCAACGGCCGCAGGAGACCAGTTAGTCACATCAGAACCCTTCTTGGTCAAATCCGTCAAAGGTTTAACCACACCAGAAAAATTAGCAATGAAACGACGGTAAAAATTAGCAAAACCCAAGAACTTCTGGAGACTCTTAACCGATGTAGGTTGAGTCCAATCATGAATAGCCTGGACCTTGACTGGGTCCATCTCAATAGAAGAAGGAGAAAAAATAAAGCCCAAAAAGGAAACTTTCTGGACTCCGAAGAGACATTTGGAACCCTTCACAAACAATGCATTGGCACGCAGGATCTGAAATACCATCCTGACCTGCTTCACATGGGATTCCCAATCATCTGAAAAGACCAAAATATCATCCAGATACACAATCATAAATTTATCCAGATATTCTCGGAAGATATCGTGCATGAAGGACTGAAACACAGAAGGGACATTAGAAAGTCCAAAAGGCATCACCAAGTACTCAAAATGGCCTTCGGGCGTATTAAATGCTGTTTTCCATTCATCGCCCTGTTTTATACGCACAAGATTATACGCACGGCGAAGATCTATCTTGGTGAACCAACTAGACCCCCTAATCCGAGCAAACAGATCAGACAACAATGGCAAGGGATACTGGAATTTGACCGTGATTTTATTTAGAAGGCGATAATCTATACAGGGTCTCAACGAACCATCCTTCTTGGCCACAAAAAAGAATCCCGCACCAAGAAGGGACAAGGAGGGGCGAATATGTCCCTTCTCCAAAGACTCCTTTACATAGCTCCGCATAGCGGCATGCTCTGGTACAGACAAATTAAACAGTCGTCCCTTAGGGAACTTACTACCAGGAATAAAATTTATAGCACAATCACAATCCCTATGATGAGGTAGGGCACTGGACTTGGGCTCATCAAATACATCCTGGTAGTCCGACAAAAACTCAGGGACTTCAGAAGGAGTAGAGGAAGCAATTGATACCAAGGGAGCATCGCCATGAATTCCCTGGCAACCCCAACTCAACACAGACATAGCTTTCCAATCCAGGACTGGATTATGAGCCTGCAACCATGGCAGACCCAACACGACAACGTCATGCAAATTATATAACACAAGAAAGCGAATCACCTCCTGATGTGCAGGAGTCATACACATGGTCACTTGAGTCCAGTATTGAGGTTTATTCTTGGCCAATGGTGTAGCATCAATTCCCTTCAATGGAATAGGGAACTGTAATGGCTCAAGGATAAAACCACAGCGCTTGGCAAATGACAAATCCATCAGATTCAGGGCGGCACCTGAATCTACAAAAGCCATAACAGAGTAGGATGACAGAGAGCAAATCAAAGTAACAGACAAAATGAATTTAGGCTGTACAGTACCAATGGTGACAGATCTAGCAAAGTTTTTGTGCGCTTAGAGCATGCTGAGATAACATGAGCTGAATCACCACAGTAAAAGCACAACTCATTCTGACGTCTATGATTTTGCCGTTCAATTCTGGTCAGAATCCTATCACATTGCATAGACTCAGGTTTCTGTTCAGAAAACACCGCCAGATGGTGCGCAGGTTTGCGCTCCCGCAAACGCCGATCAATCTGAATGGCCAAAGCCATTGACTCATTCAGACTCGCAGGCGTGGGGAACCCCACCATAACATTCTTAATGGCTTCAGAAAGACCTTCTCTGAAATTTGCAGCCAGGGCACACTCATTCCATTGAGTAAGCACCGACCATTTCCAAAATTTTTGACAATACACCTCAGCTTCATCCTGACCCTGAGAGAGAGCCAGCAAGGCCTTTTCTGCCTGGTTCTCCAGATTAGGTTCCTCATAAAGCAATCCAAGCACCAGAAAAAACGCATCCACATTCAGCAATGCAGGATCTCCTGGCGCCAGGGAGAAGGCCCAATCTTGAGGGTCGCCGCGTAACAGAGAGATAACAATTCTAACTTGCTGAGCGGAATCACCAGAGGACGAGGTCTCAAAGAAAGAAATAATTTACAATTATTCTTAAAATTCAGAAACCTAGATCTATCTCCAGAAAAAAACTCAGGAATAGGTACTTTTGGCTCAGACATAGGACTGTGAACAACAAAATCCCGAATGCTTTGCACCCTTGCAGCAAGATGAACCACACTAGAAGTCAGACTCTGAATATCCATGTCTGCAGCAGAACTCAAAGCCACCCAGAGATTAAGGGGAGGAGAGAAGCAGGACAGACTGCAGAGCAAAAAAAAAATTGAACTCAGGATTTCTCTTATCCCACTTTTGCGATGCATTTAACACTTTAGGCCTGTTGCACTGTTATGTTACTGTTAGCCTAGTGGCTAAGGATCACAAATCTAACCAGCTAAGTAGAAAATAATAGGACGAGCTCTGGGGATGTGGTAACTGGACTAACCGCAAACCTGATCCTAACCGCACACACTATAGGCAGCCGTGGAACGTTTCCTGAAATCCTAGACGTCTCTTCACGGCCTGAGAAACTGACTACCCCTAAAGAGAAAGTAAAGACCTCACTTGCCTCAGAGAAATCCCCCAGAGATATAGAAGCCCCCCACAAATAATAACGGTGAGTTAAGAGGAAAAGACAAACGCAGAGATGAAACAGGTTAAGCAAATGAGGCCCGCTAACGCTAGATAGCAGAAAATAGCAAGGGATCTGTGCGGTCAGTAAAAAACCCTATGCAAAAATATCCACGCAGAGAATGCGAGAACCCCCACACCAACTAATGATGTGGGGGGAGCAACACAGCACCCCAGAGCACCAGCAAGCAGGGAAATCACATATTAGCAAGCTGGACAAAAACTCATCATATACTAGGAAACATCTTGAACACAGATGAGCAAAAATAAGCAAACAGAACTTAGCTTCTCTTGGAGAGACTGATAACGGATGTAGACAGGAGCAATCAGAATAGCACTGAATACAACGGCAACAGGCAAGGAATGAAGGACCAGGTAGATCAAATAGGAAACCTAACTAGCAGATGACGAGACAGCTGATCCTGCCAGAAACCTGCAAAATAACAAAAAGAGCCACCAGGAGGAGCCCAAAGAGAGAACTCACACAGTACCACTCATGACCACAGGAGGGAGCCCGGAAACAGAGTTCACAACAGTAAAGGTGCCAACAGCGCAGCATATGGAGCAAATGCTCCACTGAGTGGGGCAAAAATAATATTGGAGCTACTAGAGTAGGAGATGATGTGAAACCCATGAGCTAAGTAGCCACAAGGCCCATCCATGTCACTCTACCAAGTCCCTACTACCCCCACCCAGATTGCACTAACCCGTTAAGTGCAACAAAAAACTAACTACTAACTAAGTGAGCTGCTGCCAGTTGTGCTTACCTATGATGTGATCTCCCGCTAGACGTGTCAGGCAGATAGCCCCGACACGCGTTTCGCGTTCTAAGCTTCCTCGGGGGGCTGACAGCCTTCCGTAAGCTGGCACAGGATCTGTCAGCTCCTCTGCATTTGGCTCGGAAACCCCGCAGCATGACACGTGCTTCCGATCGTTGCCATGGTGACCAGTAGGGTTGAGCGAAACGGATCGGACAAATTCAAAAATCACCAACTTTCGACAAAGTCAGGTTTCGTGAAACCAGACCCGATCCCAGTGTGGGATCGGCCATGCGGTCGGCGATCTGCGCGCCAAAGTCGCATTTCGTATGACACTTTCACATCCATTTTTCAGCCAATGAAGGAGGACGCATAGTGTGGGCAGCGTGATGACATAGGTCTCGGTCCCCACCATCTTAGAGTAGGGCATGACAGTGAATGGCTTGCTTTCTGCAGCGTCACAGGGGCTATAAAGGGGCATGCACACCAACCGCATCTTACTTCTGCCGATCTCAGCATAGGGAGAGGTTGCTGCAGCTTCGTCAGAAGCAGGGATATAGTTAGGGAGGAAAGATTAACCCCCAAACCGCCTGTGCTGTAGCGATTTCCACTGTCCAACACCACCTTTGTTTTGCGGGGACAGTGTTGGCTATATCTTTGTGCATCAGCTCTGTTGCTTATTAGGCAGCCTTATAAGGCTCCTTGATAGCTGCATTGCTGTTTGCACCACTGCTGTGCAAACCAACTGCTTTTTTAAAAGCAAAAATCCTGATGCACCTTTCTGCAGTTATCTTGTTTATTTGTCCACACTTTTGTGTGCAGCAGTCCTTTTTGTTGCTGCCATACTTGTCCTGAGATCATTGTAGGGAGATAGAAATTGTACTACAGTCCTTGGATTTTTTCAGATATCTTCCAGCCACTTGCTACCACTCACATTGCGTTGTGTTACACACTGGGCCTGAGTTGTGGTGCTGTCTCCCCCCCAAAAAAGGGAGATTTAAAATGCCACTAAGTGAATCTACGTCAGTTCTGTTTGTCGTATATCTGCCAGCCACGTTCTGCCACTTACATTGTGTAGTGTAATACACTGGCCCTGAGTTTGGGTGCAGTCTCACCCCCAAAAAAGGGAGATTTAAATTGCCACTAAGTGGATCTACGTCAGTTCTGTTTGTCGTATATCTGCCAGCCACGTTCTGCCACTTACATTGTGTAGTGTAATACACTGGCCCTGAGTTTGGTGCAGTTTCACCCCCAAAAAAGGGAGATTTAAATTGCCACTAAGTGGATCTACGTCAGTTCTTTTTGTCGTATATCTGCCAGCCACGTTCTGCCACTTACATTGTGTAGTGTAATACACTGGCCCTGAGTTTGGGTGCAGTCTCACCCCCAAAAAAGGGAGATTTAAATTGCCACTAAGTGGATCTACGTCAGTTCTCTTTGTCGTATATCTGGCAGCCACGTTCTGCCACTTACATTGTGTAGTGTAATACACTGGCCCTGAGTTTGGGTGCAGTCTCACCCCCAAAAAATGGAGATTTAAATTGCCACTAAGTGGATCTACGTCAGTTCTGTTTGTTGTATATCTGCCAGCCACGTTCTGCCACTTACATTGTGTAGTGTAATACACTGGCCCTGAGTTTGGGTGCAGTCTCACCCCCAAAAAATGGAGATTTAAATTGCCACTAAGTGGATCTACGTCAGTTCTGTTTGTTGTATATCTGCCAGCCACGTTCTGCCACTTACATTGTGTAGTGTAATACACTGGCCCTGAGTTTGGGTGCAGTCTCACCCCCAAAAAAGGGAGCTTTAAATTCTCAACAAGTTTAGATACACCTTCTACCTTGTATTACAGTACCATATAACGGTTGTTATTTTGGTTACATTTTCCCAAAAATGAGGAAGTCTGGTGGAAGAGGCCATGGGCGGTCGTTGCCAGCTGGTACTGATGGTGGTGGTGGTGGTGGTGGAGCATCTGGTGGTAGTGGGAAAAGCAAAATAGCACCTAAGGCTAGAGGTGTTGAGCCAGCGTCATCGTCTGGCTACACAAGGCCTCGAAGGCTCCCTTATCTGGCAGTAGGAAAACCGCTTTTAAAGCCGGAGCAGCAGGAAAAAGTTTTGGCTTTCCTTGCTGACTCAGCCTCTAGCTCTTTCGCCTCCTCTTCAGAAAGTTCCAAATTTAAAAGCAGTGAGTCGTCAGTGGATGCTCCCGGTCAGGAACAAGTTGCTTCCTTGTGTCCTTCACCCAAACCAAAAGTGAATGATGCGTCAGGCGACACTACAGGTTACTCCATGGAGCTCTTTACACATACTGTGCCTGGGTTGGAAAGGGAAATTGTTAGCAGCCCATTACAAGATGAATCGGACATGGAGTGCACTGATGCGCAGCCACAGCTAGATTATTATGCTGTTCCATTGACTCAGATCACTACATTGCCATCGCAGTGTACTGAGCCAGAAACTGACCCTGATGAGACTATGGTGCCCCGTCCTGAACGCTATAGCTCCTTACACGGTGACACAGAGAAAGGTGCACATGACATTGAAGAGGAGGTGATAGATGACCCAGTTGTTGACCCAGATTGGCAGCTATTGGGGGAAGAGGGTGCCGCTGACAGTAGCTCAGAAGCGGAGGAGGATGATCCGCAGCAGCCATCAACATCACAACAGCTTTCATCTGGCAGGCCCATCTCAGGCCAAAAACGTTTGTCAACCAAAAAAACTGTTTTAGGACAGGGTGGCCATCCGATGAAAGTAGCACAGCGTGCAATGCCTGAAAAGGTATTGCATAGTAGGAAGAGTGGAGTGTGGCAATTTTTCAACCAAGATCCAAATGATCAATGCAAAGTTATCTGTAAGAAATGCTCAAAGACCTTTAGCAGAGGGAAGAATCCCCTAAATTTAAATACAACGTGCATGCGTAGACATTTAACCAGCATGCACTGGCAAGCCTGGACTAACTACCAAATGTCAAGTAACATTGGTGCACCTGCTCAGAATGAAGGTAGTCAGCAATGCTACATTGCTTCCCTCACTGTAAGCCCAGCAGTTAGGACACCAACAGCAGCAAATCTGGAGGTATCGTTGCAAGGCCAAAGCAATCAGGGAATCACAAGGTTTTTGGTAGGAAACACTGTATGTAGGTCAACATCAAGAATAGCCTCACTAACCCTCTCTCAATCCGCCATGTCCACCACCACCACCACCGATAGTTCCACCATATGCACCTCTCCAGTGCAGCTCACCCTACAAGAGACTCTCGTTAGGAAAATAAACTACTCATCCTCTCATCCGCGTACACAGGGTTTGAACGCCCACATTGCTACACTAGTCTTGTTAGAGATGATGCCCTACCGGTTGGTTGAAAACGAAGCTTTCAAAGCCCTAATGGCCTATGCAGTACAACGCTATGACCTACCCAGTCGACACTTCTTTGTGAGAAAAGCCATCAACAACCGAAAAAAGCAACAAACCTACCCCTTTAAAACATTAGTCTTTATTAATATTCCAGTTTAATATGAAAAAATTCCCTATAAAAAACATCCCAATTAGGGGACCAAAAATTCTCGGGTTAGGGACTCCGCTCATACAAATATTATATATGTGCCAAAAAAATAATAAAACAATAGAAAAACTCAACAAAATGTGAAAAATAACACTAAAAAACCAAAAAACATGAAAAAAACATAAAATATCAAAAATAGAATATGGTATGCCTATATTGACCCTAGTATGCCCTTAGGTCTGATACCCTTCCTTGCAGCGGAGGTTGGCACCCTAGATTATCGATATGGCGCCCCCGCTCCTCGGCGGCTGTCCCTTATATCCCTAAATGTCCCCTACAAATCTAAAACCCACAGACAAAAACCCCACATAAATATGGATCAATTCAGATCCATAGTAACACACATTCTTAATGATGCACCTGGTATCCCACACACTATTAGGTCAACCTATGATGAACTTAATGATAGCCCCAACATGCATTATGTAGTGGATATATAATCTATATAAATAATGAGCTGCACCTAGGTTAATCTGTGTATACTCACAGTAACTATATCCAACTTAGACATTGTTTTATAGTGGATATCTAGCAATCATTATAGACAAAAATCTACCCATAAGTCTATTTTGTGTATGCTCACTATAATTATATCCAATCAGCACCCCTATACCAGGCGATTACATCCAAGGTGCAAACTTAGATTTTTTCAAAAACCTCATATATGTTTTAGAGGAAAAAATTCATAAATTCAAATCCACGTTCCCAAAGCTCTTTTATATATGCTGGGGGTATATATTATATGCATCACTACCTTAGTCAGATAAAGTGCTCAATATGCCATCAATTGCATCATTATACACAGCAAATGCTATTTATCAACTTAGCTCTTTGTTCATCAGATGTTCCCTCATAGCCGCTGTCCCGACGCGTTTCTCCCCCGTTTTGTTAATTCAGGGGGTTCATCAGGGGACTTTAGATTATTGCACCATAATAGGTCATAGAGCCACATACGGATCGAGATGCTGAGTTCCGTAGTCTGTGCTATTACCCACTCCCCTCACTTATATAGTGTACCCATAGACGCTCCACCCACCTCCACCTGGCAGCAGCGTCTTCCTAACTCCGGCGCCATGATACATGTGTTCTTGTAGCAGCAGAAAGTATAGTAAGCCGTAGCGCTCAACCGCCTCTATTGATGACGTGCTTTGGATCGCATAAGCGCACATTGGTGACATGTACGCTGTGCTGGAGCGCACAGCCATGTCTAAACCTACTGCGCAGCCGCAGAGGCATAAAACAAAATACTCGGCTTTCAACTTGTATTTATTATAAACAACCTCTAAATAATACTTTCGGCTGCCCCTATATGCCTCTATCGCCTAGTAATATGTTGTTTAACACACAAAAATGTATAATGTACACACTAAATCTCTTACTCTATGGACTATCAATAACTCGCACATAGATATGGTCATGCCCTACATATCCATTAACTGATTCTTATATTACCCGGATTTTCTTATCTAATCTCACTAGGAGGGTGTGAGCTACCTGTGTAGGCTATATGACATAGAATTCGAATACATCAACTTATCTATATACATATCTCTGCCATATTAGAGCCTTACACTATTCCTAAAGGATGTTACTAACAGGGGTATTTTTACCACCTGATTTTTACTAAATGACACACAGACAATATGTACAAAGGCTATATTGTTTCCTCTCATGGGAAATGTGCTAACCCATATGTCTCAAATGAAGCTCGAGAAGGTCAACTGCTCATTCAGGCCATTAGGATGGACTGTATCCATCCAGAAAATCCATCTTGTTTCTCTCTGTAGGATCTTCTTGCCCCAATCTCCTTGGCGGACCGAAGGTTCCACCACCTCTATCACCCTGAACCCGATAGACCCTAAATCACCCCCATGATGCATATTTACATGACGCGCCAGAGGTGTATCTCTCTTGTTACGTATATCTCCAAGATGCTCTCCGATCCGGATTTTAAATTGTCTCTTTGTCTTGCCAATGTAGTTCAATGGACAAGAGCATGTACACAAGTATACAACACCCACCGTTTTGCAATTTGCAAACTGTTTATTGTTATATGTCCTCTTGGTCATTACACTCGTAAACGTATTAGAGGGCGTTACGTACCGACAGTAACAACAATGCCCACATCTAAAGGTCCCTGTGGCTCTGTTGTCAAGCCACGTTCCTTGTTTTTTCGGGAGAGCAAAGTGACTGTTAACAAGTTGGTCCTTTATTGATTTACCCCGTCTAAATGTAACCGAGGGTCTTGGAGTAATCCATTTGGCAATATCCGAATCGGTCCTCAATACATTCCAATGTTTTCTAAGGATATGCATAACTTTAGGATTTTGGTCATCGAATGTACCTATCAGTCTAGTGAGTGTCTCTGGATCCTGCTCAGTCTTAGTGGTCAGCAGGGATGTCCTTTCAGTCCTAAGTAGTGTTGAGCGATACCGTCCGATACTTGAAAGTATCGGTATCGGAAAGTATCGGCCGATACCGGCAAAATATCGGATCCAATCCGATACCGATACCCGATACCAATACAAGTCAATGGGACTCATGTATCGGACGGTATTCCTGATGGTTCCCAGGGTCTGAAGGAGAGGAAACTCTCCTTCAGGCCCTGGGAACCATATAAATGTGTAAAAGAAAGAATTAAAATAAAAAATATCGCTATACTCACCTCTCCGACGCAGCCGGGACTTCAGCGAGGGAACCGGCAGCGTTGTTTGTTTAAAATTCGCGCTATTACTTGGTTACGTGAATTCCCGGCTTGTGATTGGTCAGGTCGGCCATGTTGCCGGGACGCGGACCAATCACAGCAAGCCGTGACGAAATTACGTCACGGCTTGCTGTGATTGGTCCGCGTCCCGGCAATATGGCCGCCCTGACCAATCACAAGCCGTGACGTCACGGGAGGCTGGACACGCGCTCACTTTAAAATTGGCGCGTGTCCAGCCTCCCGTGACGTCACGGCTTGTGATTGGTTGCGCCGCGGTCAACCAATCACAAGCCGGGAGGCTGAACGCGCTCATTTTAAAATGGGCGCGTGTCCAGCCTCCCGTGACGTCACGGCTTGTGATTGGTTGCGCCGCGGTCAACCAATCACAAGCCGGGAGGCTGGACGCGCTCATTTTAAAATGGGCGCGTGTCCAGCCTCCCGTGACGTCACGGCTTGTGATTGGTTGCGCCGCGGTCAACCAATCACAAGCCGGGAGGCTGGACGCGCTCATTTTAAAATGGGCGCGTGTCCAGCCTCCCGTGACGTCACGGCTTGTGATTGGTCAGGGCGGCCATATTGCCGGGACGCGGACCAATCACAGCAAGCCGTGACGTAATTTCGTTACGGCTTGCTGTGATTGGTCCGCGTCCCGGCAACGTGGCCGACCTGACCAATCACAAGCCGGGAATTCACGTAACCAAGTAATAGCGCGAATTTTAAACAAACAACGCTGCCGGTTCCCTCGCTGAAGTCCCGGCTGCGTCGGACAGGTGAGTATAGCGATATTTTTTATTTTAATTCTCTCTTTTACACATTTTAACATTAATGTTGTTGCGATACCCGATACCCGATACCACAAGAGTATCGGAATCCCGGTATCGGAATTCCGATACAGCAAGTATCGGCCAATACCCGATACTTGCAGCATCGGAATGCTCAACACTAGTCCTAAGCGCATTATCATATGCCCTCTTTATCACCGGCCCTGGATACCCTCGATCTCTGAACCTTTTAGTAAGGTCACGTGCCCTATTACAGAAATCTGCTGTTCCCGAGCAGTTTCTTCTGAGACGAAGAAACTGCCCTTTGGGGATGCCCTGCTTTTGGGGGACAGGGTGGTGACTTTCTGGGATAGTATCTGGGATTGATGCATTATGTCAGAATAGTAGTGTGTATCTGGATAAAGTCCTGAGGAGCTTTGTCACGGCATTGCCATCACATCTGAGGGACACCACGGACCTTTTAAACAAACTGGACGGTATCAGTGTTGAACCAGGGACCATCTTAGCATCGATTGATGTAGAATCATTGTATTCAAGTATACCTCATGAACAGGGCCTGATGGCAGTGAGATACTTTTTGAGTACGAGAGGCAGACATCTAACAACTCACAATGAGTTCATACTGACTCTACTACAATTTGTACTTAGACACAACTTTTTCCTCTTTGGGGGGAGGTACTACCACCAGCTCAGGGGCACGGCCATGGGGAGCCCTTGTGCTCCCACGTATGCCAATCTGCTCCTGGGCTGGTGGGAGGATACCGTGGTGTTCAAGGACGAGGATGTCATCTGGGGCCCCAAGATTCAATTCTGGGGCCGCTACCTAGATGACATCCTCGTCCTGTGGTCAAGAAATGTGCAGCAATTTGCCACCTTTGTCCAGCAGCTTAATATCAATGATCTGGGCCTCAAATTTACATATGAGGTGGGGGGCAATAAGATTGCTTTTTTGGATGTGGCCATCACTATACAACCAGATGGCTCTTTAAAAACCTCGATCTATAGAAAGCCTACGGCTACAAACAGCCTATTGAGGTGGGAAAGTCACCACCCTGTCCCCCAAAAGCAGGGCATCCCCAAAGGGCAGTTTCTTCGTCTCAGAAGAAACTGCTCGGGAACAGCAGATTTCTGTAATAGGGCACGTGACCTTACTAAAAGGTTCAGAGATCGAGGGTATCCAGGGCCGGTGATAAAGAGGGCATATGATAATGCGCTTAGGACTGAGAGGACATCCCTGCTGACCACTAAGACTGAGCAGGATCCAGAGACACTCACTAGACTGATAGGTACATTCGATGACCAAAATCCTAAAGTTATGCATATCCTTAGAAAACATTGGAATGTATTGAGGACCGATTCGGATATTGCCAAATGGATTACTCCAAGACCCTCGGTTACATTTAGACGGGGTAAATCAATAAAGGACCAACTTGTTAACAGTCACTTTGCTCTCCCGAAAAAACAAGGAACGTGGCTTGACAACAGAGCCACAGGGACCTTTAGATGTGGGCATTGTTGTTACTGTCGGTACGTAACGCCCTCTAATACGTTTACGAGTGTAATGACCAAGAGGACATATAACAATAAACAGTTTGCAAATTGCAAAACGGTGGGTGTTGTATACTTGTGTACATGCTCTTGTCCATTGAACTACATTGGCAAGACAAAGAGACAATTTAAAATCCGGATCGGAGAGCATCTTGGAGATATACGTAACAAGAGAGATACACCTCTGGCGCGTCATGTAAATATGCATCATGGGGGTGATTTAGGGTCTATCGGGTTCAGGGTGATAGAGGTGGTGGAACCTTCGGTCCGCCAAGGAGATTGGGACAAGAAGATCCTACAGAGAGAAACAAGATGGATTTTCTGGATGGATACAGTCCATCCTAATGGCCTGAATGAGCAGTTGACCTTCTCGAGCTTCATTTGAGACATATGGGTTAGCACATTTCCCATGAGAGGAAACAATATAGCCTTTGTACATATTGTCTGTGTGTCATTTAGTAAAAATCATGCCTCTGCGGCTGCGCAGTAGGTTTAGACATGGCTGTGCGCTCCAGCACAGCGTACATGTCACCAATGTGCGCTTATGCGATCCAAAGCACGTCATCAATAGAGGCAGTTGAGCGCTACGGCTTACTATACTTCCTGCTGCTACAAGAACACATGTATCATGGCGCCGGAGTTAGGAAGACGCTGCTGCCAGGTGGAGGTGGGTGGAGCGTCTATGGGTACACTATATAAGTGAGGGGAGTGGGTAATAGATAGCACAGACTACGGAACTCAGCATCTCGATCCGTATGTGGCTCTATGACCTATTATGGTGCAATAATCTAAAGTCCCCTGATGAACCCCCTGAATTAACAAAACGGGGGAGAAACGCGTCGGGACAGCGGCTATGAGGGAACATCTGATGAACAAAGAGCTAAGTTGATAAATAGCATTTGCTGTGTATAATGATGCAATTGATGGCATATTGAGCACTTTATCTGACTAAGGTAGTGATGCATATAATATATACCCCCAGCATATATAAAAGAGCTTTGGGAACGTGGATTTGAATTTATGAATTTTTTCCTCTAAAACATATATGAGGTTTTTGAAAAAATCTAAGTTTGCACCTTGGATGTAATCGCCTGGTATAGGGGTGCTGATTGGATATAATTATAGTGAGCATACACAAAATAGACTTATGGGTAGATTTTTGTCTATAATGATTGCTAGATATCCACTATAAAACAATGTCTACGTTGGATATAGTTACTGTGAGTATACACAGATTAACCTAGGTGCAGCTCATTATTTATATAGATTATATATCCACTACATAATGCATGTTGGGGCTATCATTAAGTTCATCATAGGTTGACCTAATAGTGTGTGGGATACCAGGTGCATCATTAAGAATGTGTGTTACTATGGATCTGAATTGATCCATATTTATGTGGGGTTTTTGTCTGTGGGTTTTAGATTTGTAGGGGACATTTAGGGATATAAGGGACAGCCGCCGAGGAGCGGGGGCGCCATATCGATAATCTAGGGTGCCAACCTCCGCTGCAAGGAAGGGTATCAGACCTAAGGGCATACTAGGGTCAATATAGGCATACCATATTCTATTTTTGATATTTTATGTTTTTTTCATGTTTTTTGGTTTTTTAGTGTTATTTTTCACATTTTGTTGAGTTTTTCTATTGTTTTATTATTTTTTTGGCAAATATATAATATTTGTATGAGCGGAGTCCCTAACCCGAGAATTTTTGGTCCCCTAATTGGGATGCTTTTTATAGGGAATTTTTTCGTATTAAACTGGAATATTAATAAAGACTAATGTTTTAAAGGGGTAGGTTTGTTGCTTTTTTCGGTTGTTGATTTGTTGTAGACTCCCCTACTTTAATTGGTTAGACAGTTGTGTTGCTGAGAAAAGCCATCCCAGCCCTCCACCAGCATGTCAAAGACCCCATTGTCCATGCACTGAGGCAATCAGTCAGTAGAAAGGTGGAACTCACAACAGATGCATGGACCAGTAGGCATGGCCAGGGATGTTACGTTGCTATCACAGCACACTGGGTTAATGTGGTGGATGCAGGGTCCACAGGGGACAGCGATAGTGGGACAGTTCTGCCTAGCCCACGGTCACGATTCTCCTTCAGCAGAAGTGAAAGCTCATCCACAGAGCGCAGTCGCATGACCACTCCATCCGCAGCTGCCAGTGTTGCACACAAGATGTCCCATTATGGAACTGCTAGTGGTAAGCGTCAGCAGGCTGTGTTGGAAATGAAGTGTTTGGGCGACAACAGACACATCGCGGAAGTTCTGGCCGAGTTCTTGCAGCAATAAACTAAGTCATGGCTGTGCAGTGTACATCTTGAGGCAGGCAAGGTAGTTAGTGATAACAGAGGGAATTTTATGGCTGCCATAGCCCTTTCAGAACGGAAACACATAACTTGCCTGGCTCACACATTGAACCTAGTGGTGTAGTGCTTCCTGAAAAATTATCCGGGGTTACCAGCCCTGCTCCTGAAGGTGCGAAGACTTTGCTCGCACATCCGCCGGTCGCCCGTACACTCCAGCCGTATGCTGAACCATCAGCAATCGCTGAATCTTCCCCAGCATCGCCTAATAATCGATGTTGCAACAAGGTGGAACTCCACACTGCACGTGCTTCAGAGGCATTGCGAACAGAGGCGTGCTGTAATGTATTTGTGGGAGGATACACATACATGGGCAGGCAGTTGGATGGCAGACATGGAGTTTGTCAGGTGTGCAGTGGTCGAAGCTGCAAGACCTCTGTCAAGTCCTTCAGTGTTTTTAGGAATGCACACAGCTGGCAAGCGCAGATGACACCATCATAAGCATGAGCATCCCACTAATGCATCTGCTGATGCAGTTTGACGCACATTAAGGAGCAGGCGTCTGCAGCCGAGGAGGAGGAAAGCCTTGATGACAGTCAGCCATTGTCTGCTCAGGGAACTCTCCTGGATGAGGTGGTGGATGAAGAGGAGGAGGATGATGGGGATGAATATTTATGGGAGGAGGATGCTTCTCAGGGGGCAATAGAAACTGGTGCTATTGCAAGGTCAGGTACAGGGTTTTTGCGGGAGACAAGTGATGCTGATTTGCAAGACAGTGCTCCTCAACCCAGCACAAGCAGTGAATTGACACCTGGAACATTGGCCCACATGGCTGAGTATGCCTTGCGTATCCTAAAAAGGGACCCCCACATTATCAAAATGATGACCGATGACGATTACTGGTTGACCTGCCTCCTGGATCCACGATATAAAGGAAAATTACAAAATATCATGCCACATGAGAGCCTTGAGCAAATATTGGCCACCAAACAAGCAACTCTTGTAGACCGTTTGGTTCAGGCATTCCCAGAACACAGCGGCGGTGATGGTACTCACACGAGCTGTAGGGGGCAACATGGCAGAGGTGTTAGAGGTGCACAAATCAGAAGTGGTGTTGGACAGAGGGGTTTTATGACCAGGTTGTGGACTGATTTCGCAATGACCGCAGCCATGACATGTACTGCTGCATCAATTCAATGCGACAGGAGACTGCATTTGTCCAGTATGTTTACGAACTATTTTTCCTCCCTTATCAATGTTCTCCCTCACAGGTAATTCCCCTTTGATTACTGGACATCTAAAATAGACACCTGGCCTGAATTGGCAGAATATGTATTACAGGAGCTCGCTTGCCCTGCTGCTAGTGTGCTATCAGAAAGAGTCTTCAGTGCTGCTGGTTCAATACTGACCGAAAAAAGGACTCGTCTGGCTACCCAAAATGTTGATGATCTAACCTTCATTAAAATGAACCAATCATGGATTTCAAATTATTTTGCCCCACCTTCCCCTGCTGACACGTAGCTTGCCTGGAAAATGTCTTGCTTTTGGCCTCCTCTTACTGACTGCTCCAATTCCTCCATTTGCAGCTGCTGAATGTCCACCATAGGCCATTTTTATACCTCCCTAAATGGGCTGACTCCCCCCACAGGGCCGTGGTCACCACTTGGCGCAAGTGGAGCGCCCCCAGACGCAGGGCTGCGGGGCACTCGGTACCGGGCTTCTCTGTCTTAGTCTTGGGGTTGTCACGGTGGCTAGGCCCGGTCCGTGACCCTGCTAAGGGGCGTCCAATGAAAGATGAGCTGATGGTGGTGCATGGTGCAGGTCACGATGAATAACGAGGACACAGGGTTGCAGTCTCTTTACCTCTTTACTGAAGGCTTCAGAATCCTCAATCCAGAGTACTGTTAACAGGGCTGGCTGAGACTGGCCGGTCCGAAGGCACCTCCAGAGTTCCCTTTGCAGGTGGAAACCTGTGCCTACCTTCTAGCGCCTGTGTGTTGTAGTACTTCCCTGCTGAGCACCACGGGATAGTCCTCACAACTGTTGTGTCTGTTTCTGATGTTCTTTCTCATAACTTATATCTGTTCTGATGTTCTTCTCCGTCCCCCAGATGACATGGCTAGGACACACCCGTATGACGGGTAGGCCTGGAGTTCTTCCGGGACCCTAATGACGCCCCTCTCCCACAGTTGCCCCTATGTCTGCTTAGGTGATTTAGGTGAGACAGCCAACCTATAATTAACTGTCCTGCCGTTGGTTTGAAGTAATGCTTGGAGCCCAATACTTCCTCGGTGTTCCGACCACTGGCTACGTGCCTCAGTAGGATGCTGCCTCGATCTTATGGCACGACTCCTACTGGTGTTATCTCCTTTTTGCTGTGATCTCGTTTCTCACTCTCCACAATAAACCTCGCTTCTTGTCCTTTCTTGAGATACCGCCGCAATGTAGTGCAGGCGTGGCTCCTTAACGCTCTGTCTTGTTCGCTAGGCCTCTGTCAGGATCCCACCCCTGACAGGGACCCCCTGAATCTTTCCCCTGCAACACCCCCTGCCACAGGATGTTGCCTGGTTCCAACTCAGTCAGCTTCTAACTAACTTCCTATCCAACCCCCAGTTTTACCAGATTGTGAGGAGTGGCCTAATACATAGTACCCTTTGTTCCCCCCTGGAGGCCAGACTGTGAAGTGTATTGGTGTCTGTGATATCTGGCCAGGTGAACTCCTTAAGTGCCATCAGACGTACCATCACTCCCCTTAGCAGCGGAGCGTCAGTACTGCAACGACCAGGACTCTGGGGCGCTGCAATAGCATCCATGCGAGTGCCATTTGCCTGGACAGGTGGGTGTGCCCACTCTTGGGCGACAGCAGTGGCACAGGGTCCCTCATAATACAAAGAAGTGTCTCTGATGGTGGTGGTGCACAACCAACATCAGACACACCGTCGTAATTTGAGGGGCCCTGTGCCAGTACCGCCACCCACGAGAGAGTGTTCCCCTCAGCTCGAACAGTGCTCTACCACTTGCAATACTTACCTCTCCCTGCTCCACCACTGTGTAGTCTGTGCTGTTAAATCCTTCAATGGCACTGCCAATACAAATTTGTTGAAATGATAGATGATAGTTAAAATATACAGGGGCCCTGGCCTCCATTTAGACCAGTTAATACTTTGCGCCTAATACCACTGTCTGCCACTCAGCAGAGGAGCCCACCCCTGTACCTAGCTATGCCACCTGTTTATTTATGAACAATTTTTTGGCAGACATTTAGCCCACTTTATTATTTGGGCCTACTAACTGTGTCAGCCACTCATTACCGTTTTCCTCCACTGAACAAAGCAATGCCGCCTGTTTAGTCCAGTTACCACATTTGAACTGCATTTAGCCTACTTTATTATTTGGGCCTACTAACTGTGTCTGCCACTCATTACAGTTTTCCTTGACTGAACAAAGCAATGCTGCCTGTTTAGTCCTGTTGCCAATTTTGAACTGCATTTAGCCTACTTTATTCTTTGGGCCTATATCTGTGTTTCCTCCTCATCCTGCCCATTGCCCAGCCACTGCTAGATGAGTCTGCTGGTACATTGACCCAGACCACTACATTCCCCTTGCACTCTACACAGCCAGAATCTGTCCCTGCTGAAAGTCAGGTTCCCCTTCCGCATACTATCCTACCTTACACGGGGACAGAGAGGAAGTTGCAGATGAAAGTGCAGGTTCCTTCATCAGGTGGGGGGCATACTTGTTGACGACATACTATGAGGGGCCCTGTGCCAGTGCCAACGAGTAGGCCCCCCCTGGTTGCTCAGGATCACAGCACTTGCAAAGTTGAAATACTTATCTTTCCCTGCTCCACCGCCATGACGTATTCCACGTTTCCTGGGCCCACGAAAATCTTGAGCCAGCCCTACCTCCCCACAACTTTAGCCAAATGACCCCCAGTTTTCAATGCCTAACTATTATTATAAAGTAAATTAAGATTGACAAGCTTAAATAATAAGAATTTATGTTTTTGGCAGTAAAATGGGCACTGTAGGTGTTTTCCTGTCCTCCACTCACTGCCGACTTTGATTCCCCATTGACTTGCATTGGGATTCGTGTTTCAGTCGGCCCCTGACTTTTCGCAATAATCGGCCGATTTCACCCGACCCGACTTTTGACAAAGTCGGGTTTCGCGAAACCCGACTCGATCTGAAAAAAGTAAAAGTTGCTCAACTCTACACTTTACTATTAAATTCATTTAGTGCAATCCACCAACCCTATCACAGGGCAACAGCACAACACAATAGAACAATGCTCCAAGGTGGTTATTGCTGCTGGATACTGCAGATCAGCTGCTAAGGATAAGTTATCAATAGTGTTGAGCATTCCGATACCGCAAGTATCGGGTATCGGCCGATACTTGCGGTATCGGAATTCCGATACCGAGTTCCGATATTTTTGTGATATCGGAAATCGGAATCGGAAGTTCCCAGTGTATGGTTCCCGGGGTCTGGAGGAGAGGAGACTCTCCTTCAGGTCCTGGGATCCATATTCATGTAAAAAATAAAGAATTAAAATAAAAAAATATGGATATACTCACCCCTCCGGACGCCCCTGGACCTTACCGATGTAACCGGCAGCCTCCGTTCCTAAGAATGAGGAGTTTAGGACCTGCGATGACGTCGCGGCTTGTGATTGGTCGCGTGAGCGGTCACATGAGCGGTCACGCGACCAATCACAAGCCGCGACATCATCGAAGGTCCTAAACTCCTCATTCTTAGGAACGGAGGCTGCCGGTTACATCGGTAAGGTCCAGGGGCCTCCGGAGGGGTGAGTATATCCATATTTTTTATTTTAATTCTCTATTTTTTACATGAATATGGATCCCAGGGCCTGAAGGAGAGTTTCCTCTCCTTCAGACCCTGGGAACCATGCAGGATAGCTTCCGATACTTGTGTCCCATTGACTTGTATTGGTATCGGGTATCGGTATCGGCGATATCCGATATTTTTCGGGTATCGGCCGATACTATCCGATACCGATACTTTCAAGTATCGGAAGGTATCGTTCAACACTAGTTATCAATATCATTTTAGTGGACGCCTTTAATTTAATAGTGTTACTACCTTTAAGAGTGTGATAATGGAGTACAAAATATATGACAACATGGCACAGATGAAACAAAATGGTTGGAACAAACATTTGGTAAGAGCCCTCCATTTCTACAAGGGCAGAAGATGAACCTTATAAATTATTATAATTTTGCTTACAAAATAAGCTTGCAATCATTTTCTCTAAGGGAATACATCTGTAAATTAAGTAAGCCTATGTAGACTAGTAATTTTGCTTACTATCATCATATTTAGGTATTTATCACTCAAGAAAACCACTTTTCTTGTAGAAAATTATTTTACACATTTAGGAATGTTTGAATGTTAGAAAGTTTGATGCTTTGAGCATTAACATGAAAGTGAAATTATACTAATCAAAAAGTTACATTACAACTAAAGTGAAACTATTAGCAATGATAAACTTCATATCTATGGGAATTTTTAACATTTATTAAAAAGTAAAGACAGTATGTTATTTATGTGAACCTGAGCTCACCAATTAAAATACTGATTTAAGCCTGCTTCATACTTCCTTAAATCAAGGACCATGCTTGGACCAGAATTGCTAACCCCACCTCAAGATTTTCTTACCTAAGTTAATTGCTTTACATATGTTCATTAGGCACATCTGGTAAGAAGAAGACAATTCTGATGGGTATTCTGATCCACGAACTGTCTGTGTTACACAGACATAAGAAATTGATCTTGGTCTTCCTTCAAGGGGATAATTCTGCAGGAGGCCTCGGTCTTGCAACAGGAATACTGAGTCATTAAATAAGCCCTTACATTAAAGGTCTTACTCCTATTAAAATATTCTAATCTTCATATTTTATTGCACTGTGTGTGGGAACCTGTGTGTGGAGACCCAAGAGTTAGTGGGTGCCCTTGTCCGCTAACCTGGCTGTTTTTGGAAATCCCTCACAGGTGGGGCTCATCCCTCTGAACACCCACACTCCTTCATCATTGGCAGAATACTACTCAAACAACACAGAGTGAGGGTAAGACTTTTATTGGATCACCAACAGTTACCAGAATATAGTATAGTGGATATGGAAAGTATTCAGACCCCTTTAAATTTTTCACTCTTTGTTTCATTGCAGCCATTTGGTAAATTCAAAAAAGTTCATTTTTTTCTCATTAACCCCTTAACGACCGCCGATACGCCTTTTAGTGGCGGCAGTTAAGGGTACTTAAACCACAGCGCCATTAATTAACGGCGCTATGAAAAAAGTGTATAGCGCCCCCCAGAGTCAGATTTTCTCTGGAGTCTCGGTTGCCGGGGGTAGCCGAGACCCCAGAGAACATGATTTGCGTCGGTTTTTACCGACCCCCGGGTTGCGATCGCCGGTAAATAACTGCTTACCGGCGGCCGCAAAAAAAACCCTCGATTTCCCATTTAATTTCTCTGTCCTCCAATGTGATTGCACATCAGAGGACAGAGAAATGGGGTCCCTGATAGCCCTCTGATTCCCATCACCCCTGATGCTCCTCGTGGCTCCTGATGGGTGCTGCCATCTTTTTCCGGGAAAAAAATGGCGGGCGCATGCGCAGTGCGCCCGCTGGCTGGAACCTGGCAGATCTTTGGGGTCTTGGCTGCCGGGGGTAGCCGAGACCCCAAAGAACATGATCGGTGTTGGTTTTTACCGACCCCTGTTTTGCGATCGCCGGTAATTAACTATTTACCGGCAACCGCAAAAAGAAAAAAAAGCTGCTTGTCATTCTCTGTTCTCTGATGTGATCGCACATCAGAAGACAGAGAAATAGGGGGATCAGGGAACCCTGTTATACTTACCGGTGTCCCTGGGTCCTCCTGTGTCCCCTCCTGGCCACCGTCTTCTTCATCCGGTGAGAAAATGGCGGGCGCATGTGCAGTGCGCCCGCCGTGATGTGCCAGACAGCATAGGAAGATTCTTCCTCTTGTTTTATTTTGGTCACTGTGAGATCCTATCACAGCGATCAAAAGAAAAAAATAGTAAATAAGCCCCCCTTTATCACCCCCTTCGTTAGGAAAAAATAATAAAATAAAAAAAGTATGTATTTCTATTTTCCAATTAGGGTTAGGGTTAGGGTTAGGGCTAGGGTTAGGGCTAGGGTTAGGGTTGGGGTTGGACCTAAAGTTAGAATTAGGGTTGGGGCTAAAGTTATTGTTAGGGTTGGGGCTAAAGTTAGGATTAGGACTAGGGTTAGGGTTGCTGCTAAAGTTAGGGCTAGGGTCAGGGTTGGTGCTAAAGTTAGGGTTAGGGTTGGTGCTAAAGTTAGGGTTAGGGTTGGGGCTAAAGTTAGGGTTAGGGTTGGGGCTAAAGTTAGGGTTAGGGTTGCGATTAGGGTTAGGGTTGGGATTAGGGTTGGGGTGTTTTGAGGTTAGGGTTTTGATTAGTGTTATGAATTGGGTTGGGATTAGCATTAGGGGTGTGTTGAGGTTATGGTTGGAATTAGAATTTTTTTTTTACTGTTTAGGTACATCAGGGGGTCTCCAAACTAGACAGCCAATTTTGCGCTCAAAAAGTCAAATGGTGCTCCCTCTGTTCTGAGCTCTGCTGTGTGCCAAAACAGTGGTTTACCCCCACATATGGGGTATCAGCGTACTTGGGACTAATTGGACAACAACATTTGTGGTCCAGTTTCTCCTGTTACCCTTGCAAAAAAAATGGGGGCTAAAAAATCATTTTTGCGGGAAAAAAAATGTTTTTTTATTTTCATGGCTCTGCGTCAAACTTCTGTGAAGCACTTGGGCTTCCAAAATGCTAACCACATGTCTAGATAAGTTCCTTGGGGGGTTTAGTTTCCAAAATAGGGTCACATGTGGGGGGTTTCTACTGTTTAGGTACATCAGGGGCTCTGAAAATGCAACATGACACCTGCAGACCATTCCATCAAAGTCTGCATTTTAATCGTCACTACTTCCCTTCCGAGCCCTGATGTGTGCCCAAACAGTGGTCCCCCCACATATGGGGTATCATCGTACTCAGAACAAATTGGACAACAAATTTTGGGGTCCAATTTCTCCTATTACCCTTGGGAAAATAAAAAATTGGGGCTAAACAAATCATTTTTTTGGAAAAAAAATATTTTCATGACTCTGCATTATAAACTTCTGTGAAGCACTTGGGTGTTCAAAGTGCTCACCACACATCTACATAAGTTCCTTGGGGGTCTAGTTTCCAAAATGGGGTCACTTGTGGGGGGTTTCTACTGTTTACATACATCAGCGGCTCTGCAAATGCAACATAACACTCGCAGACCATTCTATCAAACTCTGCATTCCAAAACGGTGTGCCTTCACATCCGAGCTCTGTCATGCGCCCAAACAGTGGTCCCCCCAACATATGGCATATCAGCGTACTCATCATGAATTGCACAACAAATTTTGGGGTCCAATTTCACCTGTTACACTTGAGAAAATAAATTGCGAGCTTAAAAAATCATTTTTGAGGGGAAAAAAAGGATTTTTTATTTTCCCAGCTCTGCATTATAAAGTTCTGTGAAGCAGTGGGTATTCAAAGTGCTCACCATACATCTAGATAAGTTCCTTGGGGAGTCGAGTTTCCAAAATGGGGTCACTTGTGGGGGTTTCTACTGTTTAGGTACATCAGGAGCTCTGCAAATGCAACATGATGCCCGCAGACCATTCCATCAAAGTCTGCACTTTAAAACGTCACTACTTCCCTTCTGAGCCCTGATGTGTGCCCAAACAGTTGTGCCCCCCCCCACATTTCGGGTATCAGCGTAATCAGGACAAGCTGGACAACAAATTTTGTGGTCCAATTTCTCCTGTTACCCTTGAGAAAATAAAAAATTTCAAGCTAAAAAATTATTTTTGAGGAAAAAAAGTATTTTCTTTATTTTCACGGCTCTACGTTATAAATTTCTGTGAAGCACTTGGGGGTTCAAAGTGCTCAACACACATCTAGATAAGTTCCTTAATGGGTTTAGTTTCCAAAATGGGATCACTTGTGGGGGGTTTCCACTGTTTAAGCTCATCAGGAGCTCTCCAAATGCAACATGGCGTCCGATCTAAATTCCAGCCAATTCTGCATTGAAAAAGTCAAACGGAACTCCTTCTCTTCCAAGCCCTGCCGTGCGCCCAAACAGAGGTTTACCCCAACATATGGGGTATCAGCGTATTCAGGAGAAATTGCACAATAAATATTGTGGTTCATTTTCTCTTTTTACACTTGTGAATATAAAAAAAATTGGTTCTGAAGTAAAATGTTTGCAAAAAAAAGTTCATTTTTTCCTTCCACATTATTTCAGTTGCTGTGAAGCACGTCAAGGGTTAATAAACTTCTTAAGTGTGGTTTTGAGCACCTTGAGGGGTGTAGTTTTTAGAATAGTTTTTAGAATGGTGTCAAGTTTGGGTATTTTCTGTCATGTACACCCCTCAAAGTGACTTTAAATGTGAGCTGGTCCCTAAAAAAATGGTTTTGTAAATTTTGTTATTAAAATGAGAAATCGCTGGTCAACTTTTAACCCTTATAACTTCCTAACAAAAAAAAAAATTGTTTCCAAAATTGTGCTGATGTAAAGTAGACATGTGCGAAATGTTATTTATTAAATATATTGTGTTACATATCTCTCTGATTTAAGGGCATACAAATTCAAATTTTAAAAATTGCTAAATTTTAAAAATTTTCGCTATATTTCCGTTTTTTTCATAAATAATCGCAAGTAATGTTGAAGAAATGTTATCACTAAAATGAAGTACAATATGCCAAGAAAAAACTGTCTCAGAATCAGCCGGATCTGTTAAAGAGTTTCAGAGCGATAACCTCATAAAGTAACAGTGGTCAGAATTGTAATAATTGGCTCTGTCATTAAGTTCCAAATTGGCTCTGACACTAAAGGGTTAATGTACATTCTGCACCCCGTCTTCGCTAAAAAAAAGAAGTGTAGTAATTTTTACAAATTTATTCAAAAAGCAAAACTGAAATATCACATGGTCATAAGTATTCAGACCCTTTGCTCAGTATTGAGTAGAAGCACCATTTTGAACAAATACAGCCATGAGTCTTCTTGGGAATGATGCAACACGTTTTTCACACTTGGATTTGGGAGTCCTCTGCCATTCTTCCTTGCAGAGTCTCTACAGTTTCGTTAGGTTGGATGGTGAACACTGGTTTACAGCCATTTTCAGTTATTTCAAAGATGCTCAATTGAAAATAGATTGTGAGCCCCATCGGGGACAGCGATGATAATGTGTGCAAACTGTAAAGCACTGCGGAATATGTTAGCACTGTATAAAGATTATTATTATTAAAGTCTGGGAGTCTATCATGTGTTTTTTCGCAAACTCTATGCAGGCTTTCATAAATCTTGCTCTGAGGAGAGGTTTCCATCGAGCCACTCTGCCATAAAGGCGGTGAAGGGCTGCAGTGACAGTTGACTTTGTGGAACTTTCTCCCATCTCCCTACTGCTTCTCTGGAGCTCAGCCACAGTGATCTTGGGGTTCTTCTTTACTTCTCTCATCAAGGCTCTTCTCCCACAATTGCTCAGTTTGGCTGGACGGCCAGGTCTAGGAAGACTTCTGATGGTCCCAAACTTCTTCCATTTAAACATTGTCAGCGCCACTGTGCTCTTAAGAAGTTTGAGAACTGCAGAAATTCTGTTGTAACTTGGCCAGATCTTTGCCTTGCCACAATTCTGTCTCTGAGCTCCTTGGCCAGTTATTTTAACCTCATTATTCTCATTTGGTCTGACATCCACTGTGAGCTGTGAGGTCTTATATAGGCTGATATGTGCCTTTCCAAATCAAGTCCTATATGTTTAATTAAACACAGCTGGACTCCAATGAAGGAGTAGAACCATCTCAAGGAGGATCACAAGGAAATGGACAGCATGTGACTTTAATATGAGTGTCTGAGCAAATGGTCTGAATACTTATGACCGTGTGATAATTCAGTTTTTCTTTTTTATTAAATTTGCTAAAATTATTAAATATCTGCTTTTTTTCAGTCAAGATGGGGTGCAGAGAGTACATTAATGTGAAAAAATGAACTTTTTGAATTTATCAAATGGCTTCAGTGAAACAAAGAGTGAAATATGTAAAGAGATCTGAATACTTTCCGTATCCACTGTACATTCCCAGCAATGACACAAGATGGTGCAAATGAGATAGTCTCACTCTTCAGCTGACTCACCAGGGATTAGAACCTCAGTGACTTCGGGGTATCCAGTGGTAACTAACCCAACCAGCAACTATCTGATTTTGGTGGCACCCTAATAGAGGGGCATGCAGAAAGCTAAAGATGGTGACTGAGCCCAGCAAGGCATGTGACCAGGTGACCGGATTGTCCCAACCCAGGTTATCGAAAGGAATTTGTAGGCTCATTGTTGGACAGTGGAGCAGATCAGTAATTTATCAACTGGTACCATGGTCCCCAGGCTGAAATCCCATAGAATCACACCGGAAAAGGAGTAGGAACCTTTTCATATCCCCCAGCTCTCATTTCAGGGTATTGTGCCCAACATGATTGGGGGGAGATGCTCACGGCTGTTCGCCCTTTGTTCGCTAGTTCAATCAGACATTATAATTGTTCCCCACCATTGTGAAGACTAATACTTCGTAGGAGTCTGATGCAATCCATGTTCAGCAGGCATTCCACAAATTAGCGTACAAAAAAGGAACTAGTCAGTCTCACAGGAAACAATGGCTCAGATCCTTTGACTTACTGAACACACAAATTGATATGCTAGCCAATACTCTTGGATAAGCCAGGAGGCAGGGTAGTCAAGAGGACTGAGGTCAAGAGCCAAGAGAGTCACAGACAGAGGGGTGAGACAAAGGCATAGTCAGGAAACAGTCCAACATCTATATTCCAAGAAGGTAACTGATCACAACGTAAGGCCGTCATCACACCTAATGTATCAACATACAGTCCGTTTTTTATGGCCGAGATACGCAGACTTCCTGAACATTGATCCGTATTCGTGTGTCAACCGCATGGCATCCATACGGCCAGATTTTTTTGCCGGCTTGCAAAATGGACATAAAATGGATCCATGGGCTCAAATATTCGTGAAAACATATATTCAGTCTATATGCATGTCCCCGTAGTATATGGACAATGATGATTCCAGAATTCGTGGCAGACTGTGCCCGTTGCTGATTGGTCGAGGCAACCTTTATGACATCATCGTCGCCATGGCAACCATTATGACATCTACGTCGATACTGTGCCCGTCGCTGATTGGTCGAGGCGAATTCGCGGCAGACTGTGCCCGTCGCTGATTGGTTGAGGCAACGTTTATGACATCATCATCGCCATGCTGTGCCCGTCGCTGATATATATATATATATGTCAGGGAGACACATTTACAGTACAGACCAAAAGTTTGGACACACCTTATCATTTAATAATAATAATAATAATAATAATTTTATTTATATAGCGCCAACATATTCCGCAGCGCTTTACAACTTATAGAGGGGACTTGTACAGGCAATAGACATTACAGCAAAACAGAAATCACAGTTCAAAACAGATACCAGGAGGAATGAGGGCCCTGCTCGCAAGCTTACAAACTATGAGGAAAAGGGGAGACACGAGAGGTGGATGGTAACAATTGCTTTAGTTATTTGGACCAGCCATAGTGTAAGGCTCGTTTGTTCATGTAAAGCTGCATGAACCAGTTAACAGCCTAAGTATGTAGCAGTACAGACACAGAGGCTATTGACTGCATAAAGTGTATGAGAACATGATGCGAGGAACCTGATTATGTTTTTTTTTGTTTTGTTTTTTTTTATTGGGCCACACAGGGATAGTTAGGTTAATGCGTTGAGGCGGTAGGCCAGTCTGAACAAATGCGTTTTTAGGGCACGCTTAAAACTGTGGGGATTGGGGATTAATCGTATTAACCTAGGTAGTGCATTCCAAAGAATCGGCGCAGCACGCGTAAAGTCTTGGAGACGGGAATGGGAGGTTCTGATTATTGAGGATGCTAACCTGAGGTCAATAGCGGAGCGGAGGGCATGGGTAGGGTGGTAGAATGAGACCAGAGAGGAGATGTAGGCTGGTGCTGAGCCATGGAGTGCTTTGTGGATGAGGGTAGTAGTTTTGTACTGGATTCTGGAGTGGATGGGTAGCCAGTGTAATGACTGGCACAAGGTAGAGGCATCGATGTAACGGTTGGTGAGGAATATGATCCTGGCAGCAGCATCCAGGACAGATTGGAGCGGGGAGAGTTTGGTAAGAGGGAGGCCGATTAGTAGAGAGTTACAATAGTCCAGACGAGAATGAATAAGTGAGACAGTAAGAGTTTTTGCACAGTCGAAAGTAAGAAAAGGGTGAATTCTAGAAATATTTTTGAGATGCAGATAAGAAGAGCGAGCCAGTGATCGGATGTGGGGGGTGAATGAAAGCTCGGAATCAAGGATGACCCCAAGGCAGCGGGCATGTTGCTTGGGAGTAATGGTGGAACCGCACACGGAGATGGCAATGTCAGGCAAAGGTAGGTTAGTAGAGGGAGAGAACACGAGGAGTTCAGTTTTTGACAGGTTCAGTTTCAGATAGAGGGGAGGACATGATGTTAGAGACAGCGGTAAGACAATCACTGGTGTTTTCTAAGAAGGTCAGAGTGAAAGCAGGAGAAGAGGTGTATAATTGGGTGTCGTCAGCATAGAGATGGTACTGGAAACCAAATCTACTGATTGTTTGTCCAATAAGGGCAGTATACAAAGAGAAGAGGAGGGGGCCTAGGACTGATCCTTGAGGAACCCCAACAGTAAGGGGAAGGGGAGAGGAGGAGGAACCAGCAAAACATACAGTGAAGGATCAGTCAGAGTGATAGGAGGAGAACCAAGAGAGAACGGTGTCCTTGATGCTGATGAAGCGGAGCATAGTGAGGAGGAGCTGATGATCCACAGTGTCGAATGCTGCAGAAAGATCCAAGAGAATTAGCATGGAGTAGTGACCATTAGATTTAGCTGTTAGTAGGTCATTAGAGACTTTAGTGAGGGCAGTTTCAGTAGAGTGTAAAGAGCGGAAGCCAGATTGAAGAGGGTCGAGAAGAGAGTTATCTGAGAGATAGTGGGTAAGACGGGAGTGGACCAGGCGTTCCAGGAGTTTAGAGATGAAGGGAAGATTAGAGACAGGTCTATAATTAGCAGCACAGTTTTGGTCGAGGGAGGGATGTATGATGGCATGCTTAAATGAGGAGGGAAAAATACCGGAAGTCAGGGAAAGGTTGAATATTTTTGTTATGTGAGAGGTGACAGCCGGGGAAAGGGACTGGAGGAGATGTGACGGAATGGGGTCACTGGTTCAAGTGGTTGGGCGAGAAGATGCAAGGAGCCTGCTTACTTCTTCTTCTGTAACTGGTTCAAAGTTAGAGAGTGAACTAGATGCAGTGGGGGAGGGAGGACAGTGCCTGGTATGAAGAGATTGGGAGATGATTTCCTGTCGAATGTGGTCAATTTTTTCTTTGAAGTAATTGGCCAGATCGTCAGCGCGGAGATTGAGTAGGGACTGGAAAGTGTCGAAGAGATGTTTAGGGTTATTGGACAGCGAGGTGATGAGGGTGTTGAAATAGGTTTGTTTGGAGAGGTGAAGGGCACAGTTGTATGTTTTAAAGATTTTTAAAGATCGGATCACCGATAGCTGCAACTGCGCAGGTGCGGCGGACGCCATTTTTAAATAATTTTTTTCTTTCTCAACTGAATGTGTATTTGTGGGTGCTGTGAGGCAGTGAGGGGATAATATGTGAGGGTCGATATGTGTTCCCCAGGATGAGGACGGAGTCTTATTAAACTTGCTGGAGCGCCTTATGTTCACAACACAAGGCAAATTCACAAGGCAAAATAAAAGAAAGAGTGGATTGGGTAGTAGTGACCAAGTCAGATTTTTAGGAACACCCATCAAGGGCTTTCATTTTTAGAGTGATTTGCAGGTTTGGTAGTCGAGCAAATCCCTCTCTCTACTCTTGGTTTTGGAAGTGGTTCTATGGCTATGTTTCCATTTAAATCTGTCAGTTTGGCCTTGGGTGTGTCAGTTTGGAGTTTGCAAGCTGCAGAGCAGGAGGGTCTGTGCACCCAGGTTTGTGTGGAGCTAAAATAGAGCCAGGGACATCAAGGCGGCTGAAGCACCCAAGAGACACAGCGGTGACATTGCCCATGTAAACTGATTCTAAACACAGACTATATTTGTCTATGAGCCAGAGGATATCACTTCTGTATGTGAGTCTCAGGATAAAGACACTATTTATGTTGAACTTTCTATCTGCTGCACTGCACCAACCCCGCTGCACTACTGTGCAGATTCAGCTGGAAATAGTTGTCTCCACATTGCACCAATCCAAAACAATCTGCAGAAGGGCAAGACAGTCTGTAGACCTTTTGCGACAGCGCCTAAATTCTGGAACAGACCTACTGAATGGAATCCATAGATTCACAGCCTGCAACATGTTTCAAAAGCCAACTGCTGCCATGATTGAGCAACAAGTGGATGACTGATACATATATCTAATCATCTAGAAGTTGTGGTTTTCTCATCTCAAGCATTTAAGGAGCAATGGCCAATTTAGTTGAGCCAAAACCTTCATTCTGTTCCTGATCACTGTTTTATCAATCTATGTAAACAGGTCAGTAAATGACTTCTGATCAGGTTATATAAATCCGATCTCCATTGATACACTGCTGAGCTGACTGTCAGTTAATGCCAAGACAGGATTACAGACGCCGCTCACTTTATGCTGAAGTTGCACAGCTTACTCCTCCATGACTGAAAACTGGAGGCTCCTGGGAGAAAAAAGTTGATTTTTTTCTGGTAGACACGTAAGCAGTGCGGCTTTAGGAAACTATTGACCAGCAGATTAACCCATTTTCTGCACCATAACAGCATTTGGGGACATTAACCCCTTTCTGACATTGGGAGTACATTTATGCTGATGTCGGACTCCCTCCCTTTGATGTATGCTCTGCCAGTGAGCCCACATCTTTCCTGGGACATGTCAGCTGTTTTGAACAGCTGACAGGTGCTGCAATAGCCATGGGTGGAATCACGATCCACCCGCTGCTATTGAACAGTTAAATGCCACTTTCAAACTCTGACAGTGGCATTTAAAAATGCACACCGGTGACCCCCATAACGTGATCGCGGGTCACCAGTGTGTTGGCATGACAACCGGAGGTCTCCTGGAGACCTTTATGGCTGTCAGTGATGGCTTGCTGTGAGCACCACCCAGTGGTCGGCGCTCATAGCAAGTGAGTAATTTTGCTATATAGAGGCAATCTGAACATCGCCTCTATGTAGTAGAGCCGATCGGGTTGTGGCAGCTTCTAGTTTCCCATGGAGACTCTTGAAGCTTGCCAAAAGTAAAAAAAGTTTTAAAAAATATTAAAAAAATAAAAAATATGTAAAAGGTCAAATCACTTCCCTTTCGCCCCATTAATAAAACAATAAAAAAATCAAACATACACATATTTGATATCACTGTGTTCAGAAGAAAAAAAATAAAAAAAGATTACCCTGATCGCTAAACGGCGTGGCAAGAGAAAAAGTAAAAGGCCATAATTACTTTTATTAGGTGCCGTGATATTCCATTAAAATGCAGTAATGGGCGATCAAAAGATTGTATCTTCACCAAAATCATTAAAAATGTCAGCTTGGCTCGCAAAAGAAAAGCCCTCACTCTACACGAGATGGTGAAAAATGGAGACGCTACGGATATCGGAAAATGGTGCAATTTCTTTTTTTTTAACACATTTTTGAATTTTTTTTCACCACTTAGATAGAAAAGAACCTAGACATGTTTGGTGTCTATGAACTCATAATGACCTGGAGAATCGTAATGGCAGTTGTAACATTTAGTGAACCTAGTAAAAAAGCCAAACAAAAAACAAGTGTTGGAGTGCACTTTTTTGTAATTTCACTACTCTTGGATTTTTTTTCCGCTTTTTAGTACAAAACATGGTAAAAGCAATTATGTTGTTCAAAAGTACACCTCCTCCCACAAAAAAACAAGCTCTCACACGGCCATAGTGATAGAAAAATAAAAAAAGTTATGGTTCTGAGGAGAAGGGGAGCAAAAAACAAAAACGCAAAACCAAAAAAGAATGGTCCGGGGGTTAAGGGGTTAAGATATTTTTAACATGTAGGAATGTTTGCAATATTTGATATGTGAAGCTTTTTGCCAGAAAGAATAATAAAAATTACACTTTCAAATGTGACATGGATCATGGCTCTTAATTATAAGTTGCATACAGTCGCAACTTAAAAGTAGTTTTTTATGCAGATGAGAAAAAATGTAGTAGTAAAAATAAAACAGAATTATTTTTTCAAAAACTATTTTCTTTTACATTATTTTGCCTACAGAAATCTGTACTACAATTGAAAACATACATACAAATCATTCTTTCCTGCAGACCAGGTCACATAGGAATGGGGACTGGAACTTCTAGATATAATTCTGCTGAGCTGTTAGAGAAGCGCAAGATGATCTTAAAAATGTCACATTTTCTGTAATACAAATGATGTGCAAAATTGTTCTCAACAGGATATTTAAATTTGCCTAACTGACTGTTTCACAGTCTATACTCTATCAGATCTGTGAATATTTAGAAATGACATTATTTTTTTTAGGCCCATGTATATAGAAGTATGTGGACATTGCACTTATTTTTTGCAGAACGAGTTGTAATTTTTAATTACACCATTAACTTTATCAAGTGATGCACTTGAAAGCGGGAAAAAAAATTCCAAGCGCGATGAAATTGCAAAAAAAGTGCTATTTCATGATTATTTATTTACCATGATCATTATACAATAAAACTGACCTAGCCATATGATTCTCCAGGTTAGTATAAGTAGGCAAATAGCAAACACGCATATTTTTTCTTATTTTCAGTGGTGAAAATTTTTTGGGAAATTCGGAAAAAAATAACTTTTTTGTGTCACCATTTACAGGACATGTGAGGGTTTACTTTTGTGCTTAGATTAGATATTTTTAGTTATACCATATTAGTGTAGATACAATGTTAGTACCACCTCTAAGGGTACATTTCCATGGTCAGGAACCGACAGCGCTTTGGACACAGCACATATCTGCTGCGTCCAAAGCGCTGCCAGCTTTTGAACGTAGGTGATTCTGCATGTGTTCACTGAACTGCGTGGAATCACCGCACCCAATACCTTGGATGGGTAATTTATCTTGCGGAGACGGGTATAATGCAGCCCCCCATAGAATATAATGTAGGCCCCTCATAGAGTATAATGCAGCCCCCCCTTAGAATATAATGTAGCTCCCTCAGGGTATAATGCAGCCCCCTATAGAATATAATGTAGCCCCCTCATAGAGTATAATGCAGTCCCCCTTATATAGTATGCAGCCCCCTTCGCAGTATTATGGCCACCAGTACTCATTCACTGATATAGATATAAAAAAAACCCACAATTAATACCTCTCCTCCTTGATCCCCCGCTGATCCTGGCTTTGCTCCTGTCTCAGCAGCTATACTGTCATCTCCTTGACACAGACAGTATGGTGCATGATGAAGTATCATCATCACGCACTGGCCATTTTAGAGGCAGAGGGGAATGATGGGGGAGGGAGCATGATCTGAAAACCTCTCCTTCAATATTGCTTTCACCTGTATCGGCATCTATGATGCCGATACAGTTGAATGCGGCTCGCTGGGAGGCAGCAGCAGCGGAGAAGTGGGTGGGGGAGCTGACTGCTGCTGCGAAAGCCTGTGCCAGCTGCTAAAGAGAAATGAATATTCACTGCTACTCATGCCCATGGGCATGGGGAGCAGTGAATATTAATTTCTCTTTAGCAGCAGGCACAGGCTCTAGCTGCAGCAGCCTGCTCCTGCTTTCTGTCACTTTCTGTGAGCCCCACTGACTCATGGGCCCCATAGCAGCTGGGTAGCATATCGCTTTTAACAACACGCCACTTTTGCATGCATTTCTGTACAGCAATGAAGGCATTTTTAGCTAAATAAAGTTATTTTAAAAACAAGTTTTGTGATGTAATTTCTTGGTTCTACACCACCTTTTTCATGCTAATGCACTGGCATCAGGGTAATGAGACTAGGGCTTGGTGTCGGCATGTGTCAGCCCGACACTCTCATTACTAAGCCGAAAGGTAAATACAATCATACACAAATACACACACATTGTCACCAGCCTATGTAGAGGCGTTAGCAGAACAAATGTACATAGGCTGTAACCAAACAGCAACTGTTAATTTTAAAAGAAAAAAAATGAAAAAATAATTGATTGGTCTCCCACATAATTTTAATAACCAGCAGAGGGAAAGCTGACAGGTGATGTTAATATTTTAGGGAGGAGTTAATAGCCATAAAGGTTCCCAGGCTATTAATATCAGCTCACAGATGTTTGCTTAGCCTTTACCGGCTAGTGTACTGGGGAACCTCAGAAAAAATTGACATAGGGTCCCCCTATAAAATCTAACCAGCAAAGGCTAAGCAGACAGGTGCAGGCTGATTTTAATAGCCTAGGAAGGGCCCTCTCCCAGACTGAAAAAAATAGCTCTCATCTACCCCAGAAAAGGCGCATCTGTAAGATGTGCCAAATCTGGTGCTTAGCCTCGCTCTCCCCACTTGCCCTGTAGTGGTGGCAAATGGGGTTCATATTTGTGGGGTTGTACATTTGTATTTTCAGGTGACACCAAGCCCACAGGTTAGTAATTTAGAGCCGTGTAAAAGACACCTATCCATTAGTAACCCCATAGTGATGTTGTATAAAAAACACAACCAGAATAAAGTCCACTATTTGAAATAATGACACAGACTCCTTTAATGAATCTTAATTAAACCATACTTACAGATCACTTAATACACTGATGCCAATGTCTCCTGCAGCAAAAATAAAATCATAAACCACAATATGTCTCACTTGTCCACAGAGACGATAATCCATAATGTCCCACATCGATCCTGATGACTTTGAGAGCACTCACTGATGTGACTGCCCTCAAAGATAGATGGTGATACACTGACAGGAGGTTATCGCTCCAGAAGTGTATAGCAGCTGTGCCGTGAGAGCATCGGAGCTGATCAGCTGATGGACTAAGTTGAGCTCTCTCACGGCAGCTCAGTGCTACACTGCAGGAGCGATTACCTCCTGTCAATATATCACCAAGGGTCAGGTAGTGCAGTCACATCTCCCAATGTGACTGTTCTACACGAGAGATCGCCGTGGGACTACGGTGGACAGGTGAATATATGGTGGTTTATTATTTTAAGTTTTTTCTAGAAGATGAGGGCATCTGGGATTTGGTGTTAGGTGATTATTTTGGATTTCTAATTTTATTTTGATTATGTACACTACCGTTAAAAAGTTTAGGGTCACTTAGAAATTTCCTTATTTTTGAAAGAAAAGCACAGTTTTTTCCAATGAAGCTAACATTAAATGATTCAGAAATACACTCTATAGATTGTCAATGTGGTAAATGACTATTGTAGCTGCAAACATCTGGTTTGTCATGCAATATCTTCATAGATTTATAGAGGCTCATTTTCAACAACCATCCCTCCAGTGTTCTTCTGGTACTTTGTGTATGCTAACTGTGTAAAAGGCTAATGGATGTTTAGAATACCCTTGAAAACCCTTGTGCAAGTATGTTAACACGGCTGAAAGCAATTTGGCTGATTAGAGAACCTATAAACCTTACCTTCCTTTGAGCTAGTTGAGAATCTGGAGCATTACATTTGTTGGTTCCATTAAACTCTCAAAATCAACAGAAAAAACAACTTTCATGTGAAACTCGACAGTCTATCCTTGTTCGTAGAAACGAAGGCTATTCCATGCAAGAAATTGCCAAGAAACTGAAGATTTACTACAACGATGTGTACTACTCCCTTCAGAGGTGAGCACAAACAGACTCTATCCAGAGAAGAAAGAGAAGTGGGAGGCCCCGCTGAACAACTGAGCAACAAGACAAGCACATTAGATAGTACACGCAAGACGCCAGTATCAACAACTACAGTGAAGAGGCGACTCCAGGATGCTGGCCTTCAGGGCAGAGTGGTAAAGAAAAAGCCATATCTGAGACTGGGTAGTAAAAGGAAAAGATTAATATGGGCAAAAGAACAGAGACATTGGATACAGGAAGATTGGAAAAAAAGTGTTATGCACAGACGAATCCAAGTTTGAGGTGTTTGGATCACACAGAAGAACAATTGTGAGATGCCGAACAACTGAAAAGATGCTGGAAGAGTGCCTGACGCCATATGTCAAGAATGGTGGAGGTAATGTGATGGTCTGGTGTTGCTGTGGTGATGGTAAAGTGGTAGATTTGTACAAGGTAAAAGGGATTTTGAATAAGGAAAGCTACACTCCATTTTGCAACGCCATGCCATGCCCTGTGGACAGCATTGATTGGTCATTGTCCTGTTGTAGGATGAAATTGGATCCAAAAGCACACTTCCAAATTATGCAAGAACTATTTAGGGAAGAAGCAGGCTGCTGGTATTCTATCTGTAATGGAGTGGCCAGTGCAGTCACCAGATTTCAACCACATTGAGCTTGAACTTTTGGTATGCAAAAATGCCCATCAAGCCAAACCAACTTGTGGGAGGGGCATATGAATGTGTGGCGCCCCTAGGGGTATTTGCCACAAAAATAGTTATTGACACCAAATACAAATATTAAAATAGCAAGACTGCACTACCATCTCCGGCCAGAAGGGGGAGCTCCAGAGACTCCCCTTGATCTATTCTGGTCTGAGAAAAGGACTGGCAGTTGGGTTGAGGAGCTGAAAGTGAGAGGTCGTATAACTGAACTCCTAACAGCCCTATGACGGATTATAGGCCCGTAATACCCATAGTAGGAAAAGAGGAATAGAGAAAAAGGACATTGTGAGAACCGGGTAGCAATAATTTCAACCCAAAATAGGCGCAGAGACGGATACCGGATCCGTGGCTATATTCGTTATATATAATACAGCAACCGGAAGAAAGTGAGGTGATATCAGCTTCACCAGGGTAAGACGCAGCAACAGACACAGAATTCAGCGGTACTCCCAAAGGGGGTAAGCCGACAAAAAGGACTCGGGTTGATCGTCGAACCAGAGCACAGAAGAGACAGATTGGGTCGACAGCCAGTTCACATACAGCAGCAGGGCCATACAGAAACTGCGCATAATAAGAGGTGGAAATCCTGACAGGGTCAAAGTAATTCAAAGTTCTTATACAGACTCCGGTGACAGTATCAGTATTGGTTGAAAATCCCTTTTTGTTGAAGTAAACTGGTTAAACGTTTCAGCGCCTCAGTCTTTCATTTGGACAATAACCATCGATCCAGGATCGCTGTCATCACAGCTGAGACGACCTGCTGCTGATCAAGTAAGTGTCTGTTCCTTCATGATATCCCTTGCACTGTGCATCGCCTGAGGCCACAGCACCGGGTCAAGCCACTAGTGACATCCCCCTCAAGAGACGGACCTCTTTGATCTGGTGCTGGGTACCTCGGTCTCACGGGTGTCACAACTGGCGTCACAAACAGGATTGGGCCAGCCCGTACACCGAGTATTGTGTGCCGTAATTGGAGTCTGAAACTGTGAAAATTTGGATGAAAAATCTTGGAAATTGACTTTGTTAAAGAAAATACCGTTCCCCATTGAAAACTATTGAAAGTGACTTTTCTCCATTGGTTATAATGGGGTAAAAATGGCCGCCATCCCCTGATGTGATCATCTCATAACCGTTAGGCACAAAACTGTTAATCGAGCTACGTCATTACCCAAGCCCCAGTCTAACTGAAAAACTTCAAAATCCACCATCACAGAGCGTGCGGCAGTTAGAGGCAGCAGGGGGCGTGTCATTGTCATCCTGCTGCACAGAGGAACGAATCTACATTATCTAGACGGAAGCTGGGACCGGAGGGGTCTGGATTAACTAAGGGGGTACAGTATGTCGCAGCACGGAGACGCCGCAGCACCCAGCGACGCTAATGCAGCTGAAAGACAGAGTGTCGATAGAGCGCCTGGCAGCGCAGCAGTGCAAGGAGTGGTGCCCATCATGCCGGTGTTGATGCCATATTCCCCGGGTGGCCCATGGCTTCCAATGTATGAAGGTGAACCTAATACCCTTGACGGTTTCAGGGAAAAGATGCTGGCTCATTTTGATATGTTCCCCGTGGGTGAAGCTCAGCGTGTTAGTCTCCTGATGATGCAGTTAAGTGGCCATGCTAAGCGAGAAGTCACGGCATGGGCAACTGATCTAAAAGGTACTGTTGAACGCATATTTGCTGGATTAAAAGCTACATTTGAAACCACTGCCAGCAGCAAAGCTAAAGTATGATTCTTTAATTGCAAACAAAAAGCTAATGAGGGCGTGAGAGATTTTGCCTTAAACCTGCAGGAAGCCCTTAAATCCCTTACACTGGCTGAACCCATTTTTAACACAGGAGCCGATAAACTGCTAAGAGATCAATTTATTGAGGGACTCTACACCCCTTCTCACCGGGGGCATGTGAGCATGCTTGTTTTTAAGAACCCTGAATTGACATTTGCCCAATTAAAGGAGAGCGCTATACGTCTCCAGCTGGCAGAGGCACCTCAGGATCAGGATCTCACACAACCCATGGCAGATGCACTTCAGCAATGGGGAATGCCAGTGATATCAGCTACGTCCGGTGTCAGTGCTAAGTCCCTGGGGCCCATTACTAATGAGACTCTTCAGCAAAAGCTTGACTCTTTAACTGATGTTGTTGCTTCAATGGCTAAAACCATGCAGGAGATGAGAGAACCCAAGATGGAGTTGGTAAACCATAGAGAGGATGTTCCATGGATGAGGTCCCGGAGATACCCGACATGGAGAGGACGGCCCCGTGACCGCTACCAACCGGATGGACAGCCCATTTGCCGCCGTTGCCAGCAGCCAGGCCACGCTGCACGAAATTTGTGATTTAAACGGGAATCCCCTGGGAATGCGGGCCGCTTCGCAGGAATGAATTTTCAAGGCCCAACACCCTGGCATGACAGATACATCGGAGGACGACCCACCATCCCTATCGTGGTGGATGGAATTCCCCTCAACGCTTTGCTGGATACAGGTTCCCAGATTTCATCTATACCATATATCCTTTATAAGAGGTACTGGGCTGAGGTAGATATTGATAAAGGACCCTCTGATGTTGAACTAGATATATGGGCCAGTAATGGTAAGTTGGTACCGAAACTAGGATTCAGGGAGATGACCATAAAGATTGGTAAAGCAGAATTGAAGAAACAGGGTATAATTGTCATTGATGTTGATCGGCAGAACTGTGAACCAACTGTATTGATAGGGATGAATGTGTTAGAGAATTGCTTTTCCGAAGTTATTTCTGTCTTACAACAAATTGCTGAAACTGCCCGATCCTGCCAGCAGAGAGTTCTCCGGAGGGAAATAAAAGTATTAATGTTAAGGCAACAGATAGAAGTTGCAGGTGGAGAAATCGGCAGTGTGAGGGTGAGTGATCCAACGTCTATTGTAATCCCACCAAAAACAGAAATGCTGGTATGGTGTAGAACGGCCATTGGTACTAAAGGACGAGACTATCAAGCCTTAATAGAACCAGCGTACACCGACAGCAGGCCCACTATACTCACGGCACGAGGGGTGGTCGAGGTACACCGGGGACGGGTGCCGGTACGACTTTTGAACTGTGGAGAGGAAGAGGTCACTTTGCCAAGGTACGCTACAGTGGCAAAGTTATACTGTTGACAATGCCATCACAACCGTTGAGCCCTTAGAATCGACCTGTCAGGTGGAAAATAACGGCTCAGATGGAGAATCGGAGGATTGGTGCCAACAGCTAGACGTGGGTGTAGATTCAACACCTATCCATCAAAGACAAGGGGTGTATAGATTAGTGACGGAATATGAACAGGTCTTAAGTAAACACCCATTGGACTTCGGACGGATAGAAGGGGTGGAACATACAATCCCCACCGGTGACCATCCCCCGATAAAAGAAAGATATAGACCCATACTGCCCGCTCACTATCAATGCGCGAAGGACATGCTGAGAGAGATGAAACAGGCCGGGGTAATAAGAGATAGTTGTAGCCCTTGGGCGGCCCCTCTGGTGATTGTCAAAAAAAAGGACGGAACCATGAGAATGTGCGTAGACTACCGGCGGATTAATAATATCACCCATAAAGACGCCTATCCCTTGCCTAGGATAGAAGAGTCCTTGACTGCTTTGAAATCTGCTAATTATTTTTCCACCTTAAACTTAACAAGCGGGTATTGGCAAGTCCCTGTGGCTGAGAGAGATAAAGAAAAAACGGCATTCACCACACAAATGGGTCTAAGCGAATTTAATCGCATGCCGTTCGGACTCTGCAACGCATCCGATACTTTCCAGCGACTGATGGAATGTTGCCTCGGACACAAGAACTTCGAGCCCGTCCTCCTGTACCTAGATGATGTGATCGTCTACTCAAAGACTTACGAACAGCACTTAACAGACCTGTCAGAGGTGTTCGAAGCCTTATCCAAGTATGGTATGAAAATCAAACCATCCAAATGTCACCTTCTCAAGCCAAAGGTACAATACTTAGGGCACATCGTGAGTTCGGAGGGAGTAGCACCGGATCCCGAGAAAATAACTGCCATAAGGGATTGGCCAAGACCTACCAACGCAAAAGAAGTGAGGCAATTCTTGGGATTAGTGGGTTACTATCGTAGATTTATAAAAGGATTTACCAAATTGGCAGCGCCCTTGCAAGAAGCTTTGATAGGGCAGACGAAGAAACCTTCATACCGAAACCCTCCTTTTCAGTGGAACGACGAAAGAGAAGACTCCTTTGAACAACTAAAGAAAGCACTAACCAGAGAAGAAGTTCTGGTGTACCCGGATTACCATCAACCTTTCATCCTCTACACCAATGCCAGCAATGTGGGATTGGGAGTGGTGCTGTCACAAAAGCAAGAAGGTCGGGAGAAAGTCATCGCCTCTGCAAGTAGAAAACTCTGGCCTACTGAAAGAAATTCAGAAAATTATAGTTCCTTCAAATTGGAGCTACTGGCAGTAGTTTGGGCTGTGACTGAACGTTTCAAACACTATTTGACTAGTGCAGAATTTATTGTCTATACTGACAACAATCCATTGACCCACCTAGACACGGCTAAATTAGGTGCGTTAGAACAGCGATGGATAGCCCGGTTAACTAATTACAACTTCGTGATCAAGTATCGAGCAGGTCGCAAGAATGGAAATGCCGATGCCCTATCCCGGATGCCACACTTGAGAGATGTAGAAGAAGAAATGGGGGAGCTTGAAGAAATTGAACTACCAGCCTTTCATCAGCCCAAGGCAAAACATCGTCAGTCAAATACCTATCAGAAACAACAAGAAGTGAATTTTAATCCGTTAGCACACCATAGATGGGCTAACACCCAAGATAGCAATCCGGCTGTGAAGCTAGTGAAGGAACTATTGACTGAGCAAAGTGCATATCCCGATGAGGATGCCCCAGAAGAGACGCATCAACTCTGGAAAGAGAGAGGCAAAATGTTCCTGTATCAAGGGAAACTCTGTAGAAGATACACCAATCCGAAAACACATGAATTGGTTTGGCAGATTATCGTGCCTAAACAAGATGTGAAGATGGTCCTCGAGGCTTACCACAATGGTGCTGGTCACTTTGGTTGGAAAAAGCTAGAAGTACTTCTGAGAGAAAGATTTTATTGGGTCGGGATGAGAAAATCAATCGAACAGTGGTGTAGAAACTGTGGTCCGTGCAACCTCAGAAGGAATCAGAAGGAACAATCAAAAGAGCCAAAGAGCACCACTGCAGCCCATAATCACCAAACAACCACTTGAACTGGTAGTCATGGACCACGTGAAGTTGACACCGAGCCGGTTCGGTTACGTCTATGCCTTGACCATCGTGGATCATTATTCGCGCTTCTTGGTAGTAGTACCTGTAAAAGATCAAACTGCAAAAACAGCAGCCAAAGCGTTCCAAACATACTTTTGTAGACCCCATGGATATCCGGAACAGGTTCTCACTGACCAGGGTACAGCCTTTGAATCAGAGATCTTCAGAGAATTCTGTAATATGTATGGTTGCAAAAAGATCCGGACGACGGCCTATCATCCGCAAACAAATGGCTTATGTGAGAAGATGAACCATATTGTGATAGACCTACTAAAGACTTTACCTGAAACAGAAAGGAATCAATGGCCAGAGAAATTGCCTGACTTGGTGGATCTGTATAATCATGTCCCGGTGAGCTCTACCAACTGCACCCCAGCTTATCTTATGCGTGCAAGACCCAGCCAATTGCCAATCGATCTAGAAATGGGAATTCTGAAACCAGACGCAGAAGTTCAAGACTCCAATTGGGATGTCGTACGGCAAAAGCAGTATCACCAAGTGCAAGAGAGTGTGGAAAGAAGCCTCCAGCAAACCAGAGAAAGACAAGAGCGAACTTTCAACCAGAATGCTCTAGCAACTCCAGTAAGACCGGTGTTGTGAATTTGGATTCTGGGCTCCCCCGGTGGCTACTGGTGGAATTGAACTGGTGTCTTCATCTTCTCTGTTCACCTGTTCCCATCAAGATGTGGGAGTCGCTATATAACCTTGCTGCTCTGTTAGTTGCTTGCCGGTCAACAATGTTATCAGAAGCCTCTCTGTGCTTGTTCCTGCTCCTAGACAACTACTAGATAAGTTGGACTCTTGTCCATGTTTGTTTTTGCATTTTGTTCCAGTTCACAGCTGTAGTTTCGTTACTGTGTCTGGAAAGCTCTTGTGAACGGGAATTGCCACTCTGGTGTTATGAGTTAATGCCAGAGTTTTAAAGTAATTTCTGGATGGAGTTTTTGATAGGGTTTTCAGCTGACCATGAAAGTGTCCTTTCTGTCTTCTGCTATGTAGTAAGTGGACCTCAAATTTGCTAAACCTATTTTCATACTACGTTTGTTATTTCATCTCAACTCACCGCCAATACATGTGGGGGGCCTCTGTCTCCTTTCGGGGTATTTCTCTAGAGGTGAGCTAGGACTAATATTTTCCTCTGCTAGCTTTATTTAGTCCTCCGGCTGGGCTGGGCATCTAGAATCAACGTAGGCATGCTACCCGGCCACTGCTAGTTGTGCGTTAGGTTTAGTTCATGGTCAGCTCAGTTCCCATCTTCCAAGAGCTAGTTCCTATATATGCTTATGCTATGTTCTCTTGCCATTGAGATCATGACAGTTTGACCGGCCCGCAAAGTGTTAATTGTTTGGGCTGAAGCAGGAGAAAAAGAAGTGTTGAAGGGAAATTTTTTTTTTTTTTTCCCCCTCAGAGTTTTGCTGCCTAGCCCTTAATTGCTGTCTAGCTGCTTCTTACCTCCTCTTAACCCTTGAATGGCTCTGTGTCCACCTGTTTGTAATGGATCTTCAGAGTGTAACTGCAGGTTTGAATAATCTCGCCACGAAGGTACAAAATTTGCAAGATTTTGTTTGTCATGCACCTGTATCTGAGCCGAGAATTCCTTTGCCGGAATTTTTCTCGGGGAATAGATCCGGGTTTCAGAATTTTCGAAATAATTGCAAATTATTTTTGTCTCTGAAATCTCGCTCTGCCGGAGACCCTGCACAGCAGGTCAGGATTGTGATTTCCTTGCTCCGGGGCGACCCTCAAGACTGGGCTTTTTCATTGACACCAGGGGATCCTGCGTTGCTCAATGTGGATGCGTTTTTTCTGGCCTTGGGGTTGCTTTATGACGAACCTCATTTGGAGCTTCAGGCAGAAAAAACTTTGATGTCCCTATCTCAGGGGCAAGATGAAGCGGAAATTTACTGCCAAAGATTCCGTAAATGGTCTGTGCTTACTCAGTGGAATGAGTGCGCCCTGGCGGCGACTTTCAGAGAGGGTCTCTCTGATGCCATTAAGGATGTTATGGTGGGGTTCCCTGTGCCTGCGGGTCTGAATGAGTCCATGACAATGGCTATTCAGATCGATAGGCGTTTGCGGGAGCGCAAACCAGTGCACCATCTGGCGGTGTCCACTGAGAAGTCGCCAGAGAGTATGCAGTGTGATAGAATTCTGTCCCGAAGCGAGCGGCAGAATTTTAGACGGAAAAATGGGTTGTGTTTCTATTGTGGTGATTCTACTCATGTTATATCAGCATGCTCTAAGCGCACTAAAAAGCTTGGTAAATCTGTTTCCATTTGCACCTTACCGTCTAAATTTATTCTATCTGTGACCCTGATTTGCTCTTTGTCATCTATTACCACGGACGCCTATGTCGACTCTGGCGCCGCTTTGAGTCTTATGGATTGGTCCTTTGCCAAACGCTGTGGGTATGATTTAGAGCCTTTGGAGACTCCTATTCCTCTGAAGGGGATTGACTCCACCCCATTGGCTAATAATAAACCACAATACTGGACACAAGTAACTATGCGTATTAATCCGGATCACCAGGAGATTATTCGCTTTCTGGTGCTGTATAATCTACATGATGATTTGGTGCTAGGATTGCCTTGGCTGCAATCTCACAACCCAGTCCTCGACTGGAGAGCTATGTCTGTGTTGAGCTGGGGATGTAAGGGGGCTCATGGGGATGTACCTGTGGTTTCCATTTCATCATCCATTCCCTCTGAAATTCCTGAGTTCCTGTCTGACTATCGTGACGTCTTTGAAGAATCCAAGCTTGGTTCGTTACCTCCGCACCGAGAGTGCGATTGTGCCATAGATTTAATCCCGGGTAGTAAATACCCAAAGGGTCGTTTATTTAATCTGTCTGTGCCTGAACATGCTGCTATGCGAGAATATATAAAGGAGTCCTTGGAAAAGGGACATATTCGTCCATCGTCATCTCCCTTAGGAGCCGGTTTTTTCTTTGTGTCAAAAAAAGACGGCTCTTTGAGACCATGTATTGATTATCGGCTTTTGAATAAAATCACTGTTAAATATCAATACCCATTGCCGTTGCTGACTGATTTGTTTGCTCGCATAAAGGGGGCCAAGTGGTTCTCTAAGATTGACCTTCGTGGGGCGTATAATTTGGTGCGAATCAGGCAGGGGGATGAGTGTACTGTTGTGAATTTGGATTCTGGGCTCCCCCGGTGGCTACTGGTGGAATTGAACTGGTGTCTTCATCTTCTCTGTTCACCTGTTCCCATCAAGATGTGGGAGTCGCTATATAACCTTGCTGCTCTGTTAGTTGCTTGCCGGTCAACAATGTTATCAGAAGCCTCTCTGTGCTTGTTCCTGCTCCTAGACAACTACTAGATAAGTTGGACTCTTGTCCATGTTTGTTTTTGCATTTTGTTCCAGTTCACAGCTGTAGTTTCGTTACTGTGTCTGGAAAGCTCTTGTGAACGGGAATTGCCACTCTGGTGTTATGAGTTAATGCCAGAGTTTTAAAGTAATTTCTGGATGGAGTTTTTGATAGGGTTTTCAGCTGACCATGAAAGTGTCCTTTCTGTCTTCTGCTATGTAGTAAGTGGACCTCCCTGCATCCTTTTCTATTCATAACGTTTTTCATCGGTCATTATTGCGCAGGTATGAGGTACCGCTTGTGCCTTCCGTTGAGCCTCCTGCTCCGGTGTTGGTTGAGGGTGAGTTGGAGTACGTTGTGGAGAAAATCTTGGACTCTCGTGTTTCCAGACGGAGACTCCAGTATCTGGTCAAGTGGAAGGGATACGGCCAGGAGGATAATTCTTGGGTGAATGCATCTGATGTTCATGCCTCCGATCTGGTTCGTGCCTTTCATAGGGCCCATCCTGATCGCCCTGGTGGTTCTGGTGAGGGTTCGGTGCCCCCTCCTTGAGGGGGGGGTACTGTTGTGAATTTGGATTCTGGGCTCCCCCGGTGGCTACTGGTGGAATTGAACTGGTGTCTTCATCTTCTCTGTTCACCTGTTCCCATCAAGATGTGGGAGTCGCTATATAACCTTGCTGCTCTGTTAGTTGCTTGCCGGTCAACAATGTTATCAGAAGCCTCTCTGTGCTTGTTCCTGCTCCTAGACAACTACTAGATAAGTTGGACTCTTGTCCATGTTTGTTTTTGCATTTTGTTCCAGTTCACAGCTGTAGTTTCGTTACTGTGTCTGGAAAGCTCTTGTGAACGGGAATTGCCACTCTGGTGTTATGAGTTAATGCCAGAGTTTTAAAGTAATTTCTGGATGGAGTTTTTGATAGGGTTTTCAGCTGACCATGAAAGTGTCCTTTCTGTCTTCTGCTATGTAGTAAGTGGACCTCAAATTTGCTAAACCTATTTTCATACTACGTTTGTTATTTCATCTCAACTCACCGCCAATACATGTGGGGGGCCTCTGTCTCCTTTCGGGGTATTTCTCTAGAGGTGAGCTAGGACTAATATTTTCCTCTGCTAGCTTTATTTAGTCCTCCGGCTGGGCTGGGCATCTAGAATCAACGTAGGCATGCTACCCGGCCACTGCTAGTTGTGCGTTAGGTTTAGTTCATGGTCAGCTCAGTTCCCATCTTCCAAGAGCTAGTTCCTATATATGCTTATGCTATGTTCTCTTGCCATTGAGATCATGACAGACCGGGTGACCAAGTACTCAAGAGGAGTCGTCGAACCAATAAACTGGATAATCAATGGGAAGCCGTACCCTACACAGTTTTACCAACAAGAATGGATAATCCTAAAATGTGTCTCATTAGCAAAAACAGAGGTTTAACATCTGTACTAGTGTCAAGAGACAATCTTAAATTATGTCTGGAAACGTTGAAAGAGCCAGAAGTTGTCCAGCCAGAATCAGAAGTTATTCAACCTATACAGGTTCAACCAGTAAAGGAAAAAGAGGAGGAAATGTATCACACCTGTATAGGAGACTTTCCCAAAACCCTACTAACATACCATGGTGCAGTAGTGGTTCCCATGGTGGCCTTTTATCCAACACCGAACCCAATATTAGAAGTACCAAGACAGGAAGAGGCTGACCCCGTACTACAAGAGGTTCCAGGTCAGGAAGAACAGATTCCTGATCAGAGTGATCCCATTCATGGTGGACTTGCCAACCCCATAGTTATGGAATTATCTTTAGCAGAGAGGGCAGATACTATATCCGCAGTAGACAGTAGTACACCACATAAAGAGACACCGCTATTATGTAGATCCCAGCGTAGTACCCAGGGTCAATTACCGGCCAGGTATGCGGATTACCAACTATAAGACTATAGTCATTGTTATCGTTCTGTAACGTTTAAGCCCAGTACCTACAGAGACTTACCTGTATGAACTTCTTGCATATTCTTGAACTTTTATCAGCCCGGAAACACTAAATCAAAGCTCCGGAAAGACTGCTTTGTGAACTTTGCTTCCTAGTACCTTCAAGGATAAAACTGTATTAATGGACGCTATTTGAAGTGACTTTTTACAGAATTCCATTTTTTTTGTTTCTTTGAGTGGTTTTTGTAACTTTTCATTTTTAAGACTCTGTACATATCAATTGTTATTTCAAAATGTTATCGTCCCACAGTCCCGGAGTACTGTTCTTAACTAAGGGGGAATGTGGCGCCCCTAGGGGTATTTGCCACAAAAATAGTTATTGACACCAAATACAAATATTAAAATAGCAAGACTGCACTACCATCTCCGGCCAGAAGGGGGAGCTCCAGAGACTCCCCTTGATCTATTCTGGTCTGAGAAAAGGACTGGCAGTTGGGTTGAGGAGCTGAAAGTGAGAGGTCGTATAGCTGAACTCCTAACAGCCCTATGACGGATTATAGGCCCGTAATACCCATAGTAGGAAAAGAGGAATAGAGAAAAAGGACATTGTGAGAACCGGGTAGCAATAATTTCTACCCAAAATAGGCGCAGAGATGGATACCGGATCCGTGGCTATATTCGATATATATAATACAGCAACCGGAAGAAAGTGAGGTGATATCAGCTTCACCAGAGTAAGACGCAGCAACAGACACAGAATTCAGCGGTACTCCCAAAGGGGGTAAGCCGACAAAAAGGACTCGGGTTGATCGTCGAACCAGAGCACAGAAGAGACAGATTGGGTCGACAGCCAGTTCACATACAGCAGCAGGGCCATACAGAAACTGTGCATAATAAGAGGTGGAAATCCTGACAGGGTCAAAGTAATTCAGAGTTCTTATACAGACTCCGGTGACAGTATCAGTATTGGTTGAAAATCCCTTTTTGTTGAAGTAAACTGGTTAAACGTTTCAGCGCCTCAGTCTTTTATTTGGACAATAACCATCGATCCAGGATCGGGGTCATCACAGCTGAGACGACCTGCTGCTGATCAAGTAAGTGTCTGTTCCTTCATGATATCCCTTGCACTGTGCATCGCCTGAGGCCACAGCACCGGGTCAAGCCACTAGTGACATCCCCCTCAAGAGACGGACCTCTTTGATCTGGTGCTGGGTACCTCGGTCTCACGGGCGTCACAACTGCATGGGGTGAAATTTCTCCAGATGACCTCAACAAATTTGCTGCTAGAAGGACAAAGGTCTGCAATGCTGTAATTGCTGCAAATGGAGTATTCTTTGACGAAAGCAATGTTTTAAGGAGAAAATTATTATTTCAAATAAAAAATATTTTTTCGAACCTTGTCAATGTCTGGACTAGATTTTCAATTCATTTGGCAACTCATTTGATTAATAAAAATATGAGTTTTCATGGAAAGCACAAAATTGTCTGGTTGACTCTAAACTTTTGATCTGTAGTGTATGTAATTATTTGACCTTTTTTATTAACTGTGAGCACAGGTGCCAGCTGATAAGACTACGTCTCCCATCAGCGACTTCTGCTATCACTGTTACCAGTGACAGCAGACATAGTAGTCTCATCAGCCCACTCCTGCTGACCTGCAGTAAGCTTTTATACCTCTCGTCACCACTGCGGGTCACAGCTGTGGGGTCACAGTGACATATGACAGCATGACCCCGTAGCGCTCTGACCGACGGTTGCGTTACCACCTATAAGAACCACCACACCAGTGTTTCCCACACTGTCACACACAATGGGAAGCCAGTAAAAATGCAAACAAAACTCTGCAAATCCACAAACATTTTAATACATGCGTTTTTGCTGCGGATTTGACTTACTCGATTGAAGTCAATAGGTGAAAAATGCTGTAGAAACACACAAAGAATTGACATGCTGCAGAAAAAAATGCACTGCGAATACTCAAAGGAATTGTACTGATCATGTGCACAATACTTCAGGATTGTCATTGAATTAGCTTACATAAGGATTCCATAGCATTTCTGGCCCATTTCTGGGATAAAAAATGCACCGTGTGCACACAGCCTACCTTAAAACAACACGCAAATCTTGACATTAAATATGACTACACATATTCATGTTTATTCACCTCTGTTAATGTCCTCTATTTTGCTGCATTTTTCCATCTGATAAATCGGGATCCCATTTTCCTCTTTTTCAAAATGGACTTGTAGAGCAAGGAGAATGTGGTGGTAAATCTAAAACACCTCGATTCTTCTCTGCAGATATGATGACTGCAGAGCCATTGTCATAGACACTGGTCTATCTCACACCAATGGATTTTGTATATTTCTCTCCATGCATTTTTGGCAGCAGTCAAATTGCAGTAGAAATGTATTACTGTATATACTCCAGTATAAGACAAGATTTTCAGCCCATTTTTTTAGGCTGAAAGTGCCCCTATTGGCTTATACTCGAGTCATTGTCCTAGGGGGTCGGCGGGGGAGGAGGAGCGGCAGGAGTGGTGGCTGTCACATCATGCTTACCCCCAGCTGATGTGTCTCTGCACGTCCCTGCTTCTCAGATGGTCTGTGGCACCTGCAGCTCTTCCTGTGTTCAGTGGTCACATGGTACCGCTCATTAAAGTAATGAATATGCATGCAACTCCACTCCTATAGGCGTGGAGCCCATATTCATTACTTTAATGTGCGGTACCCTGTGACCGCTGAACAAAGGAACAAGTTGCTGGTGCGTGCCATCTAGTTTTTGATGCATTTTTTAAAACTAAGGCCAGAACTGAATCCAGCAAGAAAAAGTTAAAGTTTTTAATTTATCTTTCCTGTTCATTTTGCATCCTCTTTCAGCTCTGGAAAAAAAGAAAAAAAAAGTGCTTCAAAAACTGAAGCGGCGTTTGTTTCCTCCAAAAATCTCTGTGCATTAAACCACTCTTAAAGAAGCACTCCCATCAAATTTTTTATCCTCCTAATATATTGAAGTCATCAATTTATATTGTACTGTGTACTTACAATTGTTCATTTTTGACTTTCTACCCAGTTGATTTTTGTTTCCCTTTAGGTATATGACATAACGTGATCCTTCTTATATACAGGAGCTTCTCACAAAATTAGAATATTATCAAAAAGTTAATTTATCTCAGTTCTTCAATGCAAAATGTGAAACTCCTATATTATTTAGAGTTATTACAAACAGAGTGACCTATTTCAAGTGTTTATTTCTGTTAATGTTGATGATTATATCTTACAGCCAATGAAATCCCAAAAGTCTTTATCTCAGTAAATTAAAATAATTAACAAAAAACACCTGCAAAGGCTTCCTAAGCATTTAAAAAGGCCCCTTAGTCAGTTTCAGCAGGCTCCACAATCATGGGGAAGACTGCTGACTTGACAGATGTCCAGAAGGCAGTCATTGACACTCTCTACAAGGAGGATAAGCCACAAAGGTTGATGCTAAAGAAGCTGGCTGTTCACAGAGTGCTGTATTCAAGCACATTAACCCCTTAACGACCAGAGGTATATTTGGTTTTGCATTTTCAATTTTTGCTCCCCTTCTTCCCAGAGCCATAACGTCAATGGGAGGGAGTCCGACATCTGCGTAAATGTATGACAGATATCAGAAAGGGGTTAATGGAAATTTGAGTGGAAGGAAAAGTGTGATATAAAAAGGCGCTCAAGCAACCAGTATAACCGCAGTCTTGAAAGGATTGTTAAGAGAAAGCCATTCAAAAATTTGGGGGATATTCACAGGACGTGGACTGCTGCTGGAGTCATTGCTTCTAGAGCCACCACCCACAGACGTATCCAGGACATGAGCTACAAATGTCGCATTCCTGGTGTTAAGGATATACACTCACCGGCCACTTTATTAGGTACACCATGCTAGTAACGGGTTGGACCCCCTTTTGCCTTCAGAACTGCCTCAATTCTTCGTGGCATAGATTCAACAAGGTGCTGGAAGCATTCCTCAGAGATTTTGGTCCATATTGACATGATGGCATCACACAGTTGCCGCAGATTTGTCGGCTGCACATCCCAAAGATGCTCCATACAAGGCTGGATGGATCCATGCTTTCATGTTGTTTACGCCAAATTCTGACCCTACCATCCGAATGTCGCAGCAGAAATCGAGACTCATCAGACCAAGCAACGTTTTTCCAATCTTCTACTGTCCAATTTCGATGAGCTTGTACAAATTGTAGCCTCAGTTTCCTGTTCTTAGCTGAAAAGAGTGGTACCCGGTGTGGTCTTCTGCTGCTGTAGCCCATCTGCCTCAAAGTTCGACGCACTGTGCGTTCAGAGATGCTCTTAGGCCTACCTTGGTTGTAACGGGTGGCGATTTGAGTCACTGTTGCCTTTCTATCAGCTCGAACCAGTCTGCCCATTCTCCTCTGACCTCTGGCATCAACAAGGCATTTCCGCCCACAGAACTGCCGCTCACTGGATTTTTTTTCTTTTTCGGACCATTCTCTGTAAACCCTAGAGATGGTTGTGCGTGAAAATCCCAGTAGATCAGCAGTTTCTGAAATACTCAGACCAGCCCTTCTGGCACCAACAACCATGCCACGTTCAAAGGCACTCAAATCACCTTTCTTCCCCATACTGATGCTCGGTTTGAACTGCAGGAGATTGTCTTGACCATGTCTACATGCCTAAATGCACTGAGTTGCCGCCATGTGATTGGCTGATTAGAAATTAAGTGTTAACAAGAAGTTGGACAGGTGTACCTAATAAAGTGGCCAGTGAGTGTATGTATATGATGGTCAAAGATCAACATGCTACAGTCATGGCCAAAAGTGTTGACACCCCTGCAATTCTGTCAGATAATACTCAGTTTCTTCCTGAAAATGATTGCAAACACAACTTCTTTGGTATTATTATCTTCATTTAATTTGTCTTAAATGAAAAAACACAAAAGAGAATGAAGCAAAAAGCAAAACATTGATCATTTCACACAAAATTCCAAAAAATGGGCCAGACAAAAGTATTGGCACCCTCAGTCTAATACTTGGTTGCACAACCTTTAGCCAAAATAACTGCGACCAACCACTTCCGGTAACCATAAATGAGTTCCTTACAATGCTCTGCTGGCATTTTAGAGCATTCTTCTTTGGCAAACTGTTCCAGGTTCCTGATATATGAAGGGTGCCTTCTCCAAACTGCCATTTTTAGATCTCTCCACAGGTTTTCTATGGGATTCAGGTCTGGACTCATTGCTGGCCACCTTAGAAGTCTCCAGTGCTTTCTCTCAAACCATTTTCTAGTGCTTTTTGAAGTGTGTTTTGGGTCATTGTCCTGCTGGAAGACCCATGACCTCTGTGGGAGACCCAGCTTTCTCACACTGGGCCCTACATTATGCTGCAAAATTTATTGGTAGTCTTCAGACTTCATAATGCCATGCACACGGTCAAGCAGTCCAGTGCCAGAGGCAGCAAAGCAACCCCAAAACATCAGGGAACCAACGCCATGTTTGACTGTAGAGACCGTGTTCTTTTCTTTGAATGCCTCTTTTTTTCTCCTGTAAACTCTATGTTGATGCCTTTGCCCAAAAAGCTCTACTTTTGTCTCATCTGACCAGAGAACATTCTTCCAAAACGTTTTAGGCTTTTTCAGGTAAGTTTTGGCAATCTCTAGCCTGGCTTTTTTATGTCTCGGGGTAAGAAGTGGGGTCTTCCTGGGTCTCCTACCATACAGTCCCTTTTCATTCAGACGCCGACGGATAGTACGGGTTGACACTGTTGTACCCTCAGACTGCAGGGCAGCTTGAACTTGTTTGGATGTTAGTCGAGGTTCTTTATCCAACATCCGCACAATCTTGCGTTGAAATCTCTTGTCAATTTTTCTTTTCCGTCCACATCTAGCGAGGTTAGCCACAGTGCCATGGGCTTTAAACTTCTTGATGACACTGAGCACGGTAGACACAGGAACATTCAGGTCTTTGGAGCTGGACTTGTAGCCTTGAGATTGCTCATGCTTCCTCACAATTTGGTTTCTCAAGTCCTCAGACAGTTCTTTGGTCTTCTTTTTTTTCTCCATGCTCAATGTGGTACACACAAGGACACAGGACAGAGGTTGAGTCAACTTTAATCAATGTCAACTGGCTGCAAGTGTTATTTAGTTATTGCCAACACCTGTTAGGTGCCACAGGTAAGTTACAGGTGCTGTTAATTACACAAATTAGAGAAGCATCACATGATTTTTCAAACGGTGCCAATACTTTTGTCCACCCCCTTTTTTATTTTTGGTGTGGAATTATATCCAATTTGGCTTTAGGACAATTCTTTTTGTGTTGTTTCATTTAAGACAAATTAAATGAAGATAATAATACCAAAGAATTTGTGTTTGCAATCATTTTCAGGAAGAAACTGAGTATTATCTGACAGAATTGCAGAGGTGTCAATACTGTTGGCCATGACTGTATGTGCAACTGTGCAAATTGAAAAAACCCTAATGATTCTTCCGTTAATAAACTTTAGTGCTGACTATATAGATTGACAGCATCATTTAACAGGTTAATCGCTATCCACCCTCGGCTATTCCGGGCACTTCTTAGCTGTTCAAAACCGCTGACATATACCGGGAAAGATGTGGGCTCATTGCCGGAACGCACATCAAAGGGAGGGGGTCCGACATCAGTGTACTATTACGCTCAATGTCAGAAAGTTCTTAATCTCCTGGAGGAGGGAAGGAGGTTGTCACAGGATTTTATGGTAGCTCCATCCATTCTCCCATTGATGTGGTGAAGTAGTCCGGTGCCCTTAGCAGAGAAAACCTCCCAAAACATAATTTTTCCATCTCCATACTTGGCAGTGGGGACGGTGTACTTTGGGTCTAAGGCAGCATTTCTCTTCCGACAAACACGGTAAGTTGAGTTAATACCAAAGAACTCAATTTTTGTCTCTTCTGACCACAGCACCTTCTCCCAATCATTCAAAAAATCATCCAGGTGTTCATTGGCAAACTTCAGACAGGCCTGCACATGTGCCTTCTTGAGCAGAGGGACCTTGTGGGCACTCAAGTATTTTAAACCTTTATGGCGTAATGTGTTACCAATGGTTTTCTTGGTAACTGTGGTCCCAGCTGCCTTGAGATCATTAACAGGTTTCCTCGAGTAGTTTTATGCTGATCTCTCACCTTCCTCATGATTACGGATACCCCTCGAGGTGAGATTTTGCATGGTGCCCCAGATCAATGTCGATTGACAGTCATTTTGTATTTCTTTCATTTTCTTACTATTGCACCAACAATTGACTCTTTCTCACCCAGCATCTTACATATGGTTTTGTAGCCCATTCCAGCTTTGTGCAGGCCTATGATCTTGTCCCTAACTTCCTTATAAAGCTCTTTGGTCTTGCCCATGTTGTAGTGGTTAGAGTCTGACTGATTAATTGAGTCTGTGGACTGGAGTCTTTTATAAAGGTGGCTATGTAAGACAGCTGTCTTTAATGCAGGTACCAAGTTGATTGGAAGCGTCTAACTGGTCTGTAGGAGCTTTATTCTTCGGGTCAGTACTATTACAGCGATACCACAGTTATATCTCTTTTTATATTTTCGCATTTTTACACAATAAAAGCTATTTTACATTAAAAAAAATATTATCTTTGCATAGCTTTATTCTGAGAGCTTTAATTTTTTTATTTTTCCACTGATGGAGCTGTATGATGGCCTGTTTCTTTTGCGGGGCAAAATGGCATTTTAATTTAAATTTGTTTTTTTTTATTGCATTTTATTTAACTTTTTATTCAGCATTATGATGATAAAGCATTGTTTTTTGTTTTATTTTTTATTTGTTTTTTTAAATGGTGTTCACTTAAGAGGTTATCTAGTAGGATAGTTTCATAGGCCTGTTTGTTCCAGAGCCAGCGATACAAAATATGTTTACTATTATTTTTTTTTTGCTTTTTTCATAAAACTATTTATTCATGGGGTTGATTTTTTAAACATGCAAACTTTTTTTTAACTTTTATTTACCTTTAATAAACTTTTTTACTTTGTCCCACTATGGGACATTCAATTTTTGCAGGATGTATAGCATGGGAAAGCAGCAGGATCCCTATACTATGCAAACTGTCAGTTCTGCATTGACAGGGTAAGTTGCTGATCATGTTCTGAGCATGATCTAGCAACTTTACTAGCTTTGATGACCCGAATGTTGTCATGACGATACCCTACGTGACATCTTGGGGTCTCCAATCCAAGGGCCGAGGGACTGTCATCACTCTGTCTGCTCCCGAAATGCTGCGATTGAGTGGTGCAGGACTGCTCCTGGCACTTAGTGCTGGGTGTCAGCTGTCAGAATCAGCTGACACCTGGCGACAATCGCGCATGCACAGCCCGTGTGCATGCAAAATGGCTGGGATGTATCCATACATCCCAGGTCAATAAGTCCCAGGTCACAGGGATGTATGGATACATCTCAGGTGGGAAAGGGATTAAAAACACACTACACTGAAAGACTTTATATTTATTTTATATGTATAATTTGTCCAAAAAGTCTCTCATTTTGAGGACAGATGCCTGTGATGCTGCTGTTTATGTACTAGTGGGGTACACAGAAATAGCAATGCCTTTTTGACAAATGGTGGTGCAAATAGTATCCCTGTTTCTGGAGTGGCAAAGATTTTGTTGTTTTGGTAATGAGAAAGTAATAACTTTTCAACAAGACTTCCAAGAGGTCTCTTTTTTGGAGCAGCAGCAGGCTTGCTATTTTAGAAATGAAGAAAATATCGGTTTTGTGTAAGGGGTATCAGGTTCGTGTAACATGTAAAGGATAAGGATCTTACTAGCAGTGCAGGAGAGATATGGGACATCAGCAGTGGAAGAGGCAATGGCAGCATCTACACAGTATTGAATATGATGGGATGGGGAAGGAAATGTATACTGTGTACACTGGAAGCTTCAACAGCAGCAGTACTGCAGAGTGGATAAAACATGATGGACAGGCAGGAGATGCCTGGGTAGACAAAGGGCATGAACACTGGCAGTGGCATAACAGTGAAAACACAATACAGAGTATAACAATTGCTACGGCTGATCTAATCATTGGCATCAGCCATAAGTGGCTGAAAAAACAACATTATTTTTTCGGTGATTCATTTTGACAAACATAAAGTTGTCCATACTTTTGAATGATAGTCTGGTCAACTAAGGCATAACAAATTGACCTGCTGCACTAGTGGCTGGGCAGCACAGTAAGCCAATGGCAAACTGTGCCAATTCTTGCTACTGGTTTAATCTACTGATCCATACATATATGACCATTGGTCGGGCTCAAGGTAAATGCCAGAGAACGAGCATAATATAGGTGCAATTGAGCCTGGCTATTCAGCTGGTGCATCTCTCATGCGGTCAGCAGGCAATAACTCCACCTAGCGGGGAGCAGAAGTTATTGTGGTAATACATCAATTGTGACTCCATTTGAGGAGCCTGAAAAAAAGTCCTTTATTTTGCTTTTTTACTGAGGGCCTTAATGTCTGGCTATTCAATAATCATTTCTTTACTTTATGGTAATGATATTTCTGTCATCCACACAATATTTTTAGCATATCACTTTCCATAATGGCCAGCACAACGAAGGGCCCAATTGGTTTACTCTCTGCACGCTGCTGCAATGCTTGGGTCAGTATGGCTAGCGTCATTGTCAATTTCACATTGACTGTCAGCCTCGTCCATCATCTGTGCCTATGATACCACAATCCCTCCACATCCATCTCCTGCTTCTTCACCACATCCTGCTGCATGTACCGATAACAATATAGGGTCCCCAAACATCTCCACAGTGGCAAGAAACATGTGTATGTTAATATGTTAGTCAATAATTTTAAAAAGATGACATTTTGATTCTGCACAACCTCTTACATGTTTCCCATGATATGTGACATAATATTAGAAACATATAATGTGCATATAACTTATTTGTTTCCATTAATTATCGTACCAATTTCTCCATATTTATTTTCAGCTCAGCTTAATTCATTTAAACTAAACATCAATATTTATTTGATTTTTACTACTATTATTGCAGTTGTCAGATTGTAAATTTATTTGGGTTTGTCCACAATTTTTTAATCAATTACAAAATCAATTGTTATGTAATTTTTCTCAACAGTACAAGTCTAGGCAGTCAGTCAAGTTTTTTCTTTCTTTTAGTCAAGAAAATTTAAAGGGATTTTCCACCTCTTGTTCTAACCTGTCTAGAGGTAAGTGATCATTCTAAAGTAAAGAAATACATTTTACTTAGTTATGACATCCTGTCCATGCCATTATCTGACTATTGATACCACTGTTTAGCTGAAGGACAGGAGACTGATGGATAGGACGTCATCCCACCTAAAAAGATGGGGTCTGCTGCATCAGTCATCTAATCTTACATCCAATGAGTGGCTTCAGTTATCCGGTGACAGAATGGATTTTATCTCATTACTTTAGGTTTTATGAGGATCTTTGGAGCAGCAGTGCTTCAGCTGTGGAAAATTGGAGTGAAAAGTAACCCATTTCTTTACTTTAAAATGATCCTTGCCATCTGGCCAATTTTAAAAGAGACATGGAAAACTGTTTAAGCTTATGTCCAGTATCCAAACTGTACAGTCCACAGGTTTTTCAACGAGGAACACTAATCACGGGTAGTAACTGAAAAATAAATACTTACCCCTCCTCTGTTTTGACTGAACTCATACTACATTGAGGAATGTAGCAGATCATTTATAATTCAATTCTGCCAGGTTCGATGAATTTTTCCCAAACAAACTGATTTAAATCAAGTAAATTTATTGCAAATCGCAATGCCGAATATGGGTTTGATGAATTTTATTCCAAACAAATTGATTTAAAAAATAAATATTTTGAAAATTGCAATACTGTATAGCCACAATAATTGGCCTCAAAAGAGAGCGTAAGAGAGAATGAGTGAGAAAGAAGTTTAATATTGTCGTCCCTGTTTGCAGTGTGTGAAGAATACAAAAAAGGTTATGAAATTGCTGTTGTTAGTGTAGGACTGTATCTATCGCATCAATCAAGTCACATTGATTAACTATACATGTGCAGCACTTCCCACGACAATCACCCAGACTTGGGCATTTCCCGACGGCCTGCTTGCTTGAGGGCATATTGAGCAGTCTTTGAAGAAATGCCCAGAACAACCACAGTAGAGGCCGAGTCCCAGATCGCGCTGACGTTTGCTCTCAATGGTCCGAGAGCTGGCAGCTCCAACTTCCATCGGTTTCTCCTCAGGTGAGTGGACAGCTTTGGGGGAGATGACTGAAATGGATTGTCGCTCATCTCAACTCTCCCTAAACCTGTGATCCAACCGAATATCATTAGATACTTCAAAGATTACTCCCAGGTATGGTTCCAAATTAATATATGTATGTATAGTAAAAAAAACTACAAATATGTAATAAGTACCTATAAATAGGACTAGGATGGAGAGAAGGTCAGCATCATTATTTTGATTAGAGCATATGAGAGAAAATCACACACAAAACTACAAAACTAGATAAAAACCAACAATATTAAGTTAATTAAATACAAAGTGTTAAAAAGTAGGGCAGGTGAATTGTGGTAGGAAGCCAAAATTAGGAGGCACCACCTTCCCTACTTTTTTAGCACTTTGTATTTCATTAACTCAATAAAGATTGTTGCTTTTTATCTAGTTTTGTGTGTGCTTTTCTCTTATATGCTCTGATACAGCTGAATAGCCTGAGTCATGGCCTCGCCCAAGAAACAGGGTGGAGAATGCAGAGTCAGAGCATTCTTAATTGTCCCCCAAAGGCCTTGGCAAAACTAACACCTGAGAGCTGTATTATTCCACAGAACTTCAGTGGATCATTGCCTAAACTCGGTACTGTTGTCCTGTGCAGCCCCCCTGTGTCAGGTACATGATATTTGCCTCTGAAACTTTAATTATGTCAGGTTCATCATCAATTAACCCTAAGGCATCAAGAAGGGCGTCAACAGATGATCATTTTGGAGCTTGTGGGGATAAAGAACTTGCTCAAATCTGAGGACCCGCTCACAGTAGGAACATGATTATTTTAACTCATTGGGACTCATTCATTGATGACCACAATCACAGGGTAAAAAATAGCTTACAACTTTCACTGAACACCGTAAACTGTTTTTTCTCCCCAAAAAATGTATCTAGGAGGGCCATTACTGGTTGAGGAGAGACATTAGAAAACACAGATGTCAAAGATACTGCCAGCAATGAAGGGCTCTGGGATGCAACCAGAAAACTGACCTTGCAACTAGGACAGAGATATTTATAGTTTCAGGTACTCCTTTGGCTGATCCTGAACCACCTGGGTCAGATTTGTCACCTGATCACAGTGTTCAAATAGGATCCATTCTGGTGGAAAAAAAGTTGTAAAGTGATGCTAGTCACTGCTCATGTACGGATACGTCCTTTTTTCACAGCACTGAAATCTGATGTAACTCATTATTGTGATTTGGCTCATTTACTGCTTGTTTTTTTCACAAGTTCTGTAATTAATTTTGCTCTTCAATACGTTGTGCACACTAGGGGTGGGGAACTGGGGGGACCTCTTATGATGACAGGTACTGAGCAAACTCAGACAGCTGATCGGCCACTTGGAAGACGGAAAAAGCTTGCAGACGGAATAACGCCAGGGGGCACCAGGGAGCATACTTCAGCAGATGAAAGCTTGCTATTTTTTGAATGGAGCATAATTTTTACTATCTGTAAATTAATTAAATTATTTCCACCTTTTCTGCTTGACTAAATGTATTTTTTAAGGTAGCACAACCCCTTTAAAACTAGAAGTCCCAGAGAGGGGTCATTTAACATTTCTTTGGTCATGATTAAGGGAGCTTAGTCTCCAGAAACGCGTTGAGATTCTTACCCATATGATACGTGCTGAAGTCTGTATCCTCTATGCTTAAAAGTTTGTGAATAAAGAAAACTCTTTTTTATGGATTCGGTGAAGCTGGACATTCTTTTCATTGAACATTTCTACCTTTGGAACCCAGAGAAGGGTCGAATGACCTGAAGGATTTTAGCTAACATCCTCTACTCACCGTCTTTTGTTCTGTAATTAAGGCCATTACTGTCGCACCACAGGAGATTGTTGTTTTCCATTGAGTTTAGCCATTTAGTTTCTAGTTAGTTCTATTCAGTTTATTGTGTTTGATAATATAAAAACTATACATATTGTATTTAGTTTAGTTTAATTTGAGCAAAAAAGCACTAAAAAATGAATAATTTTTGATATATTTTAAATAGAGAATTAGAAATTTTAGAGCACGGTACAGCTGTGAGTAATGACCAGAAGCATTTGTGTCTAAGGCCTCAAGCACACTAGCGAAAAAAAATCGTGTGAAAATCGCACAAGAGGACTGAAATTTCAGTGTGAAAAATATACAAAAGAACAATTGTTATTTGTTTCCATGCTTTTTATTTTTGCTATAAAAATAATAAAAAAAATACAAGGAATAAAACAATTCCACACATATTTACAATAGGCTGCAGTGGGGGGCTGCGTGTGTGTGTGAGTGGCATGTCCTTCTTGTGTGACTAGCATTTCTGCACTCACTCAGCAGTCTGTATGCACTGTCGGAACATACCTGGCACTGCCTGGGTATGTCCCTGGTACATTTGCCACACGTGTATTTGTAGCAGTCAACACATCTCTCAGTTGCACAATTGTTCGCGCATCGATGGTTGACCTGACACTTCACCCTTTTGCCAGGGCTGGGTGTGGAAGGTTGTTGCCGAAGGAGTTTCTCCTTGCATGCCTTCTTTTCAGTCACATGAGAGCCACCTAACTCTTTTGCAAGCTCAACCAGGAAGTCCACCCGTCTCTCCCGCACCCCAGTGCATGCCTGATAAAGAACATGAGCATTCAGTGCTGCCATGTCAATCATGTTGTAGAACATGGTGACTGGCCATCTCCGTGTTCCTGCATGCACGCTGTACTCCCACAACATTTGGTCCATTACATCCACACCGCACTTTGTGTGGTTGTGTTGTGTGACCGTGTTTGGCTTCCTTTTGTTGGTATCCTCAGCCTCAACCACGCTGTGCATACTGCTGAGAATGTAGACTGCCTTCTTTCGTTTGTGTGCATACACTGTCAGTGTGGCACCAGTGGTTGAAAACACCTGAGTGGTGAATTCAGTGCGGTCCATCTGTCTAGCTGATTGAGGAATTTACCGGCGACTCTTGTTGACTGTGCCGAGGATAGTGGTTTTCCGGCTAAGCAGTCATTGTGCAAGTGACAATGATGTAAAGAAATTGTCCGTGGTTACAGTTCTGCCCTTGTCCATGAATGGTTCCATCAGCCTCATCACTACAGATTCGGACAGTCTCTCCCCACTTGGACGACTGGGGTCCTTGCCAAGATATGGGAGGACATTACAGATGTACTTTGTTTTCAAGTCGCAAGCCACCCAAAACTTGATGCCAAACTTGTCTAGTTTTGTTGCAGTGTATTGCAGAAAACAGCAGCGAGTCTTTGATGGGAAAAGCTGTTCATCAATAGTGATGTGTCGACCAGGGTTGTAGGATGCGATGCAGTTGGTGACAAACGATCTCCACACATCGGAGATTGCAGAAAACTTATCGGTCTCCACTCGCTCACTGTGTGTGAACATGTCATCAATGTGTAGGTGCTGCATGATGTCTTGGAAGCGGTTTCGGGTCATAGTTGCAATGATCCTTGGGTTTGTCAGGTTTGCTGACCAGCTGTCACGCAGTGATGGAATCTTGGCCACCCCCTGCAAGATAATGACTGAAATAAATGTCATTAATTCTGGGAGACCCATGAACCAATCCACCTGCTCAGTGTGACATGCATGTTGAATAGTCCATTCTTGAATGCTATGAAGCATGTCAAGAGTGATAAAACAGAGGAAGCTCTGAAGGCGACTCCGGACACTTCGTCTGGCCTTAGCACTTGGCTCTCCATCTGTAGGTTACGGTTCTATTGGGGTGAAATGGAGACGTTTCCCCACTTGTACTTCACACCACACTGTGCCATCTTTTGCGGTCTCTGTCGGCTCACTTGCCAACCGAGCTCTCTTTTTTGGTAGAGGAGGAGTCTCCTCATCTGCAAGATAAATAATTTCAAATTAACATTTTGTTTTGGTTCTAAAGGCTAGGTTCAAATTTGAGAGAATTTCAGTTCCCTGTGAATCCAGCAGGGAACTTAGAAATTTTCTCAGCCTCCGCATGTTCCCCGCATGCGGGGGAGTGGGGAACGCGGTCCATAGCAACCCGCTGTTTACTGGATACCAGCTACACAGTGGGCTGCGGGGAGTGTGATTCCGCATCCCCCCGCACAGAGAACTCCTCAAGATGCGTTCCCTGGGGAGGGGGGATGCTAGGGACCACGTTCCCCACTCTCCCACATGCGGTTAACATGTGGAGGCTGAGAAAATTTCTAAGTTCCCTGCTGGATTCGCAGGGAACTGAAATTCTCTCAAATGTCAACCTAGCCTAAAAAAGATAGTCAGGAAATAAAAATAGGTAATTTTAAAAATCTAACCTGAGGACAGCTCAGAGTCCGAATTCGGTTGAAGGACTATGTCTTCTTGTGAACAAAATAGGTGAAGCAGTCACCTATTTTTCCCCCGCAGCACAAAAGGCTGCATGAAAATTTGCTAAGGTGTTACAATGCAGCTGGGGGGTGGGCAGACACACTCAGGAGCAGCTTACATTCTATTGTTTACACTCTCTTAGGGTACCGTCACACAGTACCATTTTCATCGCTACGACGGCACGATCTGTGACGTCGCAGCGTCATATGATTATCGCTCCAGCGTCGTAGACTGCGGTCACATGGTGCAATCACGGCGCTGGAGCGATGCCGAAGTCCCCGGGTAACCAGGGTAAACATCGGGTAACTAAGCACAGGGCCGCGCTTAGTAACCCGATGTTTACCGTGGTTACCAGCGTAAAAGTAAAAAAAAACAACCGTACATACTCACCATCTGATGCCCGTCAGGTCCCTTGCCGTCTGCTTCCTGCTCTGACTGAGATCCGGCCGTACAGTGAGAGCAGAGCGCAGCGGCGACATCACCGCTGTGATCTGCTCTCACTTTCTGGCCGGCAGACAGTCAGAGTGGAAAGCAGACGGCAAGGGACCTGACGGGCATCAGATGGTGAGTATGTACGGTTGTTTTTTTTTACTTTTACGCTGGTAACCACGGTAAACATCGGGTTACTAAGTGCGGCCCTGCGCTTAGTTACCCGATGTTTACCCTGGTTACAAGCGAACACATCGCTGGATCGCTGTCACACACAACGATCCAGCGATGTCAGCGGGTGATCAAGCGACGAAAGAAAGTTCCAAACGATGTGCTACAACGTACGATTCTCAGCAGGATCCCTGATCGCTGCTGCGTGTCAGACACTGCGATATCGTAACGATATCGCTAGAACGTCACAAATCGTACCGTCGTAGCGATGGAAATGGTACTGTGTGACGGTACCCTTACAAGACCTTTGTTGAGGTGGATCAACACAATTGCCCCCTGCAGATTCCTCAGGCAATGGCCACATTTACAAATGAAAGGATGCTAATTGGAGCCAACAGAGTTGTCAGTTTGGACAACTTTTATTGGTGTTTGGCCTCATCACAGATTTGGAGGCTTGTAAAGTTACCTTCACATTAAGCGACGCTGCAGCGATAGCGACAACGATGCCGATCGCTGCAGCATCGCTGTTTGATCGCTGGAGAGCTGTCACACAGACTGCTCTCCAGCGACCAACGATGCCGAGGCCCCCGGGTAACCAGGGTAAACATCGGGTTGCTAAGCGCAGGGCCGCGCTTAGTAACCCGATGTTTACCCTGGTTACCAGCGTAAAATGTAAAAAAAACAAACCGTACATACTTACATTTGCGTCCCCCGGCGTCCGCTTCCTGCACTGACTGAGCGCCGGCCCTAACAGCAGAGCGGTGACGTCACCGCTGTGCTGTACTTTCACTTTCACTTTACGGCGCTCAGTCAGTGTGGGAAGGGACGCCGGGGGATGCGAAGGTGAGTATGTACTGTTTGTTTTTTTTATATTTTACACTGGTAACCAGGGTAAACATTGGGTTACTAAGCGCGGCCCTGTGCTTAGTAACCCGATGTTTACCCTGGTTACCAGTGTAAAACATCGCTGGTATCGTTGCTTTTGGTGTCAAACACGACGATACGCGCCGGTCTGACGACCAAATAAAGTTCTGAACTTTGTTCAACGACCAGCGATATCACAGCAGGATCCTGATCGCTGCTGCGTGTCAAACTAAACGATATCGCTAGCCAGGACGCTGCAACGTCACAGATCGCTAGCGATATCGTTTAGTGTGAAGGTACCTTAAGGCTTCATGTAATAGTCAATTTGCTAACATTTTTCTACCCTCTGGGGGTGTTACACTTGACCAAGATTTTTCACAACTGTCTGATGAACTTATAACTGCACATAAGCTAGGTATTAGATTGTGGTGGAATATTTGTATCTTGAGGAGCATCTTAAAACTGCCATTGTCCCTAGGTGCATTAGTGTCCAGATTTTTATGGATTAGGCACATACACCTGCACAATGGGTTCTAGGAATATTTTTACATTTGAACAAACCCTTCTCTCTTGCTTATTTGCATGTTCATTCCTGAACAGACCATTGCGCTTCAAATTAACAGCCCAGTCATAACTCTTATCCAGCCATGCCTCCGTTATCTTCATGATATCATAATTTTCTTCAAACAATATTAATTCTAATTTCTCCATCTTGTTGGTGAGGCTTCTGGTATTATTTTACATGTACTTCATATTTTTCTATGTACCTTTATTCCAGCTTAGTGTATTTACTGTTCTATCCCCTCGCCATGACACCACCATTATCATTAGGCCCTGGTCCCTATCTACACTACATTTCCCATCTGTACTGTAATTGTCTTCTCCTTAAGTCCCTAGCTTAAACAATCCTCCTACCTTCTAGAGATTCTTTCCCCCCAAGCACAGCTGCACTCTCCCCATTGAGGTGTGGGCCCATACCTAGAATAGAGCCTTTAGCCAACAGAAAAATTGGCCTAATTGTCCAGGAACCCCAAACCCTCAGCATTATACCAGTTCCTAAGCTACTTAATCACTTCCAAAATCTACCATTGCTTCTCTAGTTTGACATGTGGTACAGGCAAGATTCAGAATAAACTACCTTCAAAGTCCTTGCTTTATGCTTGCACCCCGATTCCCTATAATTATTGCTAAGAACCATCCACATATCATTAACTTTGTCATTGTTGCTGGTTTCTCACCAGCCACCCCTCTACTCCTAATCTGTTTACGCGATCAGTGATGTGCCGAACTCAAGCACAAAGAAGACTACACACCATGCAGCAATCCCTGTACTTGTGGCACATTGTCCTATCTATTCCCCTAATAATGTAGTCCTCCACTAACAGCACCTCTTGGCCTGTCCTGCACTCATATTACCCACTTGTTGGGGTATTCAAGATCAAGACTAACCTCCCTGACACTCTTCTATGTCATCTTCTTTCACCCAGCTTGCTGCCCCACTGTCCTGCAGCTTCATATTACAATCCTTACCCATATCTACTCCAGTGTGCACCTTCTCAGTGAGCAGCAAACTCCTTCTATATTGTTTGTGGATCTCAGTGTTGCCAGCTGGTCATTTAGATCCAGTCCCTGGGCTTCCAAATGTATAATGTGCTCGCATCTCACACAGCAGTATGCACCCTCAAACGTCTGTTCAAGGACTGCATACATGCAACAAGATGTACACTGGATGGTACTGCCAATAATGGAGGACATGGGGATTACACAACACAGGAATACAAACCAGTGAACACAAACAGTGAAATAGTACAAGTCTCTCCCTTCTATTGCACCTAAATCCAAAGTCACTGAATCACAAGTTGCGATTCTGATTTGGCTTTTATCCTAAGTCATATTGCAAGACTCATTAAAGGGATGCGTGTGACTTGTAAGATCGCTGCTTCCAACAGGTGGCGCTATAGAGTTCAAGTAATCTTTCTCTCTGAAGAGGCAATTTGCATATTTCCCAGAGTAGCATTGCATGGTGAATAAGCCTCCTTATCTTGACATGCCAGAGCTGGTGTGTCACTGTCCACAAGGAGAAATGTTGCCCCTTAGGGTACTGTCACACAGTGGCACTTTGGTCGCTACAACGGCACGATCCGTGACGTTCCAGCGATATAGTTACGATATCGCTGTGTCTGACACGCTACTGCGATCAGGGACCCCGCTGAGTATCGTACGTCGTAGCAGATCGTTTGAAACTATATTTCGTCGTCAAGTGTCCCGCTGTGGCGGCATGATCGCAGCGTGTAACAAAGGTGTGCACGATATTCCCAATGTCCCGTATGACTTCTACATCGCAACTACGTCATGAAATTATTGCTCCAGCGCCGTGCATTGCAAAGTGTGACCGCAGTCTACGACGCTGGAGCGTTAATCAAGCGACGCTGCAACGTCACGGATCGTGTCGTCGGAGTGATCAAAGTGCCACTGTGTGACAGTACCCTTAGACCAGAATCACAAGTGACACACTTAAGCCAATTCACACTTAGGAATAAATCACTTGTAAGCTCTTTCACACTTCCTATATCAGATGTTTTAAATATAGTTGTTTTTCATTTGGCTGCAATACAACCTGCAACTCACTACAATGCCTGCTTTGCATTTAGTATTTAAATAAGAGTTGCCTAAATATCACTGTTGAGTAAATAAACATGAGATAGGATTCTTAAGGTACCATCACACTCAGCAACTTTGCAAAGAGAACGACAACAATCCGTGACGTTGCAGCGTCCTGGATAGCGATCTCGTTGTGTTTGACATGCAGCAGCGATCTGGATCCCGCTGTGCCATCGCTTGTCGGAGCTAGAAGTCCAGAACTTTATTTCGTCGCCAGGTCAGCGTGTATCGTCATGTTTGACATCAAAAGCAACGACGCTAACAATGGATGTAATGGAGCTAACAACCAGCGAGAACAAGAAGTGAGTCGCCGTTACGTCCCTGGATCGCTCCTGCATCGTTCTGGAGTTGCTGTGTTTGACGTCTCTACAGCGACCTAAACAGCGACGCTCCAGCGATCTAGTTTAGGTCGGCTCGTTGTCTATATCGCCGCAGCGTCGCTGAGTGTGACGGTACCTTTAGCCACAGCCACAGAAAGAGTGGGATGCCAGCTCTATATGCTAATATCAATAAAATCAATGGCTCTCCCTTTAGTCAAGGCGATGCATATGCTTCACACTTCTCAGACCAGCATTGGCTTAATCCATAAACTTTGCTGACTTCTATTGCAGACATCAGCACAGTCTTAGATTATTAATTTCCCCTATATTACCACTGTTGGGAAGGCACTGTACGAGTCACGGTGTACACATGACTACAGGTTTCATAGTAGTGACAAAAAGCCTCTAGAATAATACTAGGGATAAAACTACGCATGACTAACATCCCAGATATCATACAGCCACTGATATGCTGAACTGTCACTTTGTCTACCCTTTGTTTTTTTCTTTTTTTATATACACACACAAGTGCAGCTTTGTTATGCAACACTGTCTACACATTAAACATTTGCATTTTCTGTCCTATGATTCCAAATGAGGAGTTGGACCACACTAAGGATTTCAAGCAGAGCATGGCTGAATACTTCACAGATTGATGATGAGTTTGGAAAACCTTCCGGCTGTAAAAATTGAGTAGTCAGATCTCTTTCTAGGTATGCAGCAGTGCAAGACAGCAGGGAGCATTGCCTTTCATGAGCTTCACTTTGTATCTCTGTTCTCTTCTTGCATTACCAGTAATATGACATTGCTGGTGACTCGTAAGCCAACCATCTTCCCAGAGCATCTGTATTCAGCTTGGCAGATATTACTATATCATTTTTGACCTAATAATAATAATAGAGAGTGAAACTTCTTTTTTTTCCAGACAATAGCTTCGCCAAGGCTAGTTTTAAGTACTCATTTCTTTTTTTTTCCATTCAACTCAAAGCCTTCAGCAAATCTTTCACGCAATATAAAACAATTTCTCCTCTTTTGTAATGACTACTGTCTCTAACAGAAAAAAAATAATTGGTAATAGTCAAGCATGACAAGCACTTGACACAATTTTTCTTAAAGAAAATTAGCAATTAAAATGGGAATTAAGCACATTACAGAAAGAGTAACATATTGAATTGATTAGGCTTATTTTCTCCTTTGTTTTCATATTTAATGGAAACTATTAATTACAGAGCCGTTCAGTTACTAGAGAAATGTGCACTCTTTGCTTTTCATTGTTTTATATAATGTGGTTTGTTGTAAAAGTCACAAAGTTTAAAGTAAACATTAATTTAAACCTTTTTAAGAAGGCCAAAATTTGCTTCAAATTCTTTGAATAAAAAACATTATTTTCAAGCACTATTGATGTTTATTTATTTACTGCAGGATATTTGCTTATTATATTTTTATCTTGGTTTTTGTCTGTTTAATGGTCAGTGAGAACATGTGCTTACATGCTGTATGCATACCAACTTATATTCCAGTTCATCTCTGAACTTTTTGCCTGTTTTTTGCCCTGTGGTTTTGCCTGCATTTTTAATTTATTTGAGTGAAGTCAATGGTGAAACAAGCAGGGCACAAATGCACAGAGAATTAAGATACTGGAGATAATTTTCTGCACTAAATCTGGAAGTCAAAAATACTCAACGTGTGCAGGACACTTTAGATTTCTTATTCATTTTGCTGGCATCAGATTTTGCTGCAGGATATGTCACAAATCCGCGCCGATAAAACAGCAAAAATGCACCAAATCTGTAACTTGTGCACATAGCCTTATATAGCAATGAAATCTACCCAAAAATATGTGAAAGTCTATTGATGAGCAATATATTATACTGATCAATTTTTAACAAGTTTTTTTAGGCTAATATAGTAACGAACTGTACCCAAGAAGATATAATACCCTATGCTTTAGCAATATATTACCAATACATTTTTAACACGATTTTTGAGGGATACATACCAACGAAATGCATTACAGACCACAAAATATTTGATGGATGAGCAATATATTACTAATAAGGGTATGTGCACACAATGAGTAAAATTTTGGCACCATTTCGGCATATCTTGGCAGCAAAATTGCAGCTGCAAAAACTCAAATTTTTGCTGCATTTTTGTTGTGTTTTTGATGCGTTTTTGACTGCCATTTTTGAATGATTTAAAGGATGTCAATGGTGAAAAATGCAGGGTAAAAATGCACAGAGAATTGACACGCTGCAGGAAAAATGCAGCTGCAGAAACGTGTGTTTTTTCTTGGTTTTTCCCCTGTGTCAAACATACTTGGCATGTGCATGAGACATTGGATTTCTCATCCACTTTGCTGACATCAGGTTTTGTTTCAGGTTTTGCCACAAATCCACGATGAAAAAATGTGACAAAAATGCACTAAATCTGCATCGTGTGCACACAGCCTAAAATGTTGAACAAGATTTTTGTGTCTTATATAGCAACGAACTGTATCCAAAAAGATGTGATACCCTATATAGCAATATAATACTGATATATATTATATACAAAGTACAAAGCCAGTAAAAAATTATAAGCAGGGTAATACAGTAATCCTCTCTAGGTGTCCAATTCTTCTTCTTTTTCCTCTTGAGGCTGGGGGGACTGCCTTCACCTGCTTCCTAAAGCCGGATTCCCAGGTGCCTGGGCTGTAAGTGACAAGGCTTCAGGTAATTCTGGAGCCCTTGATATATAGAAATGGGCAACAGCCACCTGTGTCACCTGCAACATCGGCTGCTCACGCATAGGAGATGGTGAACCCTAAAAACAGTACAATCTCTCATGGTTAGTTGTAGCCCTGTCTCGATCTACCTCAAGGAGCCTCTCTCACGTCTGTTCATTCCTCATGAAGGGTTCATCATGCTTCCTTACGGGAATACAGCCACTGCATACTAGCGATGTTGCCCCTCCAATTTGAAGACCATGAGCCAAGTTCTGGCCGTCAGCTCTTTAGAGCCTTCGAGGTAAGTGTTCTGTTTCTACTGCCCAATAGCTTAACGAGATGTGATTCTTCAATGGACCCTTTTCTCAGCTGACGGTCGTAAGTAACTAACCCTGACGGGGATGCAAACTCTTGGTATCGTATGGCTAGTGGGTCTGTTAACATTTGTCCAGACCTGGTCGTGGCTTCCCTCCTTGTCTCCTCTGACTAACAGTCTGCTCACCAGTTCCTGAATCCTGGCTCTTCCATCTGCAGTCTGCAAGAACCCCAGTGGTAAAGGATGCGGCTTGGGTTCCGGTTTTGGTGGGTCTGGGATATCAGCAAGATCAGGAACACAGGCTCCTGCCACCTCTGCGGTTGCACCAGTTTGCTCTGGCTCCAATATTCCTATGATCACTCCCTTGGAAGTCTTGAGTGCTTCTACCATCTTTGTCGCTCACTAAGCATCTTACACTATATGGATGACTAATACAATAAAAAACTTAATGCTTTTTTCCATTTCATAGATCACAGGAAATGTACCTCAGACCACAGAATAGTGTATGGATGAGAACTGTAATCCAACCAATCTTTTTAACGCTTTTCTGTAGTATTAGATAATATAACAGAAATTTACTTAAGAATAGTGTATGGACGAGAAATATAAACCAAGCTAATTTGAGTGTTTCACAGAAATGTACCACACTACAAGTGTAACTATATGGCTGAGAAATTTAAGCCTGCAACATTTTTTTATGTTTTTTTTAAACTTTTATAGATTACAGGAAATATACCCCAGACCAGGTAATACTGTATGGGTGACAAATTTAATCCTTCTCACCCCCAATGGGAGTGGTCTTTGTTGTCCTTTCTCATCCTCGGGTCCTCTGCTAGAGGCCTGGAAGTTTGAGAGTTCTGCGCAGGATCTTAGTTGATCCCAGCATTGCACTTTTCTGGCTGGAAAGCTCAGATGTTCCTCCTGGGATCTGTTGTAGCCATTTTTCCAACTTATCTGTCTGGATCTTAAAGTGCCAAATGATTTTAGCCCTTTCATATACACTGCTCAAAAAAATAAAGGGAATACTGAAATATTTCAGTTGCAAATCATTATTTATTACATAGTGGAATGTGTTGAGAACACTAAAACATAAAAATGATCACTGTAAATCAAAATTAATATCCCATGGAGGTCTGGATTTGGAATGATACTCAAAATCAAAGTGGAAAATCAAATTACAGGCTGGTCCAACTTCAGTGGAAATGCCTCAAGACATGGAAATGATGTTCTGTTGTATGTGTGTGGCCTCCACTTGCCTGTATGACTTCCCTACAATGCCTGGGCATGCTCCTGATGAGGCGGAGGATGGTTTCCTGAGGGATCTCCTCCCAGGCTTGGACTAAAGCATCTGCCAACTCCTGGACAGTCTGTGGTTCAACATGATGTTGGTGGATGGTGTGAGACACGATGTCCCAGATGTGTTCAATTGGATTCAAGTCTGGGGAATGGGCGGGCCAGTCCATAGCTTCAATGCCTTCATCTTGCAGGAACTGCTGACACTCCAGCCACATGAGGTCTGGCATTGTCCTGCATTAGGAGGAACCCAGGGCCAACCGCACCAGCATATGGTCGCACAAGTGGTCTGAGGATCTCATCTCGGTACCTAATGGCAGTCAGGCTACCTCTGGAGAGCTTTAAATACAGTACTCAAGGCAGTGAATACATAAGTATTTCAATTACAGTGAAATAATTGGTATTAGATCAAAGGAATATATATATATATATATATATATATATATATATATATATATATATATATATTAAATATCATATGTACTCTGAAATGGACATAATAATGGACAACTCGGAAAGAATACAGAGACAAAGAGAACAAAAAAACGAACTAATGCCCAAATAATCAATATAATTCATTTATTTGTAAAGAAAATACACCAATTGGTAGGGGGGGAAAGAAACCAAAAAAACGGCACGACAACACGGAGACAGAGCAATCTTGACCCCCTGACGAAGGCTGACACCGAAACGCGCGTCGGGGACGTGCACATCCAGGAGACGGCAGCATTCCAGGTAACCCCTGCTCCAGGCACTTTTATTACCTTCATTATATTCATTATATTCATTATTCTTAATATTTACAACTTACTAAGGGGTATATTTGTTATAATGCCTGTTACCATCTGAGCAATTACCTGTATGTACTGGTGTATATCTGGCTATATATACACATAATTTTTCTGCACCATATATTTTCTTTTTGGTTGCATTTCTTGCACTCTATGCTGGATATACTTATATATATATATATATATATATATATATATATATATATATATATATATATATATATATATATACACGTCATCCATTGCATTTGCAGTTATTATATGCACTTTAGCCAAAAATCATTTTAGGCCATTTCCAGTTTAGTGTGTATGTATATATATTTTTTAGTCCTGTGGTTGGTGACAAATATCTATTCTTTCATCTATATTACGCCATTACTCCAACATTTCAGGACTGTGTTTATAATATTGCTCTGTCTCCGTGTTGTCGTGCCGTTTTTTTGGTTTCTTTTCCCCCCCTACCAATTGGTGTATTTTCTTTACAAATAAATTAATTATATTGATTATTTGGGCATTAGTTCGTTTTTTTGTTCTCTTTGTCTCTCTACCTCTGGAGAGCACATGGAGAGCTGTGCGGCCCTCCAAAGAAATGCCACCCCACACCATTACTGACCCACTGCCAAACCGGTCATGCTGAAGGATGTTGCAGGCAGCAGAATGCTCTCCACGGCATCTCCAGACTCTGTCACATCTGTCTGTCACATGTTCTCAGTGTGAACCTGCTTTCATCTGTGAAGAGCACAGGGCACCAGTGGTGAATTTGCCAAACCTGGTGTTCTGTGGCAAATGCCAAGCATCCTGCATGGTGTTGGGCTGTGAGTACAACCCCCATCTGTGGACATCGGGCACTCAGACTATCAGGTCATTTTGCAGGGCTCTGGCAGTGTTTCTCCTGTTCCTCCTTGCACAAAAACTGAGGCAGGTGTCCTGCTGCTGGGTTGATGCCCACCTACGGCCCCCTCCACATCTCCTGGTGTACTGGCCTTTCTCCTGATATCACCTCCAGCTTCTGGACACTACGCTGACAGACACAGCAAACCTTCTTGACAAAGCTCTCAATGATGTGCCATCCAGGATTAGCTGCACTACCTGTAAAGTAGAGTCCGCCTCATGCTACCACAAGTGTGAAAGCACAAACAACATTCAAAAGTGACCAAAACATCAGCCCGAAAGCATTGGTACTGAGAAGTGGTCTGTGGTCCCCACCTGCAGAACCACTCCTTTACTGAGTGTGTCTTGATAATTGCCAATAATTTCTGTCTGTTGTCTATTCCATTTGCACACCAGCATGTGAAATTGATTGTCAAACAGTGTTGCTTCCTAAGTGGACAGTTTGATTTCACAGAAGTTTGATTGACTTGGAGTTATATTCTGTTGTTTAAGTGTTCTCATAATTTTTTTGAGCAGTGTATATACCCCCTATATTTCCATTAATTGAAGATGGACCTGAGTGAGAACCTTTTTTGGGGGGCATTCAGTTGAAGCTTTCATTGAAAAAATGTGAAATTTGGGATACATATATATACAGCTCTGGCAAAAATTGAGAGACCACTGCAAAATGTTCAGTTTGTCTGATTTTTCTCTTTATAGGTATATTTCTGAGTAAAATGTAAGATGTTCTTTTATTCTATAAACTTCTGACAACATGTCTCAGAATTTCCAAGCAATATATTTTGTATTTTTTTTCTGACAAAGAAAAATGGTCAAAATTTTAAAAAAACCCAGTGCTTTCAGAACTCAAATAATGCAAAGAAAACAAGTTCATAATCATTTTGAAACAACAATACAAATTTTTTAACTCAGAAAGAGTTCAGAAATCAATATTCTGTGGAATAGCCAAGATTGTTAATCACATCTTTCATGCATCTTGGCATGCTTTCCACCAGTCTTTCACACTGCTTCTGGTGCAAAAACTGAAGCAGTTGTTCTTTGTTTGATGGCTTGTGACTAGTGTTGAGCGATACTTTCCGATATCCAGAAGTATAGTCAAAGGGACACAAATATCGGAATGTAAATAAACCCTTTCTGTGCTTCTACATCCTGTTCCGGAGGGGGGAAGAGTGTGGGCGATGCGTGGGCGGACACTGTGAGTGTCTGTGCGTGCGGGCGGGGTCTTTGCCGGCCTGCCAGGGATGTGTACCTGCCTGCCGGGGCTCTGTGTGTGCCTACTGGGCCTCTCTGGGGTCTGAGCGGCGTGCAGGGTGTCTCTGTGCGGCATGCGGGGTCTCTGTGCGGCGTGCGGGGTCTTTGTGTGGCATGCGGGGTGTCTCTGTGTGGCGTGCGGGGTCTCTGTGCGGCGTTTGGGGTGTCTCTGTGCGGCATGCGGGGTCTTTGTGCGGCATGAGGGGTGTCTCAGTGCAGGCATTGTCTACAAGTCCCATCAGACGATACCTGCTACACTGACAATGATTGACACATTAGCCAATGATGGGAGAGTAGTAGTCCCTTCATCCGGCTAATGTGTTGAATGAAAAAAAAAATACTCCATACATACTCCATACATACTCCATACATACTCCATACAGTGCATTCATACATTACATACATGACATACATATAAACATACAGTACATTAAACATAGTATGAGTACATACTCACCATTACTTGTCATTTTGATCCCCGAAGCCAGTGTCATCTGTAAAAAAGATGAAAAAAGCAAACAACTCCCTGTCCGCAGAAATCCACGAGAGTCCCACGACGATCTCCCGTGGAGAACGGCAGCAACAGCTGTTGCGACCGCTCATCAGGGGCCCCAGAAACACAATGATGGGAGGAATGTATTCCTCCGCCACTGTAAAAAAATAGTCCCTAGCCTCACTTATGGCATTGCTGGGTGAGAAATTTTCCCACGCAGCAATTGCCATAAAGTGAGCCTTTGTCCTAAGGTAACCTCTCAGTGATGCACTGCAGGAACCATTGTCTCCTGTCAGTGTGTCACTGAGGGTCCTATAGAGCAGGGACATCACCCGATGTGATTGTTCTATAGGGGAGATTGTCGTGGGACACTCGTTATTAATTGAACTACGGCGGACAGGTAGTATACGGTTTATTATTTTAAGTTTTTTGCAGGCGCTGAAGTATGGTAAGTATGGTTAAATGAAGAATATTAAATAAAATACTTTTTTCCTAATGTGTGCATGTTTTATTAACCCTTTCTTACTATTGGATTAATAATGGATAGGCGTGTTATTGACGCCTCACCGTTATTAACCCGGCTTAATGTCACCTTACAATAGAAAGGTGACATTAACCCCTTATTACCCCATATCCCACCTCTACATGGGAGTGGGAAGAGAGGGGCTAAGTGCCGGAATTGGCGCACCTTACAGATGCGCCATTTCTGGGGCGGCTGCGGACTGGTATTTGTAGCCGGGGGGGCCAATATCCATGGCCCCTCTCTAGGCTATGAATATCAGCCCGCAGCTGTCTGCGTAGCCTTTCTGGCTATAAAATATAGGGGGATGCCACGTCATTTTTTGGGGGGTCCTCCTATTTTAATAACCAGTAAAGGCTACGCAGACAGCTGCGGGCTGATATGCATAGCAGGCTACAGATATTGGCCCCCGGCCGTCGGCTTTCCCCCTCTGGCGCATAAAATTGCGTGGGAGCCCACGCAGTTTTTTTCCGCTTTTTTATTTTAAATTCAACGCTCATTAAAGGGACTCAATTTGTCAATTTGGAGGGAACAATTTTCAATCATATGGGCGGGGTTTTCTGGTGTTTGATTCACCCTTCCCATATCCATATTGGATTGAAGTTCCTTCTCTGTCCTCCATAGTACACGCCTGCGTAAGGCAAGATTGCCTTGTGCAGGCGTGTAATATGGAGTACAGAGAATGAACTTCAATCCAATATTGCAGCCAGCATGCAGCCAGCGGGTAAGGAAAGGGTGAATCAAACACCCGAAAACCCCGCCCATATGACTGAAAATTGTTCCCTCCAAATTCAGGTGACAGAGTCCCTTTAAGGCCTCTTTCACACTTGCCTCAGTATGGGTCCATCGCTATGCGTCGGGCCGATGTACCGACACCCACTGTGAAATTTCTGCACGACGTGGGCAGCGGATGCAGTTTTTCAACGCATCCACTGCCCATTCTGAAGTCCGGGGAGGAGGGGGTGGAGTTTCTGCTGCGCATGTGCAGTAGAAAATGGCAGACGCGACGGACAAAAAAGTTCACTTGAATGTTTTTTCGTGCCGACGGTCCGCCAAAACACGACGGATCCGTTGCACGACGGACGCGACGTGCGGCCATTCATCGCAATCCGTCGCTAATACAAGTCTATGGGTAAAAACTGCATCCTGCGAGCACATTTGCAGGATCCGTTTTTTCCACCGGATCCGTTTTATTCCGCCGGATCCGTTTTTTTCTCATAGAGTTGTAGTAGTGCTGAATTGCGCCTGATGGCCACACGTTTCATCCATTTTTTGCCGGATCCGTTGCTGTGCGTTTTTTCGCCGGACAGAAAAACCGTTACTCTGTATGTGTTCCGTCCGGCGGAAACAGCTTTTTTGACGGATCCTGCAAAAAATGGATGAAACATGTGGCCATCAGGCGCAATCCGGCGCTAATACAACTCTATAAGAAAAAAACGGATCTGGCGGAAAAAAACGATCCGGTGGAAAAAAACGGATCCCGCGGAAAAAAACAAAATGTGCTCACAGGATGCGGTTTTTACCCATAGACTTGTATTAGCAACGGATTGCGATGGATGGCCGCACGTCGCGTCTGTCGTGCAACGGATCCATCGTGTTTTGGAGGACCGTCAGCACGAAAAAACGTTCAAGTGAAGTTTTTTTGGCCGTCGCGCCCGCCATTTTCTACCGCGCATGCGCGGCAGAAACTCCGCCCCCTCCTCCCCAGACTTCAGAATGGGCAGCGGATGCGTTGAACAACTGCATCCGCTGCCCACGTCGTGCACAAATTTCACAACGTGCGTCGGTACATAAACCCAACGCATAGCGACGGAGCCGTACCGACGTAAGAGTGAAAGAGGCCTTATTGAGCATTGAATTTAAAAAAAAGCAGAAAAAAACAGCGTGGGCTTCCGCGCAATTTTCTGCGCCAGAGGGGGAAAGCTGACGGCCAGGGGCCAATATTTGTAGCCTGCTATGAATATCAGCCCGCAGCTGTCTGCGTAGCCTTTGCTGGCTATTAAAATAGGGGTACCCAAAAAAAAATGACGTGGGGTCCCCCTATATTTTATAGCCAGAAAGGCTACGCAGACAACTGCGGGCTGATATTCATAGCCTAGAGAGGGGCCATAGATATTGCCCCCCCCCCGGCTACAAATACCAGTCCGCAGCCGCCCCAGAAATGGCGCATCTGTAAGATGCAACAATTCTGGCACTTAGCCCCTCTCTTCCCACTCCCGTGTAGTGGTGGGATATGGGGTAATAAGGGGTTAATGTCACCTTGCTATTATAAGGTGACATTAAGCCGGGTTAATAACGAAGAGGCATCAATAAGATGCCTATCCATTATTAATCCTATAGTAAGAAAGGGTTAATAAAACACGCACACATTAGGAAAAAAGTATTTTAATACTCTTCATTTAACCATACTTACCATACTTCAGCACCTGCAAAAAAAGTAAAATAATAAACCGTATACTACCTGTTCACCATAGTCCAATTAATAACGAGTGTCCCACGGCGATCTCCCCTATAGAACAATAACATCGGGTGATGTCACTGCTCTATAGGACCCTCAGTGACACACTGACAGGAGACAACGGCTCCTGCAGTGCATCACTGAGAGGTTACCTTAGGACAAAGGCTCACTTTATGGCAATTGCTGCTTGGGAAAATTTCTCACACAGCAATGCCATAAGTGAGGCTAGGGACTATTTTTTTACAGTGGCGGAGGAATACCTTCCTCCTGTCATTGTGTTTCTGGGGCCCCTGGTGAGCGGTCGCAACAGCTGTTGCTGCCGTTCTCCACGGGAGATCGTCGTGGGACACTCGTGGATTTCTGCGGACAGGGAGTATATTGGTTGTTTGTTTTTTTCATCTTTTTTACAGATGACACTGGCTTCGGGGATCAAAATGACAAGTAATGGTGAGTATGTAGTCTATGTTTAATGTATTGTATGTCTACATGTATGTCATGTATGTAATGCATGAATGTACTGTATGGAGTATGTATGGAGTATTTTTTTTTTTTTCATTCAACACATTAGCCGGATGATGGGACTACTACTGTCCCATCATTGGCTAATGTGTCAATCACTGTCAGTGTAGCAGGCATCGTCTGATGGGACTTGTAATCCCATCGGATGATGCCCGCACAGAGACACCCCGCACGCCGCACAGAGACACCCCACACGCCACACAGGCCCCGCACGCCACGCAGAGACCCCGCAAGCCACACAGAGACACCCCACATGCCGCAGAGACACCCCACACACCGCACAGAGACCCTGCACGCCGCACAGAGACACCACACACACCGCACAGAGACCCTGCATGCCGCACAGAGACCCTGCATGCTGCACAGAGACACCCCGCATGCCACAGAGACACCCCACACGCCGCTCAGAGACACCCCGCATGCTACACAGAGACCCCACACGCTGCACAGAGATCCCACACGCCGCACAGAGACCCCGCACGCCGCACAGAGACCCCGCACGCCGCACAGAGACACCCCGCACGCCTCACAGAGACACACCGCACAAAGACCCCACACGCCACACAGACACACCGCACGCCGCACAGAGACACCCCGCACGCCGCACAGAGACACCGCATGCCGCACAGAGACACCCTGCACATAGACACCCCGCATGCCGCACAGAGACCCCGCACACCGCATAGAGCCCTGGCACACACGCAGAGAGCCCCACGGTCATGCACAGACACCGCCCGCACACACGCACACACGCAGTCTCCACCCACGCACTGCCCACGCACTGCCCACACTTCATTATACTGCATAATTTCACTATAGGAACTTCTAATTCCGATTTCCGATATCGCAAAAATATCGGAACTCAGTATCGGAATTCCGATACCCGATATTTGCAGTATCGGAATGCTCAAGACTACTTGTGACTATCCATCATCCTCTTGATTATATTCAATAGGTTTTCAATGGGGTCAGGTCTGACAGGGCTGTGATGTGTTGGTCTCTTAATTTTTGCCAGAGCTGTATATAGAAATTCATCCAGGACATAGAATAGTGTGTTGGTAAGAAATTTAACCCAGGGAATTTTTTAACAATTTTTTGGAGTGCTATATAACACAACATAAATCACGTAATACTCAATGGCTCAAAGTATATTCAATTTTTTCACCCCCCACAAAAAAAGTGCAGCTACTTACTTGCCACTTACAAACAGCAAAGCAAATGACTAGCCCTTAGAAGGACTGTTAATATGATGGCTCAGCTTCAGCACCTGTATCAATACTACAGGCCTCTGATTCATTACACTGTGCACACAGGCCTAGACAATCACTCTCTCCGTCCAATACGAAATATTACAGGGCTGTGAAAAAACATCAGTGTTCTGAGCAGGGGGCGATCACAGCCAATCACAGTATTGCCACAACCAAGATGGCTATGGCTTGTGAGGCAGTGAGGGGGATCATATGTGAGGGTCGGTATGTATTCCTCAGGATACAGAGTCCTATTAAACCTGCTGGAGTGCCTTGTGTGTACTTTGTGATTCACAGGACACCTATGAATCGCAAAGTAAAATAAAATAAAGAGTGGATTTGGTTCAAGTAGTGACTCAGTCAGATTTTTAGAAAAACCCGTTAAGGGCTTTTATTTTAAGTGGGATTTGCAGGTTTGGTAGTGGGGCAAATCCCTCTCTCCATTCTGGGTTTTAGAAGTGGCCCTATGGCCACCATTCCATTTAAATCTGTCAGTTTTGCCTTCGGTGTGTCAGTTTGGAGTTTGCAAGCTGCAGAGCAGGTGTCACTGGGCAACCCAGGACAGTAGGAAGCTAACACTATGCCAGGGACTTCAAGGTGGCTTATGCACCCAATAGACACGGCGGTGCCATTGTCCACGGCAACAGCTTTTGAGTTCTGAATAGGGTTGAGCGAAACGGATCGGTCAAATTCAAAAATCGCCGACTTTCGGCAAAGTCGGGTTTCATGAAACCCGACCCGATCCCAGTGTGGGATCCGCCATGGGGTCGGCGATCTTCGCGCCAAAGTCGAGTTTCGTATGACGCTTTCAGCGCCATTTTTCAGCCAATGAAGGAGGACGCAGAGTGTGGGCAGCGTGATGACATAGGTCTCATTCTCCACCATCTTAGAGAAGGGCATGACAGTGATTGGCTTGCTTTCTGCGGCATCACAGGGGCCATAAAGGGGCATGCACACCAACCGCCATAGTTTCATAGTTATTAAAGTTGAAGGAAGACTTTAAATGCATCTAGTTCAACCCATAGCCTAACCTAACATGCCCTAACATGTTGATCCAGAGGAAGGCAAAAAAAAAACATGTGGCAAAGAGTAAGCTCCACCTTCCCGACTCCACATACGGCAATCAGACTAGTTCCCTGGATCAACGCCCTATCAAGGAATCTAGTGTATATACCCTGTAACATTATACTTTTCCAGAAAGGTATCCAGTCCCCTCTTAAATTTAAGTAATGAATAACTCATTACAACATCATACGGCAGAGAGTTCCATAGTCTCACTGCTCTTACTGTACAGAATCCGCGTCTGTTATTATGCTTAAACCTTCTTTCCTCCAGACGTAGAGGATGCCCCCTTGTCCCTGTCACCAGTCTATGATTAAAAAGATCATCAGAAAGGTCTTTGTACTGTCCCCTCATATATTTATACATTAACATAAGATAACCCATTAGCCTTCGTTTTTCCAAACTAAATAGCCCCAAGTGTAATAACCTATCTTGGTATTGGCCATCTTACTTCTGCCGATCTCAGCATAGGTAGAGGTTGCTGCAGCTTCATCAGAAGCAGGTATATCGTTAGGGAGGGAAGATTAACCCCCAAACCGCTTGTGCTGTAGCGATTTCCACTGTCCAACATCACCTTTGTTTTGCAGGGACAGTGGAGGCAAGATTTTTGTGCATCAGCTCTGTAGCTTATTAGGCTGCCTTATAAGGCTCCCTGATAGCTGCATTGCTGTTTGTATGCCGCTGTGCAAACCAACTGCTTTTTTAAAAGCAAAAATCCTGTTGCTGCTTTCTGCACAGTAATCTTGTTTATTTGTCCACACTTTTGTGTGCAGCAGTCCTTTTTATTGCTGGCTGCAATACTTGTCCTGAGATCATTGTAGGGAGATTGAAATTGTAGTACAGTCCTTGTATTTTTTTTATATATCTTCCAGCCACATTCTGCCACTTACATTGTATAGTGTAATACCCAAGGGCCTGTGTTTTGCTGCAGTCTCCCCCCCAAAAAAAGGGAGATTTAAATTGCCAACAAGTTTATATACATCAGTTCTGCTTGTTGTATATCTGCCAGCCACGTTCTGCCTTTTACATTGTATAGTGTAATACCCAGGGCCTGTTTTTTGCTGCAGTCTCCCCCCCCAAAAAGGGAGATTTAAATTGCCAACAAGTTTATATACGTCAGTTCCGTTTGTTGTATATCTGCCAGCCACGTTCTGCCTTTTACATTGTATAGTGTAATACCCAGGGCCTGTTTTTTGCTGCAGTCTCCCCCCCAAAAAAGGGAGATTTAAATCGCCACTAAGTGGATCTACGTCAGTTCTGTTTGTCATATATCTGCCAGCCACGTTCTGCCACTTACATTGTATAGTGTAATACCCAGGGTCTTTTTTTTGCTGCAGTCTCCCCCCCAAAAAAGGGAAATTTAAATTGCCAACAAGTTTATATACGTCAGTTCTGTTTGTTGTATATCTGCCAGCCAGGTTTTGCCTTTTACATTGTATAGTGTAATACCCAGGGCCTGTTTTTTGCTGCAGTCTCCCCCCCAAAAAAGGGAGATTTAAATTGTCACTAAGTGGATCTATGTCAGTTCTGTGTCATGATTCCCAATGGCAGGGAAACATCAGAACACAAAAATAACGGACGAGCTCTGGGTGATGGAATCTCGAGCTGACCGTGAGCTAAATCTACCACACAACTAATAGTAGCCAGGGAGCATACCTACGACTTCCTAGATGCCACGCGCCAGCCGGAGGACTAACTACGCCTGGTAGAGGAAGGAACAGACCTGGCTTACCTCTAGGGAAATACCCCAAAAGATGATAGCAGCCCCCCACATGTAATAACGGTGAGTTAAGAGGAAAAGACATACACAGTATGAAAGTAGATTTAGCAAAGAGAGGTCCACTTACTAGATAGCAGAAGGATACAAAAAAGGACTTCACGGTCAACTGAAAACCCTTTCAAAAAAACATCCTGAAATTACTTTAAGACTCCTGTGTCAACTCATGACACAGGAGTGGCAATTTCAGCCCGCAAGAGCTTCCAGCTACAGAGAATAACAAAAACTGCAAACTGGACAAAAGATACAAAACAAAAGGACAAAGTCCACTTAGCTGATCAGCAGACTAGTAGCAGGAACATGCAACCGAAGGCTCTGGTTACAATGATAACTGGCAAGGAAATGACTGGAGAGCAAGGCTAAATAGGAAACTCCCAAACACTGATGGGAGCAGGTGAACTGAGACAGCAAAGCACACACAAGTCACCAGTACCGCCAGCAACCACCAGGGGAGCCCAAAAAGCGGATTCACAACAGTACCCCCCCCTTAAGGAGGGGGCACCGAACCCTCACGAGAACCGCCAGGGCGATCTGGATGAGCCCTATGAAAGGCACAAACCAAATCCGAGGCATGAACATCAGAGGCAGTTACCCAAGAATTATCTTCCTGACCATAGCCCTTCCATTTAACCAGATATTGAAGTCTCCGTCTGGAAATACGGGAATCCAAGATCTTCTCTACAACGTACTCCAATTCACCCTCCACCAGCACAGGAGCAGGAGGTTCAGTAGAAGGAACCACCGGTACCTCATATCTCCGTAACAACGACCGATGGAATACATTATGGATAGCGAAAGATGCCGGGAGGTCCAAACGAAAGGACACAGGGTAAAGTATCTCCAAAATCCTATAAGGACCGATGAACCGAGGCTTAAACTTAGGAGAAGAAACCCTCATAGGGACAAAACGGGAAGACAACCACACCAAGTCCCCAACACGAAGGCGAGGACCAACACGACGACGGCGGTTAGCAAACTGCTGAGTCCTCTCCTGGGACAACTTCAAATTGTCCACCACTTGTCCCCAAATCTGATGCAACCGATCCACCACCGCATCCACTCCAGGACAATCCGAAGATTCCACCTGACCAGATGAAAAACGAGGATGAAACCCTGAATTGCAAAAGAAAGGAGAAACCAAAGTGGCAGAACTAGCCCGATTATTAAGAGCAAATTCTGCCAACGGCAAAAAGGCAACCCAGTCATCCTGATCCGCAGGATTAGTTCGCTCCGTCTGGCCATTAGTCTGAGGATGGAATGCAGACGAAAAAGACAAATCAATGCCCAACCTGGCACAGAATGCCCGCCAAAATCTAGACACGAACTGGGTTCCCCTGTCAGAAACGATGTTTTCCGGAATACCATGCAAGCGAACCACATTTTGAAAAAACAGAGGGACCAACTCAGATGAGGAAGGCAACTTAGGCAATGGTACCAAATGAACCATTTTAGAAAAACGGTCACACACCACCCAGATGACAGACATCTTCTGAGAAACAGGGAGATCAGAAATAAAGTCCATAGAGATGTGCGTCCAAGGCCTCTTCGGAACAGGCAAGGGCAACAATAACCCACTAGCCCTAGAAAAACAAGGCTTGGCCCGAGCACACACATCACAAGACTGCACAAAAACACGCACATCCTGAGACAGGGAAGGCCACCAGAAGGATCTAGCCACCAAATCTCTGGTACCAAAAATTCCAGGATGACCCGCCAGCGAAGAAGAATGAACTTCCGAGATGACTCTACTGGTCCAATCATCAGGAACAAACAGTCTACCAGGCGGACAACGATCAGGTCTATCCGCCTGAAATTCTTGCAAAGCACGTCGCAGATCTGGGGAGACAGCAGACAAAACCACCCCATCCTTAAGGACACCAGCAGGTTCAGAATCCCCAGGAGAGTCAGGCTCAAAACTCCTAGAAAGAGCATCTGCCTTAACATTTTTAGAACCCGGTAAGTATGAAACCACAAAATTAAACCGAGAAAAAAACAACGACCATCGTGCCTGTCTAGGATTCAGGCGCCTGGCAGACTCTAGATAAATCAGATTCTTGTGATCAGTCAAACCACCTGATGTCTGGCACCCTCAAGCCAATGACGCCACTCCTCAAATGCCCACTTCATGGCCAAAAGCTCCCGATTACCAACATCATAGTTTCGCTCGGCGGCCGAAAATTTTCGAGAAAAGAACGCACAAGGTCTCATCACTGAGCAGTCGGAACGTTTCTGCGACAAAACCGCCCCCGCTCCGATCTCGGAAGCATCGACCTCAACCTGAAAGGGAAGAGAAACATCAGGCTGGCGCAACACAGGGGCAGACAAAAAGCGGCGCTTAAGCTCCCGAAAGGCCTCCACAGCAGCAGGGGACCAATTGGCAACATCAGCACCCTTTTTGGTCAAATCCGTCAGAGGTTTAGCAACGCCAGAAAAACCAGTTATAAATCGACGATAAAAATTAGCAAAGCCCAAGAATTTCTGAAGACTCTTAAGAGAAGTAGGCTGCGTCCAGTCACAAATAGCCCGAACCTTGACAGGGTCCATCTCAATAGAAGAAGGGGAAAAAATGTACCCCAAAAAGGAAATCTTTTGAACCCCAAAAACACACTTTGAACCCTTTACACACAAAGAATTCTCCCGCAAAACCTGAAAAACCCTCCTGACCTGTTGAACATGAGACTCCCAGTCATCAGAAAAAATCAAAATATCATCCAAATACACAATCATAAATTTATCCAAATATTCACGGAAAATATCATGCATTAAGGACTGAAAGACTGAAGGTGCATTAGAAAGGCCGAAAGGCATTACTAAATACTCAAAATGGCCCTCAGGCGTATTAAATGCGGTTTTCCACTCATCCCCCTGCTTAATTCGCACCAAATTATACGCCCCACGAAGATCAATCTTAGAGAACCACTTAGCCCCCCTTATGCGAGCAAACAAATCAGTCAGCAAAGGCAACGGATACTGATATTTGACTGTAATTTTATTCAGGAGTCGATAATCAATACAAGACCTCAGAGAGCCATCCTTTTTAGATACAAAGAAAAAACCAGCTCCTAAAGGAGATGAAGAAGGACGAATATGTCCCTTTTCCAGGGACTCCTTAATATACTCTCGCATAGCAGCATGTTCAGGTACAGATAAGTTAAACAAACGACCCTTTGGAAATTTACTGCCAGGAATCAGATCTATGGCGCAATCACAATCTCTGTGGGGAGGGAGTGAACCAATTTTTGGCTCCTCAAAAATATCACGATAATCAGACAAAAATGACGGAATCTCAGAGGGAATAGATGACGAAATGGAAACCAAAGGTATGTCCCCATGAGCCCCCCGACATCCCCAGCTTAACACAGACATTGTTTTCCAGTCAAGGACTGGGTTATGAGATTGTAACCATGGTAATCCAAGCACCAAAACATCATGCAAATTGTACAACACAAGGAAGCGAATCACCTCCTGATGGTCTGGAGTCATACGCATAGTCACTTGCGTCCAGAATTGTGGTTTATTACAAGCCAAAGGCGTAGAATCAATACCCTTCAGAGGTATAGGGACTTCCAGAGGCTCTAAATCAAACCCACAGCGCCTGGCAAAGGACCAATCCATAAGACTCAGAGCGGCGCCAGAGTCCACATAGGCATCCACGGTAATAACTGATAATGAACAAATCAAGGTTACAGACAGAATAAATTTAGACTGTAAAGTGCCAATTGAAATAGACTTGTCAACCTTCCTTGTACGTTTAGAGCATGCTGATATAACATGAGCAGAATCACCACAATAGAAGCATAACCCATTTTTACGCCTATAATTCTGCCGCTCGCTTCTGGACAGAATTCTGTCACATTGCATTTTCTCTGGCGTCTCTTCAGAAGATACCGCCAAATGGTGCACAGGTTTGCGCTCCCGCAAACGCCGATCAATCTGAATAGCCATTGTCATGGACTCATTCAGACCTGTGGGCGCAGGGAACCCGACCATAACATCTTTAACGGCATCAGAAAGGCCCTCTCTGAAATTTGCCGCTAGGGCGCACTCATTCCACTGAGTAAGCACAGACCATCTACGAAATTTTTGGCAGTATATCTCAGCTTCATCTTGCCCTCGAGATAGGGCTATCAAAGCTTTTTCAGCTTGAATCTCCAAATTAGGTTCCTCATAAAGCAACCCTAAAGCCAGAAAAAACGCATCCACATTGAGCAACGCAGGATCCCCTGGTGTCAATGAAAATGCCCAATTTTGAGGGTCACCTCGCAGCAAAGAGATTACAATCTTAACCTGCTGGACAGGATCTCCAGAGGAGTGAGGTCTGAGAGAAAGGAACAATTTACAATTATATTTGAAATTCAGGAACCGAGATCTATCTCCGGAAAACACCTCTGGTGTAGGAATTTTAGGTTCAGACATCGGAGTATGTATAACAAAATCTTGTAAATTTTGAACCTTGGTAGCAAGATTATTTAAACCTACAGCCAAACTCTGAGGGTCCATCTTTAAACAGGTGAGATCAGAGCCATTCAAGGATTAGAAGGAGAGAAAGGCAAAGGCTGAAATTAGAGCTGAAATACAACTGATCCAACTATGGAGCAAGCATAAGGGGGAAACAAAAAAAAAATCTACAGACTTCTTTTTTTCTCTCCTTTCTTCTGCCAATAACTTTAACATTGGCCGGTCATACTGTCATGATTCCCAATGGCAGGGAAACATCAGAACACAAAAATAATGGACGAGCTCTGGGTGATGGAATCTCGAGCTGACCGTGAGCTAAATCTACCACACAACTAATAGTAGCCAGGGAGCATACCTACGACTTCCTAGATGCCACGCGCCAGCCGGAGGACTAACTACGCCTGGTAGAGGAAGGAACAGACCTGGCTTACCTCTAGGGAAATACCCCAAAAGATGATAGCAGCCCCCCACATGTAATAACGGTGAGTTAAGAGGAAAAGACATACACAGTATGAAAGTAGATTTAGCAAAGAGAGGTCCACTTACTAGATAGCAGAAGGATACAAAAAAGGACTTCACGGTCAACTGAAAACCCTTTCAAAAAAACATCCTGAAATTACTTTAAGACTCCTGTGTCAACTCATGACACAGGAGTGGCAATTTCAGCCCGCAAGAGCTTCCAGCTACAGAGAATAACAAAAACTGCAAACTGGACAAAAGATACAAAACAAAAGGACAAAGTCCACTTAGCTGATCAGCAGACTAGTAGCAGGAACATGCAACCGAAGGCTCTGGTTACAATGATAACTGGCAAGGAAATGACTGGAGAGCAAGGCTAAATAGGAAACTCCCAAACACTGATGGGAGCAGGTGAACTGAGACAGCAAAGCACACACAAGTCACCAGTACCGCCAGCAACCACCAGGGGAGCCCAAAAAGCGGATTCACAACAGTTCTGTTTGTTGTATATCTGCCATCCACGTTCTGCGACTTACATTGTATAGTGTATTACCCAGGGCTTGTTTTTTGCTGCAGTCTCCCCTCAAAAAAAGGGAGATTTAAATTGCCACTAAGTGGATTTACTTCACTTCTGTTTGTCGTATATCTGCCATCCACATTCTGCCACTTACATTGTAAAGTGTAATACCCAGGGCCTGTTTTTTGCTGCAGTCTTCCACCTCAAAAAAGGGAGATTTAAATTCTCAACAAGTTTATATACACCTTCTACCTTGTTTTACAGTACCATATAACGGTTGTTAGTTTGGTTACATTTTCCCAAAAATGAGGAAGTCTGGTGGAAGAGGCCATGGGCGGTCGTTGCCAGCTGGTAATGATGGTGGTGGTGGTGGAGCATCTGGTGGTAGTGGGAAAAGCAAAATAGCACCTAAGGCTCGAGTTGTTGATCCAGCATCATCGTCTCGCTACACAAGGCCTCGAAGGCTCCCTTTTCTGGGAGTAGGAAAACCGCTTTTAAAGCCGGAGCAGCAGGAAAAAGTTTTGGCTTTCATTGCTGACTCAGTCTCTAGCTCTTTCACCTCCTCTTCAGAAAGTTCGAAATATAAAAGCAGCGAGTCGTCAGTGGATGCTCCCAGTCAAGAACAAGTTACTTCCTTGTGTCCTTCACCCAAAGCAAAAGTGAAGGATGCGTGTTGTGAAATCTGCTTTTGGGTTCCCTCCGGTGGTGGTAGGTGGTAATGCAGTTGTCCCTGAGTTGCAGTCCTGGTCAGGTGTTTCTGCTGATTGCAGTTCTGACTGGGGTATTTAGGTGTGCAGGATACATTAGTCCTTGCCAGTTGTCAATTGTTGTTGGGAGGTGTTGAACCTCTGCCTGGTTCCTCCTGCCTTTTTGCCAAATCAGCAAAGATAAGTGTCTGTTTTTTTTTCTGTGGCACACATGCTGTGTGCTTCATGATTCAGTGCTATTCTTTTGTGTTTTCTTGTCCAGCTTAGATTGTGTCAGTATTTTCTCAGTCTTGTTGGATTCTCTGGGGTTGCAGATATTCATTCCACGTCTTTAGTTAGATTGTGGAATTTTTTGTATTATCTGCTGTGGATATTTTTTGAAGGGTTTTAATACTGACCACCTAGTATTCTGTCCTATCCTTTCCTATTTAGCTAGAGTGGCCTCTTTTGCTAAATCTTGTTTTCTGCCTGCGTGTGTCTTTTCTTCTCCTACTCACAGTCAATATTCATGGGGGGCTGCCTATCCTTTGGGGTTCTGCTCTGAGGCAAGGTAGTATTCCTATTTCCATCTATAGGGGTATTTAGTCCTCTGGCTGTGTTGAGGTGTCTAGGGTTTGTTAGGCACACCCCACGGCTACTTCTAGTTGCGGTGTTAGTTCAGGATCTGAGATCAGTATAGTTTCCACCTACTCCAGAGAAAGTTTCATGAGGCTCCAAGGTCACCGGATCATAACAGATGCGGCAGGCGACACTACAGTTTACTCCATGGAGCTCTTTACACATACCGTGCCAGGGTTAGAAAAGGAAATAGTTAACAGCTCATTACAAGATGAATCGGACATGGAGTGCACAGATACACAGATACAGCTAGATTATTATGCTGTTCCATTGACTCAGATCACTGCATTGCCCTCGCAGTGTACTGAGCCAGAATCTGACCCTGATGACACTATGGTGCCCTGTCCCGAACGCTATAGCACCTTACATGGTGACACAGAGGAAGGTGCACATGACATTGAAGAGGAGGTGATAGATGACCCAGTTGTTGACCCAGATTGGCAGCCATTGGGGGAACAGGGTGCCGCTGGCAGTAGGTCTGAAGCTGAGGAGGATGATCCGCAGCAGGCATCTACATCGCAACAGCTTTCATCTGGCAGGCACGTCTCAGGCCAAAAACGTTTGACAAAACCAAAAACACTTTTAGGACAGCGTGGCCATCCGGTGAAAGTAGCACAGCGTGCAATGCCTGAAAAGGTATTCGATAGTAGGATGTTGTGAATTAGACTTTTTGGCTCCCTCTTGTGGTCACTAGTGATATGACTCTGGGATTGTCTTTTTTCTGTTTGGCATTCACCTGGGCCGTTAGTCCAGGGGTGTTGCTATATTAACTTCCTGGATCCTTAGTCCAGTGCCTGGCATCGTTGTAATCAGAGCCTTCTGTTTGCTCCTGTCCGCTGGTCCTGGATTTTGCAAAATTAAGCTAAGTCTTGCATCTTGGTTATTTTGGTTATTTGCCTTGCTTCTATTTTTGTCCAGCTTGTACTAAATGTGATTTCTGACCTTGCTGGAAGCTCTAGGGGTGCTGGTGTTCTCCCCCCGGCCGTTAGACGGTTCGGGGGTTCTTGAATATCCAGCGTGGATATTTTAATAGGGTTTTTTGCTGACCATATAAGTTATCTTACTATATTCTGCTATTAGCTAGTGGGCCTCTCTTTGCTAAATACCTAGCTCATTCTTATGTTTGTCTTTTCCTCTTACCTCACCGTTATTATTTGTGGGGGGCTTGTATCCAACTTTCGGGGGTCTTTTCTCTGGAGGCAAGAAAGGTCTTTATTTTCCCTTCTAGGGTTAGTTAGTTCTCCGGCTGGCGCGAGACGTCTAGAATCAACGTAGGCACGTTCCCCGGCTACTGTTTAGTTGTGGTGCTAGGATTAGATATATGGTCAGCCCAGTTACCACTGCCCTATGAGCTAGTTTTTTATGTTTGCAGACTTGGTATTTAATTCTGAGACCCACTGCCATTGGGGTCATAACAGTATGCCAGGCCAATATTGAATGTTTAATGCATTGCAGAAGTGGGATAATAAGAAAGGAAATTCTGAGTTTTTTTTTTTTTTCTTTCCTCTCTTCCTCCCCTTAACCTCTGAGTGGCTTGAGTTTGCTGCAGACATGAATGTCCAGACCTTGATTACAAATGTAGACCAGCTTGCTGCCCGTGTGCAAGGCATTCAAGATTTTGTTACCAGGAGTACTATGTCGGAACCTAAAATACCTATTCCTGAAATGTTTTCTGGGGACCGATTTAAGTTTAGGAATTTCAGGAATAATTGTAAATTGTTTCTATCTCTGAGACCCCGTTCATCTGGAGACCCAGCTCAGCAAGTTAAAATTGTTATCTCTTTTTTACGGGGCAACCCTCAGGATTGGGCCTTCTCGCTAGCGCCAGGAGATCCATTGGCAAATATTGATGCGTTTTTTCTGGCGCTCGGATTGCTTTGCGAGGAACCCAATCTTGAGGTTCAGGCAGAAAAAGCCTTGCTGGCTATTTCTCAGGGCCAGGAGGAAGCTGAAGTGTATTGCCAAAAATTTCGGAAGTGGTCTGTGCTTACTCAGTGGAATGAGTGTGCTCTGGCCGCAAATTTCAGAAATGGCCTTTCTGAAGCTATTAAGAATGTGATGGTGGGTTTCCCCATTCCTACAAGTCTGAATGATTCCATGGCGCTGGCTATTCAAATTGACCGGCGTTTGCGGGAGCGCAAAACCGCTAATCCTCGGGTGGTTTTGTCTGAACAAGCACCTGATTTGATGCAATGTGATAGAATTCAGACCAGAAATGAGCGGAAAAATCATAGACATCAGAATGGGTTGTGTTTTTACTGTGGTGATTCTACACATGTTATATCAGCATGCTCTAAACGCCTAACAAGGGTTGTTAGTCCTGTCGCCATTGGTAATTTGCAACCTAAATTTATTTTGTCTGTGACTTTAATTTGCTCATTGTCCTCTTACCCTGTTATGGCGTTTGTGGATTCAGGTGCTGCCCTGAGTCTTATGGATCTGTCATTCGCCAAGCGCTGTGGTTTTGTTCTGGAGCCGTTGGTAAATCCTATCCCTCTGAGGGGTATTGATGCTACGCCATTGGCGGAAAATAAACCGCAGTTTTGGACACAGGTTACCATGTGCATGACTCCTGAGCATCGGGAGGTGATTCGTTTTCTTGTTCTACATAAAATGCATGATTTGGTTGTTTTGGGTTTGCCATGGTTACAGGCTCATAATCCAGTCTTGGATTGGAGGGCAATGTCTGTGTCAATTTGGGGCTGTCAGGGTATTCATGGTGATTCCCCCCCGGTGTCTATTGCGTCCTCTACTCCTTCGGAAGTTCCTGAGTATTTGTCTGATTATCAGGATGTGTTCAGCGAGTCCAGGTCCAGTGCTTTGCCTCCTCATAGGGACTGTGACTGTGCCATAGATTTGATTCCAGGTAGCAAATTTCCTAAGGGAAGACTATTTAATCTGTCTGTACCTGAGCACACCGCAATGCGTTCGTATATCAAGGAATCTCTGGAGAAGGGGCATATCCGTCCATCCTCTTCCCCTCTTGGTGCGGGATTCTTTTTTGTGGCCAAGAAGGACGGATCTTTGAGACCTTGTATTGACTATCGGCTCTTGAATAAAATCACTGTTAAATTTCAGTATCCTTTGCCTCTGTTGTCAGACTTGTTTGCCCGAATTAAGGGTGCCAAGTGGTTCACCAAGATAGATCTTCGTGGTGCGTACAACCTTGTGCGCATTAAGGGAGGAGATGAATGGAAAACCGCGTTTAATATGCCCGAAGGTCATTTTGAGTACTTGGTAATGCCTTTTGGGCTCTCTAATGCTCCTTCAGTGTTTCAGTCCTTTATGCATGATATTTTCCGGAAGTATCTGGATAAATTTATGGTCGTTTATCTGGACGATATTCTGTTTTTTTCTGATGACTGGGACTCGCATGTAGAGCAGGTCAGGATGGTGTTTCAGGTTTTGCGTGAGAATGCTTTGTTTGTTAACCCCTTCACCCCCAAGGGTGGTTTGCACGTTAATGACCGGGCCAATTTTTACAATTCTGACCACTGTCCCTTTATGAGGCTATAACTCTGGAACGCTTTGACGGATCTTGGCGATTCTGACATTGTTTTCTCGTGACATATTGTCCTTCATGTTAGTGGTAAAATTTATTCGATATAACTTGCGTTTATTTGTGAAAAAAATGGAAATTTTGGCGAAAATTTTGAAAATTTCGCAATTTTCCAACTTTGAATTTTTATGCCCTTAAATCACAGACATATGTCACGCAAAATACTTAATAAGTAACATTTCCCACATGTCTACTTTACATCAGTACAATTTTGGAACCAAAATTTTTTTTTGTGACGGAGTTATAAGGGTTAAAAGTTGACCAGCAATTTCTCATTTTTACAACACCATTTTTTTTTAGGGACCACATCTCATTTGAAGTCATTTTGAGGGGTCTATATGATAGAAAATACTCAAGTGTGACACCATTCTAAAAACTGCACCCCTCAAGGTGCTCAAAACCACATTCAAGAAGTTTATTAACCCTTCAGGTGTTTCACAGGAATTTTTGGAATGTTTAAATAAAAATGAACATTTAACTTTTTTTCACACAAAATTTATTTCAGCTCCAATTTGTTTTATTTTACCAAGGGTAACAGGAGAAAATGGACCCCCAAAGTTGTTGTACAATTTGTCCTGAGTACGCTGATACCCCATATGTGGGGGTAGACCACTGTTTGGGCGTATGGCAGAGCTCGGAAGGAAAGGAGCGCCATTTGACTTTTCAATGCAAAATTGACTGGAATTGAGATGGGACGCCATGTTGCGTTTGGAGAGCCCCTGATGTGCCTAAACACTGAAACCCCCTACAAGTGACACCATTTTGGAAAGTAGACCCCCTAAGGAACTTATCTTGATGTGTGGTGAGCACTTTGACCCACCAAGTGCTTCACAGAAGTTTATAATGCAGAGCCGTAAAAATAAAAAATCATATTTTTTCACAAAAATGATCTTTTCGCCCCCAATTTTTTATTTTCCCAAGGGTAAGAGAAAAAATTGGACCCCAAAAAATGTTGTGCAATTTGTCCTGAGTACGATGATACCCCATATGTGGGTGTAAACCATTGTTTGGGCGCATGGCAGAGCTTAGAAGGGAAGGAGCGCCATTTGACTTTTCAATGCAAAATTGACTGGAATTGAGATGGGACGCCATGTTGCGTTTGGAGAGCCCCTGATGTGCCTAAACACTGAAACCCCCTACAAGTGACACCATTTTGGAAAGTAGACCCCCTAAGGAACTTATCTTGATGTGTGGTGAGCACTTTGACCCACCAAGTGCTTCACAGAAGTTTATAATGCAGAGCCGTAAAAATAAAAAATCATATTTTTTCACAAAAATGATCTTTTCGCCCCCAATTTTTTATTTTCCCAAGGGTAAGAGAAGAAATTGGACCCCAAAAAATGTTGTGCAATTTGTCCTGAGTACGATGATACCCCATATGTGGGTGTAAACCATTGTTTGGGCGCATGGCAGAGCTTGGAAGGGAAGGAGCGCCATTTGACTTTTCAATGCAAAATTGACTGGAATTGAGATGGGACGCCATGTTGCGTTTGGAGAGCCCCTGATGTGCCTAAACATTGAAACTCCCTACAAGTGACACCATTTTGGAAAGTAGACCCCCTAAGGAACTTATCTAGATGTGTGGTGAGCACTTTGACCCACCAAGTGCTTCACAGAAGTTTATAATGCAGAGCCGTAAAAATAAAAAATCATATTTTTTCACAAAAATGATCTTTTCGCCCCCAATTTTTTATTTTCCCAAGGGTAAGAGAAGAAATTGGACCCCAAAAAATGTTGTGCAATTTGTCCTGAGTACGATGATACCCCATATGTGGGTGTAAACCATTGTTTGGGCGCATGGCAGAGCTTGGAAGGGAAGGAGCGCCATTTGACTTTTCAATGCAAAATTGACTGGAATTGAGATGGGACGCCATGTTGCGTTTGGAGAGCCCCTGATGTGCCTAAACATTGAAACTCCCTACAAGTGACACCATTTTGGAAAGTAGACCCCCTAAGGAACTTATCTAGATGTGTGGTGAGCACTTTGACCCACCAAGTGCTTCACAGAAGTTTATAATGCAGAGCCGTAAAAATAAAAAATCATATTTTTTCACAAAAATGATCTTTTCGCCCCCAATTTTTTATTTTCCCAAGGGTAAGAGAAGAAATTGGACCCCAAAAAATGTTGGCCAATTTGTCCTGAGTACGCTGATACCCCATATGTGGGTGTAAACCATTGTTTGGGCGCATGGCAGAGCTTGGAAGGGAAGGAGCGCCATTTGACTTTTCAATGCAAAATTGACTGGAATTGAGATGGGACGCCATGTTGCGTTTGGAGAGCCCCTGATGTGCCTAAACATTGAAACTCCCTACAAGTGACACCATTTTGGAAAGTAGACCCCCTAAGGATCTTATCTAGATGTGTTTTGAGAGCTTTGAACCCCCAAGTGTTTCACTACAGATTATAACGCAGAGCCGTGAAAATAATTTTTATTTTTTTTCTCAAAAATGATTTTTTAGCACCCAGCTTTGTATTTTTACAAGGGTAACAGAATAAATTGGACCCCAAAATTTGTTTTCCAATTTGTCCTGAGTACGCTGATACCCCATATGTGGGGGGGAACCACTGTTTGGGCGCATGACAGAGCTCGGAAGGGAAGGAGCGCCATTTGGAATGCAGACTTAAATGGATTGGTCAGCAGCCGTCACGTTGCATTTGCAGAGCCCCTGATGTACCCAAACAGTACAAACCCCCCACAAGTGACCCCATATTGGAAACTAGACCTCCCAAGGAACTTATCTAGATGTGTTTTGAGAACTTTGAACCCCCAAGTGTTTCACTAAAGTTTATAGCGCAAAGCCGTGAAAATAAAAATTCTTTTTTTTTTTCACAAAAATGATTTTTTAGCCCCCAGTTTTGTATTTTTACAAGGGTAACAGGATAAATTAGACCCCAAAAGTTGTTGTCCAATTTGTCCTGAGTACGCTGATACCCCATATGTGGGGGGGAACCACTGTTTGGGTGCATGACAGAGCTCGGAAGGGAAGGAGCGCCATTTGGAATGCAGCCTTAAATGGATTGGTCTTCAGGCGTCACGTTGCATTTGCAGAGCCCCTGATGTACCCAAACAGTACAAACCCCCCACAAGTGACCCCATATTGGAAACTAGACCTCCCAAGGAACTTATCTAGATGTGTTGTGAGAACTTTGAACCCCCAAGTGTTTCACTACAGTTTATAACGCAGAGCCGTGAAAATAAAACATCTTTTTTTTCCCACAAAACTGATTTTTAGCCCCCCAAATTTTTATTTTCCTAAGGATAACAAGAGAACTTGGACCCCAGAAGTTGTTGTTCAATTTGTCCCGAGTACGCTGATAACACATATGTTGGGGTAAACCCCTTTTTGGGCGCACGGGAGAGCTCGGAAGGGAAGGAGCACTGTTTTACTTTTTCAACGCAGAATTGGCTGGAATTGAGATTGGACGCCATGTCGCGCTTGGAGAGCCCCTGATGTGCCTGGACAGTGGAAACTCCCCAATTCTACCTGAAACCCTAACCCAAACACACCCCTAACCCTAATCCCAACGGTAACCCTAACCACACCCCTAGCCCTGACACACCCATAATTCTAATCCCAACCCTAATCCAAACGTAAATGTAATCCAAACCCTAACCCTAACTTTACCTCCAACCCTAGCCCTAACCCTAACCCTACCCCTAACCCTAACCCTAAACGTGACTGAAATACGTGTCACTAAAATACGTGGCATTGAAATACGTGGCACTGAAATACGTGGCACTGAAATACGTGGCACTGAAATACGTGGCACTGAAATACGTGATACGTGGCACTTAAATACGTGGCACTGAAACACGTGGCACTGAAATACGTGATACGTGGCACTGAAATACGTGGCACTGAAATACGTGGCACTGAAATACGTGGCACTGAAATACGTGATACGTGGCACTTAAATACGTGGCACTGAAACACGTGGCACTGAAATACGTGGCACTGAAATACGTGGCACTGAAATACGTGGCACTGAAATACGTGGCACTGAAATACGTGGCACTGAAATACGTGGCACTTAAATACGTGGCACTGAAATATGTGATACGTGGCACTGAAATACGTGGCACTGAAATACGTGGCACTGAAATACGTGGCACTGAAATACGTGGCACTGAAATACGTGGCACTGAAATATGTGATACGTGGCACTTAAATACGTGGCACTGAAATACGTGGCACTGAAATACGTGGCACTGAAATACGTGGCACTGAAATACGTGGCACTGAAATACGTGGCACTGAAATACGTGGTACTAAAATATGTGGCACTGAAATACGTGATACGTGGCACTGAAATACGTGGCACTGAAACACGTGGCACTGAAATACGTGATACGTGGCACTGAAATACGTGGCACTGAAATACGTGGCACTGAAATACGTGGCACTGAAATACGTGGCACTATGACTGTCAGAAAATGTTCATTAAACGGTTAGGGATGAGTTTAGGGGTAGGGTTAGGGTTTGGATCCCTTTATCACCTTGATGGTGGTGGGTGGCTTTTCAGTGTGTTTTCTGTTTTTTTTCGATAAAAATGCATGCGTTTTTAACGCAAACAAACGCATGTGCTTAAAAACGCAAGAAAATACTGCAGGTTGTATTTCTGAAAATGAACGCATGCAGAAAAAAACCGCATGCGTTTGAAAACGCGACCAAACGCGTACAAAAAAAACGCATGCGTTTTCAATGTCAAATATAGGGAAAAAACGCATGCGTTTTTTTGTGCAAAAAACGCTGCAGACAAAAACGCAAGTGTGAAACCAGCGACGCTTTTTATAGCAAAAAAGTTTTTGCGTCTCCACATTTTGAGACCTATAATTTTTCCACATTTTGCTCCACAGAGTCATGTGAGGTCTTGTTTTTTGCGAGACGAGTTGACGTTTTTATTGGTAACATTTTCGGACACGTGACCATTTTTGATCGCTTTTTATTCCGATTTTTGTGAGGCAGAATGACCAAAAACCTGCTATTCATGAATTTCTTTTGGGAGAGGCGTTTATACCGTTCCGCGTTTGGTAAAATTGATAAAGCAGTTTTATTCGTCGGGTCAGTACGATTACAGCGATATCTCATTTATATCATTTTTTTATGTTTTGGCGCTTTTATACGATAAAAACTAAAATATAGAAAAAATAATTATTTTGGTATCGCTTTATTCTCAGGACTATAACTTTTTTATTTTTTTGCTGATGATGCTGTATGGCGGCTTGTTTTTTGCAGGACAAGATGACGTTTTCAGCGGTACCATGGATATTTATATCAGTCTTTTTGATCGTGTGTTATTCCACTTTTTGTTCGGCGGTATGGTAATAAAGCGTTGTTTTTTGCCTCGTTTTTTTTTTCTTTTTCTTACGGTGTTTACTGAAGGGGTTAACTAGTGGGGCAGTTTTATAGGTTGGGTCGTTACGGACGCGGCGATACTAAATATGTGTACTTTTATTGTTTTGTTTTTTTTATTTAGATAAAGAAATGTATTTATGGGAATAATATATATTTTTTTATTATTATTTATTTAGGAATTTTTTTATTTTTTTTTTTACACATGTGGAAAAATTTTTTTTTTACTTTTTTACTTTGTCCCAGGGGGGGACATCACAGATCATTGATCTGGCAGTGTGCACAGCACTCTGCCAGATCGACGATCTGCTGTGCAGGGCTGCAGGCTTTCCAAGTGTCTGCTCTGAGCAGACACTCGGTAAGCCACCTCCTTCCCTGCAGGACCCGGATGCCGCGGCCATCTTGGATCCGGGACCTGCGGCGAGGAGGGAGGTAGGAGACCCTCAGAGCAACGCGATCACATCGCGTTGCTCCGGGGGTCTCAGGGAAGCCCGCAGGGAGCCCCCTCCCTGCGCGATGCTTCCCTATACCGCCGGTACACTGCGATCATGTTTGATCGCGGTGTGCCGGGGGTTAATGTGCCGGGGGCGGTCCGTGACCGCTCCTGGCACATAGTGCCGGATGTCAGCTGCGATATGCAGCTGACACCCGGCCGCGATCGGCCGCGCTCCCCCCGTGAGCGCCGCTGATCGATGATGACGTACTATCCCGTCGGCGGTCATACGGGCCCACCCCACCTCGACGGGATAGTACGTCTGATGTCAGGAAGGGGTTAAGGGCTCAAAGTGTCTCTTTGGAGTACAGAAGGTTCCCTTTTTGGGGTTTATTTTTTCCCCTTCTGCGGTGGAGATGGACCCAGTCAAGGTCCGAGCTATTCATGATTGGACTCAGCCCACGTCAGTTAAGAGTCTTCAGTAGTGTTGAGCGATACCGTCCGATACTTGAAAGTATCGGTATCGGAAAGTATCGGCCGATACCGTCACAGTATCGGAATCCAATCCGATACCGATACCCGATACCAATACAAGTCAATGGGACTCATGTATCGGACGGTATCCCTGATGGTTCCCAGGGTCTGAAGGAGAGGAAACTCTCCTTCAGGCCCTGGGAACCATATAAATGTGTAAAAGAAAGAATTAAAATAAAAAATATCGCTATACTCACCTGTCCGACGCAGCCGGGACTTCAGCGAGGGAACCGGCAGCGTTGTTTGTTTAAAAATCGCGCTATTACTTGGTTACGTGAATTCCCGGCTTGTGATTGGTCAGGTCGGCCATGTTGCTGGGACGCGGACCAATCACAGCAAGCCGTGACGAAATTACGTCACGGCTTGCTGTGATTGGTCCGCGTCCCGGCAACATGGCCGCCCTGACCAATCACAAGCCGGGACGTCACGGGAGGCTGGACACGCGCTCATTTTAAAATGGGCGCGTGTCCAGCCTCCCGTGACGTCACGGCTTGTGATTGGTTGCGCCGCGATCAACCAATCACAAGCCGGGAGGCTGGACGCGCTCATTTTGAAATGGGCGCGTGTCCAGCCTCCCGTGACGTCACGGCTTGTGATTGGTTGCGCCGCGATCAACCAATCACAAGCCGGGAGGCTGGACGTGCTCATTTTGAAATGGGCGCGTGTCCAGCCTCCCGGCTTGTGATTGGTTGACCGCGACGCAACCAATCACAAGCCGTGACGTCACGGGAGGCTGGACACGCGCCCTTTTTAAAATGAGCGCGTTTCCAGCCTCCCGTGACGTCACGGCTTGTGATTGGTTAATGGCGGCCATGTTGCCGGGACGCGGACCAATCACAGCAAGCCGTGACGTATTTTCGTCACGGCTTGCTGTGATTGGTCCGCGGCCCGGCAACATGGCCGCCCTGACCAATCACAAGCCGGGACTTCGTGTAACCATGTAAAAGCGGGAATTTTAAACAAACAACGCTGCCGGTTCCTGCGCTGAGGTCCCGGCTGCGTCGGACAGGTGAGTATAGCGATATTTTTTATTTTAATTCTCTATTTTACACATTTTAACATTAATGTTGTTCCGATACCCGATACCCGATACCACAAGAGTATCGGAATCCCGGTATCGGAATTCCGATACAGCAAGTATCGGCCGATACCCGATACTTGCAGCATCGGAATGCTCAACACTAGTCTTCAGAAGTTCTTGGGTTTTGCTAACTTCTACCGTCGTTTTATTCCTAATTTTTCTAGCATTGTTAAACCTTTGACGGATATGACCAAGAAAGGTTCTGATGTTGCTAACTGGGCTCCTGCAGCCATGGAGGCTTTCCAGGAGTTGAAGCGCCGGTTTACTTCGGCGCCTGTTTTGTGCCAGCCTGATGTCTCACTTACCTTTCAGGTTGAAGTGGATGCTTCTGAGATTGGGGCAGGGGCCGTTTTGTTGCAGAGAGGCCCTGGTTGCTCTGCTATGAGACCTTGTGCCTTTTTCTCTAGGAAGTTTTCGCCTGCTGAGCGGAATTATGATGTTGGCAATCGGGAGTTGTTGGCCATGAAATGGGCATTTGAGGAGTGGCGTCATTGGCTCGAGGGTGCTAAGCATCGTGTGGTGGTCTTGACTGATCATAAAAATTTGATGTATCTCGAGTCTGCTAAACGCCTGAATCCTAGACAGGCCCGCTGGTCATTGTTTTTCTCCCGTTTTGACTTTGTGGTCTCTTATTTACCAGGTTCGAAGAATGTGAAGGCTGATGCTCTTTCAAGGAGCTTTGTGCCTGACTCTCCGGGAGTTGCAGAGCCAGTTGGGATTCTTAAAGAAGGAGTTATCTTGTCAGCCATTTCTCTGGATTTGCGACGTGTGTTGCAGAGATTTCAGGCTGGTAGACCTGACTCTTGTCCACCTGACAGACTGTTTGTTCCTGATAAGTGGACTAGCAGAGTCATTTCCGAGGTTCATTCCTCGGTGTTGGCAGGGCATCCGGGAATTTTTGGCACCAGAGATCTGGTGGCTAGGTCCTTTTGGTGGCCTTCCTTGTCACGGGATGTGCGGTCATTTGTGCAGTCCTGTGGGACTTGTGCTCGAGCTAAGCCTTGCTGTTCTCGTGCCAGCGGGTTGCTCTTGCCCTTGCCTGTCCCGAAGAGGCCTTGGACACACATTTCCATGGATTTCATTTCGGATCTCCCGGTGTCTCGGGGCATGTCTGTCATCTGGGTGGTATGTGATCGCTTTTCTAAGATGGTCCATTTGGTACCTTTGCCTAAGCTGCCTTCCTCTTCCGATCTGGTTCCTGTGTTCTTTCAGAATGTGGTTCCCTTACACGGCATTCCTGAGAAAATTGTGTCTGACAGAGGATCCCAGTTTGTTTCCAGGTTCTGGCGATCCTTTTGTGCTAGGATGGGCATTGATTTGTCGTTTTCGTCTGCCTTTCATCCTCAGACTAATGGACAAACGGAGCGAACTAATCAGACTCTGGAGGCTTATTTGAGGTGTTTTGTTTCTGCGGATCAGGATGATTGGGTGACCTTCTTGCCGTTGGCTGAATTTGCCCTTAATAATCGGGCTAGTTCCGCTACATTGGTTTCGCCATTTTTCTGCAACTCTGGCTTCCATCCTCGTTTTTCCTCGGGACATGTGGAGCCTTCTGACTGTCCTGGGGTAGATTCTGTGGTGGATAGGTTGCAGAAGATCTGGAATCATGTGGTGGACAACTTAAAGTTGTCACAGGAGAAGGCTCAGCGTTTTGTCAACCGCCGCGGTGTGGGTCCCCGACTTCGTGTTGGGGATTTGGTGTGGCTGTCTTCTCGATTTGTTCCTATGAAGGTCTCCTCTCCTAAATTTAAGCCTCGCTTCATCGGACCTTACAAGATATTGGAAATCCTTAATCCGGTGTCCTTTCGCTTGGATCTTCCGGTGTCATTTGCCATTCACAACGTATTCCATAGGTCTTTGTTGCGGCGGTACGTTGTACCTGTAGTTCCTTCTGTTGAGCCTCCTGCTCCGGTGTTGGTTGAGGGCGAGTTGGAGTACGTGGTGGAGAAGATCTTGGATTCTCGTCTCTCCAGGCGGAGGCTTCAGTATCTGGTCAAGTGGAAGGGCTATGGTCAGGAGGATAATTCCTGGGTGGTTGCCTCTGATGTGCATGCGGCCGATCTAGTTTGTGCCTTTCACGCTGCTCATCCTGATCGCCCTGGTGGTCTTGGTGAGGGTTCGGTGACCCCTCCTTAAGGGGGGGTACTGTTGTGAATTAGACTTTTTGGCTCCCTCTTGTGGTCACTAGTGATATGACTCTGGGATTGTCTTTTTTCTGTTTGGCATTCACCTGGGCCGTTAGTCCAGGGGTGTTGCTATATTAACTTCCTGGATCCTTAGTCCAGTGCCTGGCATCGTTGTAATCAGAGCCTTCTGTTTGCTCCTGTCCGCTGGTCCTGGATTTTGCAAAATTAAGCTAAGTCTTGCATCTTGGTTATTTTGGTTATTTGCCTTGCTTCTATTTTTGTCCAGCTTGTACTAAATGTGATTTCTGACCTTGCTGGAAGCTCTAGGGGTGCTGGTGTTCTCCCCCCGGCCGTTAGACGATTCGGGGGTTCTTGAATATCCAGCGTGGATATTTTAATAGGGTTTTTTGCTGACCATATAAGTTATCTTACTATATTCTGCTATTAGCTAGTGGGCCTCTCTTTGCTAAATACCTAGCTCATTCTTATGTTTGTCTTTTCCTCTTACCTCACCGTTATTATTTGTGGGGGGCTTGTATCCAACTTTCGGGGGTCTTTTCTCTGGAGGCAAGAAAGGTCTTTCTTTTCCCTTCTAGGGTTAGTTAGTTCTCCGGCTGGCGCGAGACGTCTAGAATCAACGTAGGCACGTTCCCCGGCTACTGTTTAGTTGTGGTGCTAGGATTAGATATATGGTCAGCCCAGTTACCACTGCCCTATGAGCTAGTTTTTTATGTTTGCAGACTTGGTATTTAATTCTGAGACCCACTGCCATTGGGGTCATAACAGTATGCCAGGCCAATATTGAATGTTTAATGCATTGCAGAAGTGGGATAATAAGAAAGGAAATTCTGAGTTTTTTTTTTTTTTTTTTTCCTCTCTTCCTCCCCTTAACCTCTGAGTGGCTTGAGTTTGCTGCAGACATGAATGTCCAGACCTTGATTACAAATGTAGACCAGCTTGCTGCCCGTGTGCAAGGCATTCAAGATTTTGTTACCAGGAGTCCTATGTCTGAACCTAAAATACCTATTCCTGAACTGTTTTCTGGGGACCGATTTAAGTTTAGGAATTTCAGGAATAATTGTAAATTGTTTCTATCTCTGAGACCCCGTTCATCTGGAGACCCAGCTCAGCAAGTTAAAATTGTTATCTCTTTTTTACGGGGCAACCCTCAGGATTGGGCCTTCTCGCTAGCGCCAGGAGATCCATTGGCAAATATTGATGCGTTTTTTCTGGCGCTCGGATTGCTTTACGAGGAACCCAATCTTGAGGTTCAGGCAGAAAAAGCCTTGCTGGCTATTTCTCAGGGCCAGGAGGAAGCTGAAGTGTATTGCCAAAAATTTCGGAAGTGATCTGTGCTTACTCAGTGGAATGAGTGTGCTCTGGCCGCAAATTTCAGAAATGGCCTTTCTGAAGCTATTAAGAATGTGATGGTGGGTTTCCCCATTCCTACAAGTCTGAATGATTCCATGGCGCTGGCTATTCAAATTGACCGGCGTTTGCGGGAGCGCAAAACCGCTAATCCTTGGGTGGTTTTGTCTGAACAAGCACCTGATTTGATGCAATGTGATAGAATTCAGACCAGAAATGAGCGGAAAAATCATAGACATCAGAATGGGTTGTGTTTTTACTGTGGTGATTCTACACATGTTATATCAGCATGCTCTAAACGCCTAACAAGGGTTGTTAGTCCTGTCGCCATTGGTAATTTGCAACCTAAATTTATTTTGTCTGTGACTTTAATTTGCTCATTGTCCTCTTACCCTGTTATGGCGTTTGTGGATTCAGGTGCTGCCCTGAGTCTTATGGATCTGTCATTCGCCAAGCGCTGTGGTTTTGTTCTGGAGCCGTTGGTAAATCCTATCCCTCTGAGGGGTATTGATGCTACGCCATTGGCGGAAAATAAACCGCAGTTTTGGACACAGGTTACCATGTGCATGACTCCTGAGCATCGGGAGGTGATTCGTTTTCTTGTTCTACATAAAATGCATGATTTGGTTGTTTTGGGTTTGCCATGGTTACAGGCTCATAATCCAGTCTTGGATTGGAGGGCAATGTCTGTGTCAATTTGGGGCTGTCAGGGTATTCATGGTGAATCCCCCCCGGTGTCTATTGCGTCCTCTACTCCTTCGGAAGTTCCTGAGTATTTGTCTGATTATCAGGATGTGTTCAGCGAGTCCAGGTCCAGTGCTTTGCCTCCTCATAGGGACTGTGACTGTGCCATAGATTTGATTCCAGGTAGCAAATTTCCTAAGGGAAGACTATTTAATCTGTCTGTACCTGAGCACACCGCAATGCGTTCGTATATCAAGGAATCTCTGGAGAAGGGGCATATCCGTCCATCCTCTTCCCCTCTTGGTGCGGGATTCTTTTTTGTGGCCAAGAAGGACGGATCTTTGAGACCTTGTATTGACTATCGGCTCTTGAATAAAATCACTGTTAAATTTCAGTATCCTTTGCCTCTGTTGTCAGACTTGTTTGCCCGAATTAAGGGTGCCAAGTGGTTCACCAAGATAGATCTTCGTGGTGCGTACAACCTTGTGCGCATTAAGGGAGGAGATGAATGGAAAACCGCGTTTAATATGCCCGAAGGTCATTTTGAGTACTTGGTAATGCCTTTTGGGCTCTCTAATGCTCCTTCAGTGTTTCAGTCCTTTATGCATGATATTTTCCGGAAGTATCTGGATTAATTTATGATCGTTTATCTGGACGATATTCTGTTTTTTTCTGATGACTGGGACTCGCATGTAGAGCAGGTCAGGATGGTGTTTCAGGTTTTGCGTGAGAATGCTTTGTTTGTTAAGGGCTCAAAGTGTCTCTTTGGAGTACAGAAGGTTCCCTTTTTGGGGTTTATTTTTTCCCCTTCTGCGGTGGAGATGGACCCAGTCAAGGTCCGAGCTATTCATGATTGGACTCAGCCCACGTCAGTTAAGAGTCTTCAGAAGTTCTTGGGTTTTGCTAACTTCTACCGTCGTTTTATTGCTAATTTTTCTAGCATTGTTAAACCTTTGACGGATATGACCAAGAAAGGTTCTGATGTTGCTAACTGGGCTACTGCAGCCATGGAGGCTTTCCAGGAGTTGAAGCGCCGGTTTACTTCGGCGCCTGTTTTGTGCCAGCCTGATGTCTCACTTACCTTTCAGGTTGAAGTGGATGCTTCTGAGATTGGGGCAGGGGCCGTTTTGTTGCAGAGAGGCCCTGGTTGCTCTGCTATGAGACCTTGTGCCTTTTTCTCTAGGAAGTTTTCGCCTGCTGAGCGGAATTATGATGTTGGCAATCGGGAGTTGTTGGCCATGAAATGGGCATTTGAGGAGTGGCGTCATTGGCTCGAGGGTGCTAAGCATCGTGTGGTGGTCTTGACTGATCATAAAAATTTGATGTATCTCGAGTCTGCTAAACGCCTGAATCCTAGACAGGCCCGCTGGTCATTGTTTTTCTCCCGTTTTGACTTTGTGGTCTCTTATTTACCAGGTTCGAAGAATGTGAAGGCTGATGCTCTTTCAAGGAGCTTTGTGCCTGACTCTCCGGGAGTTGCAGAGCCAGTTGGGATTCTTAAAGAAGGAGTTATCTTGTCAGCCATTTCTCTGAATTTGCGACGTGTGTTGCAGAGATTTCAGGCTGGTAGACCTGACTCTTGTCCACCTGACAGACTGTTTGTTCCTGATAAGTGGACTAGCAGAATCATTTCCGAGGTTCATTCCTCGGTGTTGGCAGGGCATCCGGGAATTTTTGGCACCAGAGATCTGGTGGCTAGGTCCTTTTGGTGGCCTTCCTTGTCACGGGATGTGCGGTCATTTGTGCAGTCCTGTGGGACTTGTGCTCGAGCTAAGCCTTGCTGTTCTCGTGCCAGCGGGTTGCTCTTGCCCTTGCCTGTCCCGAAGAGGCCTTGGACACACATTTCCATGGATTTCATTTCGGATCTCCCGGTGTCTCGGGGCATGTCTGTCATCTGGGTGGTATGTGATCGCTTTTCTAAGATGGTCCATTTGGTACCTTTGCCTAAGCTGCCTTCCTTGTCATGATTCTCAATGGCGAGAGAACATAGCCCAGCATATATGAGAACTAGCTCTTGGAAGATGGAAACTATACTGACCATGAACTAAACCTGCCGCACAACTAGAAGTGGCCGGGTAGCATGCCTACGTTTTTTTATCCCTAGATGCCCAGCGCCAGCCGGAGAACTACCTAATCCTAGCAGAGGAAAAGACAGTCCTGGCTCACCTCTAGAGAAATTTTCCCAAAAGGCAGACAGAGGCCCCCACATATATTAGCGGTGATTTAAGATGAAATGACAAACGTAGTATGAAAATAGGTTTAGCAAAATCGAGGTCCGCTTACTAGATAGCATGAAGACAGAAAGGGCACTTTCATGGTCAGCAGAAAACCCTATCAAAACACCATCCAGAAATTACTTTAAGACTCTAGCATTAACTCATAACACCAGAGTGGCAATTTCCGCTCACAAGAGCTTTCCAGACACAGTAACGAAACAGCAGCTGTGAACAGGAACAAAATGCAAAAACACACAAGGACAAAAGTCCAACTTAGCTGGGAGTTGTCTAGTAGCAGGAACATGCACAGAAAGGCTACTGATTACATTGTTGACCGGCATGAAACTGACAGAGGAGCAAGGTTATATAGCGACTCCCACATCCTGATAGGAGCAGGTGAACAGAGGGGATGATGCACACAAGTTAAATTCCACAAGTGGCCACCGGGGGAGCCCAGAATCCAATTTCACAACAGTACCCCCCCTCAAGGAGGGGGCACCGAACCCTCACCAGAACCACCAGGGCGATCAGGATGAGCCCTATGAAAGGCACGGACAAGATCGGAGGCATGAACATCAGAGGCAGTGACCCAAGAATTATCCTCCTGACCGTATCCCTTCCATTTGACCAGATACTGGAGTTTCCGTCTGGAAACACGAGAGTCCAAGATCTTTTCCACAACGTACTCCAACTCACCCTCAACCAACACCGGAGCAGGAGGCTCAACGGAAGGCACAGCTGGTACCTCATACCTGCGCAACAATGACCGATGAAAAACATTATGAATCGAAAAGGATGCAGGGAGGTCCAAACGGAAGGACACAGGGTTAAGAATCTCCAATATCTTGTACGGGCCGATGAACCGAGGCTTAAACTTAGGAGAAGAAACCCTCATAGGGACAAAACGAGAAGACAACCACACCAAGTCCCCAACACAAAGCCGAGGACCAACACGACGACGGCGGTTGGCAAAAAGCTGAGTCTTCTCCTGGGACAACTTCAAATTGTCCACCACCTGCCCCCAAATCTGATGCAACCTCTCCACCACAGCATCCACTCCAGGACAATCTGAAGATTCCACTTGACCGGAGGAAAATCGAGGATGAAACCCCGAATTACAGAAAAACGGGGACACCAAGGTGGCAGAGCTGGCCCGATTATTGAGGGCGAACTCCGCCAAAGGCAAAAAAGCAACCCAATCATCCTGATCCGCAGACACAAAACACCTCAAATATGTCTCCAATGTCTGATTAGTCCGCTCGGTCTGGCCATTAGTCTGAGGATGGAAAGCAGACGAAAAAGACAAATCTATGCCCATCCTAACACAGAATGCCCGCCAAAATCTAGACACGAATTGGGTCCCTCTGTCAGAAACGATATTCTCCGGAATACCATGCAAACGAACAACATTTTGAAAAAACAGAGGAACCAACTCGGAAGAAGAAGGCAACTTAGGCAAGGGAACCAGATGGACCATCTTAGAGAAACGGTCACACACCACCCAGATGACAGACATCTTCTGAGAAACAGGCAGATCCGAAATAAAATCCATCGAGATGTGCGTCCAAGGCCTCTTCGGGATAGGCAAGGGTAACAACAATCCACTAGCCCGAGAACAACAAGGCTTGGCCCGAGCACAAACGTCACAAGACTGCACAAAGCCTCGCACATCTAGTGACAGGGAAGGCCACCAGAAGGACCTTGCCACCAAATCCCTGGTACCAAAGATTCCAGGATGACCTGCCAACGCAGAAGAATGAACCTCAGAGATGACTCTACTGGTCCAATCATCAGGAACAAACAGTCTACCAGGTGGGCAACGATCAGGTCTATCCGCCTGAAACTCCTGCAAGGCCCGCCGCAGGTCTGGAGAAACGGCAGACAATATCACTCCATCTTTAAGGATACCTGTGGGCTCAGAATTACCAGGGGAGTCAGGCTCAAAACTCCTAGAAAGGGCATCCGCCTTAACATTCTTAGAACCCGGTAGGTAAGACACCACAAAATTAAACCGAGAGAAAAACAACGACCAGCGCGCTTGTCTAGGATTCAGGCGCCTGGCAGACTCAAGGTAAATTAAATTTTTGTGGTCAGTCAATACCACCACCTGATGTCTGGCCCCCTCAAGCCAGTGACGCCACTCCTCAAAAGCCCACTTCATGGCCAAAAGCTCCCGATTCCCAATATCATAATTCCGCTCGGCGGGCGAAAATTTACGGGAAAAAAAAGCACAAGGTCTCATCACGGAGCAGTCGGAACTTCTCTGCGACAACACTGCCCCAGCTCCGATTTCAGAAGCGTCGACCTCAACCTGAAAAGGAAGAGCAACATCAGGCTGACGCAACACTGGGGCGGAAGAAAAGCGGCGCTTGAGCTCCCGAAAGGCCTCCACAGCATCAGGGGACCAATCAGCAACATCAGCACCCTTCTTAGTCAAATCAGTCAATGGTTTTACAACATCAGAAAAACCAGCAATAAATCGACGATAAAAGTTAGCAAAGCCCAAAAATTTCTGAAGACTCTTAAGAGAAGAGGGTTGCGTCCAATCACCAATAGCCTGAACCTTGACAGGATCCATCTCGATGGAAGAGGGGGAAAAAATGTATCCCAAGAAGGAAATCTTCTGAACCCCAAAAACACACTTAGAACCCTTCACACACAAGGAATTAGACCGCAAAACCTGAAAAACCCTCCTGACCTGCTGGACATGAGAGTCCCAGTCATCCGAAAAAATCAGAATATCATCCAGATACACAATCATAAATTTATCCAAATAATCGCGGAAAATGTCATGCATAAAGGACTGGAAGACTGAAGGGGCATTTGAAAGACCAAAAGGCATCACCAAATACTCAAAATGGCCCTCGGGCGTATTAAATGCGGTTTTCCACTCATCCCCCTGCTTGATTCGCACCAAATTATACGCCCCACGGAGATCAATCTTAGAGAACCACTTGGCCCCCTTTATACGAGCAAACAAATCAGTAAGCAGTGGTAACGGATATTGATATTTAACCGTGATTTTATTCAAAAGTCGATAATCAATACACGGCCTCAAAGAGCCGTCTTTCTTAGACACAAAGAAAAAAACGGCTCCTAAGGGAGATGACGAAGGACGAATATGTCCCTTTTCCAAGGACTCCTTTATATATTCTCGCATAGCAGCGTGTTCAGGCACAGACAGATTAAATAAACGACCCTTAGGGTATTTACTACCCGGGATCAAGTCTATGGCACAATCGCACTCCCGGTGCGGAGGTAGTGAACCAACCTTGGGTTCTTCAAAAACGTCACGAAAGTCAGACAAGAATTCAGGAATCTCAGAGGGAATAGATGATGAAATGGAAACCAAAGGTACGTCCCCATGAGTTCCTTTACATCCCCAGCTTAACACAGACATAGCTCTCCAGTCGAGGACTGGGTTATGAGATTGCAGCCATGGCAATCCCAGCACCAAAACATCATGTAGATTATACAGCACCAGAAAGCGAATAACCTCCTGGTGATCCGGATTAACACGCATAGTCACTTGTGTCCAGTATTGTGGTTTATTACTAGCCAATGGGGTGGAGTCAATCCCTTTCAGAGGTATCGGAGCCTCCAATGGCTCCAAATCATACCCACAGCGTTTGGCAAAGGACCAATCCATAAGACTCAAAGCAGCGCCAGAGTCGACATAGGCGTCCGCGGTAATAGATGACAAAGAACAAATCAGGGTCACAGATAGAATAAACTTAGACTGTAAAGTGCTAATTGAAACAGACTTGTCAGGCTTCTTAGTACGCTTAAAGCATGCTGATATAACATGAGTTGAATCACCACAATAGAAGCACAACCCATTTTTTCGTCTAAAATTCTGCCGCTCGCTTCTGGACAGAATTCTATCACATTGCATATTTTCTGGCGTTTTCTCAGTAGACACCGCCAAATGGTGCACAGGTTTGCGCTCCCGCAGACGCCTATCGATCTGAATAGCCATCGTCATGGACTCATTCAGACTCGCAGGCACAGGGAACCCCACCATAACATCCTTAATGGCATCAGAGAGACCTTCTCTGAAAATCGCCGCCAGGGCGCACTCATTCCACTGAGTAAGCACAGACCATTTGCGGAATTTTTGGCAGTATATTTCAGCTTCATCTTGCCCCTGAGACAAGGACATCAAGGCCTTTTCCGCCTGAAGCTCTAAATGAGGTTCCTCATAAAGCAACCCCAAGGCCAGAAAAAACGCATCCACATTGAGCAACGCAGGATCCCCTGGTGCCAATGCAAAAGCCCAGTCTTGAGGGTCGCCCCGGAGCAAGGAAATTACAATCCTGACCTGCTGTGCAGGGTCTCCGGCAGAGCGAGACTTCAGGGACAAAAACAATTTGCAATTATTTTTAAAATTTTGAAAGTGAGATCTATTCCCCGAGAAGAATTCAGGCAAAGGAATTCTAGGCTCAGACATAGGTGCATGAACAACAAAATCTTGCAAATTTTGTACCTTTGTGGCGAGATTATTCAAACCTGTAGCTACACTCTGAAGATCCATTTGAAACAGGTGAACACAGAGCCATTCAAGGATTAGAAGGAGAGGAAGAGAGGAAGGCTGCAGTATAGGCAGACTAGCAAGTGATTCAATTAAGAGCACACTCAGAACTAGAGGGAAAAAAAAAAAAAAAAAAAAAAATTGTAGCAGACTTCTTTTTTCTCTCCTTTCTCAGCCAGTAATTTAACCCATTTTTTTGGTCCGGTCAAACTGTCATGATTCTCAATGGCGAGAGAACATAGCCCAGCATATATGAGAACTAGCTCTTGGAAGATGGAAACTATACTGACCATGAACTAAACCTGCCGCACAACTAGAAGTGGCCGGGTAGCATGCCTACGTTTTTTTATCCCTAGATGCCCAGCGCCAGCCGGAGAACTACCTAATCCTAGCAGAGGAAAAGACAGTCCTGGCTCACCTCTAGAGAAATTTTCCCAAAAGGCAGACAGAGGCCCCCACATATATTAGCGGTGATTTAAGATGAAATGACAAACGTAGTATGAAAATAGGTTTAGCAAAATCGAGGTCCGCTTACTAGATAGCATGAAGACAGAAAGGGCACTTTCATGGTCAGCAGAAAACCCTATCAAAACACCATCCAGAAATTACTTTAAGACTCTAGCATTAACTCATAACACCAGAGTGGCAATTTCCGCTCACAAGAGCTTTCCAGACACAGTAACGAAACAGCAGCTGTGAACAGGAACAAAATGCAAAAACACACAAGGACAAAAGTCCAACTTAGCTGGGAGTTGTCTAGTAGCAGGAACATGCACAGAAAGGCTACTGATTACATTGTTGACCGGCATGAAACTGACAGAGGAGCAAGGTTATATAGCGACTCCCACATCCTGATAGGAGCAGGTGAACAGAGGGGATGATGCACACAAGTTAAATTCCACAAGTGGCCACCGGGGGAGCCCAGAATCCAATTTCACAACACTTCCTCTTCCGATCTGGTTCCTGTGTTCTTTCAGAATGTGGTTCCCTTACACGGCATTCCTGAGAAAATTGTGTCTGACAGAGGATCCCAGTTTGTTTCCAGGTTCTGGCGATCCTTTTGTGCTAGGATGGGCATTGATTTGTCGTTTTCGTCTGCCTTTCATCCTCAGACTAATGGACAAACGGAGCGAACTAATCAGACTCTGGAGGCTTATTTGAGGTGTTTTGTTTCTGCGGATCAGGATGATTGGGTGACCTTCTTGCCGTTGGCTGAATTTGCCCTTAATAATCGGGCTAGTTCCGCTACATTGGTTTCGCCATTTTTCTGCAACTCTGGCTTCCATCCTCGTTTTTCCTCGGGACATGTGGAGCCTTCTGACTGTCCTGGGGTAGATTCTGTGGTGGATAGGTTGCAGAAGATCTGGAATCATGTGGTGGACAACTTAAAGTTGTCACAGGAGAAGGCTCAGCGTTTTGTCAACCGCCGCGGTGTGGGTCCCCGACTTCGTGTTGGGGATTTGGTGTGGCTGTCTTCTCGATTTGTTCCTATGAAGGTCTCCTCTCCTAAATTTAAGCCTCGCTTCATCGGACCTTACAAGATATTGGAAATCCTTAATCCGGTGTCCTTTCGCTTGGATCTTCCGGTGTCATTTGCCATTCACAACGTATTCCATAGGTCTTTGTTGCGGCGGTACGTTGTACCTGTAGTTCCTTCTGTTGAGCCTCCTGCTCCGGTGTTGGTTGAGGGCGAGTTGGAGTACGTGGTGGAGAAGATCTTGGATTCTCGTCTCTCCAGGCGGAGGCTTCAGTATCTGGTCAAGTGGAAGGGCTATGGTCAGGAGGATAATTCCTGGGTGGTTGCCTCTGATGTGCATGCGGCCGATCTAGTTCGTGCCTTTCACGCTGCTCATCCTGATCGCCCTGGTGGTCTTGGTGAGGGTTCGGTGACCCCTCCTTAAGGGGGGGGTACTGTTGTGAATTAGACTTTTTGGTTCCCTCTTGTGGTCACTAGTGATATGACTCTGGGATTGTATTTTTTCTGTTTGGCATTCACCTGGGCCGTTAGTCCAGGGGTGTTGCTATATTAACTTCCTGGATCCTTAGTCCAGTGCCTGGCATCGTTGTAATCAGAGCCTTCTGTTTGCTCCTGTCCGCTGGTCCTGGATTTTGCAAAATTAAGCTAAGTCTTGCATCTTGGTTATTTTGGTTATTTGCCTTGCTTCTATTTTTGTCCAGCTTGTACTAAATGTGATTTCTGACCTTGCTGGAAGCTCTAGGGGTGCTGGTGTTCTCCCCCCGGCCGTTAGACGGTTCGGGGGTTCTTGAATATCCAGCGTGGATATTTTAATAGGGTTTTTTGCTGACCATATAAGTTATCTTACTATATTCTGCTATTAGCTAGTGGGCCTCTCTTTGCTAAATACCTAGCTCATTCTTATGTTTGTCTTTTCCTCTTACCTCACCGTTATTATTTGTGGGGGGCTTGTATCCAACTTTCGGGGGTCTTTTCTCTGGAGGCAAGAAAGGTCTTTCTTTTCCCTTCTAGGGTTAGTTAGTTCTCCGGCTGGCGCGAGACGTCTAGAATCAACGTAGGCACGTTCCCTGGCTACTGTTTAGTTGTGGTGCTAGGATTAGATATATGGTCAGCCCAGTTACCACTGCCCTATGAGCTGGTTTTTTATGTTTGCAGACTTGGTATTTAATTCTGAGACCCTCTGCCATTGGGGTCATAACATAGGAAGAGTGCAGTGTGGGAATTTTTTAACCAAGATCCGAATGATCAGTGCAAAGTTATCTGTAAGAAATGCTCAAAGACCTTTAGCAGAGGGAAGAATGTCCAAAATTTAAATACGACGTGCATGCGTATATATTTAACCAGCATGCAATTGCAAGCGTGGACTAACTACCAAACATCCCGTACCGTTGGTGCACCTGCTTAGAATGAAGATAGTCAGCAACACTACATTATTTCCCTCACTGTAAGCCCACCACTTAGGACACCACCAGCAGCAAATGTGGAGGTATCATCGCAAGGCCAAAGCAGTCAGGGAATCACAAGGTTCTTGGTAGGAAACACTATATGCAGGCCAACATCAAGAATACCATCACCAACCCTTTCTCAATCTGCCATGTCCACCACCACCCCCGCTAGTTCCACCATATGCAGCTCTCCAGTCCAGCTCACCCTACAAGAGACTCTCATTAGGAAAAGGAAGTACTCATCCTCTCATCTGTGTACACAGGGTTTGAACGCCCACATTGCTGGACTAATCTCGCTAGAGATGATGCCCTATCGGTTGGTTGAAATCAAAGCTTTCAAAGCCGTGATGGGCTATGCAGTACCACGCTATGACCTACCCAGTTGACACTTCTTTGCGAGAAAAGCCATCCCAGCCCTCCACCAGCATGTCAAAGACCGCATTGTCCATGCACTCAGGCAATCAGTCTGTAGAAAGGTGCACCTCACAACAGATGCATGGACCAGTAGGCATGGCCAGGGACGTTACGTGCCCATCACGGCACACTGGGTTAATGTGGTGGATGCAGGGTCCACAGGGGACAGCCATAGTGGGACAGTTCTGCCTAGTCCACGGTCTAGGAAACAGTTGGCAGTAGGCGATCTACACCCCTCCTCCTCCTTCTCCAGAAGTTAAAGCTCGTCCACAGAGCGCAGTCGCCCTACCACTCCATCCGCAGCTGCCAATGTTGCATATGAGGTGTCCCATTATGGAACAGCTAGTGGTAAACGTCAGCAGGTTGTGTTGGAAATGAGGTGTTTGGGTGACAACAGACACACCGCGGAAGTACTGGCCGAGTACTTGCAGCAAGAAACTCAGTCATGGCTGGGCAGTGTACATCTTGAGGCAGGCAATGTAGTCAGTGATAACGGAAGGAATTTTATGGCTGCCATAGCCCTTTCAGAACTGAAACACATACCTTGCCTGGCTCACACCTTGAACCTGGTGGTGCAGTGCTTCCTGAAAAATTATCCGGGGTTACCAGCCCTGCTCCTGAAGGTGCGAAGACTTTGCTCGCACATCCGCCGGTCGCCCGTACACTCCAGCCGTATGCTGAACCATCAGCGATCGCTGAAGCTTCCCCAGCACCGCCTAATAATCGACGTTGCAACAAGGTGGAACTCCACACTGCACATGCTTCAGAGGCTGTGCGAACAGAGGCGTGCTGTAATGTATTTGTGGGAGGATACACATACACGGGCAGGCAGTTGGATGGCAGACATGGAGTTGTCTGGTGTGCAGTGGTCTAAGCTACAAGACCTCTGTCAAGTCCTTCAGTGTTTTGAGGAATGCACACGGCTGGTAAGTGCAGACAACGCCATCATAAGCATGAGCATCCCACTTATGCGTCTGCTGATGCAAAGTTTAACACACATTAAGGAGCAGGCGTCTGCGGCCGAGGAGGAGGAAAGCCTTGATGGCAGTCAGCCATTGTCTGCTCAGGGAACTCTCCTGGACGAGGTGGCTGACGAAGAGGAGGAGGAGGATGATGGGGATGAATATTTATGGGAGGAGGATGCTTCTCAGGGGGCAATAGAAACTGGTGGCTTTGCAAGGTCATGTACAGGGTTTTTGCGGGAGACAAGTGATGTCGATTTGCAAGAAATTTCTCCTCAACCCAGCACAAGCAGTGAATTGACACCTGGAACATTGGCCCACATGGCTGATTATGCCTTGCGTATCCTAAAAAGGGACCCCCGCATTATCAAAATGATGACCAATGACGATTACTGGTTGGCCTGCCTCCTGGATCCACGATATAAAGGGAAATTACAAAATATCATGCCACATGAGAACCTTGAGCAAATATTGGCTACCAAACAAGCAACTCTTGTAGACCGTTTGGTTCAGGCATTCCCAGCAAACAGCGGTGGTGATGGTTCTCACACGAGCTGTAGGGGGCAACATGGCATAGGTGTTAGAGGTGCACAAATCAGAAGAGGGGTTTTATGACCAGGTTGTGGGGTGATTTCGCAATGACCGCAGACACGACAGGTACTGCTGCATCGATTCAAAGTGACAGGAGACAGCATTTGTCCAGTAGGGTTACGAACTATTTTTCCTCCCTTATCAATGTTCTCCCTCACACGTCATTCCCCATTGATTACTGGGCATCTAAAATAGACACCTGGCCTGAATTGGCCGAATATGCATTACAGGAGCTCGCTTGCCCATCTGCTAGTGTGCTAACAGAAAGAGTCTCTTCAGTGCTGCTGGTTCAATACTGACCGAAAAAAGGACTCGTCTGGCTACCCAAAATGTTGATGATCTAACCTTCATTAAAATGAACCAATCATGGATTTCAAATTATTTTGCCCCACCTTCCCCTGCTGACACATAGCTTGCCTGAAAAATGTCTTGCTTTTGGCCTCCTCTTACTGACTGCTCCAATTCCTCCATTTGCAGCTGCTGAATGTCCACCATAGGCCATTTTTATACATCCCTAAATGGTCTAACTACCCCCACAGGGCCATAGTCCCCACTTGGCGCAAGCACTCGTGCGAGTGCCGTTTGCCTGGACAGGTAGGTGTGCCCACTTTTGGGCAATGGCACTGGCACAGGGTCCCTCATAGTACAATGAAGTGTCTCTGACGGTGGTGGTGCACAACCAACGTCAGACACACCGTCGTAATATAAGGGGTCCTGTGCCAGTACCGCCGCCAACAAGAGAGTGTTCCCCTAGCTCAAACAGTGCTCTACCACTTGCAAAACTTACCTCTCACTGCTCCACCACTGTTTAGTCTGTGCTGTTAAATCCTTCAATGGCACTGCCAATACAAATTTGTTGAAATGATAGATGATAGTAAAAATATACAGGGGCCCTGCCCTCCATTTAGACCAGTTGATACTGTGCGCGAACTACCACTGTCTGCTACATAGCAGAGGAGCCCACCCCTGTACCTAGCTATGCCACCTGTTTATTTAGGAACATTGTTTTGGCAGACACTTAGCCCACTTTACTATTTTGGCCTACTAACTGTGTCAGTCACTCCTTCCAGTTGTCCTCCACCGAACAAAGCAATGCCGCTTGTGTACTCCAGTTACAAATTTTGAACTGCATTTGGCCTACTTTATCATTTAGGCCTACTACCTGTGTATATCTGCGCCACTCCTTACAGTTGTCCTCCACTGCACAAAGCTATGCCACCTGTGTACTCCAGTTACCAATGTTGAACTGCATTTAGCCTACTTTTTTATTTTAGGCCTACTACCTGTGCCTGTCTGCGCCACTCAATACAGCTGTCCTCCATTGCACAAAGCTATGCCGCCTGTGTACTCCAGTTAACAATTTTGAACTGCATTTATCCTACTTTTTTATTTTAGGCCTACTACTTGTGACTGTCTGCGCCGCTCAATACAGCTATCCTCCACTTCACAAAGCTATGCCGCCTGTGTACTCCAGTTAACAATTTTGAACTGCATTTAGCCTACTTTTTTATTTTAGGCCTACTACTTGTGTCTGTCTGTGCCACTCAATCCAGCTGTCCTCCACTGCACACGGCTATGGCGGCTTTGTACTCCAGTTGCCAATTTTGAACTGCATTTAGCCTACTTTTTTTATTTTAGGCCTACTACTTGTGTCTGTCTGCGCCACTCAAAACAGCTGTCCTCCACTGCACAAGGCTATGCCGCCTGTGTACTCCAGTTACCAATTTTGAACTGCATTTAGCCTACTTTTTTATTTTAGGCCTTCTACCTGTCTCTGTCTGCGAAACTCAATACAGCTGTCCTCCACTGCACAAAGCTATGCCGCCTGTGTACTCAAGTTACCAATTTTGAACTGCATTTAGCCTACTTTTTATTTTAGGCCTACTACCTGTATCTGTCTGTGCCACTCAATACAGCTGTCCTCCACTGCACACGGTTATGCCGCCTGTGTACTCCAGGTACCAATTTTGAACTGCATTTAGCCTACTTTTTTATTTTAGGCCTACTACCTTTGCCTGTCTGCGCCACTCAATACAGATGTCCTCCACTTCACAAAGCTATGCCGCCTGTGTACTCCAGTTACCAATTTTGAACTGCATTTAGCCTACGTTTTTATTTTAGGCCTACTACCTGTCAATGTCTGCACCACTCAATACAGCTGTCCTCCACTGCACAAGGCTATGCCACCTGTGTACTCCAGTTACCAATTTTGAACTGCATTTACCCTACTTTTTTATTTTAGGCCTACTACATGGGTCTGTCTGTGCCACTCAATACAGCTGTCCTTCACTGCACACAGCTATGCCGCCTGTGTACTCCAGTTACCAATTTTGCACTGCATTTAGCCTACTTTATCATTTGGGCCTACTACATGTGCCTGTCTGCAGCACTCAATACAGTTGTCCTCCACTGCACAAAGCTATGCCGCCTGTGTACTCCAGTTACCAATGTTAAACTGCATTTAGCCTACTGTTTTATTTTAGGCCTACTACTTGTGTCTACATAATGCAAAGTTTAAACAGATGCGGCACTCACCCGAATGTTGCAGAAATCAGTGTCTTTTATTCGCTTTATGCGGCATTAGACATTTGCGGAGAGGCAGCAGGAGATAGAGAGTGGTGCGGGGAGAAGAAAGTGGACGACGGCCATTTCACGCGGATGCGCTTCTACGGGTCTAATGCCGCATAAAGCAAATAAAAGACACTGATTTCTGCAACATTCGGGTGAGTGCCGCATCTGTTTAAACTTTGCATTATGTGGATTTCTATTTTCTTGTTATATGAAGAGCACCTCCCGTACATGCAAGAATAGAGCTTTGTGTTAGAAGTAGTGTTGAGCGATACCGTCCGATACTTGAAAGTATCGGTATCGGAAAGTATCGGCCGATACCGGCAAAGTATCGGATCTAATCCGATACCGATACCCGATACCAATACAAGTCAATGGGACTCAAGTATCGGACGGTATCCATGATGGTTCCCAGGGTCTGAAGGAGAGGAAACTCTCCTTCAGGCCCTGGGAACCATATTAATGTGTAAAATAAAGAATTAAAATAAAAAATATTGCTATACTCACCTATCCGACGCAGCCTGGACCTCACCGAGGGAACCAGCAGCGTTCTTTGCTTAAAATGCGCGCTTTTCCTTCCTTCCGTGACGTCACGGCTTGTGATTGGTCGCGTGCCGCCCATGTGGCCGCAACGCGACCAATCACAGCAAGCCGTGACGTAATTTTCAGGTCCTTCTAGGCATTCAGTATTTTAAAATTATGTTCCGGCTTTGTGATTGGTCGCGTCGCGGTCACATGGGCGACGCGACCAATCACAAGCCGTGATGTCACGGGAGGCAGGAGACGCGCGCATTTTTAAAATTACGTCACGGCTTGTGATTGGTTGCGTGCCGCCCATGTGACCGCGACGCAACCAATCACAAAGCCGGAATGTAATTTTAAAATACTGAATGCCTAGAAGGACCTGAAAATTACATCACGGCTTGCTGTGATTGGTCGCGTCGCGGCCACATGGGCGGCACGCGACCAATCAGAAGCCGTGATGTCATGGAAGGAAGGAAAAGCGCGCATTTTAAGCAAAGAACGCTGCCGGTTCCCTCGGTGAGGTCCAGGCTGCGTCGGAGAGGTGAGTATAGCAATATTTTTTATTTTAATTCTTTATTTTACACATTAATGTTGTATTTTACACATTAATGTTGTTTCGATACCGATACCCGATACCACAAAAGTATCGGATCTCGGTATCGGAATTCCGATACCCGCAAGTATCGGCCGATACCCAATACTTGCGGTATCGGAATGCTCAACACTAGTTAGAAGTCTTTGGAAAAATCTGTCCTCTATAGTCACAGCCTGTGAAGATTCTCCACATTACCTGGTGCCGCTCAATTCTGGTTCTGTTGTTTGGTGTGCATCTACTACCTGTGCCTGTTTGCGCCACTCAATACTGCTGTCCTCCGCTGCACACGGCTATGCCAGCTGTGTACTTCAGTTACCAATTTTGAACTGCATTTAGCCTACTTTTTTATTTTAGGCCACTACCTGTGTCTGTCTGTGTCACTCAATACAGCTGTCCTTCACTGCACACGGCTATGCCGCCTGTGTACTCCAGTTACCAATTTTGAACTGCATTTAGCCTACTTTATCAGCTTTAACAAAGCTGAGCTTCAATTTTCAGCCTATATCAAATATTAAACTGCATTTGGCCTACTTGTTTGGTTGGGCCTACTAAAGGTGTCTGCCGCTCCTTGCTTTTCTCCTCCACTGAACAAAGCTGAGCTTCAATTTTCAGCCTATATCAAATATTAAACTGCATTTGGCCTACTTGTTTGGTTGGGCCTACTAAAGGTGTCTGCCGCTCCTTGCTTTTCTCCTCCACTGAACAAAGCTGAGCTTCAATTTTCAGCCTATATCAAATATTAAACTGCATTTGGCCTACTTGTTTGGTTGGGCCTACTAAAGGTGTCTGCCGTTGCTTGTTGCTCTCCTCCACTGAACAAAGCTGAGCTTTAATTTTCAGCCCATATCAAATATTAAACTGCATTTGGCCTACTTGTTTGTTTGGGCCTACTAACGGTGTCTGCCGCTGCTTGTTGTTCTCCTCCACTGAACAAAGCAGTGCCGCCTGTTTACTCCTGTTACCAATTTTGAACTGCATTTGGCCCACTTTATTACTTGGGCCTACTAACTGTGTCTGCCACTCATTACAGTTGTCCTCCACTGAACAAAGCAATGCCACCTGTTTAGTCCTGTTACCACATTTGAACTGCATTTAGCCTACTTTATTATTTGGGCCTACTAACTGTGTTTCCTTCTCATCCTGCCCATTGCCCAGCCACTGCTAGTTGAGTCTGCTGATATATTGACCCAGACCACTACATTCCCCTTGCACTCTACACAGCCAGAATCAGACCCTGCTGAAAGTCAGGTTCCCCTTCCCGCATACTATACCACCTTACACGGGGACAAAGAGGAAGGTGCAGATGAAAGTGCAGGTTCGTTCATCAGGTGGGGGGGCATACTCATTGGCGATGTCAATGGCACAGGGCCCCTCATAGTACGCAAAAGTGTCTCTGCCGGTGGGAGGCGCCCCCACCGTCAAACACACCGCCATACTTTGAGGAGCCCCTGCTTGCTCTGGATCACAGCACTTGCAAAGTTTAAATACTTACCTCTCCCTACTCCACCGCCGTGACGTAGTCCGCGTTTCCTGGGCCCATGAAAAACTTGTGCCAGCCCTACCCCAACCACAACTTTAGATAAATGACCCCCAATTTTCAATGCCTAACTATTATTATAAGGTAAATTAAGATTGACAAGCTTAAGTAACAAGAATTGATGTTTTTGGCATTAAAATGGGCACTGTAGGTGTTTTCCTGTCTTCCACTCTCTGCCGACTTTGATTCCCCATTGACTTGCATTGGGTCTCGTGTTTCAGTCGGCCCCTGACTTTTTGCAATAATCGGCCGATTTCACGCAACCCGACTTTTGAGAAAGTCGGGTTTCGCGAAACCCGACTCGATCTTAAAAAAGTAAAAGTCGCTCAACTCTAGTTCTGAACTGTACATATTGAAACCCGGCTGCAACCTGGTGAATATCACTCCTGCATGTGAGTCTACAAATAAAGACATTGTTTATGTTAGACATTTCTGTGATCCCTGTCTATCTGTCACACTGTACCAACCCTGCTGCACTATAGGCATGACAGTGTTGCCAAAAATGCGTGGCGGGGATTTGAGTTTTACATAGAGCACCACCCATTACTTGCTGAATAACGAGTCCATCCAAGAACACTGATACTCAAGTGATAACCGAGTATCACAGCGCATATTCACTCATCCCTAATGAAAAATTCAATCCAGAAATTTTTTTGGACGCTTTTTTGGATCATTAGATAACATCGAAATTTAACACAAAGCACATAATTCTCTATGAATGACTAATTGAATCCAGAGAAATTTTGAATACATTTTTGTGTTATATACCAGTGTTTTTCACCCCTCAAAAAAAAGAATGTGATCAGCAGATATATTTTTAGCAATGGACTGCAAAGCCATAACACTGCCTAAAGGCTGTATTCTGCCACTCTTCCTGCTCCTGCAACTGTGTCTCCGTTGGCTAAATGCAGAATGTATCTATGAGGGTCTGAGGTTATAAGTAGTGTTGAGCATTCCGATACCGCAAGTATCGGGTATCGGCCGATACTCGCGGTATCGGAATTCCGATACCGGGATTCCGATACTTGCCGCGTATCGGATACCGGAATCGGAAGTTCCCAGATTCAAAATGCACAAATTCAGCCAATGAGAATGATTCCAAGTGTGGGCACATCCTGTTTAGCATGGAGGGCATGAAACTACTGGCAAGGCTGTGATTGGCTGCTGAAATGATGTCATGATGCAGTTTAAAAGTCGCTGGCGCCATTTTGCGATCACTCTGCTGTGAATTCAGTTAGTGACAGGACGCTATTTGCTGACTGAGGGCCAGTTTAGAGATAGCGATTTGCTTCTTTGTGCTTTCCAAAGGCTAATTTAGCAACCGCTGTGTTCACCTACTATTCACCTTGCTTTTGCCTTGTAGCGCTGTTTTCACAGCGATCTGCAAGGTCTGTGTGTGTGTGTGTGAGTGCAGCCCACTCTCTAGTCTGAGTGCAGCCACATAGGCCATCCATAGCTGGTTGTATTCAGTTCAGGGAGGGTGGTTCATTGCCTCATACTGTTCTTTTTTTTTTTTTTCCAAGTAGTGTAGTCTGCTGCTAATTTTTTCAAAAAAATCCTATTAGTGTCTTTCCACCCGTCTCCAGCTAATTTGCGGAAAAACACTACATAGGATAACGTAGAGGAGGGTTTTTGGGCCTTGCAGCGCCGTTTATGGCTGTCTGCACGGTCTCCGTGTGACTGCAGCTCGCCCTGTAGTCTGTGAGCAGCCATAGCCTGGTTGTCTCCAGCTCAGGGTTCTTCACTGCGTCATACAGCAAAATCAATTTTCATTTTGTTTTAAGTAGTGCAGGCTGCTGCACATTTTTTCAAAAAATTCCTATTAGTGTCTTTCCACCCGTCTCCAGCTAATTTGTGGAAAAACGCTACATAGGATAATATAGAGGAGGGTTTTTGGGCCTTGCAGTGCCGTTTACGGCTGTCTGCACGGTCTCCGTGTGACTGCAGCTCGCCCTGTAGTCTGTGAGCAGCCATAGCCTGGTTGTCTCCAGCTCAGGGTTCTTCACTGCGTCATACCGCAAAATCAATTTTCATTTTGTTTTAAGTAGTGCAGGCTGCTGCACATTTTTTCAAAAAATTTCTATTAGTGTCTTTCCACCCGTATCCAGCTAACTTGTGGAAAAACACTACATAGGATAACGTAGAGGAGGGTTTTTGGGCCTTGCAGCGCCGTTTACGGCTGTCTGCACGGTCTCCGTGTGACTGCAGCTCTATCTGTTGTCAGTTCAGCCCCCAAAAAATAAATAAATAATAAAGTTCACCAAACACACCAGTTACACCACTTTACATTTGTGTAGGCCACATTAGCTCATATTAAAGTCTAGTCCACACTTTAGAAAATTAGTGTTTCTTATACCTGTTAGGAGGAGTTGTTCAGGAATAAGCACACAAAGCCGTTAGTACTTTTCTGCTTATCTTTATCAGTCAACCAAGATGAAGAAGGCAGTGAGTAAGGCACATGGGCGTGGGCGTGGGTGCGGAGCAGGGAGGGGACGTGGGGATTCTGTGCCTGCTGCGGGCACCGGTGACTCATCAGCACCCACTTTCACCAGGCAACAGTCATTCATGCGCAGCTTTGTCGCAGAGCGCCGTACACCGCTGCTGCGTGAAGACCAAATTGAAGCCGTTGTCGGATGGATGGCAGCTAATGCATCAACTTCAATTAGTGCCACATCCTCTCAGACACAGAGCACTGGAGAGCAGCCATCTGTCTCTTCACCACCTGCCAAATTGCCCAGGCAGACAGAGAGCCCAGGACAGGAGCCGTCTCTACTTCTGTTCTCCGAATCTCTTGGCTTGGAAACAGGGGGCCAGCCAAGCAGCATTGTAGAAATGGAAGAAGAGGCAGGGTGCAGTGATGCCCAACAGCTTTTTCTCTCTTCCTCTGAAGAGGCGGGTGGGCCAGTGGCTCCGGTCACCACATCGCAGGCCGCATCAGCTGATGATGACACTCAGGTGCCACTTACTGGTGCGTGCTCTGCTGCTGAGACTACCCAGGAGGAGCAGTTGGGGGCAGAGGGTAGTGTAGATGATGAGGTCCTTGACCCATCTTGGCGTGAGGGACAGGAAGGTGGTGGGAGCAGCTCTGAGGAAGAGATTCCCCATATGGCCCAAAGAGGGAGAGGGAGGGGGAAGACTGCGGATCCTGCAGCCTCCGCTTTGGCACCCGTTAGGAGCATGTCTCTTCCAAAAGCCAAAAAGGGCGCTCCCAAGACTTGCAGTGCCTGGTCCTTTTTTGACACAGTTGCAGATGACATTTGCTATGTCAGATGCAAGGTGTGTCATCAAAAAGTCAAAAGAGGGAAAAATGTCAGCAACCACAATACCTCCAACATGTGGAAACATGTGTGCACCAGGCACCCAACGGAGTTAGAAAAACACACTGAAGAGCTAGGCCAACCAACAGCGGCAGCTACCACCTCTTCAGCTCGTGTTGCCTCTTCCTCCAGCTCACACGCAGCTGGTTCGGCTTCCTCCCAGGATCGCCGTGGAAGAACCTCTGGCCCTGTTGTCCAGAGACCCGCTGTAATTCCACCCGCAGCACCACTCTCCCAGTCACTCCCAGCCCAGTCTACAGCCATCGGTAGTACAGGCATGGGAGAAAAGGCGGCCTTTCTCGTCAAACCACCCACGAGCACAGGCTCTGACTGCAGGCATTGCCAAACTTCTGTCACTGGAAATGCTGTCATTCAGGCTGGTGGAGACTGACAGCTTCCGTGACTTGATGTCATTGGGAGTCCCACAGTACAATGTGCCCAGCCGCTTTTACTTCAGCAGGCAAGCCGTCCCTGCCCTGCACAAGCATGTGGAGGGACACATAAAACACGCGCTACTGAACGCCGTCAGTAGCAAGGTCCACCTCACCACCGATGCGTGGACCAGTCAACATGGACAGGGGCGATACCTTTCCCTCACTGCCCATTGGGTTAATGTCGTTGAGCCGGGTACAGATCGTGCGAGTGGCGCAGGACGTGTCCTGCCCACTCCAAGGATTGCAGGAATCCATTCTGTACGCATTGACTCCTCCTCTTACACCAGTTCCTCAGAATCATCGCTGCAGGAGCCATCACAGTCCACCTCCACATGGACCCGTGATGAACGTTTACCTGTTACGACCGACATGAGCACAGCTGTGGCCAAACGTCAACAGGCCGTCTTGAAATTAATTTATTTGGGGAATCGAAGCCACACAGCGCAGGAGCTCTGGAATGCCATCAAGCAGGAGAGCGATGTGTGGTTTGTGCCAGCGAATCTCCAGCCAGGCATGGTAGTGTGTGATAATGGCCGAAATCTGGTGGCAGCTCTGGGCCTCGGCAACCTCACTCACATCCCATGTCTGGCACATGTGCTCAATTTGGTCATGCAGAGCTTTTTGAGGGACTATCCGGATCTTTATGCACTGCTGCACAAGGTCCGCCTAGAGTGTGCTCACTTGCGGTGTTCCAGCACGGCAAAAGCACGCATTGCGGCTCTGCAGCGCCGACACCGCCTGCCGGAACATCGCATCATATGTGACCTACCTACCAGGTGGAATTCCACGTTACATATGTTGGAGCGGTTGTGTGAGCAGCAGCAAGCTGTAATGGAGTACCAGTTGCTTCAGGCGCAAAGAAGTCGCACTCAGCGCCGTACAGACTTCACAACCACAGAGTGGGCCACTATGAATGACGTCTGCCAGGTTTTGCGTCCCTTTGATTATTCCACGCGGATGGCGAGTGCAGATGATGCACTAGTCAGCATGACTGTCCCCCTTATCTGCCTGCTTGAAAAATCACTGCAAGCGCTAAGGGATGATGTTGTGGAAGAGGTGGAGGATGAGGATTCAGCATTTCCATCATCTTCTGGACAGTCAGCGCCACGTGGTTCCTCACAAACGCGTAGGCAGGGGACAGTTTGTGAGGAGGATGAGGAGGAGTCAATGGAGGAGGAAGACATCCGTCCAGAGGAGGGGGTTACACAATTGTCCAGTACTCAGTGTGTACAGCGAGGGTGGGGTGATGACGAGCGGGCAGAGATCACGCCTCCAGCAGGGGACAGCGTTTCTTGGGCAGTTGGCAGTCTGCAGCACATGGTGGATTACATGCTGCAGTGCCTGAGAAACGACCGCCTCATCGCCCACATTCTCAACATGTCTGATTATTGGGTGTTCACCCTCCTCGATCCTCGCTACCGGGACAACGTAGAAAGCCTCATCACACCGTTGAACCGGGAGCGAAAAATGTGGGAGTACCAAGACACACTGGTGAATTCCATCATCTTCTCCATTCCAACTGAGAGAAGTGCTGCTAGTGCATTCCAAAGCAGCTCAGTGCGTCCAGGCAGTGGTGGAGGCTCTGCACAAAGAGGGAGCAGAAGCAGTGCCTCTGCCCAAGGCAAGACCAGTATGGCCCAACTGTGGCACAGTTTTCTGTGCCCGCCACAAAAGTCTACACCATCACAGACGGCTCCAGTCAGCAGGAGGCAACGGTTCCGTCAGATGGTGACAGACTACATGTCTTGCCCTCTTGCTGTACTCCTAGACGGCTCTTCCCCTTTCAAGTTTTGGGTCTCAAAGCTGGATACATGGCCAGAGCTAAGCCAGTATGCATTGGAGGTGCTGTCTTGCCCTGCGGCCAGTGTATTATCGGAACGTGTCTTTAGTGCTGCAGGTGGTGTACTAACTGACCGTCGCATGCGACTATCCTCCGATAACGTTGACCGGCTTACTTTCCTGAAAATGAACAAGGCCTGGATCTCGCAGGAATTTGCCACTCCTCTTCCTGATTAAATAATTAGGTGACTGTCTACGTTATCCAGGTCTCCTGTTGTGTTCATCTTTCTACCACCTGAACTTAAATTCCTGGGCTCCAAGACCGCCAGTTGAGGCTCAGAAGTGTCGTCTGCACAGTCAAAACATACGACCCAGTGTTATTGGGTTTCAGTAACGTCAGCTGATCCCCAGCTGTGTAGCCGGCAATGTGTCCTGCGACCGCCACGCTGACACAACAACTGAAATGTAAGGGAATCTGTCCCCCCCCCCAAGGCGTTTGTTACTGAAAGAGCCACCTTGTGCAACAGTAATGCTGCACAAGGAAAAGGTAGCTATTTTTGTTTAGCTCCTTGCACACGCAGAACTTAACACTTATAAAATGTGTCCACTGATACCGTAAAACCGTCCCGGAGGTGGGACTTTCATTCGTAATATGACGCAGCACAGCCGTCATTCCTACCCCCTTGGCGCCGTGCCCCGGCTGATCAGCGTTGTTTGATTCCGTCCCGGAGCCTGCGCTGTTATGTTATCCCGTGGCCAGGCACACTTAGCGCTGCCCGTCTTCTGGCATCATTTGGTGTCAGGATGGCTGCGCCTGTGCGGCCGCGCTGGCCGAGAGCCCGCCTCGCAGTGTCTTCTGATTTAATCCCACTGGGGGCCTGGGATCCACGGACATGCGCAGTGCATATCTGAACCTCCACCTCTCACTCATCTCCCTACGGCTTCTTCAGACTGTGCGGTGTCAGCTGGTCCCTAATAGCATGCCACGGCCGTGACACCGCACAGTCTTAAGAAGCCATAGGGAGTGGAGTGAGAGGCGAGGATATGCACTGCGCATGGCCATGGATCCCAGGCCCCCAGTGGGATTAAATCAGAAGACACGGCGAGGTGGGCTCTCGGCCAGCGCGGCCGCACAGGCGCAGCCAGCCTGACACCAAATGATGTCAGAAGATGGGCAGCGCTAAGTGTGCCTGGCCAAGGGATAACATAACAGCGCATGCTCCGGGACGGAATCAAACAATGCTGAGGAGCCGGGGCACGGCGCCGGGGGGGGTAAGAATGACGGCTGTGCTGCGTCATATTACGAAGGAAAGTCCCACCTCCGGGACGGTCTCACGGTTTCAGGGGACACATTTTATAAGTGTTTAGTTCTGTGTTTGCAAGGAGCATGATGAAAAGAGCCACCTTTTCCTTTTGCATCTTTTGTGCTGCACAAGCTGGCTCTTTCAGCTACAAACGCCTTGGGGGGGGGGTTAAAGGTTCCCTTTCGACTTTCTCCAATCAGGCTTCGGCCTACATTGTGTTCCTCTGCTTTTCCACCTGTCCCTGGGCTCCAACACCGCTAGTTGCCGTCCAGAAGTGCTGTCCGCACAGTCCCAACAGTCGCTCCTCTGTTATTGGGGTTCAGTAACGTCAGCTGTTCCCCTGCTGTGTGTGTGGCAATCCCTCCTACCTCCTCCACCTCCTCCTCCTCATCCACCTGTCCCTGGGCTCCAACACCGCCAGTTGCCGTCCAGAAGTGCTGTACGCACAGTCCCAACAGTCGCTCCTCTGTTATTGGGGTTCAGTAACGTCAGCTGTTCCCCTGCTGTGTGTGTGGCAATCCCTCCTACCTCCTCCACCTCCTCCTCCTCATCCACCTGTCCATGGGCTCCAACACCGCCAGTTGCCGTCCAGAAGTGCTGTACGCACAGTCCCAACAGTCCCTCCTCTGTTATTGGGGTTCAGTAACGTCAGCTGTTCCCCTGCTGTGTGTGTGGCAATCCCTCCTACCTCCTCCTACCTCCTCCACCTCCTCCTCCACCTGTCCCTGGGCTCCAACACCGCTAGTTGCCGTCCAGAAGTGCTGTCCGCACAGTCCCAACAGTCGCTCCTCTGTTATTGGGGTTCAGTAACGTCAGCTGTTCCCCTGCTGTGTGTGTGGCAATCCCTCCTACCTCCTCCTACCTCCTCCTCCTCATTCACCTGTCCCTGGGCTCCAACACCGCCAGTTGCCATCCAGAAGTGATGTACGCACAGTCCCAACAGTCGCTCCTCTGTTATTGGGGTTCAGTAACGTCAGCTGTTCCCCTGCTGTGTGTGTGGCAATCCCTCCTACCTCCTCCACCTCCTCCTCCTCATCCACCTGTCCCTGGGCTCCAACACCGCCAGTTGCCGTCCAGAAGTGCTGTACGCACAGTCCCAACAGTCCCTCCTCTGTTATTGGGGTTCAGTAACGTCAGCTGTTCCCCTGCTGTGTGTGTGGCAATCCCTCCTACCTCCTCCTACCTCCTCCACCTCCTCCTCCACCTGTCCCTGGGCTCCAACACCGCCAGTTGCCATCCAGAAGTGCTGTACGCACAGTCCCAACAGTCCCTCCTCTGTTATTGGGGTTCAGTAACGTCAGCTGTTCCCCAGCTGTGTGTGTGGCAATCCCTCCTACCTCCTCCACCTCCTCCTCCTCATCCACCTGTCCCTGGGCTCCAACACCGCCAGTTGCCGTCCAGAAGTGCTGTACGCACAGTCCCAACAGTCCCTCCTCTGTTATTGGGGTTCAGTAACGTCAGCTGTTCCCCTGCTGTGTGTGTGGCAATCCCTCCTACCTCCTCCTACCTCCTCCTCCACCTGTCCCTGGGCTCCAACACCGCTAGTTGCCGTCCAGAAGTGCTGTCCGCACAGTCCCAACAGTCGTCCCTCTGTTATTGGGGTTCAGTAACGTCAGCTGTTCCCCAGCTGTGTGTGTGGCAATCCCTCCTACCTCCTCCACCTCCTCCTCCTCCACCTGTCCCTGGGCTCCAACACCGCTAATTGCCATCCAGAAGTGCTGTCCGCACAGTCCCAACAGTCGCTCCTCTGTTATTGGGGTTCAGTAACGTCAGCTGTTCCCCAGCTGTGTGTGTGGCAATCCCTCCTACCTCCTCCACCTCCTCCTCCTCATCCACCTGTCCCTGGGCTCCAACACCGCTAGTTGCCGTCCAGAAGTGCTGTACGCACAGAGCCAAACACCTCGCCAATGTGTTAGTGGGGTTCAGCACCGCCAGCTGTTCCCCTGCTGTGTATACGGCAATGTGTACTGCGACCGCCACGCAGGCACAACAAGTTAAATTTAAGGGAACCTGTCCCCCCCCCCAGGCATTGGTTACTGAAGGAGCCACCTTGTGCAGCAGTAATGATGCAAAGGGAAAAAGTGCCTCTTTTCGTGGTGCTCCTTGCACATGCTGAACCTAACACTTATGAAAAGTGTCCCCTCCTACCGTGATACCGTCCGGTTGGTGGAACTTTCCTTTGTGATGTGACGCAGCACAGCCGTCATTCTTACCCCCTTGGTGCCGTGCGCCGCCTCCTCAGCATTGTTTGAATCACCCGGAGCCTGCGCTGTTAGGTTAGCCCTTGGCCATGCACACATTTTGCGCTGCCCGTCTTCTGACATCATTTGGTGTCAGGATGGCTGCGCCTGTGCGGCCGCGCTGGCCGAGAGCCCGCCAGCCTGACACCAAATGATGTCAGAAGATGGGCAGCGCTAAGTGTGCCTGGCCACGGGATAACATAACAGCGCAGGCTCCGGGACGGAATCAAACAACGCTGAGGTGCCGGGGCACGGCGCCGGGGGGGTAAGAATGACGGCTGTGCTGCGTCATATTATGAAGGAAAGTCCCACCTCCGGGACGGTCTCACGGTTTCAGGGGACACATTTTATAAGTGTTTAGTTCTGTGTTTGCAAGGAGCATGATGAAAAGAGCCACCTTTTCCTTTTGCATCTTTTGTGCTGCACAAGCTGGCTCTTTCAGCTACAAACGCCTTGGGGGGGGGTTAAAGGTTCCCTTTCGACTTTCTCCAATCAGGCTTCGGCCTACATTGTGTTCCTCTGCTTTTCCACCTGTCCCTGGGCTCCAACACCGCTAGTTGCCGTCCAGATGTGCTGTCCGCACAGTCCCAACAGTCGCTCCTCTGTTATTGGGGTTCAGTAACGTCAGCTGTTCCCCTGCTGTGTGTGTGGCAATCCCTCCTACCTCCTCCACCTCCTCCTCCTCATCCACCTGTCCCTGGGCTCCAACACTGCCAGTTGCCGTCCAGAAGTGCTGTATGCACAGTCCCAACAGTCCCTCCTCTGTTATTGGGGTTCAGTAACGTCAGCTGTTCCCCTGCTGTGTGTGTGGCAATCCCTCCTACCTCCTCCTACCTCCTCCACCTCCTCCTCCACCTGTCCCTGGGCTCCAACACCGCTAGTTGCCGTCCAGATGTGCTGTCCGCACAGTCCCAACAGTCGCTCCTCTGTTATTGGGGTTCAGTAACGTCAGCTGTTCCCCTGCTGTGTGTGTGGCAATCCCTCCTACCTCCTCCACCTCCTCCTCCTCATCCACCTGTCCCTGGGCTCCAACACTGCCAGTTGCCGTCCAGAAGTGCTGTATGCACAGTCCCAACAGTCCCTCCTCTGTTATTGGGGTTCAGTAACGTCAGCTGTTCCCCTGCTGTGTGTGTGGCAATCCCTCCTACCTCCTCCTACCTCCTCCACCTCCTCCTCCACCTGTCCCTGGGCTCCAACACCGCTAGTTGCCGTCCAGATGTGCTGTCCGCACAGTCCCAACAGTCGCTCCTCTGTTATTGGGGTTCAGTAACGTCAGCTGTTCCCCTGCTGTGTGTGTGGCAATCCCTCCTACCTCCTCCACCTCCTCCTCCTCATCCACCTGTCCCTGGGCTCCAACACCGCCAGTTGCCATCCAGAAGTGCTGTACGCACAGTCCCAACAGTCCCTCCTCTGGTATTGGGGTTCAGTAACATCAGCTGTTCCCCAGCTGTGTGTGTGGCAATCCCTCCTACCTCCTCCAACTCCTCCTCCTCATCCACCTGTCCCTGGGCTCCAACACCGCTAGTTGCCATCCAGAAGTGCTGTACACACAGTCCCAACAGTCGCTCCTCTGTTATTGGGGTTCAGTAACGTCAGCTGTTCCCCTGCTGTGTGTGTGGCAATCCCTCCTACCTCCTCCACCTCCTCCTCCTCATCCACCTGTCCCTGGGCTCCAACACCGCCAGTTCCCGTCCAGAAGTGCTGTACGCACAGTCCCAACAGTCCCTCCTCTGTTATTGGGGTTCAGTAACGTCAGCTGTTCCCCAGCTGTGTGTGTGGCAATCCCTCCTACCTCCTCCACCTCCTCCTCCTCATCCACCTGTCCCTGGGCTCCAACACCGCCAGTTGCCGTCCAGAAGTGCTGTACGCACAGTCCCAACAGTCCCTCCTCTGTTATTGGGGTTCAGTAACGTCAGCTGTTCCCCTGCTGTGTGTGTGGCAATCCCTCCTACCTCCTCCTACCTCCTCCACCTCCTCCTCCACCTGTCCCTGGGCTCCAACACCGCCAGTTGCCATCCAGAAGTGCTGTACGCACAGTCCCAACAGTCCCTCCTCTGTTATTGGGGTTCAGTAACGTCAGCTGTTCCCCAGCTGTGTGTGTGGCAATCCCTCCTACCTCCTCCAACTCCTCCTCCTCATCCACCTGTCCCTGGGCTCCAACACCGCTAGTTGCCGTCCAGAAGTGCTGTACGCACAGTCCCAACAGTCGCTCCTCTGTTATTGGGGTTCAGTAACGTCAGCTGTTCCCCTGCTGTGTGTGTGGCAATCCCTCCTACCTCCTCCACCTCCTCCTCCTCATCCACCTGTCCCTGGGCTCCAACACCGCCAGTTGCCGTCCAGAAGTGCTGTACGCACAGTCCCAACAGTCCCTCCTCTGTTATTGGGGTTCAATAACGTCAGCTGTTCCCCAGCTGTGTGTGTGGCAATCCCTCCTACCTCCTCCACCTCCTCCTCCTCATCCACCTGTCCCTGGGCTCCATCACCGCCAGTTGCCGTCCAGAAGTGCTGTACGCACAGTCCCAACAGTCCCTCCTCTGTTATTGGGGTTCAGTAACGTCAGCTGTTCCCCTGCTGTGTGTGTGGCAATCCCTCCTACCTCCTCCTACCTCCTCCACCTCCTCCTCCACCTGTCCCTGGGCTCCAACACCGCCAGTTGCCATCCAGAAGTGCTGTACGCACAGTCCCAACAGTCCCTCCTCTGTTATTGGGGTTCAGTAACGTCAGCTGTTCCCCAGCTGTGTGTGTGGCAATCCCTCCTACCTCCGCCACCTCCTCATCCACCTGTCCCTGGGCTCCAACACCGCCAGTTGCCGTCCAGAAGTGCTGTACGCACAGTCCCAACAGTCCCTCCTCTGTTATTGGGGTTCAGTAACGTCAGCTGTTCCCCTGCTGTGTGTGTGGCAATCCCTCCTACCTCCTCCTACCTCCTCCTCCACCTGTCCCTGGGCTCCAACACCGCTAATTGCCGTCCAGAAGTGCTGTCCACACAGACCCAACAGTCGCTCCTCTGTTATTGGGGTTCAGTAACGTCAGCTGTTCCCCAGCTGTGTGTGTGGCAATCCCTCCTACCTCCTCCACCTCCTCCTCCTCCACCTGTCCCTGGGCTCCAACACCGCTAGTTGCCGTCCAGAAGTGCTGTCCGCACAGTCCCAACAGTCGCTCCTCTGTTTTTGGGGTTCAGTAACTTCAGCTGTTCCCCAGCTGTGTGTGTGGCAATCCCTCCTACCTCCTCCACCTCCTCCTCCTCATCCACCTGTCCCTGGGCTCCAACACCGCTAGTTGCCGTCCGGAAGTGCTGTACGCACAGAGCCAAACACCTCGCCAATGTGTTAGTGGGGTTCAGCACCGCCAGCTGTTCCCCTGCTGTGTATACGGCAACGTGTACTGCGACCGCCACGCAGGCACAACAAGTTAAATTTAAGGGAACCTGTCCCCCCCCCCAGGCGTTTGTTACTGAAGGAGCCACCTTGTGCAGCAGTAATGATGCAAAGGGAAAAAGTGCCTCTTTTCGTGGTGCTCCTTGCACATGCTGAACCTAACACTTATGAAAAGTGTCCCCTCCTACCGTGATACCGTCCGGTTGGTGGAACTTTCCTTTGTGATGTGACGCAGCACAGCTGTCATTCTTACCCCCTTGGTGCCGTGCGCCACCTCCTCAGCGTTGTTTGAATCACCCGGAACCTGCGCTGTTAGGTTAGCCCTTGGCCATGCACACATTTTGCGCTGCCCGTCTTCTGACATCATTTGGTGTCAGGATGGCTGCGCCTGTGCGGCCGCGCTGGCCGAGAGCCCACCTCGCAGTGTCGTCTGATGTAATCCCACTGGGGGCCTGAGATCCATGGACATGCGCAGTGCATATCTGAACCTCCACCTCTCACTCATCTCCCTACGGCTTCTTCAGACTGTGCGGTGTCAGCTGGTCCCTAATAGCATGCCACGGCCATGACACCGCACAGTCTGAAGAAGCCGTAGGGAGATGAGTGAGAGGTGGAGGTTCAGATATGCACTGCGCATGTCCATGGATCTCAGGCCCCCAGTGGGATTACATCAGACGACACTGCGACGCAGAACTGAAATTGAAGGGAACCTGTCCCCCCTCCCCCAGGCGTTTGTATGTTTTACAGCCACCTTGTACGACAGTAATGCTGCATGTGTGCAAGGTGGCTCAGAAACTTATTCTCCTTGCCCATGTTGAACTGAACACGTCTAAAATGAGTCCTCTGCGACCATTAAAACGTCCCTCAGGTGTGATTTTCCTTTGTATTGACACGCAACAAGCTCCTTGTTAGCGCTGCCCATCTTCTGGCATCATTGTTTGGGTGCCTGCGCCTCTGCGGCCGCCTTGCCCCACACAACGCCCCTCGGTGTCTTATTTATTTGGACTGCGAGGGTGTGATTGATGGGCATGAACGGTGCATTTCTTCGCCTGTCCCTCATCTCCTTCCGCCTTCTTCAGACTGTGCGGCTTCATGGCCGTGGCATGCGATAAGGGATCAGCTGACGCCGCACAGTCTGAAGCGGGTGTAAGGACCCGAGTGTGAGAGGCGAACATATGTGCTGCGCCAGGCCATGAATCCCAGCCCCGCAGTGTTTTAACAATGTCGCGAACCGCACCGGCCGACATTAAATGATGCCAGAAGATGGGCAGCGCTAACAGCGCTAGGCCAGGGGATAACACGACAGCGCAGACTCCTGTACAGCAAATAACAACGCTCAGGAGGCTGCACCCAGCACCAAGGTGGGATTCTTGACATCTGTGCTGCGTCTCATTACGAAGGGAACTCGCGCCTCCAACACAGTTTGACTGTATAAAGGGCTAAATGTTATACGTGTTTCATTCAGCGTGTGCTAGGAGAAACATTAAAAGAGCAACCTTTGACTTGTGCAGCACTACTGCTGCATAAGCTGTGGCTCTTCTAGTTTGTAACCCCTGAGGGGGGGTTAAAGGTTACCTTTGAAATTGGTTCAATTAGGCTTCGGCCTACACTCTGCTCCCCCTGCAGAGCCCGGGCTCCAACACCGCCAGTTGGGGCCCGGTACTGCTAGCTGCACAGAGAAAAACACCAGCCAATGTGTCAGTGGGGTTCAGCACCGCCAGCTGTTCCCCTGCTGTGTAGCCGGCAACGTGTCCTGCAACAGCCACGCAGGCACAACAGACCCAAAGCTGCCGCCAGTGCAGGCTTCGGCCTACACTCTGCTCCCTCTCCTCCTCCTGCTGACCCTTTGCTCCAACACTGCTAGTTGGGGCTCTAGGAAGACAAGCTTGAATAGGTCCCCATCCTGGTTCCAGCACCGTCAGCTGGTTCCGGGCAGAGCCTTTGGCTTAGGTGCCTCCTTCTGGGTATCCGAGTTCCACCAACGTCAGGTGGTCCTTGGTAGTGCTTTCAGGCACGGGTACCTCCTGCTTAGTAACCAGGTTCCAGTAACGTCAGCTGGTCCTCGGTAGTTCCATTGGCTCTTGGACCTTCGGCTACCCATCCGGGTTCCAGTACCGTCAGCTGGTTCTCGGCAGTGTCTTTTGCTCTTGTACCTTCTGCTCCCCATCCTGGTTCCAGTACCATCAGCTGGTTCCGGGCAGAGCCTTTGGCTTAGGTGCCTCCCTCTGGGTATCCGAGTTCCACCAACGTCAGGTGGTCCTTGGTAGTGCTTTCAGGCACGGGTACCTCCTGCTTAGTAACCGGGTTCCAGTAACGTCTGCTGGTCCTCGGTAGTTCCATTGGCTCTTGGACCTTCGGCTACCCATCCGGGTTCCAGTACCGTCAGCTGGTTCTCGGCAGTGTCTTTTGCTCTTGTACCTTCTGCTCCCCATCCTGGTTCCAGTACCGTCAGCTGGTTCCGGGCAGAGCCTTTGGCTTAGGTGCCTCCCTCTGGGTATCCGAGTTCCACCAACGTCAGGTGGTCCTTGGTAGTGCTTTCAGGCACGGGTACCTCCTGCTTAGTAACCGGGTTCCAGTAACGTCAGCTGGTCCTCGGTAGTTCCATTGGCTCTTGGACCTTCGGGTAGCCATCCGAGTTCCAGTTCCATCAGCTGTTTCTCAGCATTTTCTCAGCCTTCTTGTACCTTCTGCTACATTTCCAAGTTCAAGAGACTAAACACGATGACCCGGAAGACCACCCCTAAGATGACGACGACACCAGAGACGACAACCACCGTGATGACGACGACCCTGGAGACGATGACCCTGAAGACCACCCCGATGACGACGACCCCGGAGATGACAACCACCGTGATGACGACGACCCTGGAGACGATGACCCTGAAGACCACCCCGATGACGACGACCCCGGAGACGACGACCCTGGAGACGACGACGACCTGGAAGACCGAGAATCAGAAGAACAAGAGGCTGCAGAACAAAGAGCAGAAGAACATTAAGCATAAGACTAAATATCAGAGCAAAAGATATTATCTAAATTATAAGCAGAAGAAGACTAAGCAGTGTATGGGGGTGAGTCCGTTCCTCCTCGTGGTCCCCTGGATAAAGCCTGATGCTGCAGGCCAAACTGAACGCGGACAAATGTAACTCTTTTGTGACAGGCAGAACGGAAGGTGTAATCTTCAAACTTTTATAGATAACAACTACGGGAATGCCTGTCACAAATAAGAATATGATGAAGAAGTTGAATATGATGAAGATAATAGTAAAATAAAAAGAATATGAACAATGTAACCAAAAAAATAATAGGTAGAAGATGAAGAAGAAGATGAATAAGGTGAAGAAGTTGATGTCAAAGAAGCTGATGATGAGGATAATGAAGAAGAAAGTGTGGGAGAAGTAAAAAAGAAGGTGAAGGGCGTGGAAGTAGTGAAACATCAATATCTGACAAAATAAAAAAATAATAAACATAGTCAAAATCTTTCTAACGCCGAACGTCATAAAAAACAAAACAAAATCCTGCTATGCTATTAGATTGGGCTAAACCTCTGTGCCTTTAATGTCTCCGTCACGTCCCCCAATACATCCTACATTATTCTTAGTTGTTTTCCTTCATGTAGAATGAACCTACAAGTTAAGAAAGGGTTTATTTTAATTCCGATATTTTCGTCCCATTGACTTGCATTGGGATCGGGGATCGGTATCGGATTAGATCCGATATTTTGACGGTATCGGCCGATACTTTCCGATACCGATACTTTCCGATATCGGAAGGTATCGCTCAACACTAGTTATAAGTTGTAATAATAATCACCTAGGCAGGTTAACAATGCAATTGTTTTCTATTCCTTGCGTCCATAGTTTTACAGCAAATCCAGGTAGATGGCCAAAATACATTGCTCCCGGTTCATAAGATCCCCTCCCTGGGGCAGGTACCGTGTTTCCCCGAAAATAAGCCACCCCCGATAATAAGCCGTAGTGGGGGGTAGAGAAGGGGCGGCTAATATAAGCCATACCCCGAAAATAAGCCGTAGTGGGAAACACAAGGAAAATATAAGCCATGGTACCTTTTGACTGCCTCGGTCCCCTCTGTCCTCTCTCTAGTGGCCCCGAGTGCAGGGTTAACTTTCTGTGTGCCCCGGCCGGAGCTCTGATTGGTCCAGCGGCTCCCCAGCATCTCGAGCGCTGATTGGCCACGGTCTCCGGGTGCCGCAGCTCTTCCCCTGTTCAGCGGTCACGTGGGACTGCTCATTAGAGAAATGAATAGGCTGCTCCACCTCCCATAGGGGCGGAGCCACATAATTCATTTCTCTAATCAGCGGTGCCGGTGACCGCTGACAGAGGAAGAGGCTGCGGCACCGAAGACCAGCTGTCCGGGGGAAGGAGCGGGACGCCGGGATCAGGTAAGTATGACATATTCACCTGTTCGCGTTCCACACGCCGGGCGTCGCGCCATCTTCCCGGCGTCTCTCCTCACTGACTGTGCAGGTCAGAGGGCGCGATGACGCATATAGTGTGTGCGCTGCCCTCTGCCAGTCAGTGCAGAGAGACGCCGGGACGGGATGCTGAGGAGCTGCGGCAAGAGAGGTGAGTATGTGTTCTATTATTTTTATTGCAGCAGCAGCAGCACAGCTATGGGGCAATAATGGACAATGCAGAGCACTATATGGCACAGCTATGGGGCAATAATGGTGCAGAGCACTATATGGCACAGCTATGGGGCAATAATGGTGCAGAGCACTATATGGCACAGCTATGGGGCAATAATGGACGGTGCAGAGCACTATATGGCACAACTATGGGGCAATAATGGTGCAGAGCACTATATGGCACAGCTATGGGGCAATAATGGACGGTGCAGAGCACTGTATGGCACAGCTATGGGGCAATAATGGTGCAGAGCACTATATGGCACAGCTATGGGGCAATAATGGACGGTGCAGAGCACTATATGGCACAGCTATGGGGCAATAATGGTGCAGAGCACTATATGGCACAGCTATGGGGCAATAATGGACGGTGCAGAGCACTGTATGGCACAGCTATGGGGCAATAATGGACGGTGCAGAGCACTATATGGCACAGCTATGGGGCAATAATGGTGCAGAGCACTATATGGCACAGCTATGGGGCAATAATGGTGCAGAGCACTATATGGCACAGCTATGGGGCAATAATGGACGGTGCAGAGCACTATATGGCACAGCTATGGGGCAATAATGGTGCTTAGCACTATATGGCACAGCTATGGGGCAATAATGGATGGTGCAGAGCACTGTATGGCACAGCTATGGGGCAATAATGGTGCAGAGCACTATATGGCACAGCTATGGGGCAATAATGGACGGTGCAGAGCACTATATGGCACAGCTATGGGGCAATAATGGTGCAGAGCACTATATGGCACAGCTATGGGGCAATAATGGACGGTGCAGAGCACTGTATGGCACAGCTATGGGGCAATAATGGACGGTGCAGAGCACTATATGGCACAGCTATGGGGCAATAATGGTGCAGAGCACTATATGGTACAGCTATGGGGCAATAATGGTGCAGAGCACTATATGGCACAGCTATGGGGCAATAATGGACGGTGCAGAGCACTATATGGCACAGCTATGGGGCAATAATGGTGCAGAGCACTATATGGCACAGCTATGGGGCAATAATGGATGGTGCAGAGCACTGTATGGCACAGCTATGGGGCAATAATGGACAGTGCAGAGCACTATATGGCACAGCTATGTGGCAATAATGAATGGTGCAGAGCACTATATGGCACAGCTATGGGGCAATAATGGTGCAGAGCACTATATGGCACAGCTATGGGGCAATAATGAACGGTGCAGAGCTCTATATGGCACTATACTGTTCAGCATGTTAATAAATGTTAACCTTTTGGTTAAAAAAAAAAGTCGCCTTTTTTTTGGCTAATATAAGCCATACCCCGAAAATAAGCCATAGTGGGACTTTTGGGGGTAAAAAGAATATAAGACACTGGCTTATATTCGGGGAAACACGGTAGTCCCACTGGCCCCATACTAGGCGATACACACTGTATCCCAGCTTGGGGTTGGCCCACAGATTTCTTATCTCCTACCAGTACATTCTGTAGTCACAGTCTATGCTCCTCCAAATGACACATAAAACTACCGATGACCATGTATCCATCAGCAATAATCCTTAAGAAAGTTCATGAAATCCAGATGACAGATCCCTCCACCATAGAAGGGGGATCCAGCCCAGTCAGCAACCGATCTCCAAAACTCCATAGGCTATCCATCCATGACTCCAAGACTTCAGCCTAGAGCCTTTCTTCTCAATCCCATTATCCTAGCTCCTTGACTAAACATATGGATTATCTCCCTCCCTCACCCTTCAACATTTGCTTTTAGCTGCAAGAACGAAGGATATTACAGTGATGACTCCATTGGGTCTACAACACCCATTACCACAATAGGAGTAGTGGCTATAGGAACAATGGAATGATGGAGTTACTTGATTACTAATCTTGGATTTGGTGTTATGGGAGCATATGATATAGCCTGTATGTCTTCCTCTGCTTGCTGTCACTGAATGAAAACATTGATTCCTGAGACTGAAGATCAAGAAAATCTCTAATAATAAACACTAAGCACACCCCTAAAAAAACACAATAATATTGATGTAACTTGTACTCCATGCTGAAAAAAGTCTGCATTACTTAGAGCCATGGACTCCGCTCTGTGTGCATTGGTCCAATAGTCTTTAGTAAGTGGCCAGCTCCTCATAGTATCTGATACAAACAGCAAAGTACAAGATCTAGGTCATCCCCCGGTACCCTCACTTATGTTTCTTTGCTTTTGAATTCCACACTCTAATCTACTTTCTCTAACCTCCTCATTTGGCCTTTCACAGTTTACTAACTGTAATAATTATAGGGGATAACTCAGGAGACTCTTTGCGTGGAACAAGACAACTACAGGACACAGTTTTATAAGTGGTAAAGTCTATATTATCACACGGTGATTCAAACAGGTGCAGAGAGAAACTCAAGTCCACAACACTTGGTGCAAATATCAAATGCAGCTCAGCAGTCTTCAGAGGAAAATGCAATCATGCAGAAAGTCTATGAAGCACAATTATTCTTGAGGATACTTGACACGATTAAGTCCTTGCTAAGTCAAAAACACAGATAGATATGCTTATAAGGCAGCTCAAATAACATCTTAGCTCAACCAGGGAGGTCTGGGTAATAGTCTCAGGTTCTTGCAGAGCAGAAACAACTTACAGGTCAAGCAAATGCAGATGGAAGTAAACACGAGCAGCAGATGAAGGAGGATTACTGGAACTGGTGTATGCAGCAGGAACTCAGAGCAGAGTAGCAGGATCACCACACAGGTTCACAGGAGCAGGTATATAGCCAGGGAGTCACCAGAGGTCAGGAGCTGGATGCCAGGCAGAATACTCTAGCACAGACTGAAGGCTGGGGTGGAGTTTTATAGCAGGAAGACACAGTGCACATGAGACCAAAGACGCAATCTTGGAAAAGGGCAGTAATGCACAAAAAGGTAATAAAAAATGTTCAGAGTCCTGACACTAACTCTCCTACGCATGAAGATGGGAATGCTCTGCACTTGGTCATCTATCGGCTCTGCTTACTGCACAACTTTGCTAACTCCCCTCTCCCCCTCTCTGACCACAACCTTCTTTCCTTCTCTGTTAAGAATTTCCCCTTCACCTGGGAAACCCCCACTTACCACACTCATAGGAATACATGTACCATTAACACCCATCAGCTTATGGACAATCTACACTCATGTTTAACTCCAATCTCCTCCCATTCCTGTCCAAACTTAGTTTTGTCACACTACAATTATACATTGCTGAATGCCCTGGATGAAGCAGCACCTGCTACATGCAGAAAGACTTGAAACAGATGATGGCTTTCCTGGCACATGATGCAAACACGCTTTCTTCAGCATTGCTCAAGATTCATTGAGCATCAGTGGATAAAAATTCTTTTAGCAGAGTATTTCATCCACTATAAGTTCATGCTCAAAACGTATAACTCTGCCCTTCATCTGGCCAAACAATCCTACTTCACCACCCTTATCAATTCACTGTAGAACAATCCAAAATTACTTTTTGAAACCATAAAGTGCCTCCTGAGCCCTAAAGCACAGGCCCAGGTCACCAAGTTCAGCAGTGAGGATCTGGCCACTCATTTCCTAGAAAAAATCAACCATATCTCCTTTCCTGCCACACTTCAAGCTTACTTGCCATCTTTGAACCTGCTACAGAAGAAGAAGTTACCTGGCTCCTCACTTCTTCACAGCCAACAACCTGCAGCAGTGGCCCTATTCCCTCACATCTTCAGTCTCTCCTACAGGTTGTCACCAATCACTAAACTAAAATATTTAACCTCTTTTTCTTCTGGTATCTTTCTCTCCTCATTTAAACATGCCATCATAAACCCTTTACTTAAAAAAAAAAACATTTCTTGACCAGAACTATGCTGCTAGCTATAGACCTGTCTCTAATCATCCCTTCATATCCAAACTCCTGGAACACTTGGTCCACTCTCATCTAATCTGCTATCTCTCAGATCACTCTCTTCTTGATCTCTACAATCTGGTTTCTGCTCTTAACATTTTACTACAACTGTCCTTACTAAAGTCATTAGCGATCTATTAACAGCTAAATCTAATAGTCACTGCTCCCTGTTGATTCTCCTGGATCTCTCTGCTGCATTCAACACTGTGGATCACCAGCTCCTTCTCACCATGCTCCACTCTATCGGCCTCAAGGACACTGTTCACTCATGGTTCTCCTCTTACCTCTTTTACTGCTCCTTCACTGTATCTTTTGACAGCTCTTACTACTCTTCTTGTCCCTGACTATCAGAATTCTTCAGGGCTCAGTCCTAGGTCCCCTTCTTTTCTATCTATATACTGCCCCTATTGGACAAACACTCAATAGATTTGGTTTACAGTGTCATCTCTATGCTGATGACACTCAATTAGTCACTTCTTCCGCTGATATCACACCCACCCTAATATAAAACACCAAGGATTGTTTGTCCAGTGTCTTTAATACAATGTCCTACCTCTATCCGAAACTGAATCAAACAGAACTTTCTTCCTTCCTAATGTAACTGTTTAAACTGTCTTACCTTGCATTGAATTGATTGTCTGTATATGTCCCTGCTTAATTGTAAAGTGCTTCAGAATATCTTTTCACTATATAAAATAAAATGATGATCATTATTATTATTATTATTATTATTATTATTATTAAGATTTGCCATTCGAAGGACTGTTAGTATGATGATTTAGCTTCTGCAGCAGTATCAACACTAGAAGACTCTGTTTCATTAGGCTATGCATACAGAGGCCTAGACAATACTCTAATAAGTACTGTCCCTGAGCTGTGCAATGTGTCAATGTCCTGAGCATGGCAGTGCCTGTTCTGTTATAACCCTTGATGATGTAATTCTGCCAACCTGATGACTACCACATTACACTGACTAGCAGGCAATTTCTGCATGTTTACTGGCTACGTAACAGGAAGCAAACATGCGGGGTGGGGATTTCTACTTTAAATCCAAGCTTCGGCTAATGCTCATCGAGTGCTGAGCATATCCGAGCACCCAAATTCTCGAGGTATTTCAAAGTATCATGAGTACGTTTGCCAGGGTTGTGACTAGGAATTTCAGAGACCCATACTGGCAACATTTTCGGACCCCCTTGAGCCTCATCCCAGGTACCACCAAAGCTCTGCCTTCTCCCCTCAAACCTTCTAAATTCCCACCGCCCCTTCTTCTTCTTCTGCAACATGATCTTGACAATAACACATTAACTGTTGCTATCAAACACCATATCACATATATAGCCAGCAGCTTTTTTTTTTTTTTACCAAAACATGTTTTAAGCCTGCCACCATGAAAAGGTATACTTTTTTGGCAGGGCCCAACTCTACAGTAGCCTATTAAAACTTGTTAAAATATCCAATACTCTTTTTAGTTATATTTTTCTTTTTTTTCTTTAAGGGAATGTGTCACATACAGTAGTGTTCAAAAGTTTACATACTCTAGCAGAATTTTTGCTTTCTTGGCTTTTTTTCAGAGAATATCAATGATAGCACCTAAACTTTTCTCCATTCATGGCTAGTGGTTGGGTGAAGCCATTTATTGTCAAACTACTGTGTTTTCTCTTTTTGAATCATGATGACAACCCAAAACATCCAAAAGACTCTGATCAAAAGTTCACATACCCTGGTGATGGTGGCCTGATAACATGCACAGAAGTTAACACAAATGGGTTAGAATGGCTACTAAAGGTAACATCCTCACCTGTGACCTGTTTGCGTGTAATCAGTGTGTGTGCATAAAAGCTGATTGAGTTTCTGGGATCCAGAAACTCGTATCTTTCATCCAGCCACTGACATTTCTGGATTGTGAGTCATGGGGGAAGTTAAAGAATTGTCAATGGATCTACGGGAAAAGGTAGTTGAACTGTATAAAACAGGAAAGGGATTCAAAAAGATATCCAAGGAATTGATAATGCCAGTCAGCAGCGTTCACACTGTGATTAACAAATGGAAAATCAAAAACCTCGGAAAAATGGAAAAAACAAAACCTCGGTCAGGTAGACCAACAAAAATATTGTCCATTACTACCAGGAGAATAGTTTGGGATGCAAAGAAAAACCCACAAATAACATCAGCTAAAGTACAGGACTCTCTGAGAACTAGCGGTGTGGCTGTTTCAATATGCACAATAATGAGGCACTGGAAGAAAAATGGGCTGCATGGTTGAGTCGCCAGAAGAAAGCCATTACTGTGCAAATGCCAAAAAGTATTTTGCCTACAATATGCGAAACAGCACAGTGACAAGCCTCAAAACTTGTGGAACAATGTAATTTGGAGTGATGATACCAAAATTGAACTTTTTGGCTACAACCATAAACATTACATTTGGAGTAAGGTCAACAAGGCCTATGATGAAAGGAACACCATTCCTACTGTGAAGCAAAGAGGTGGATCTCACTAATGTTTTGGGGCTGTGTGAGCTACAAAGGCACAGGAAACTTGGTCAAAGTTGAAGGAAAGATGAATGGAGCCTATTATCAGCAACTACTGGAGGCAATTTGGACTCATCAGCCCGGAAGCTGTGCATGGGACATACTTGGACATTCCAACATGACAATGATCCAAAACACGAGGCCAAGTCGACCTGTCATTGACTATAGCAGAACAAAGTGAAGATTCTGGAGTGGCCATCTCAGTCTCCTGACCTCAATATCATTGAGCCACTCTGGGGAGATCTCACGCAGTTCAAGCTAGACAGCCCAGGAATTTACAGGAACTGGAGGCTTTTTGCCAAGAAGAGTGGGTAGCTTTACCATCTGAGAAAATAAAGAACCTCATGCACAACTACCACAAAAGACTTCAAGCTGTCATTAATGATAGAGGGAGCAATAAACAGTATTATAAAATGGGGTATTTAAACATTTGATCAGGGCCATTTGGATGTTTTGAATTGTCATTATGATTTAAAAAGAGAAAACACAATAGTTTGACAATAAATGACTTCACCCAATCACTAACCATGAGTGGAGAAAAAGTTTTGGTGTTATCATCCATATTCTCTGAAAAAAGGTCAAGAAAGCTAAAATTCTGCCTTGGTTCATAAACTTTTGACCACAACTGTACCTTTTTTAAACTAATTAAAACTAGATTCTCATAATTTTTGCATAATTTGTATTTCTGATTGCAGATTACTGTATTCTGCTTTCTGTACATTCATGGAAGTATCCCTTTTGCCTGTCTGCCGATATTGACATTAGATACACACACACACATATATATATATATATATATATATATATATATATATATATATATATATATATATAGCAAGAAAAAAGGAACAGCACAACAATAGTACTTATCTTCGGGTGCAAGGCCCCAGGTAATCAGTCCAACGATTACACCAGATTCACAGAGATTCAAAAAAGAGGCAGCACTCCATACTCATGGTGAAACATGTGGTAGGTTTAATCAACCCACATAGCCGGGCGACGTTTCAGCTCTATCTGAGCCTTTATCAAGCCTTGATAAAGGCTCAGATAGAGCTGAAACGTCGCCCGGCTATGTGGGTTGATTAAACCTACCACATGTTTCACCATGAGTATGGAGTGCTGCCTCTTTTTTGAATCTCTCTCTCTCTCTCTCTCTCTCTCTCTCTCTCTCTCTCTCTCTCTCTCTCTCTCTCTCTCTCTCTCTCTCTATATATATATATATATATAAAACAAGACATTATTGGGGACTTTATTTCCTTGGGAGTGTTTTCTATAAAAGAAGAGAATGTCCAGCTTCACCAGATCCATAAAAAAGAGTTTTCTTTATTCGCAAACTTTAAACATGGAGGATACAGACTTCAGCACAAATCATATGGGTAAGAATTTCAACACGTTTCTGGAGACTAAGTTACCTTAATCATGAGTGTTTTCTATACATGTTCTCATGATTAGTGATGTGCAGTTGTCAATGTGCAGGTAGGAGGAAGAGATGAGCCAGAATCCGACTGCAAGTATATTGAGTGATGCTGCGCTCATGTATTCGGATTCTGGCTGAGAGTTTGCATTTTGCTTCCTTGCTGCCATGTGACTGTCACTCCTGTCTCTGACACTGGCGAATCCTTACAGCGCACTGTGTGTACGATGTGAGGATTCACAAGGCTGCAGTCACATAGAGTTACACATAAAGGGACTGAAGACTTGTGAATTTAGACAACCCATTTAAGGTTCATTCAGCCATCCATGAATATCAGTCTGCACTCAGACTGCAGTGCATGGCCTGGCCAAGGGTCTCCTGACCTGAACTCATCAGCCTCACGCATGTATAAGGATGCTGTTCACGATGTCTGTGTCCAGTCCATGCACTGCAGTCCCAGCGCAGACCAGTTTCCCCAGTTTCAATTATTACACTGCCATAAAATAGTAGTGAAGATGTTTCCCAATCACATATACCCATAATGTTTGTACTGTATCATAAAATCATGTACTGAAATGGTGGACACATTAATGCATGGACTTCAGCTAGTTACTCACACAGTCAGCAGTGCCATTGCAGGCTCTGCTGTTAAGTTAATAAAAATCTAATGGCAACCTCAGCCTGCCGGCTACCTACTCAGACTCACCATGCACACACACAGACTCCTCACCCTGCATGCCTCCTCAGTAATCTCTCCTTAGAAGCCTTCCTTTAGCAGTCTGCCCTCAGCATCCTCCCCACAGCAGCCTCCTGACAGCAACCTGCCCTCAGCAACTTAACTTCAGCAACCTGCCATCAGCAGCCTCCTCTTAGCAGACTCTACTCAGCAGTCTCTGAGCCGACACTGCATTTCAGGTACTAACACAGTGTCTGTAAATTGAGATTCTGGTTTTGGTTTTTATCATGTGACAAGGCTCGTTAGAGAGTCGATATTGACTTTTACGATTGCTACTTCCTATTGATGGCACTAGAGTTCAAGTCCTCTTCCTTTCTGAAGAGATAATTTGCATATTTCCCAGAGAAAAACTGAGGCTTAAAAGTCTCCTCACCTCGGCATGTCAGCCTTGACATGTCACTCTCCGCAAGGAGACACGTTACCCCTTGCATCCCACTTAAGAAAAGTAACCCATCAGAAACAAGATGGGCCCACTATTTTCGAAAATAGTCCAGTCTGAGACTGGTTTGCTTGCCTCAACTGCAGAAGCCATCAGTCAGTGGTGCAAATACTAACAGAAGGTAGCTTCACTATGTGATATTGCCACCTATTGGATGCAATATTTATCTCTCCTCTGAAGCAAAGAAGAACTAATTGTGGGTGGGTCAAAATTAAACAACAGGGGGCAGGCCTAGCATCAGTTAGTGCCTGGGCCCACCAGTAGGATTCTCCTTTGGGCCAATTCAGCAATTCAGCACTCCTTGCTATAGACATGGAGTGTTGAGTGTCACTTCTAGTGCAGCAGTGTGTACACCATATTGGTGATGATGACATTAAGTAAAATACAGTATAATGGATAATGTCAGAGACATTGACATGTTTCCTTTCATGGTCTAGAATAGACAGATGCATCACAAGTGAAGTCACAGATGGCAGTGCAGTGGTTCATGAACTCTGAAGGGGTTGGTGACTATAAGATGAGAGACACAGCTGTAGACATCAAGGTCCCTGCAATACAGAAGTTACAGTGGTTGGGGTGTTTTGCCTTTCATTGAAACCCATTGTTTAGATGATACCACTGCTTATATTGTCATCCGGGAAATTATCATTTTTAATTACAGTGATTTTTAATTACAGTAATGATTATCAGGAATGTTCTTATTTTTACTTTGTATAGGCATTGTGTGCTGCCCTGGTTTCCTAAATGTTTTATTTTTTATATATTTCTTTTTTTAACTCTAGGGTGAAACGTGTGTTGTACATAATACAAACATATCACATTTATAATTGATGTCTGCTGTAGATTCTTGTGTGGTTAAGCGAAATTATTCATTTTTATAGAAACTGATGCAGGAAAATGTGAAAATATAAAATAATTTATAAATGTAAAAAATGAAATGCCTTGTGTTTAGAACTATGGCTGTAAATAAGGAGTGTGGTGTGTAGTAAAGATGAATGGAGACATACAGTATTGCAATAAATAAATGTAACTGTTATGTAACATGCATTTCAGATAAAGACAAACCAGCAAGCGACACATGACTTAGGCTGTTAAGGAAAGCTCGTAGAAGTTGCCACGTCTGTAGGGATTTGCATAAGGGAATGTAAAACAAGAAATTCAGTCTTAATATTTTTTCTTCACTTATTCTATTTACTAGAAATAAAACAAAAAAAAAAAAAATTGAACCAGCAATGTGCAAATCGAAAGCAGGGAGCAAGCCTCCGGATTTTAGCTTCATCGTCCTTATGTAAAAGACTCATCCAAAAAAGAAGGCAGTACTACAGGTTGTTTAAATGCAAAAAGTGGGGATTATAGTGACCCAATGAGATGTTTCAGTCCATATAGCAATACATGTAATTACATTTAGAGGACAATGTGTAAATCACAGCCAAAAGCTACAGTTTCAGTTATACAGCTTCAATGTATTCACTGTTTTTTTCACACATTTAATGAAAAAGAAAGGCAACACTCAGCATATCATTTTTGTTTTTAAATAGACACTTTTTTGGCCAGTAGAACATTTTAGTCCTTCTTTTTTATCTTTAACCCCTTTCTAGCATTAGACGTACTATTCCGTCCATGTGACTTGAGACTTAATTCCCATGATCGGAAAAGTACATCATTACTGATCGGCCGCGCACACGGGGGGTGTACGGCTGATCGCGGCCGGGTGTCAGCTGATTCTCACAGCTGACACGTGGGAATAAGTGCCAGGAGCGGTCAAGGACCGCTCTCAGCACTTTAACCCCCGGAACACTGCGATAAAATATGATCGCAGTGTTCCGGAGCTGGCACAGCGGTGACAGCCGCTCTGCTTTTGGATCGGAGACCCCATGGCACGCCGCGGGGTCCCGATCGCTGCCATGGAGACCCGATCCCTGCCATGGAGACCCGATCACTGCCATGGAGACCTGATGTCATCATGACGACATCCAGGTCTCCAGAGCTGAGAGACTTCCTGTGATGTGCAGTGCATAACACAAGTAACAAAAATCCAAAATCAATTCATATAGCCATTAAGGTCACTAGTTGGTATAAATGGGGAGATATACCAACACATGCCTGATAGTGTTGAGCATTCCGATGCTGCAAGTATCGGGTATCGGCCGATACTTGCTGTATCGGAATTCCGATACCGGGATTCCGATACTCTTGTGGTATCGGGTATCGGGTATCGGAACAACATTAATGTTAAAATGTGTAAAATAGAGAATTAAAATAAAAAATATCGCTATACTCACCTGTCCGACGCAGCCGGGACCTCAGCGCAGGAACCGGCAGCGTTGTTTGTTTAAAATTCCCGCTTTTACATGGTTACGCGAAGTCCCGGCTTGTGATTGGTCAGGGCGGCCATGTTGCCGGGCCGCGGACCAATCACAGCAAGCCGTGACGAAAATACGTCACGGCTTGCTGTGATTGGTCCGCGTCCCGGCAACATGGCCGCCATTAACCAATCACAAGCCGTGACGTCACGGGAGGCTGGAAACGCGCTCATTTTAAAAAGGGCGCGTGTCCAGCCTCCCGTGACGTCACGGCTTGTGATTGGTTGCGTCGCGGTCAACCAATCACAAGCCGGGAGGCTGGACACGCGCCCATTTCAAAATGAGCGCGTCCAGCCTCCCGGCTTGTGATTGGTTGATCGCGGCGCAACCAATCACAAGCCGTGACGTCACGGGAGGCTGGACACGCGCCCATTTCAAAATGAGCGCGTCCAGCCTCCCGGCTTGTGATTGGTTGATCGCGGCGCAACCAATCACAAGCCGTGACGTCACGGGAGGCTGGACACGCGCCCATTTTAAAATGAGCGCGTGTCCAGCCTCCCATGACGTCCCGGCTTGTGATTGGTCAGGGCGGCCATATTGCCGGGACGCGGACCAATCACAGCAAGCCGTGACGTAATTTCGTCACGGCTTGCTGTGATTGGTCCGCGTCCCGGCAACATGGCCGACCTGACCAATCACAAGCCGGGAATTCACGTAACCAAGTAATAGCGCGATTTTTAAACAAACAACGCTGCCGGTTCCCTCGCTGAAGTCCCGGCTGCGTCGGAGGGTGAGTATAGCGATATTTTTTATTTTAATTCTTTCTTTTACACATTTATATGGTTCCCAGGGCCTGAAGGAGAGTTTCCTCTCCTTCAGACCCTGGGAACCATCAGGGATACCGTCCGATACTTGAGTCCCATTGACTTGTATTGGTATCGGGTATCGGTATCGGATTGGATCCGATATTTTGCCGGTATCGGCCGATACTTTCCGATACCGATACTTTCAAGTATCGGACGGTATCGCTCAACACTAATGCCTGACCTACTATCCACATTGTATAGTGTATCATACAATCTAAACTCATAATCCCAAGAGATGTCCTAACTAAGATGTCAGTAGTACTACCATGGGATTAATTCGAAATATATAAAAATAGTAAACACTTACATGAGAGGTGGTCTGCTGTGTGTGGCTATTCCCCAAGCGCCCCAACGTGCATTTCGTCCCTTCGTCACTAGCATAGTATACTGGATTTTCTCATGTGTGTTTACTGATTATTGTCAGTTTTTTTGTGCTCTGGCTATTTGAGGCTTTTTTTGTGATGATGGAAGCTTCTATAGCATGCAGATCTGCATGCTATACAAACAATCAGCCTGCAAAAAATTAGTGCCCCACAGTGGGACACAGTGTAAAATTAAGAATAAATAAAAAAAATGAAAATACTTTAAAAATATTTTAAAAAATATAAAAAAATATGTATATATTTATTCTATCAATAAATAAATATTTCAGTGAAAAAAAAATCTAAACAATAAAAGTAAACATATTTGGTATCCCTGCATCCGTAATGACCCACCCTATAAAACTGTATCACTATGCTTTACCATCACACCGCCAAACAAAAAGTTTAATAACACATGATCAAAAAGACAGATCTAAATAAACATGGTACCGCTGAAAACGTCATCTTGTCCCGCAAAAAAAAAAGTCATCATACAGCTCTATCACTGGAAAAATAAAAAAAGTTATAGCTGTCAGAATAAAGCGATGCAAAAATAATTATTTTTTATATAAAATAGTTTTTATTGTATAAAAGCGCCAAAACATAAAAAAAATATAAATAAGGTATTACTGTCATCATACTGACCCAAAGAATAAAACTGCTTGATAAATTTTGCCACATGTGGAATGGTATAAATGCCCCCACCCCAAAAGAAATTCATAAATTGCTGTTTTTTGTTCATTCTGCCTCACAAAAATCAGAAAAAAAAGCGAACAAAAAATGTATTCTAAAATGGTACCAATATAAATGTCAACTCGTCCCACAAAAAAACAAGGCCTCACATGACTCTGTGGTCCAAAATATGGAAAAATCATAGCTCTCAAAGTGTGTTGATGCAAAACCTATTTGTTTGCAATAAAAAGCGTCTTTTAGTGTGTGACAGCTGCCAAACATAAAAACCCACTATAAATAGGAGGAATCTCGAACCATGTCCGCTGCAGTCTGCCATTCTCCTTCAGCCACAGTAGAACCTGCTCAGTAGAGACATCAGTCCCAGCATCTAACTCAAGCAGATACTGTACGTTTGGTTACAGCTGCCATTCCAGGCTCAGCCTTTTTAACCAGCATTGATCAGAGGCAAGCAGACTTTCCAAGTCCTGCTTTTCTTCTACTGAGCATGCCCACAGAACTTTTATTGGTGGTCGGGGGTCACATGCTCAGGTCCTGTAGTGGCTCCGATTGGAGCACTAGGGAGGTCCTGGAAGGCTACAGATATAAAAGGTTCACATGGCCGAGCGGCCATGCGCTAGTATAAGTCAGACATTGTGTGTGTATGGATGTATGCCTGTTCTGGTGAAATCTCTGAATCATTCCCATCCTTAGTGTTGATGAATGCTCACGAATGTTGGAGCTGTCTAGCGCCAGTTAGTGCCATCCAGCACCAGGCATAATCTATAGCGTCTAACAGCAGTGTTAGCCAGTGCAGCACTGCACGCAACCAGTGCACTTACCTGTCCCCAGTTAGGGCTGTTAGTGGTGTTCGCCAGAGCGGCGCTGCACGCACTCTGTGCGGTAAATCATTATTTAGGTTTTTCCCTGGCAACGCAGTTATGGCACCGAGCGCTAGTGGTCTAGAGGGACTCTAACCCCGTGTCCTTGGGGTACAGTCCTGTGACCCAATACCAGCATTCACTCTGCGGTATTGCGGCCCTGTGATGCAACAGGGTTTGCTTCCTTACATACCGGGTGAAGCTAACCCATGTGTGTTCACATTATACCGCCATATACTGTCCGCCATTACCAATTCAAGCAGCAGGTGTTATTTCTGCACGGTGGACCCCGGGCTGAGAACGCACCTTATACCATCCTTATAATTATTTGGTGTGTTCCACCTGCCCTAACATTATACTAGCACCACGGTCTGGCTTGAAATGGCGGACGAACAGTGACTACAGTGGTACTTCCAGCAGCTAGAGGGCAGGTTGGAGGCTCTCGAGCGCACAACCTCAGCTGTGGATGTTACAACAGTTGCTGTTCAATCTGCTAGCGTGGCTCCAGCTACTTTGTCCACTGCCATCCCTACTCCAACATTATAACATCTCCCATTGACAGACATCTTTGCTGGTGACAGTAAACTGTGTTGGGATTTGTTAGCCAGTGTGCTATACATCTTGAGCTCCTGGCTGCACGTTTTCCCACAGAGCAGGCTTAGGTGGGATTTATTATATCCCTCCTGTCGGACAGGGCGTTGGAGTGGGCAACGCCGCTGTGGAAGTGCGACGATCATGTAGTGCAGAGTGCTCCTCGGTTCTTGGGCACTCTGAAACAGGTCTTTTTGGGACCTCGTGTCACCCATAATATGGCGCTCCAACTGCTGGCATTGGCACAGGGTTCATCCATGGTCAGTCATTTTGCTGTCCACTTCCGGACTTTAGCAATAGAGCTGGAGTGGCCGGATAAAGTCCTCAATCCTGTATTCTGGAGGGGACTGGCTGACCATGTGAAAGACGCCTTGGCCACTAGGGAGATTCCTGCCACACTGGAGGAGCTAATAGCTATATCTACCCGCATCGACCTTCGTTTTAACGAGCGAAGGTTGGAGCGAGCCCAGTGTAGGCAGAGGTTTCGGCTGGCTCCCACATTTGTTAAACCTCTGGAATCTCTGGTCCAGGCATCTGAGGCAAATGAGACCATGGAGGTGTCATGAGCGGGGTCTAAGTCCCGGACTGCCCGTGCAATCAAGGTCTGTCTTGTCTGCCAGCAGTCAGGACATTATGCCAGGAAATGTCCCCAGCGGTCAGGAAAACGTCAAATTGTCCTTAAAGGGGACAATTAGCTTAGGCCCATCCACTCATACGGTAGAGCTTTGTGTGGATTCCGGGGCGGAGAGCAACTTCATGTCTTCTGCCTTCAGCCACTGGCACGCAACACCCCTGGTGATGCTCGCCAAACCAGTGACCGTACAAGTGGTGAATGGGTCGACACTGCCCTCACAGATAACACACCAGACCATCCCATTTACTCTTTCTATGTTGCCATCCCATCAGGAAATTATCTCCCTGCTAGTCATTCCCAAGGGAATTGATGAGGTCCTGTTAGGGATACCATGGCTACTCTACCACTCTCCTCATATAGAGTCATCCTCTAGGAGAATTCTGGGATGGAGTAAATCCTGTGAGGGTAGATGTCTAAGGGAGTGCATTCAGGTTGCTACTACTGAAGTACCCGCAGTTCTTTCCTCTCTCCCCAAGCACTATTGGCCCTATGTGGATGTGTTCTCCAAGAGGGCTGCGGAGACCCTTCCGCCCCACCGTCCCTATGACTGTCCTATTGACCTCTTGCCTAGTGCAGAGCCTCCCTGGGGTCAAGTCTATCCCTTATCTCTCCTGGAGATGGAGGCGATGTCCTAATACATCCAGGAGAATCTGGCAATAGGATTCATTAGGAAGTCAGTGTCACCTGCAGGGGCAGTGTTCTTCTTTGAGCAGAAAAAGAATGGAGAATTACGTCCATGCATAGATTACAGGGGTCTTAACCCCTTCCTGACATCAGACGTACTATCCCGTCGAGGTGGGGTGGGCCCGTATGACCGCCGACGGGATAGTACGTCATCATCGATCAGCGGCGCTCACGGGGGGAGCGCGGCCGATCGCGGCCGGGTGTCAGCTGCATATCGCAGCTGACATCCGGCACTATGTGCCAGGAGCGGTCACGGACCGCCCCCGGCACATTAACCCCCGGCACACCGCGATCAAACATGATCGCAGTGTACCGGCGGTATAGGGAAGCATCGCGCAGGGAGGGGGCTCCCTGCGGGCTTCCCTGAGACCCCCGGAGCAACGCGATGTGATCGCGTTGCTCTGAGGGTCTCCTACCTCCCTCCTCGCCGCAGGTCCCGGATCCAAGATGGCCGTGGCATCCGGGTCCTGCAGGGAGGGAGGTGGCTTACCGAGTGTCTGCTCAGAGCAGACACTTCGTAAGCCTGCAGCCCTGCACAGCAGATCGTCGATCTGGCAGAGTGCTGTGCACACTGCCAGATCAATGATCTGTGATGTCCCCCCCTGGGACAAAGTAAAAAAGTAAAAAAAAAAATTTTCCACATGTGTAAAAAAAAAAAAAAAAAATTCCTAAATAAATAATGATAAAAAAAAATATATTATTCCCATAAATACATTTCTTTATCTAAATAAAAAAAACAAAACAATAAAAGTACACATATTTAGTATCGCCGCGTCCGTAACGACCCAACCTATAAAACTGCCCCACTAGTTAACCCCTTCAGTAAACACCGTAAGAAAAAAAAAAAAAAAACGAGGCAAAAAACAACGCTTTATTACCATACCGCCGAACAAAAAGTGGAATAACACGCGATCAAAAAGACTGATATAAATAACCATGGCACCGCTGAAAACGTCATCTTGTCCCGCAAAAAACAAGCCGCCATACAGCATCATCAGCAAAAAAATAAAAAAGTTATAGTCCTGAGAATAAAGCGATACCAAAATAATTATTTTTTCTATATTTTAGTTTTTATCGTATAAAAGCGCCAAAACATAAAAAAATGATATAAATGAGATATCGCTGTAATCGTACTGACCCGACGAATAAAACTGCTTTATCAATTTTACCAAACGCGGAACGGTATAAACGCCTCTCCCAAAAGAAATTCATGAATAGCAGGTTTTTGGTCATTCTGCCTCACAAAAATCGGAATAAAAAGCGATCAAAAATGGTCACGTGTCCGAAAATGTTACCAATAAAAACGTCAACTCGTCCCGCAAAAAACAAGACCTCACATGACTCTGTGGAGCAAAATGTGGAAAAATTATAGGTCTCAAAATGTGGAGACGCAAAAACTTTTTTGCTATAAAAAGCATCGCTGGTTTCACACTTGCGTTTTTGTCTGCAGCGTTTTTTGCACAAAAAAACGCATGCGTTTTTTCCCTATATTTAACATTGAAAACGCATGCGTTTTTTTTGTACGCGTTTGGTCGCGTTTTCAAACGCATGCGGTTTTTTTCTGCATGCGTTCATTTTCAGAAATACAACCTGCAGTATTTTCTTGCGTTTTTAAGCACATGCGTTTGTTTGCGTTAAAAACGCATGCATTTTTATCGAAAAAAAACAGAAAACACACTGAAAAGCCACCCACCACCATCAAGGTGATAAAGGGATCCAAACCCTAACCCTAACTCTACCCCTAACCTCACCCCTAACCGTTTAATGAACATTTTCTGACAGTCATAGTGCCACGTATTTCAGTGCCACGTATTTCAGTGCCACGTATTTCAGTGCCACGTATTTCAGTGCCACGTATTTCAGTGCCACGTATTTCAGTGCCACGTATCACGTATTTCAGTGCCACGTGTTTCAGTGCCACGTATTTCAGTGCCACGTATCACGTATTTCAGTGCCACATATTTCAGTGCCACGTATTTCAGTGCCACGTATTTCAGTGCCACGTATCACGTATTTCAGTGCCACGTGTTTCAGTGCCACGTATTTCAGTGCCACGTATCACGTATTTCAGTGCCACGTATTTCAGTGCCACGTATTTCAGTGCCACGTGTTTCAGTGCCACGTATTTAAGTGCCACGTATCACATATTTCAGTGCCACGTATTTCAGTGCCACGTATTTCAGTGCCACGTATTTCAGTGCCACGTATTTCAGTGCCACGTATCACATATTTCAGTGCCACGTATTTCAGTGCCACGTATCACGTATTTCAGTGCCACGTGTTTCAGTGCCACGTATTTAAGTGCCACGTATCACGTATTTCAGTGCCACGTATTTCAGTGCCACGTATTTCAGTGCCACGTATTTCAGTGCCACGTATTTCAGTGCCACGTATTTCAGTGCCACGTATTTCAGTCACGTTTAGGGTTAGGGTTAGGGGTAGGGTTAGGGTTAGGGTTAGGGTTGGAGGTAAAGTTAGGGTTAGGGTTTGGATTACATTTACGTTTGGATTAGGGTTGGGATTAGAATTATGGGTGTGTCAGGGCTAGGGGTGTGGTTAGGGTTACCATTGGGATTAGGGTTAGGGGTGTGTTTGGGTTAGGGTTTCAGGTAGAATTGGGAAGTTTCCACTGTCCAGGCACATCAGGGGCTCTCCAAGCGCGACATGGCGTCCAATCTCAATTCCAGCCAATTCTGCGTTGAAAAAGTAAAACAGTGCTCCTTCCCTTCCGAGCTCTCCCGTGCGCCCAAAAAGGGGTTTACCCCAACATATGTGTTATCTGCGTACTCGGGACAAATTGAACAACAACTTCTGGGGTCCAAGTTCTCTTGTTATCCTTAGGAAAATAAAAATTTGGGGGGCTAAAAATCATTTTTGTGGGAAAAAAAAGATGTTTTATTTTCACGGCTCTGCGTTATAAACTGTAGTGAAACACTTGGGGGTTCAAAGTTCTCACAACACATCTAGATAAGTTCCTTGGGAGGTCTAGTTTCCAATATGGGGTCACTTGTGGGGGGTTTGTACTGTTTGGGTACATCAGGGGCTCTGCAAATGCAACGTGACGCCTGCAGACCAATCCATTTAAGGCTGCATTCCAAATGGCGCTCCTTCCCTTCCGAGCTCTGTCATGCACCCAAACAGTGGTTCCCCCCCACATATGGGGTATCAGCGTACTCAGGACAAATTGGACAACAACTTTTGGGGTCTAATTTATCCTGTTACCCTTGTGAAAATACAAAACTGGGGGCTAAAAAATCATTTTTGTGAAAAAAAAAAGAATTTTTATTTTCACGGCTTTGCGCTATAAACTTTAGTGAAACACTTGGGGGTTCAAAGTTCTCAAAACACATCTAGATAAGTTCCTTTGGAGGTCTAGTTTCCAATATGGGGTCACTTGTGGGGGGTTTGTACTGTTTGGGTACATCAGGGGCTCTGCAAATGCAATGTGACCGCTGCTGACCAATCCATTTAAGTCTGCATTCCAAATGGCGCTCCTTCCCTTCCGAGCTCTGTCATGCGCCCAAACAGTGGTTCCCCCCCACATATGGGGTATCAGCGTACTCAGGACAAATTGGACAACAACTTTTGGGGTCTAATTTATCCTGTTACCCTTGTGAAAATACAAAACTGGGGGCTAAAAAATCATTTTTGTGAAAAAAAAAAAGAATTTTTATTTTCACGGCTTTGCGCTATAAACTTTAGTGAAACACTTGGGGGTTCAAAGTTCTCAAAACACATCTAGATAAGTTCCTTTGGAGGTCTAGTTTCCAATATGGGGTCACTTGTGGGGGGTTTGTACTGTTTGGGTACATCAGGGGCTCTGCAAATGCAACGTGACGGCTGCTGACCAATCCATTTAAGTCTGCATTCCAAATGGCGCTCCTTCCCTTCCGAGCTCTGTCATGCGCCCAAACAGTGGTTCCCCCCCACATATGGGGTATCAGCGTACTCAGGACAAATTGGAAAACAAATTTTGGGGTCCAATTTATTCTGTTACCCTTGTAAAAATACAAAGCTGGGTGCTAAAAAATCATTTTTGAGAAAAAAAATAAAAATTATTTTCACGGCTCTGCGTTATAATCTGTAGTGAAACACTTGGGGGTTCAAAGCTCTCAAAACACATCTAGATAAGTTCCTTAGGGGGTCTACTTTCCAAAATGGTGTCACTTTTAGGGAGTTTCAATGTTTAGGCACATCAGGGGCTCTCCAAACGCAACATGGCGTCCCATCTCAATTCCAGTCAATTTTGCATTGAAAAGTCAAATGGCGCTCCTTCCCTTCCAAGCTCTGCCATGCGCCCAAACAATGGTTTACACCCACATATGGGGTATCAGCGTACTCAGGACAAATTGGCCAACATTTTTTGGGGTCTAATTTCTTCTCTTACCCTTGGGAAAATAAAAAATTGGGGGCGAAAAGATCATTTTTGTGAAAAAATATGATTTTTTATTTTTACGGCTCTGCATTATAAACTTCTGTGAAGCACTTGGTGGGTCAAAGTGCTCACCACACATCTAGATAAGTTCCTTTGGGGGTCTACTTTCCAAAATGGTGTCACTTGTAGGGAGTTTCAATGTTTAGGCACATCAGGGGCTCTCCAAACGCAACATGGCGTCCCATCTCAATTCCAGTCAATTTTGCATTGAAAAGTCAAATGGCGCTCCTTCCCTTCCAAGCTCTGCCATGCGCCCAAACAATGGTTTACACCCACATATGGGGTATCAGCGTACTCAGGACAAATTGGCCAACATTTTTTGGGGTCCAATTTCTTCTCTTACCCTTGGGAAAATAAAAAATTGGGGGCGAAAAGATCATTTTTGTGAAAAAATATGATTTTTTATTTTAACGGCTCTGCATTATAAACTTCTGTGAAGCACTTGGTGGGTCAAAGTGCTCACCACACATCTAGATAAGTTCCTTAGGGGGTCTACTTTCCAAAATGGTGTCACTTGTAGGGAGTTTCAATGTTTAGGCACATCAGGGGCTCTCCAAACGCAACATGGCGTCCCATCTCAATTCCAGTCAATTTTGCATTGAAAAGTCAAATGGCGCTCCTTCCCTTCCAAGCTCTGCCATGCGCCCAAACAATGGTTTACACCCACATATGGGGTATCAGCGTACTCAGGACAAATTGGCCAACATTTTTTGGGGTCCAATTTCTTCTCTTACCCTTGGGAAAATAAAAAATTGGGGGCGAAAAGATCATTTTTGTGAAAAAATATGATTTTTTATTTTTACGGCTCTGCATTATAAACTTCTGTGAAGCACTTGGTGGGTCAAAGTGCTCACCAAACATCAAGATAAGTTCCTTAGGGGGTCTACTTTCCAAAATGGTGTCACTTGTAGGGGGTTTCAGTGTTTAGGCACATCAGGGGCTCTCCAAACGCAACATGGCGTCCCATCTCAATTCCAGTCAATTTTGCATTGAAAAGTCAAATGGCGCTCCTTCCCTTCCAAGCTCTGCCATGCGCCCAAACAATGGTTTACACCCACATATGGGGTATCATCGTACTCAGGACAAATTGCACAACATTTTTTGGGGTCCAATTTCTTCTCTTACCCTTGGGAAAATAAAAAATTGGGGGCGAAAAGATCATTTTTGTGAAAAAATATGATTTTTTATTTTTACGGCTCTGCATTATAAACTTCTGTGAAGCACTTGGTGGGTCAAAGTGCTCACCACACATCAAGATAAGTTCCTTAGGGGGTCTACTTTCCAAAATGGTGTCACTTGTAGGGGGTTTCAATGTTTAGGCACATCAGGGGCTCTCCAAACGCAACATGGCGTCCCATCTCAATTCCAGTCAATTTTGCATTGAAAAGTCAAATGGCGCTCCTTTCCTTCCGAGCTCTGCCATACGCCCAAACAGTGGTTTACCCCCACATATGGGGTATCAGCGTACTCAGGACAAATTGTACAACAACTTTGGGGGTCCATTTTCTCCTGTTACCCTTGGTAAAATAAAACAAATTGGAGCTGAAATAAATTTTGTGTGAAAAAAAGTTAAATGTTCATTTTTATTTAAACATTCCAAAAATTCCTGTGAAACACCTGAAGGGTTAATAAACTTCTTGAATGTGGTTTTGAGCACCTTGAGGGGTGCAGTTTTTAGAATGGTGTCACACTTGAGTATTTTCTATCATATAGACCCCTCAAAATGACTTCAAATGAGATGTGGTCCCTAAAAAAAAATGGTGTTGTAAAAATGAGAAATTGCTGGTCAACTTTTAACCCTTATAACTCCGTCACAAAAAAAAATTTTGGTTCCAAAATTGTACTGATGTAAAGTAGACATGTGGGAAATGTTACTTATTAAGTATTTTGCGTGACATATGTCTGTGATTTAAGGGCATAAAAATTCAAAGTTGGAAAATTGCAAAATTTTCAAAATTTTCGCCAAATTTCCATTTTTTTCACAAATAAACGCAAGTTATATCGAATAAATTTTACCACTAACATGAAGTACAATATGTCACGAGAAAACAATGTCAGAATCGCCAAGATCCGTCAAAGCGTTCCAGAGTTATAGCCTCATAAAGGGACAGTGGTCAGAATTGTAAAAATTGGCCCGGTCATTAACGTGCAAACCACCCTTGGGGGTGAAGGGGTTAATGCCATCACCTTTAAGAACAAGTAAACAAGTATCCTCTTCCCCTGATATTTGAGCTCTTCGATAGGTTGCAGGGAGTGAGGGTAATTACTAAGCTTGACCTGCGAGGTGCTTACAACCTGATTCGCATCCGTGAGGGGGACAAATGGAAGACAGCATTTAACACCAGGGACGAGCATTATGAATACCTGGTGATGCCCTTTGGGCTTTGTAATGCTCCCGCTATTTTCCAAGACTTTGTGAATGACATCTTCCGGGATCTGTTATCCACCTTGGTCGTAGTCTATCTGGATGATGTTCTTATCTACTCTGCAGAAATAGACTCCCACCGGAGAGATGTTTGCAAAGTCTTTGACCTCCCACGGGCAAACTCCCTCTATGCCAAGTTGGAGAAGTGTGTATTTGAGCAGCAGTCCTTGCCTTTCTTGGGCTATATTATCTCCGCCCTGGGATTGGCTATGGATCCTGCCAAGCTACAGGCTGTGATGGACTGGCAAGAACCCCATTCTCTCAAAGCGGTGCAGCACTTTATGAGGTTCATTAACTATTATCGCCAGTTCATTCCCCTCTTCTCTACTTTGGTAGCTCCCTTGGTAGCCATCACCAAGAAGGAAGCAAATCCCAAATTGTGGTCAGAAGAGGTCTCTAAGGCCTTCCTCTCTATTAAGACCCACTTTGCTAGCGCTCCCATTTTACATCGCCCCGATGTAGATAAACCTTTCATAGTGGAGGTGGATGCCTCATCTGTCGGTGCTGGAGCAGTCCTATTCCAAAAGGATGCTCAAGGTCAGAAGCATCCTTGCTTCTTTTTCTCTAAGACCTTCACACCGGTGGAGAGTAATTATTCCATCGGGGACAGGGAGTTGCTAGCTATGAAGTTGGCCTTCTCGGAGTGGAGACACCTCCTGGAGGGGGCTCGTTTTCCCTTCCAAGTCTATACCGACCACAAAAATTTGGTGTATTTGCAGACTGCCCAGCTTCTAAAGTCTTGCCAGGCTAGATGGTCCTTGTTCTTCTCCCGTTTCCACTTCACTCTCATTATCTTTCCGGGGAGAAGAACATTCGTGCTGATGCTCTCTCTCACTCCGTAGTATCATCAGTGGAGGAGGAGGAGCCTCGCTTAATTGTCCCTTCGGAGAGTCTGATGACCGTGGCCCCAGTTTTGCTAGAGTCTTTTGCCCCCGGGCAAGACTTTTGTTCCATCTAATTTGGGACCAGAGGTCCTCTCTTGGCTCACTCGTCCATGCTAGGTGGCCATTTTGGGACTAAGAGGACAGCTGAGCTTCTCTCGAGGACGTACTGGTGGCCGCATATGGCCCATGACGTTGGAGACTAAATTGGGGCGTGTGTCTCCTGCGCCAAGAATAAGTCTCCTCGACAAGGGCCAGCTTGGTTACTTTACCCCCTGCTGGTGGGAGACTGGCCCTGGGAACTGGTCGGGATGGACTCCATGGTGGGCTTACCCAAGTCCCGTAACTGCACCATTATTTGGGTAGTCACCGACCCCTTTTCCAAAATGGTGCACTTGGTGCCTCTTCCACGGCTACCTTCTGCATTGTTTATCAAGCATATTTTCCACCTACATGGTATGGCAGACAAAATTGTCAGTGACTGGGATCCCCAGTTTGTGTCTTGGTTCTGGAGAGAGCCTTGTTGTCTACTCAGCATCGAGCTGAATCTCTCTTCAGCATACCATCTTGAGACTAATGGGTTGGTAGAGAGGGCCAACCAGACCCTGGTCACATACCAGTGACATTTTGTTTCAGCCAGGCAGGATGACTGGGCATCCTTGCTACCATGGGCAGAGTTTGCACTGAACAACACCGCAGCTGACTCCACTGGGCAGACCCCTTTCCTCTTTAACTACAGCCAGCATCTGCGGGTTCCCATGCCCATGCCCATGCCCATGTCTTCCGCCAACTACAGGGTGGCAGACTGGGCTGTGGAGGCACTTGACATTTGGGACCGCACACAGGATGCTATCCGGGCCTCCAAGGAGAGAATGAGCATCTCCTCCGATGCACATCGGCGCCCTGCTCCAACCTTTGCTCCTGGCGACATTGTGTGGCTATCCGCCCATAATATTAGGCTGCAAGTTGAGTCCACTGAGTTTGTGCCTTGCTACATGGGTCCCCTCAAGATGCCGGAACAGGTTAACCCTGTGGTCTACCATCTGGCCCTTCCTCCTCACCTAGGTATCACCGACACCTTTCATGTGTCCCTCCTAAAGCCCGTTCACATGTCCCGGTTTTCCGAGTCATCTGCTGGGACATTGGGTTCATCCACAGACGATGACGAGGTGAACGCTATCATGGGGTGTAAGATGATACGTGGCAAAAAATTCTATTTGGTGGACTGGAAGGGTTATGGCGCAGAGGACAGGTCCTGGGAGCCTGTTGAGCACATTCAGGCTCCGCAGCTCATTGCTGCCTTTGAGCGTACCAAGGCCCAAGGAAGGGGGGGTAATGTTAGATGTCAAGTTCCCACCACTGCACAGGGGGAATCTCGAACCATGTCCGCTGAGGTCTCCCATTCTCCTTCAGCCACAGTGGATACTGCTCAGCAGTGACATCGGTCCCAGCATCTGGCTCAAGCAGATACTGTGCATTTGGTTACAGCTGTCATTCCAAGCTCAGCCTTTGTAACCAGCAGTGATCAAAGGTGAGCATACATTCCAGGGACTAAGTCCTGCTTTTTTTCTACTGAGCATGCTCACAGGACGACCTCTCATTGGTGGTCGGGCATCACATGCTCAGGTCCTGTAGCAGCTCCGATTGGAGCACTAGGAAGGTCCTGGAAAGCTACAGATATAAAAGGTTTGCATGACCGAGCAGCCATGCGCTAGTATAAATCAGTTATTGTGTGTGTGGATGTGTGCCTGTTCTGGTGAAAGCTCCGAATCATTCCCATCTCTAGTATTGATGAATGCTCGCGAATGTTGGAGCTGTCTAGCGCCAGTTAGTGCCTTCCAGCACCAGGCACAATCTATAGCGTCTAACAGCAGCGTTAGCCAGTGCGGCACCGTGCGCAACCAGTGGGCTTACCTGTCGCTAATTAGAGCTGTTAGTGGTGTTTGCCAGAGCGGCGCTGCACACACTCAGTGCGGTAAATCATTATTTAGGTTTTCCATTGCACCGTAGTTGCGGCGCCGAGCGCTAGTGGTCTAGAGGGACTCTAACACCGTGTCCTTGTGACAGAATCTTGTGACCCAATACTAGCGCTCACTCTGTGGTATTGCAGCCCTGTGACGCAACAGGGTTTGCTTCCTTACATACCGGGTGAAGCTAACCCGTGTGTATTTACAGTATGCCGCCATATACTGTCCGCCATTACCGAGCAGCAGGTGTCATCTCTGCATTGTGAACCCCGGGCTGCGAACGCACATTATGCCATCCTTATAATTATTTGCTGCGTTCCGCCAGCCCTAACAAACGGTGCTCCTTCTCTTCAGAGCTCTGCCATGTGCACAAACAGTGGTTTACCCCCACATATGGGGAATCAGCTTACTCAGGACAAATTGCTCACCAACTTTTGAGGTCCAATTTCTCCTGTTACCCTTGGGAAAATAAAACATTGGGTACTAAAAAATCATGTCTGTTAAAAAATATGATTTTTTTATTTTCACGCCCGGGTGCTATAAACTTTAGTGAAACACCTGGGGGTTCAAAGTTCTCACGACACTTCTAGATAAGTCCTTTGGGCGGTGTACTTTCAAAAATCAAGTCACTTGGGAGGGGTTTCCACTGTTTTGGCACATCAGGGGCTCTCCAAACGCAGATCATTCCATCAAAGTCTGCATTCCAAAACGTCACTTTCGAGCCCTGGCGTGGCTTATACAGTAGTTTTCTCCCAAATATGGGGTATCAGTGTACTCAGGAGGAAATGGAACCCAAAAGTTATTGTCCAATTTGTCCTGTTACCCTTGAGAAAATAAAAAATTGGGGAATAAAAGATCATGTTTGTGGAAAAAAAATATGATTTTTTAATTTTCACGCCTGGGCGCTATAAACTTTAGTGAAATACCTTGGGGTTCAAAGTTCTCACACATATCTAGATAAATGCCTTTGGGGTCTACCTTCCAAAATGGGGTCAATTGTGAGGGATTTCCACTGTTTAGGCACATCTGGGGCTCTCCAAACACAGCATGGAGTCCAATCTCAATTCCAGCCAATTTTGCATTGAAAAAGTCAAACAGCACTTCTTCGCTTCCGAGCTCTGCCATCCACCCAAACAGTGGTTTACCCCCACACATGGGTTATCAGCGTAGTCAGGACAAATTGCACAATACAGTTTGGGGTCCAATTTCTCCTGTTACTTTTTTGAAAAAAAAAATTGGGGAATAAAATATCATGTTTGTGGAAAAAACATGATTTTTTTTATTTTCACTCCTGGGTGCTATAAACTTTAGTGAAACACCTGGGGTTTCAAAGTTCTCACCACACATCGAAATGAGTTTCTTGGGGGGTGTAATGTCAAAAAATGGGGTCAATTATGGGGAATTCCACTGTTTAGGCACATATGGGGCACTCCAAATGCGACATGGCATCCGATCTCAATTCCAGCCAATTTTGTGTTGAAAAAGTCAAATGGCACTCCTTGCCTTCCAAGCTCTGCCATGTGCCCAAACAGTGGTTTACTCCCATATATGGACTCAGGACAAATTGCACAATTGCAAATTAAAATTAGGGGTGAAAAGATAATTTTTTTGGAAAAAAATATGATTTTTAAATTTTATGGCTCTATGTTATAAACTTCTGTGAAGCACTTGGGGGTTCAAAGTTCTCACCACACATTTACGTAAGTTCCTTGGGGGGTCCAGTTTCCAAAATGGTGTCAGTTGTGGGGGGTTTCCACTGTTTAGGCACATCAAGGGCTCTCCAAAGGCATCTTGGCATCCAATCTCAATTATAGCCAATTTTGCACTGAAAAAGTCAAATGGAGCCCCTTCCCTCTGCCATGCGCCAAAACAGTGGTCCCCATCACATATGGGGTATTAGCGTGATCAGGACAAATTGCACAACAACTTTTGGTCCAATTTGTCCTGCTACCCTTGGGAAAATAAAAAAATTGGATCTGAATTTATTTTTTTATGAAAAAAGTTAAATGTTCATTTTTTTTAAACATTCCAAAAATTTCTGTAAAGCACCAGACTGGTTAATAAACTTCTTGTATGTGGTTTTGAGCACCTTGTGTGGTGCAATTTTTAGAATAGTATCAATTTTGGGTATTTTCTATCATACAGACCCCTCAAAGTGGCTTCAAATGTGATGTGGTCCCTAAAACAAAATGGTGTTGTAAAAATGAAACATTGCTGGTGAACTTTTAACCCTTATAACTCTCTAACAAAAAGAAATGTTTCCAAAATGATGCTGATGTAAAGTAGACATGCGGGAATGTTACTTATTAAATATTCTGTATGATATATCTGTGTCATTTACGGGCAGTAAAATTCAAAGTTATTATTATTATACATATTTTTAGTGCCATTTATTCCATGGCGCTTTACATGTGAAAAAGGGGGCAAATATAGACAAATACATTAAACATGAGCAAAAAACAAGGCACACAGGTACATAAGGAGGGAGGACCCTGCCTGCGAGGGCTCACAGTCTGCAGGGGATGGATGAAAATACACTAGGAGAGGGTAGAGCAGGTTGTGTGGCGGTTCAGTAGGTTGAGGATCACTGCAGGCTGTAGGCTTGTGGGAAGATGTGAGTCTTCAGGTTTTTTTGAAGGTTTCTATGGTAGGTGAGAGTCTGATGTGTTGAGGTAGAGAGTTCCAGAGTATGGGGGAAGCACAGGAGAAGTCTTGGATGCGGTTGTGGGAATAAGAGATTACAGGGGAGTAGAGAAGGAGATCTTGAGAGGATCGTAGGTTGCATGTAGGTAGGTACCAGGAGACCATGTCACACATGTATGGAGGAGACAGGTTGTGGATGGCTTTGTATGTCATTGTAAGGGTTTTGAACTGGAGTCTTTGGGCGATAGGACGCCAGTGAAGGGCTTGGCATAGGGGAGAGGCTGGGGAATAGTGGGGAGACAGGTAGATTAGTGGAGCAGCAGAGTGCAGGATGGATTGGAATAGTGCCAGAGTGCTAGAGGGGAGGCCAGAGAGTAGTAGGTTGCAGTAGTCAAGGCGAGAGATGATAAGGGCATGCACTAGTGTTTTTGTGGTGTCGCGGTCAAGGAATGCGCAGATCCCGGAAATATTTTTGAGTTTGAGACGGCAGGAGGAGGCAAGGGCTTGGATATATGGCTTTAAAGATAGGGCAGAGTCGAGGATCATCCCGAAGCACCGGGCGTGTGAGACTGGGGAAAGTGAGCAGCCATTGACATTGATGGATAGGTCTGGTGGATGGGGTAGAATGAGATGGGGGAAAATGATGAATTCTGTTTTGTCCAAATTCAGTTTTAGAAAGCGAGCAGAAAAGAAGTCCAAGATAGCAGACAGACAGTGTGGGATTTTGGTAAGTAAGGAGGTGAGGTCAGGTCCGGATAGGTAGAGCTGCCTGTCATCGGAGTAGAGATGGTACTGCATACCGTGAGATTCTATGAGCTGTCCCAGGTGGAAGGTGTAGATGGAGAAGAGTAGGGGTCCTAGAACAGAGCCTTGACAAACACTGACAGACAATGGGCAAAGTGAGGAGGTGGCATGGGGAGGGAGACACTGAATGTTCTGTCTGTCAGATATGATGAGATCCAGCATAGGGCCAAGTATGTGATGCCAAGAGATGAGAGGATCTGTAGCAGAAGGGAGTGGTCCACAGTGTCAAAGGCAGAAGACAGGTCCAGGAGAAGGAGGATAGAGTAGTGTCGCTTGCTCTTCGCAGTTAGTAGGTCATTGGTGACTTTAGTTAGGGCAGTTTCAGTTGAATGATGGAGTCGGAAGTCAGATTGTAACCGGTCAAAGAGGACGTGTTGTTCCAGTAATTTTGAGGCATAAGGGATAAGAGATATCGGGCGATAGCTAGACACAGAGGATGGGTTGAGGGAGGGCTTTTTGAGAATGGGTGTGATCTTGGCATGTTTGAAGGATGAGAGGAAGACCTCTGTTGTGAGTGAGAGGTTGAAGAGGTGTGTTAGGGTTGGGATGAAGACTGTGGCAAGGTTAGGGATGAGGTGAGACGGGAGCAGGTCAAGCGTGCAGGTGATGAGGATCTAGACAGGAAGGTGGAGAGCTGATCTTCTGCCATGGTGGAGAAGCTGGTTTGGGAGGAACAGGGTTGAGCAGCTAAGAGAGGCGTTGGGCGCTGTAGGCCAAAGCTTTCTCTGATCATATCAATCTTCTGTTTAAAGAAAGAGGCAAAGTATTCAGCAGAAATGAGAGGGGAGGGGGTGCGGGGGGACGGAGTAGAGAATTGAATGTGTTGAAAAGCTGTTTAGGGTTGTAAGACAGGGAAGTTATGAAAGATGGGAAGTAAGTTTGTTTTGCAGCAGTGAGCATGGACTTGAAGCTGGCGAGGGACTGCTTGTATGCAGTGAAGTGGTCGGCAGAGCGGGATCGCTTCCATCTCTGCTCAGAGATCCTGGAAGCCCATCTCAGTTCTTTGGTCAGGCTGGTCAGCCAGGGCTGCCTGTTGAGTGTACGAGTTTTGCTATGCATGAGCAGGGCAGCCAAATCGAGTGTTGCTGTTATTGTGGTGTTATAAAAAGTGGCAGCAGAATCTGTGTCATGAAGGGAGGCTATGTCTGTAAGAGGGAGAAGGGAGAGAGTGATTGTACGTTGAGGTGTTTGAGATTTCTGCAAGGGTAAGTGAGTTTTTGGAGTGGGGGTTGCACACTAGGAGAGGAGAGGGAAGAGAATGTCAGCAGATTGTGGTCAGACGGGGGAGGGGTGAGTTAGTGAGATTAGTAAGGGAGCAGAGGTGGGTGAAGATGAGGTCCAGCATGTGGCCATCTTTGTAAGTGGCCTCAGAGGACCAATGAGCGAGGCCAAAGGAGGCAGAAAGCGATAACAATTTAGAGTCAGCTGAGGTGGAAGTGTCAATGGGGATATTGAAGTCACCCATGATGATAGTGGGGATGCCAGCAGAGAGGAAATGAAGTAGCCAGGTGGTGAGGTGGTCGAGAAAGGTGGAGATGGTTGGTTCTGGGGGGCAGTAGATGACAGCAAGCTGGAGGTTGGAGGGGGAATAGATGCGGATGGAGTGCACCTCAAACGAGGGAAGAGTAGCGGAGGGTAGTTGCGGGATTGGAGTAAAGGAGCAGGTGTTGGACAGAAGCAAGCCAACTCCTCCACCACGTATGTTGCTGGGGCGAGGGGTGTGAGAGAGCTGGAATCTGCGATAGGAAAGCACAGCTGGAGAGGCTGAGTCAGAGGGGGTGAGCCAGGTTTCAGTGATGCCAAGGAAGGATAGTTTGTAGGTGGTGAAGAGGTCATGGATAAATGGCAGTTTATAGCAGACAGAGCGTGCATTCCATAGTGCTCCATGTAGGGGGGCCGGGGGAATGGGGGCTGGATGAATGGGTATGAGGTTATCATGGTTGGGAAAATGTGCAGAGGATCGTGGCAAGGGGTTAAAAATGAATGTGGGGATGTGTTGAGGAGGGCCGGGATTTGGGGATACATCACCAGAGATGAGGAGTAGCAGGCAGAGCGTTAGAAGGTGGGAGCAGGATAGGACATGATGCGGCAGTGTGTGTCTGGAGCAAAATGATTGTATGTGCAGGAACAGTTCTGAGGAGAAGTTGAGATGACTGGGGAGGATAGAGGGAGAAATGACTAGTTCTTTACTAGGTGGAGGGATTGCAGGAGATTGTAAGAAGGAAAGTATTATGGGGTGAAAGAGAAAAGAAAGCAAAACATTGTAGTTATTTGGTATCCTGTTACCTTCCAGTCAATTCCAGTTCAATTCAGTCTAATTCAAAGTAAATAGAAATATGTAATTTGAAAGATGGAATTTGAAAGATGCATTGATGAGACTATGTCTGGAGCAGCCTCCTGCATCTGAATATATGTGCTGGTAAGAGGATTCAGCTGTGAGTGGATGTGGGGGGGTGTGGCCAGAACACATGTTCAGAGTTGAACAAAAGCTCATAAAAGGGGGGAGGGGTTAGACTGATTGCTCAGAGGTATGCATGGAAGACACCAGAGAAGTGAAAAACATTATGGAGCAAAAGTAAAGGGTGAGCAGTGCATGTGAGAGAAAAAAAATGCAGTTCAGATACACAGTCAGGGTCTAGGCAGAGCTGTGGACATTCAGTGCATGCCTGTGGGAAGAGAACAGCTCGGTTAGATCGTACAAATTATGATTATGATAATATTGTAGTATTATAGAGTAGTAGTATTGTAATATTGTGAAATTTTCAAAATGTTTGACAAATTTCCATTTTTTTCACAAATAAATGCAAGTCATATCAAATAAATTTTACCACTATCATGAAGTACAATATGGTATGTTCCCAGAAAACAGTGTCAGAATCACCGGGATACGTTGAAGCGTTCCAGAGTTATAACCATATAAAGGGACAGTGGTCAGGATTGTAAAAATTGGCCTAGTCATTAACATGCAAACCACCCTTGGGGTAAAGGGGTTAAAAAAGGTGCAGACTGCATGGACTGATACATTGCATTGGGCCAATAAAGTTCCCACTCTGTTGTCACTGTTCCACCTTGAAAAAGTTAGACTACAAGTACTGAAGGTTGCATTTGGCCTATAATGTCCTCATTTTTACATTCAAATTACCTGGAGTCTGCTTTACTTAGATATGTAAATAAAATCAGAAGATACTGAATAAACTGCAAATCTAAATTATATAACAGTAGCATAATAATCTGTTGGCTGTGATCTGCACATTCTCCTCTAATGTAAGTTTATTATTACTCAAAAAGTGTCTCGGTAAAGTGCCCAAAGGTTTGGAGTATAATTGCTCAAACCTTGTCTCAATAAATGAATCATAAAGATTCTTGGACTCTTTGTTAATAACCCTTTACAATGATACTTTGATTTAGAATTCCTAATGAATGAAAGAATGGCGTAACTCTGCATTTTGAACTAGTATAAAAGGAAACTGCCTTCTTTCTTAAGACAGAGATGATATTCACCCACTTGCATCTACAGCATAGGTGCTTAGCATTTGTTATGTTAGAGCCTCTTCTTCAGATTGTTTTACTTACAAGGCATGCATATAACTGCTCATTGTGTTCTCCTTTACTGACTAGGGGCATTGCTAGAGTTCTAAAAGATCAAGGCCTCAAGCCAGGAAGTACTCCCCTTAGAGCCCCCCTACTTAAAAGATGATCTGTACATATAACATATTTACATACCACTGCTAACCTTAAAACGCACTATACAAAGACCAACATTACCAAAATTTCCATAATACAAGGCTAATATAATACTGCTAGACAATGTTCATTATCGTTTCCACTACATGGTGAATGCCTAATATAATCTATCTATATAATTGTCTAAGTGTCTGTTTGTCTGTAACCTAAATCCCGCGTCACTGATTGGTTGCGCCCGGCCGGCCTCGACCAATCAGCGTTCATAAATAAACTACATACATATACTAGAATGGGAATAACATGAAGGACAGTCTGTGACGGAGAGAATAACATGGAGAACAGTCTGTGAGGGAGAGAATAGCAAGGAGGACAGTCTGTGAGGGAGAGAATAACATGGAGGACAGTCTGTGAGGGAGAGAATAACATGGAGGACAGTCTGTGAGGGAGAAGATAACATGGAGGATAGTCTGTGAGGGAAAGAATAACATGGAGGGCAGTCTGTGAGGGAGAGAACAACATGAAGGACAGTCTGTGAGGGAGAAAATAACATGGAGGACAGTGTGTGTTTGAGAGAAAAACATGGAGGAAAGTCTGTGAGGGAGAGAATAACATGGATGACAGTCTGTGAGGGAGAGCATAACATGGAGGACAGTGTGTGAGGGAGAGAATAACATGGAGGACAGTCTGTGAGGGAGAGAACAACATGAAGGACAGTGTGTAAGGGAGAGAATAAAACATTTCCCCGTTTTTAAGTTTATCATATGGTAAAATAAATGGTGACTTTGAAAACTATAAGTCATCCTGTAGAAAACAAGCTGTCATACAGCGATAGATGACTAATAAAATTTTGACTCTTAAAATAAAGACAGGAGAAAAACAATGGCAGTGTGTCCAATGGGTTAAAACATAAATGTAAGCACCAATGTTTATATGAATACTAGATGGTGACCTGATTCTAATGCATTGGGTATCTGCTATATAATCATCTAATTCTGTCTGTAACGGAAATCCCACGTCGCTAATTGGTCTCGCCAGCTGACAGCGACCAATCAGTGAACGGCACAGTCTGGCCGCGAATTGGCGTGGGATTTGAACCACGCTTCGCTGATTGGTCGCGCCCTGCTGGCCATGACCAATCAGCGATATTGGCTCGGGATTTAAACCCCACTGCGCTGATTGGTCGCGCTCGTCCGCATGCGACCAATTAGCGATATTGGCGTGGGATTTAAACACCGCTTCACTAATAATGTATATATTTTACCTGGAGAATCCTGTGTATTCATTGCATTATTCTTAAATCTTCATAAATAAACTACATACATATTCTAGAATACCCGATGCATTAGAATCGGGCTACCATCTAGTATGACTATAACAAAACACACTGTACAAAGACCAAAAAGATTTGCTACACCTTGTACTACAAAATGACTGAAATACATTAAGCTTTTACTTAAAGGTAGTTCTCGGTTATCCTGCATATAGGGGAAAAATTCAATTTTATGCCTGTTTCTACGCACAGCTAAAGCACGTTGAGCAGTTGTCATATAATTGCTCATATATGATTTACACACTGCTTTTACAGGAATACAGTATTTTCACTTTGTAAGATGCACTTTTTTCCCCCAAAGTTGGGGGAAAATGAGGGGTACGTCTTAAAAAGCGGACATGCCTTACTGATACCGTGGGTGTAGGCAGAAGGCTGGGATGAGGGGGCTACTGGGTTCCCGGCGCTTGCTGGCTGTTGCTGCAGGTGTCTCCAGTGCCCAGCAGCGCTGTGTGAGTGCAGCGGTGAGTCTGCAGCGGCTGGGCAATCACATATTCCCGCTATTAAAGAGAATGAATATTCACTGCTCCCCACACCCATAGCCCTGCCAAACTCTATGCACTGAAGCCGGCTCCAAGAGCTGGGTGGGACTGTGGGAGTGGAGAGCAGTGAATATTCATTCTATTTAATAGCGGGCACATGTGATAGAGAGCTGGCGGCTGTAGCTAACACGTGTGCCAGATATTAAAGGAAGTTAATATTCATTGCTCTCCACTCCCATAATCCCAGGAGTGGGGAGCACTGAATATTCCATCAGTTGACCTTGGCAAGTGGCAGTGACATCATGTGCTGCTTACATGTTGAAATCTGCTGCTGGGATCAGAACAGGACACCAAGCTGCGAGACAGCAGAGTCAAGGTAAGTAGAATTGTTTATTTTTTTATGTGTGCGGTGTGATGGGGTGCCATATATGCCAGGACGGGGATGGGGGTCATGTACACCAGGATGGGGATGAGGGGCCATGTACACCAGGATGGGAATGAGGACATCTATACTAGGATGGGGTTGGGTACCATTATACCATGATGGGTATGGGGAAATTATATACCATGATGGGGATGGGGGCCATGTATACCAGGATGGGGATAAATGACTATGTATATCAGGATGGGGATGGGGAACATGTATACCAGGATGGAGGACCATGTATACCAGGATGGGGATGGGGCCATGTATACCCGGATGAGAATGGGGCCAAGTATACCAGAATGGGGATGGGCGCCATGTGTACCAGGATGGGGATTGGGAACATGTATACCAGGATGGGGATAAGTGATTATGTATATAAGGATGGAGATGGGGGAACATGTATACCAGGATGGAGGACCAAGTATAGCAGGATGGGGGCCATGTATACCAGGATGGGGATGGGGCCATGTGTATCAGGATGGGAATGGGGGTCAAGTATATCAGAATGGGGGGCCATGTATATCAGGATGGGAGGCCATGTCTACCAGAATGGGGGGCAATGTATACCATTATGGGGAACTATGTGTACCAGGATGGGGTGCCTTGTATAACAGGATGGGGTGTCATGTATAACAGGATGTGGTGCAATGTATACCTGGATGGGGGGCCATATATACCTGAATAGGGACATTTATACCTAGATGGGAACATATAAATCAGAATGGGGGGCATATATACCAGGATGGAGACATACATATACCAGGATGGGGGATATTAGTACAGAATTGGGGGACATTACCCCTATAACTTTGTTAGCAGCAGATCCCACCCCCCCATAACAGTGCGTCATGACCACATTTTTTAACCCTTTCCCGACATGCCCCATACTAGTACGGCGCATGTCGGGTCCCCTGCTTTGATGTGGGCTCCAGTGGTGAGCCCACATCAAAGTCGTGACATGTCAGCTGTTTTCAACAGCTGACACGTGCGCACAATAGCGGCGGGTGAAGTTGCGATTCATCCGCCGTTATTAACCTGCTAAATGCCGCTGTCAATCGCTGACAGCGGCATTTAACCGGCGCTTCCGGCTGCGGGGCCGGAAATGAGTGCATCACTGACCCCGTCACATGATCGGGCATCAGCAATTCATCAGGATGGTAACCATAGAGGTCCTTGAGACCTCTATGGTTACTGATGCCGGCCTGCTGTGAGCGCCCCCCAGTGGTCGTTTCTCATAGCAAGCCTGCATTTCAGCTACATAGCAGCGATCTGATGATCGCTGCTATGTAGCAGAGCCGATCAGGCTATGCCAGCTTCTAGAATCCCATGGAGGCTATTGAAGCATGGCAAAAGTAAAAAAAAAATGTTTTTAAAAATATGAAAAAAAAATAAAAGTTTAATCCCTTACCGACATCGGACGTACCATCCCGTCCGATGTCGGCTCCCCTGCTTTGATGCAGGGCTCCGCGGTGAGCCCACATCAAAGCCGGGACATGTCAGCTGTTTTTGAACAGCTGACATGTGCCCGCAATAGCGGCGAGTGAAATCGCGATTCACCCGCCGCTATTAACTAGTTAAATGCCGCTGTCAAACGCAGACAGCGGCATTTAACTACTGCATCCGGCCGGGCAAACGGAAATGACGTCATCGCCGACCCCCGTCACATGATCGGGGGTCGGTGATGTGTCAGGACAGTAACCATAGAGGTCCTTGAGACCACTATGGTTACTGATCGCCGGTAGCTGTGAGCGCCACCCTGTGGTCGGCGCTCACAGCACACCTGCATTTCTGCTACATAGCAGCGAACAGCAGATCGCTGCTATGTAGCAGAGGCGATCGGGTTGTGCCTGCTTCTAGCCTCCCACAAAAAAGTTTTTAAAAAAAAAGTTAAAAAAAATGTGAAAAAAATAAAAAAAATATAAAAGTTTAAATCACCCCCCTTTCGCCCCAATGAAAATAAATCAATAAAAAAAAATCAATTCTACACACATTTGGTATCGCCATGTTCAGAATCGCCCGATCTATCAATAAAAAAAAAACTTTAACCTAATCGCTAAACGGCGTAACGAGAAAAAAAATCGAAACGCCAGAATTACGTTTTTTTGGTCGCGGCGACATTGCATTAAAATGCAATAATGGGCGATCAAAAGAGCGTATCTGCACCGAATTGGAATCTTTAAAAACGTCAGCTCGGCATGCAAAAAATAAGCCCTCACCTGACCCCAGATCATGAAAAATGGAGACGCTACGAGTATCGGAAAATGGCGCATTTTGAAATTTTTTTCACTACTTAGGTAAAAAATAACCTAGTCATGTTAGGTGTCTATGAACTCGTAATGACTTGGAGAATCATAATGGCTGGTCAGTTTTAGCATTTAGTGAACCTAGCAAAAAAGCAAAGCAAAAAACAAGTGTGGGATTGCACTTTTTTTGCAATTTCACCGCACTTGGAATTTTTTCCCCGTTTTCTAGTACACAACATGGTAAAACCAATGATGTCGTTCAAAAGTACAACTCGTCCCGCAAAAAATAAGCCCTCAAATGGCCAAATTGATGAAAAATAAAAAAGTTATGGCTCTGGGAAGGAGGGGAGTGAAAAACAAACACGGAAAAACTAAAAATCCCACGGTCATGAAGGGGTTAAATCACCCCCCTTTCGCCCCATTCAAAATAAAACAATTAAAAAAATCAAACCTACACATATTTGGTATCGCCGCGTTCAGAATAGCCCGATCTATCAATAAAAAAAGCATTAACCTGATCGTTAAGCGACGTAGCGAGAAAAAAATTAAAAACGCCAGAATTACGTTTTTTTGGTCGCCGCAACATTGCATTAAAATGTAATAACGGGCGATCAAAAGAACTTATCTGCACAAATGTGGTATCATTAAAAACGTCAGCTCAGCACACAAAAAATAAGCCCTCACCAGACCCCAGATCATGAAAAATGGAGACGGTACGGGTATTGGAAAATGGCGCATTTTTTTTTTTTTTTTAGCAAAGTTTTGAATTTTTTTTCACCACTTAGATAAAAAATAACCTAGGCATGTTTGGTGTCAATGAACTCGTACTGACCTGGATAATCATAATGGCAAGTCAGTTTTAGCAGTTAGTGAAGCTAGAATAAAAAACAATCAAAAAGCAAGTGTGGGATTGCACTTTTTTTTGCAATTTCACCGCACTTGGAATTTTTTTCCCGTTTTCTAGTACAAGACATGGTAAAACCAATGACGTCATTCAAAATTACAACTCGTGCCACAAAAAACAAACCCTCATATGACCATATTGACGGAAAAATAAAAAAGTTATGGCTCTGGGAAGGAGGGGAGCGAAAAGCGAAAACACAAAAACAAAAAAGGGCCGCGGCGGGAAGGGGTTAATTCAATTTTTTTGCTATTTTATTCCTCTAAAACCCAGATACATGTTATGTTGTGGTGCATCTCACAGTCTGAAAATATAGTATGTAGTAATATGGAAAATGCTGGAGGTTTACAAACTTTCAAGACCCTTTGCAAAATAAAAATATACTCCTTGCTAATATAGCCTTAAAGGAAGAAAGAGCGTATCGGCTGCCACATGCACCAGTTGAGGTGTGCAGCCCGAATAAATAGCAGTATTAGCTTCATGTTAAAATAACATTTACGGTATTTTGATGCAGTGTTATAAAATTAGAAAAGAAAGAAGTTTTTCATTGCTCACTATATAAAATGTGTAAAATCTATTTAGAAGCAGCTCTTTCACAGGTTATGTTCAAAGCATAAATCTGCTGAAAAAAACAGACATGTACAGTAAGTGCAGGGAGGATGGATTTGTCTACCTCAAGCATGAAGTCAAAGCAATTTTAATCCATCTGGAAAGCGGCTTGCTACCATTTTAAAACCTTTGACTGAATAGAACCCTAGTACAAAATCCTACTACTGCATAAGTGAAATGTAATAAAGATCACAAACTTGTTTTGACATGCTGAGATGTCACAAAGCCTTGTAATTGTGTTTAACTCAAGGCTGTGGTGGGCCAGAGGAAATGTACATTGACTGTATCAAAGCTTCTCGAGAAATGTTTTTTATATTTTGTTATTTACACTTCCACATTTTCCAAATATCTTTTATATCAAAATATATTTTTTTTTCAAATTCTATTTTTCACATTATTTTAACAGCACAAATAATATATTTTATTTCTCAAAAAATAGTGGCTTGTAAGAGTGGTGAATCGTATGTCCTGATTTATATAATGTGGACTGGCATCTATTCTTTATGGATATTTGCATGTTACTTCAAAGGACTGTTAAGATAAAATGTGACTATTTGCCTTGCCTTTTAAATATGTATATAGTGATTGTATGTATACTTATATTTTTTAACAGCCTTTGGCTTGATCTCGAGCCATAGCATTTTGATGGATGAACGATCTGTAAAAAGATCGATCTTGCACAAGTCTAGACAGGTCCATCGTGCCATTATCTTGATAGTATCAAACCATCGATTGCTGGTCTTTCTCTTCACCTTGTTGCTTCTATTCTTCTGACCATGATTTCCTTCTCGAGTGATTCCTGTTTTTGTATGATGTGTCCAAAATAGGCAATTTGTAGCTGGGTGATGCTTGCTTCAAGTGACATGTATGGCTGATTTGTTCCAAAATTGATTAATTTGTTCTTGTCATCCATGGTATTGATGACATCTTTTTCCAGCACTGTTTAGAAGACGTGTATTGTATAAGGATTGTATACAATTTCTATATATTCATTTTGCAAGTATCATTTTCTCAGGTGGGCAGAAGAGAGTTAAGCTTATTGAAGGTGGAAATTTGGCTCCATTTGGTGCTTTATCGCATGAGTTGCTAGAGCAAACTGCACTAGATCTGAGCAGTAATAGGCTGCTTTCTTAATCACCACAAAAAACTTCTGTCCCTCTATAGTGAGTAAGTGGAGAACTAAAAACTGCTGTTGTGGAGGTGGTGGATAAATGTTTGGGAGACATAATGGATATGCATCTGAGGAGCTAAACAGAAAAGGTCACTTGGCGTTTAAGAGGTCCTTGGTGAGGAAGGCAGGTTAACTGCTTAGTATGTTCTGGTGAGTGGGTAAATGAATGTATATGGGTTGAAAAAAAGCAGTTTTAACCCCTTCATGACCTTGGGATTTTTCATTTTTCCGTGTTCGTTTTTCACTCCCCTCCTTCCCAGAGCCATAACTTTTTTTATTTTTCTGTCAATTTGGCCATGTGAGGGCTTATTTTTTGCAGGACGAGTTGTACTTTTGAACGACATCATTGGTTTTAGAAAACGGGAAAAAAATTCCAAGTGCGGTGAAATTGCAAAAAAAGTGCAATCTCACACTTGTTTTTTGTTTGGCTTTTTTGCTAGGTTCACTAAATGCTAAAACTGACCTGCCATTATGATTCTCCAGGTCATTACGAGTTCATACACACCTAACATGACTAGGTTATTTTTTACCTAAGTGGTGAAAAAAAATTCAAAACTTTGCTAAAAAGAAAAAAAAAAAAAATTGTGCCATTTTCCGATACTCGTAGCGTCTCCATTTTTCATGATCTGGGGTCGGTTGAGGGCTTATTTTTTGCGTGCCGAGCTGGCGTTTTTAATTATAGCACTTTGGTGCAGATATGTTCTTTTGATCGCCCATTATTGCATTTTAATGCAATGTCACGGCGACCCAAAAAAACTTAATTCTGGGGTTTCAAATTTTTTTCTCTCTATGCTGTTTAGCGATCAGGTTAATGCTTTTTTTTTTATAGATCGGGCGATTCTAAACGCGGTGATACCAAATATGTGTAGGTTTGATTTTTTTTAATTTATTTTGATTGGGGCGAAAGGGGGGTGATTTAAACTTTTATATTTTTTATTTTTTTCACTTTTTTTAACTTTTTTTAACTTTTGCCATGCTTCAATAGCCTCCATGGGAGGCTAGAAGCAGGCACAGCATGATCGCCTCTGCTACATAGTAGCAATCTGCTGTTCGCTGCTATGCAGCAGAAAGTCAGGTGTGCTATGAGCGCCGACCACAGGGTGGCGCTCACAGCTGCCGGGGATCTGTAACCATAGAGGTCTCACAGACCTCTATGGTCACCATTCTGAAGCATCGCCGACCTCCGATCATGTGACGGGGGTCGGCGACGCCGTTATTTCCGGCCGCCCGGCCGGATGCGGTGGTTACATGCTGCTGTCTGCGTTTGACAGCGGCATTTAACTAGTAAATAGGCGCGGGCAGATCGCAATTCTGCCCGCGCCTATTGCGGGCACATGTCAGCTGTTCAAAACAGCTGACATGTCCCGGATTTGATGCGGGCTCACCGCCGGAGCCCGCATCAAAGAGGGTCTTCTGACCTCGGACGTACTATCCCATCCGAGGTCAGAAAGGGGTTAAATCCAGCTGTTGGTGACACTGTTCTTGTTGTAAGCATCAGTTTTAATGATGAGCATGCAAGAGTAAGATGTACCTAATTCATAAAGTGGTGTACTTCAATTAATAAATTAAGCATGTGTTATCACTGGTGTGTGCCTACATGTGCCTCTCTGGAAACGGTACTCTTGTCAGGGACTCAAGTAACAATTCTGACCTAAGTTCCATCTCAACTTTGAATGAATTTATTAGGCATGCCCTGTCCCAACCATTTCACAGGAGAATGAGAGAGACCACTGGTCATAAGAACTTACACTCTACAGGAGAGAGAAGAACCTGCTGACCATAAGAGCTTACACTTTACTGTAATGAAGAGACAGAGAACGCTGTTGATCAAAATGACATTGTCACTGGGATACCATGACAGAGAGTGGTTTTCTCTATTTCAGGGGTCAGATGACTGAAGTGTTTGGCTACCTGCACGCCTGCACTGGTTAGATCTGCGCTTAGCTTTCCAGTTAGCTATGCAGTTCGTTGGTTGCAGGGGTTAAAACTATTCTGCTTGTCTCCTAAGGCTTTCTGTCCTGAGTTATGTTAGCTGTTCTGATTTCTTCACTTACCACTAGTGTTGAGCGATACCGTCCGATACTTGAAAGTATCGGTATCGGAAAGTATCGGCCGATACCGGCAAAGTATCGGATCCAATCCGATACCGATACCCGATACCAATACAAGTCAATGGGACTCAAGTATCGGACGGTATTCCTGATGGTTCCCAGGGTCTGAAGGAGAGGAAACTCTCCTTCAGACCCTGGAATCCATATAAATATGTAAAATAAAGAATTAAAATAAAAAATATTGCTATACTCACCTGTCCGACGCAGCCTGGACCTCAGCGAGGGAACCGGCAGCGTTGTTTGTTTAAAATTCGCGCTTTTACTTGGTTACGTGAAGTCCCGGCTTGTGATTGGTCAGGGCGGCCATGTTGCCGGGACGCGGACCAATCACAGCAAGCCGTGACGAAATTACGTCACGGCTTGCTGTGATTGGTCCGCGTCCCGGCAACATGGCCGCCATTAACCAATCACAAGCCGTGACGTCACGGGAGGCTGGACACGCGCGCTTTTTAAAATACGCGCATGTCCAGCCTCCCGTGACGTCACGGCTTGTGATTGGTTAATGGCGGCCATGTTGCCGGGACGCGGACCAATCACAGCAAGCCGTGACGTAATTTCATCACGGCTTGCTGTGATTGGTCCGCGTCCCGGCAACATGGCCGCCCTGACCAATCACAAGCCGGGACTTCACGTAACCAAGTAAAAGCGCAAATTTTAAACAAACAACGCTGCCGGTTCCCTCGCTGAGGTCCAGGCTGCGTCGGAGAGGTGAGTATAGCAATATTTTTTATTTTAATTCTTTATTTTACACATTATTACATTAATGTTGTTGCGATACCCGATACCCGATACCACAAAAGTATCGGATCTCGGTATCGGAAATTCCGATACAGCAAATATCGGCCGATACCCGATACTTGCAGTATCGGAATGCTCAACACTACTTACCACAGGTATATATACGGACTTCTTAGCTTGGGTATTTGCCAGTGATAGCTTGCTATATCTTGGAATTTTTTTTGAGTTGTGAGTAGTGTTGAGCATTCCGATACCGCAAGTATCGGGTATCGGCCGATACTTGCGGTATCAGAATTCCGATACCGAGTTCTGATATTTTTGTGATATTGGAAATCGGAATCGGAAGTTCCCAGTGTATGGTTCCCAGGGTCTGGAGGAGAGGAGACTCTCCTTCAGGCCCTGGGATCCATATTCATGTAAAAAATAAAGAATTAAAATAAAAAATATGGATATACTCACCCCTCCGGAGGCCCCTGGACCTTACCGATGTAACCAGCAGCCTCCGTTCCTAAGAATGAGGAGTTTAGGACCTGCGATGACGTCATGGCTTGTGATTGGTCGCGTAAGCGGTCACATGAGCGGTCACGCGACCAATCACAAGTCGCCACGTCATCGAAGGTCCTAAACTCCTCATTCTTAGGAACGGAGGCTGCCGGTTACATCGGTAAGGTCCAGGGGCCGCCGGATGGGTGAGTATATCCATATTTTTTTATTTTAATTCTTTATTTTTTACATGAATATGGATCCCAGGGCCTGAAGGAGAGTTTCCTCTCCTTCAGACCCTGGGAACCATCCAGGATAGCTTCCGATACTTGTGTCCCATTGACTTGTATTGGTATCGAGTATCGGTATCGGCGATATCCGATATATTTCGGGTATCGGCCGATACTATCCGATACCGATACTTTCAAGTATCGGAAGGTATCGCTCAACACTAGTTGTGAGCAGTGGAATGAGAAGTCCTTTAGCAGTGGTCTCCAGAGATTGCTGTTTGGAAGTTTATCTGGTGTCTTCCTGCTCCTTATCTCAGATTTGGTTTGCCACTTCCTTCCTCTCCCTTTATATTCCATTCCTTAAACTGGGGGCACTGAGAAAGATTGCTTTTCTCTTATACTCTTTTCTGTTTCCCTTTTTATCTGTATAATAGAGCAGGACTAGCTTTCATGCTGACCCATGCACTATCCAGGGCTGTATTTAGAGCAAAACTGGGATAGTAACGTGATTGCCTCACTGAGTGAAAGAACACGTTTAGGGATGTCAGGGAGCTCAGGGTTGTGCAGGGCAAGATTCAGGTGTGTCCCTCTAATCTTTCCCTAGCTGCAGTGCTTCCTTTCCCATCTGTCTCACCATGTGCTGTCAGGCTTTTTGGTGGAGCATGACAGGAATACTCTCTAGAGAAGAGAGAGCGGACTTTGCTGACCATAAGAGTTTAAACTGTACAGGAGAGATAGAGAATTACCAGTAACTCTGGAGACAGAAAATTACTTTGCTGTACAAGTTGTTCTCTGCTAATCTCTGATGGTCCAGGTGCTGACCATTACTGTACAAGGTCTGATAATATCATAGTAGCATGGCATTATGGTGAGGCCAATGCATCATGCATTTTGAACAGTGAATCAAATCTCAAAATGTTCGAATTTGCGTTAAATCACAAATATATGGAAAGTCATGGCAGCTTTCATCTGCCTTGAATTGATAAGCTCATCTCTAAATGTAATTACGCCATAAGGATTTAGTGATCACAGATAAGGGGCTATCTGACACCATACAATACCACACATAAAAACCTGTAGTAGAGCTCTAAATAAAATAAAATAATAAAATAGTAGGAAATCTTCTTGCTTCTATCTGATGTAAAATGAAAGCATTATTTTTTTAATTTAAGTCAAAATGTATACTGAATAATGAAACAAATAAGCTATTTTTTTTTCTGGTTTAGTTTACTCAGTTTTAAAATGATACCCATTAGGATATACTCCAAATAACATAATGGTAAAAAGATCAGTTCTCACTTAGAAAAGTACAAACTGTCAGTACTCTACAGTTCATACATGCCATGAAGTTTTTTTCTCTACATACCTTATGCAGTAAACTGCTATGATATGTGGAAAAAACTAAAATGTATGAATTTACATCATCAGATCAAGAGTTTTCTCTTACAAATTCATCAAATATATCATTTATTTCCATCTGACTGGTCGCCTACTGAAAACCACACTACCTACTGTTGGTCTCTCAAGGATGTCAGCAAAAACACTGTGATGTATAGCTTGGACGTGCAAAAAAATCATCTTAATATCAAGCACATTTTGAGAAAAAGGAAATATGGCACCACACAGTGCAGTTATTCATGATAGACAAAGCAATGACAGCTAGAGCTCTAGATATACTGCTTACCCAATGGTGTGCAAATGATCACAATTCTAGTAAAAGCTTTCAAGTAGTTGAGTATAATATTGATAAGGCCAGATGCTGCTCCTTCTCCCAACCAGACCAATTACTCTGTCAGGCCTTTGGCTTGTAATGGGCCACAGTTTGCCCTTTGCTACATAGGTACAGTAAATACCTAGAATTGTACATAAGCAAGTTCAAGTTACAGATGGCATATAGAAAAACAAAATAACTCTTAAATAATATAGAATTTGTTATGGGAAGATGGGAATAATATGTTGGATATTTTCTCATTTTATTAAGCTATATCAGAGAAGAAAAACAGAATACCTATGTATAGAGTCTTTTAGATTATTGTTATATTAAGAGTAAAGTGCTGGAAAATAGCAGAGGGACGGCAAGTCATGACATTTCTTTGTGCAACAATCTAGTGGAATCATACAGAATGGTAAGAGCAGGACTGGCAGGTACAATTGATGATTACATTTTTAGAGAAGATGTATGTTGTATATCTCCTACATATTCTCATATTTCCAGCTGCCTCTGCACAGTGTGGCAGATCTTCTAACTTTTTATGTTTTCTCCTTAAAAACCACTCTACCATTGCTCGTCATAGCTGCATCACTACGTATCTGTGACATATAGTGCAATGTAACCTCCTCGCCTTCCTCCTCAGGTGACCTATTCAGCTGTGTGCCTCTATGTTCACGCCAACTGGGATCTAACACCTCATCATCCTCTGTGTTATCACATTCCTTGCCCTTGGAGTTACCCTCCTCCTCTTCCTGCCCTGACAGCACAGTACAATCCATGTGGGCATCAGATATCTGAGTCTCATCATGATCACCTCCCCCCAGGGGTTAAAGTCTGATGAAAAGGGTCAGGATGCTGTTTGTATTCTATTTTATCCTGCCCTGAATCCAAGCTAAAAAAAATGTGGGTATCCATGCAATTTCCTCCTCTTGACTCTGTGAAGCTTTTGAGTACACTTCTAATGACCCTTGGCATAGAATGTTTGAACAGCTCTTCAGACTCACCCATCTGTGGTTCAGTACAGTTAGTTGTACGGTTGGAGAGTTGGGAAGCAAGGGGAATTTGGGTGCCACCTCTGTGGACTGTACTGGGTGTACAGCTGTTTGTCTGTCAAAGAAGGGTAGTGGAGCAGCCTGTCCAGTAACAGAAGTTGTCAGATGTCTTTGCATAGGACGTGACATTGTTGGTTCACTAGTGCTTTCACTAACCTTACAACCTACCCCATGTACACCTTGAAAACAAAGCCTAATTCCCCTTCCACCACGGCCTCGCTTTTTCACAGGCATGTTGCTCAATAGATTTTAAACTCTGCATCACCTCTGCAAACAGCTAAATTTCAGAGGCAGCAAATTCCAAGGTGAATTATTGATTGCTGTATCACATTAGTCACAAAAGAGAGAATTGTTTGAGAGTGGATGAGGCCTGTACGACAAAGAAGCTATATTGCTACAAACAATTTGAACGTCAGATGTCTCCTAATGTATGACGTAGAGAACACAATTATTTTTTTGTGGCCTCTGAATCAGACCTCTATAACATACTAAATGCTGGAAACTATTTTTAAATCAGGTCCCCTACTGTATGACACTAGGAACAGAAGAATTTTTTGGTGTCCTTTGATATAGGCCTCTATAACACTAGATGCTGGAAACTATTTTAAAGTCAGGTCTAGGGTTGAGCGACTTTCATTTTTTTAAGATCGAGTCAGGTTTTGCGAAACCCGACTTTGTCCAAAGTCGAGTCGAGTGAAGTCGGCCGATTATCGCGAAAAGTCGGGGATCGCCCGAAACATGAAACCCAATGCAAGTCAATGGGGAAGCATAGTCGGCAGTGAGTGGAGGCCAGGAAAACACCTACAGTGCCCATTTTAATGCCAAAAACATCCATTCTTCTTTCTGAAGCTTGTCAATCTTAATTAACTTTATAATAATAGTTGGGCATTGGAAATTGGGGGTCATTTGGCAAAAGTTGTGGGGGGTAGGGCTGGTTCAAGGTTTTAGTGGGCCCAGGAAACGTGGACTATGTCACGGCGGTGGAGCAGTGAGAGGTAAGTATTTCAACTTTGCAAGTGCTGTGATCCTGAGCAAGCAGGGAGGCCCACTCGTTCGCATTGGCACTGGCACAGGGCTCCTCAAAGTACGGTGGTGTGTTTGCATGGCGGGGGCGCCTCCCACCGGTAGCGACACTTTTGCGTACTCTGAGGGGCCCTGTGCCTGTGATGTCGCCAACGAGTATGCCCCCATACCTGTTGAAGAAACCTGCACCTTCCTCTTTGTCCCTGTGTAAGGTGGTATAGTATGCGGGAAGGGGAACCTGACTTTCAGCAGGGTCAGATTGTGGCTGTGTAGCGTGCAAGGGGAATGTAGTGGTCTGGGTCAAAGTACCACAAGACTCATCTAGCACCGGCTGGGCAATGGGCAGGATGAGGCGGAAACACTGATATAGGCCCAAATAATAAAGTGGGTAAAATGCAGGTCAAAACTGGTAACAGGACTAACCAGGTGGCATTGCTTAGTTCAGTGGAGTAGAAAACCCAGGAGCGGCAGACAGACACCATTAGTAGGGCCGAACCACACTAGTAGGCCCTATGCAGTTTAATATTACAAATGAAGGCCAAAAGCCTGAAGATTAAAGGTCAGGAAAATAACACAGGACAACACCAAGGTGCAGCACACACCATTACTAGGCCCAACCAAAGAAGTAGGCCAACTGCAGTTTAATTATTTAAAATGTAAGCCGAAAGCCTGAACATTGAAGGTCGGGACAACAAAACAGGAGAAAACCCAGTAGCGTCAGACACCGTTTTAAGGGCCCAACCACACATTTTAAAAACAACTACTTAACGAGAGCTTTAAGATTGAAGCTCAGCTTTATACAGTGGAGGACAACACCATGGAGCAGCACACACCGTTAGTAGGCCCCAACCACCAATTTTTACCACCAAATACTTAATGAGAGCCTGAAGGTTGAAGCTCAGATTTATACAGTGGAGGACAACACCAGGGAGCGGCACACACCGTTAGTAGGCCCCAACCACCAATTTTTACCAACAAATACTTAATGAGAGCCAGAAGGTTGAAGCTCAGCTTTATACAGTGGAGGACAACACCAGGGAGCGGCACACACCGTTAGTAGGGCCCAACCAAAGTTGAAGGCCAAATGCAGTTTAATATCTGCTACTATAGGCCGAAAGCCAAAAGGTTGAAGCTCAGCTTTATACAGTGGAGGACAACACCAGGGAGCGGCAGACACCGTTAGTAGGCCCCAACCACCAATTTTTACCAACAAATACTTAATGAGAGCCAGAAGATTGAAGCTCAGCGTTATACAGTGGAGGACAACACCATGGAGCGGCACACACCGTTAGTAGGCCCCAACCACCAATTTTTACCAACAAATACTTAATGAGAGCCTGAAGGTTGAAGCTCAGACAAGGAAACCTGGAGGAGAACACCAAGGAGGAGGAGAACACCGTTACTAGGCCCCAACCCAAGTAGTATGGCAACTGTAGTGTTACATTTAAAAATACTTAATGAGAGCCTGAAGGTTGAAGCTCAGACAAGGAAACCTGGAGGAGAACACCAAGGAGGAGGAGAACACCGTTACTAGGCCCCAACCCAAGTAGTATGGCAACTGTAGTGTTACATTTAAAAATACTTAATGAGAGCCTGAAGGTTGAAGCTCAGACAAGGAAACCTGGAGGAGAACACCAAGGAGGAGGAGAACACCAAGGAGGAGGAGAACACCGTTACTAGGCCCCAACCCAAGTAGTATGGCAACTGTAGTGTTACATTTAAAAATACTTAATGAGAGCCTGAAGGTTGAAGCTCAGACAAGGAAACCTGGAGGAGAACACCAAGGAGGAGGAGAACACCGTTACTAGGCCCCAACCCAAGTAGTATGGCAACTGTAGTGTTACATTTAAAAATACTTAATGAGAGCCTGAAGGTTGAAGCTCAGACAAGGAAACCTGGAGGAGAACACCAAGGAGGAGGAGAACACCGTTACTAGGCCCCAACCCAAGTAGTATGGCAACTGTAGTGTTACATTTAAAAATACTTAATGAGAGCCTGAAGGTTGAAGCTCAGACAAGGAAACCTGGAGAAGAACACCAAGGAGGAGGAGAACACCGTTACTAGGCCCCAACCCAAGTAGTATGGCAACTGTAGTGTTACATTTAAAAATACTTAATGAGAGCCTGAAGGTTGAAGCTCAGACAAGGAAACCTGGAGGAGAACACCAAGGAGGAGGAGAACACCAAGGAGGAGGAGAACACCGTTACTAGGCCCCAACCCAAGTAGTATGGCAACTGTAGTGTTACATTTAAAAATACTTAATGAGAGCCTGAAGGTTGAAGCTCAGACAAGGAAACCTGGAGGAGAACACCAAGGAGGAGGAGAACACCGTTACTAGGCCCCAACCCAAGTAGTATGGCAACTGTAGTGTTACATTTAAAAATACTTAATGAGAGCCTGAAGGTTGAAGCTCAGACAAGGAAACCTGGAGGAGAACACCCAGGAGTGGCAGACATCACTAGTAGGCCCCAACCAAACTAGTAGCCCAAATGCAGTTTCCTATTTTTTAAAAAAGCCCGAAAACCTGAATTGAGGACAATTTTAATTAGGGACTGCAGACAGACTTAGTAGGCTGTCCCCTGTGGACCATGCATCCACCACATTAACCCATTGCGCCGTAATGGACACGTAACCTTCCGTGGCCATGCCTACAGGTCCATGCGTCTGTTGTCAGGTGCACCTTTGTACTCACAGATTGCCAGAGTGCATGGACAATGCGGTCTTTTACATGCTGGTGGAGGGTTGGGATGGCTTTTCTGGCAAAAGAAGTGTCGACTGGTTAGCTTGTAGCGTGGTACAGCGTAGTCCATCATGGCTTTATTAATATTAAATAAAATATATAAATAGGCTCTATGAACTTTTAAATAGGTTCCAGGGGTACACGGGCAGCATTGGTGTGGTCAGTGGAGGACTATTGGAAGGAGGGACCGCAGACAGACTTAGTACGCCTACAATTAAAAAAAGTGGCTATATGCACTTTAAAATAGGTTCCAGGGGTACACGGGCAGCATTGGTGTGGTCAGCGGAGGACGATTGCAAGGAGGGACCGCAGACAGGCTTACTGGGCCTAAAATAAATAAAAATAGGCTCTATGCAGTTTTAAATAGGTTACATGGGTACACAGGCAGCATTGGTGTGGTCAGCGGAGGACGATTGCAAGGAGTGTCTGACACAGTTAGTACTCCCAAAAAATAAATAGATGTTAATGTCTCGCAAAACAACAAAACAAAAAAACAAAAGTGTGGCATACTTAGGTACAGGGGTGGGCTCCTCTGCTGAGTTTCAGACATAGTAATTTGGCACTAAGTATTTACTGGTGTCAATATAGGACACTGACCCAGACTATTTTAACTAGCATCATAGATGTCAACAAATTGGTATTGTCAGTGCCAGGCATTGAATGATGTCAGCGCATAGACTAAACATTGGTGGAGCTGTGACAGATAATTTTGCACGTGGTAGAGCACAGTTTGAGCTGGGGGGGTGAACTCTCTTGTGGCCGGCGGTACTGTCCCAGGGCCCCTCATGTTACAATGGTGTGTCTGACGTTGGGTGCGCGCCACCACCGGCAGAGACACTTTACTGTACTATGAGGGACCCAGTGGCAGTGCCGTCGACCAAAAGCGGGCACACCCACCTCTTCAGACAAACGGCACTCTAACGTGTGCTTGCGCCAAGAGGCGAGACCACGGCCCCGTGGGGGGAGTTTTCCCATTGAGGGAGGTGTAAACATGTCGTATGCTGGACAAACAGCTGCTGCAAATTAAGAGATTGGAACACTCAGTAAGACCAGTCCACAAGCAAGACCTTTTTATAGGAAAGCTAGGTGTCAGTCGGGAAAGGTGGGGCAAAATAATTTGAAATCCAGGAGTGGTTCATTTTAATGAAGGTTTGATCATCCACATTTTGGGTAGCCAGACGAGTCCTTTTTTCGGTTAATATTGAACCAGCAGCACTGAATACTCTTTCTGATAGCACACTAGCTGCTGGGCAAGCAAGCTCCTGCAATGCATATTCTGCCAATTCAGGCCAGGTGTCTAATTTGGATGCCCAGTAATCAAATGGGAATGACGGTTGAGGGAGAACATCGATAAGGGATGAAAAATAGTTAGTAACCATACTGGACAAATGTTGTCTCCTGTCACTTTGAATAGATGCTGCAGTACCTGTCCTGTGTGCGGTCATTGCGAAATCACTCCACAACCTGGTCAGCAAACCCCTCTGTCCAACGCCACTTCTGATTTGTGCACCTCTAACATCTCTGCCCTGTAGCCCCCTGCAGCTCGTGTGAGAACCATCACCGGCGCTGTGTGCTGGGAATGCCTGAATCAAACGGTCTACAAGAGTTGCTTGTTTAGTTGCTAATATTTGTTCGAGGTTCTCATGTGGCATAATATTTTGCAATTTGCCTTTATAGCGAGGGTCAAGGATGCAGGGCAACCAGTAATCGTCATCGGTCATCATTTTAATAATGCGTGGGTCCCTTTTGAGGATACGGAAGGCATAATCTGCCATGTGGGACAAAGTTCCAGTTGTCAAATCTGCGGTTGTGCTGGTTTGAGGGGCAGTTACAGGCAAATCTACGTCACTTGTCTCCCTTAAAAAAACAGAACCCGGCCTTGCAACGCCACTAATTTCTGTTGGCCCAGGAGAAGCTTCCTCATTAAAAAGTACTCATCCCCATCTTCGTCCTCGTCCTCCTCCTCCTCTTCGCCCGCTACCGCGTCCTCTACACGGCCCTGTCCAATGGCTGACTGTCATCAAGGCTTTCCTCTTCCTCGGCTGCAGATGCCTGCTCCTTTATGTGCGTCAAACTTTGCATCAGCAGACGCATTAGGGGGATGCTTATGCTTATTATGGCATTGTCTGCACTAACCAGCCGTGTGCATTCCTCAAAACACTGAAGGACTTGACACAGGTCTTGTAGCTTCGACCACTCCACACCTGACAACTCCATGTCTGCCATCCAACTGCCTGCACGTGTATCCTCCCACAAATACATAACAGCACGCCTCTGTTCGCACAGTCTCTGAAGCATGTGCAGTGTGGAGTTCCACCTTGTTGCAACATCGATGATTAGGCAATGCTGGGGAAGGTTCAAAGACCGCTGATAGTTCTGCATACGGCTGGAGTGTACGGGCGGACAGCGGATATGCGAGCAAACTCTGCGCACTTTGAGGAGCAGGTCGGGTAACCCCGGATAACTTTTCAGGAAGCACTGCACCACCAGGTTTAAGGTGTGAGCCAGGCAAGGAATGTGTTTCAGTTGGGAAAGGGCTATGGCAGCCATGAAATTCCTTCCGTTATCACTCACTACCTTGCCTGCCTCAAGATGTACAGTGCCCAGCCATGACTGAGTTTCTTTCTGCAAGAACTCGGACAGAACTTCCGCGGTGTGTCTGTTGTCGCCCAAACACTTCATTGCCAATACAGCCTGCTGACGCTTGCCACTAGCTGTCCCATATGGAACATGGAACACCTGGTGTGCAACAGTGGCAGCTGCGGATGGAGTGGTTGTGCGACTGCGGTCTGTGGACGAGCTCTCTCTTCTGCAGGAGGACGAGGAAGAGGAGGAGGGGGGCGAATGCCTACAGCCAACTGTTTCCTAGACCGTGGGCTAGGCAGAACTGTCCCAATATTGCTGTCCCCTGTGGACCCTGCATCCACCACATTCACCCAGTGTGCCGTGATAAACACGTAACGTCCCTGGCCATGCCTACTGGTCCATGCATCTGTTGTCAGGTGCACCTTTGTAGTCACAGATTGCCTGAGTGCATGGACGATGCGGTCTTTAACATGCTGTTGGAGGGCTGGGATGGCTTTTCTAGAAAAGAAGTGTCGACTGGGTAGCTCGTAGCGTGGTACAGCGTAGTCCATCAGCGCTTTGAAAGCTTCGCTTTCAACTAACCGGTAGGGCATCATCTCTAATGAGATTAGTCTAGCAATGTGGGCATTCAAACCCTGTGTACGCGGATGCGAGGATGAGTACTTCCTTTTCCTATCAAGAGTCTCATGTAGGGTGAGCTGGACTGGAGAGCTGGAGATCGTGGAACTAGCGGTGGTGCCGATGGACATGGCAGTTTGAGAGAGGGTTGGAGATGGTATTCTTGCCGGTGCCCTACATGCAGTGTTTCCTACTATGAACCTGGTGATTCCCTGACTGCTTTGGCCTGGAGACGAAAGCTGCACAGATACTGCAGTTGGTGCGGGAAATGGTGGTCTTACAGGGAGGGAAGGGATGTAGCGTTGCTGACTAGCTTCATTGGCCGAGGGTGCTGCAACCTTTAGGGACGTTTGGTAGTTAGTCCAGGCTTGCAAATGCATGGTGGTTAAATGTCTATGCATGCAACTTGTATTTAGACTTTTAAGATTCTGACCTCTGCTTAAGGTAGTTGAACATTTTTGACAGATGACTTTGCGCTGATCATTTGGATGTTGTTTAAAAAAATGCCAGACTGCACTCTTTCTACTATCGGATACCTTTTCAGGCATTGCAGACTGAGCTTCTTTAACCGGATGGCCACGCTGTCCTCCAACTGGTTTTGGTTTTGCCACGCGTTTTTGGCCAGATATGGGCCCGGCAGATGGAACCCGTTGTGATGTTGATGCCTGCTGCTGCTCCTCCTCCTCCGCTTCAGAACTACTGCCACCTGCACCCTGTTCCCCCAATGGCTGCCAATCGGGGTCAAGAACTGGGTCATCTATGACCTCCTCTTTTATCTCGTTTGCAACTTCGTCTGTGTCACCATGTAAGCCGGTGGTATAGCGTTCGTGACGGGGCACCATAGTCTCATCTGGGTTTGATTCTGGCTCAGTACACTGCGAGGGCAATGTTCTGGTCTGAGTCAAAGGAACAGCATAGTAATCTGGCTGTGGCTGTGCATCAGTGCACTCCATGTCCGATTCAACTTCTAATGGGCATGGCCTGTTAACTATTTCACTGTCTAACCCAGGAACGGTATGTGTAAAGAGCTCCCACTATGTTTTTTTTCAGGGAGAAATAATAAAAAAAAATTCCCAGTATGACACACTAGGTTTTATGTGCCCCAATAATTTGAGACAGATGGCACACACAAGACCGGCACTCAAGCACAAATGCCAATCTTAATCTCCCACTATGTTTTTTTTTTCAGGGAGAATTAAAAAAAAAAAAAAAATTCCCAGTATGACACACTAGGTTTTATGTGCCCCAATAATTTGAGACAGATGGCACACACAAGACCGGCATTCAAGCACAAATGCCAATCTTGATCTCCCACTATGTTTTTTTGTCAGAGAGAATTTAAACAAAAATATAAAAATTCCCAGTATGACACACTAGGTTTTATGTACCCCAATGATTTGAGACAGATGGCACACACAAGACCGGCACTCAAGCACAAATGCCAATCTTAATCTCCCACTATGTTTTTTTTGTCAGGGAGAATTAAAAAAATTCCCAGTATGACACACTAGGTTTTATGTGCCCCAATAATTTGAGACAGATGGCACACACAAGACCGGCACTCAAGCACAAATGCCAATCTTAATCTCCCACTATGTTTTTTTGTCAGAGAGAATTTAAACAAAAATAAAAAAATTCCCAGTATGACACACTAGGTTTTATGTGCCCCAATGATTTGAGACAGATGGCACACACAAGACCGGCACTCAAGCACAAATGCCAATCTTAATCTCCCACTATGTTTTTTTGTCAGGGAGAATTAAAAATTTCCCAGTATGACACACTAGGTTTTATGTGCCCCAATAATTTGAGACAGATGGCACACACAAGACCGGCACTCAAGCACAAATGCCAATCTTAATCTCCCACTATGTTTTTTTTTTTCAGGGAGAATTAAAAAAAAAAAAAATTCCCAGTATGACACACTAGGTTTTATGTGCCCCAATAAATTGAGACAGATGGCACACACAAGACCGGCACTCAAGCACAAATGCCAATCTTAATCTCCCACTATGTTTTTTTTTTTTTCAGGGAGAATTTAAACAAAAATAAAAAAATTCCCAGTATGACACACTAGGTTTTATGTGCCCCAATAATTTGAGACAGATGGCACACACAGGACCGGCACTCAAGCACAAATGCCAATCTTAATCTCCCACTATGTTTTTTTTTTCAGGGAGAATTAAAATAAATCACAGTATGACACATGTCATGATTCTCAATGGCGAGAGAACATAGCCCAGCATATATGAGAACTAGCTCTTGGAAGATGGAAACTATACTGACCATGAACTAAACCTGCCGCACAACTAGAAGTGGCCGGGTAGCATGCCTACGTTTTTTAACCCTAGATGCCCAGCGCCAGCCGGAGAACTACCTAATCCTAGCAGAGGAAAAGACAGTCCTGGCTCACCTCTAGAGAAATTTTCCCAAAAGGCAGACAGAGGCCCCCACATATATTGGCGGTGATTTTAGATGAAATGACAAACGTAGTATGAAAATAGGTTTAGCAAAATCGAGGTCCGCTTTCTAGATAGCAGGAAGACAGAAAGGACACTTTCATGGTCAGCAGAAAACCCTATCAAAACACCATCCAGAAATTCCTTTAAGACTCTAGCATTAACTCATAACACCAGAGTGGCAATTTCCGATCACAAGAGCTTTCCAGACACAGTAACGAAACAGCAGCTGTGAACAGGAACAAAATGCAAAAACACACAAGGACAAAAGTCCAACTTAGCTGGGAGTTGTCTAGTAGCAGGAACAAGCACAGAAGGCTTCTGATTACATTGTTGACCGGCAAGAAACTGACAGAGGAGCAAGGTTATATAGCGACTCCCACATCCTGATAGGAGCAGGTGAACAGAGGGGATGATGCACACAAGTTCAATTCCACAAGTGGCCACCGGGGGAGCCCAGAATCCAATTTCACAACAGTACCCCCCCTCAAGGAGGGGGCACCGAACCCTCACCAGAACCACCAGGGCGATCAGGATGAGCCCTATGAAAGGCACGGACAAGATCGGAGGCATGAACATCAGAGGCAGTGACCCAAGAATTATCCTCCTGACCGTATCCCTTCCATTTGACCAGATACTGGAGTCTCCGTCTGGAAACACGAGAGTCTAAGATCTTTTCCACAACGTACTCCAACTCACCCTCAACCAACACCGGAGCAGGAGGCTCAACGGAAGGCACAACCGGTACCTCATACCTGCGCAACAATGACCGATGAAAAACATTATGAATCGAAAAGGATGCAGGGAGGTCCAAACGGAAGGACACAGGGTTAAGAATCTCCAATATCCTGTACGGGCCGATGAACCGAGGCTTAAACTTAGGAGAAGAAACCCTCATAGGGACAAAACGAGAAGACAACCACACCAAGTCCCCAACACAAAGCCGAGGACCAACACGACGACGGCGGTTGGCAAAAAGCTGAGTCTTCTCCTGGGACAACTTCAAATTGTCCACCACCTGCCCCCAAATCTGATGCAACCTCTCCACCACAGCATCCACTCCAGGACAATCCGAAGATTCCACTTGACCGGAGGAAAATCGAGGATGAAACCCCAAATTACAGAAAAACGGGGACACCAAGGTGGCAGAGCTGGCCCGATTATTGAGGGCGAACTCCGCCAAAGGCAAAAAAGCAACCCAATCATCCTGATCCGCAGACACAAAACACCTCAAATATGTCTCCAAGGTCTGATTAGTCCGCTCGGTCTGGCCATTAGTCTGAGGATGGAAAGCAGACGAAAAAGACAAATCTATGCCCATCCTAGCACAGAATGCCCGCCAAAATCTAGACACGAATTGGGTCCCTCTGTCAGAAACGATATTCTCAGGAATACCATGCAAACGAACAACATTTTGAAAAAACAGAGGAACCAACTCGGAAGAAGAAGGCAACTTAGGCAAGGGAACCAGATGGACCATCTTAGAGAAACGGTCACACACCACCCAGATGACAGACATCTTCTGAGAAACAGGCAGATCCGAAATAAAATCCATCGAGATGTGCGTCCAAGGCCTCTTCGGGATAGGCAAGGGCAACAACAATCCACTAGCCCGAGAACAACAAGGCTTGGCCCGAGCACAAACGTCACAAGACTGCACAAAACCTCGCACATCTCGTGACAGGGAAGGCCACCAGAAGGACCTTGTCACCAAATCCCTGGTACCAAAGATTCCAGGATGACCTGCCAACGCAGAAGAATGAACCTCAGAGATGACTCTACTGGTCCAATCATCAGGAACAAACAGTCTACCAGGTGGGCAACGATCAGGTCTATCCGCCTGAAACTCCTGCAAGGCCCGCCGCAGGTCTGGAGAAACGGCAGACAATATCACTCCATCTTTAAGGATACCTGTGGGCTCAGAATTACCAGGGGAGTCAGGCTCAAAACTCCTAGAAAGGGCATCCGCCTTAACATTCTTAGAACCCGGTAGGTACGACACCACAAAATTAAACCGAGAGAAAAACAACGACCAGCGCGCCTGTCTAGGATTCAGGCGCCTGGCAGACTCAAGGTAAATTAAATTTTTGTGGTCAGTCAATACCACCACCTGATGTCTGGCCCCCTCAAGCCAGTGACGCCACTCCTCAAAAGCCCACTTCATGGCCAAAAGCTCCCGATTCCCAATATCATAATTCCGCTCGGCGGGCGAAAATTTACGGGAAAAAAAGCACAAGGTCTCATCACGGAGCAGTCGGAACTTCTCTGCGACAACACCGCCCCAGCTCCGATTTCAGAAGCGTCGACCTCAACCTGAAAAGGAAGAGCAACATCAGGCTGACGCAACACTGGGGCGGAAGAAAAGCGGCGCTTGAGCTCCCGAAAGGCCTCCACAGCATCAGGGGACCAATCAGCAACATCAGCACCCTTCTTAGTCAAATCAGTCAATGGTTTTACAACATCAGAAAAACCAGCAATAAATCGACGATAAAAGTTAGCAAAGCCCAAAAATTTCTGAAGACTCTTAAGAGAAGAGGGTTGCGTCCAATCACCAATAGCCTGAACCTTGACAGGATCCATCTCGATGGAAGAGGGGGAAAAAATGTATCCCAAGAAAGAAATCTTTTGAACCCCAAAAACACACTTAGAACCCTTCACACACAAGGAATTAGACCGCAAAACCTGAAAAACCCTCCTGACCTGCTGGACATGAGAGTCCCAGTCATCCGAAAAAATCAGAATATCATCCAGATACACAATCATAAATTTATCCAAATAATCGCGGAAAATGTCATGCATAAAGGACTGGAAGACTGAAGGGGCATTTGAAAGACCAAAAGGCATCACCAAATACTCAAAATGGCCCTCGGGCGTATTAAATGCGGTTTTCCACTCATCCCCCTGCTTGATTCGCACCAAATTATACGCCCCACGGAGATCAATCTTAGAGAACCACTTGGCCCCCTTTATACGAGCAAACAAATCAGTAAGCAGTGGTAACGGATATTGATATTTAACCGTGATTTTATTCAAAAGTCGATAATCAATACACGGCCTCAAAGAGCCGTCTTTCTTAGACACAAAGAAAAAACCGGCTCCTAAGGGAGATGACGAAGGACGAATATGTCCCTTTTCCAAGGACTCCTTTATATATTCTCGCATAGCAGCGTGTTCAGGCACAGACAGATTAAATAAACGACCCTTAGGGTATTTACTACCCGGAATCAAGTCTATGGCACAATCGCACTCCCGGTGCGGAGGTAGTGAACCAACCTTGGGTTCTTCAAAAACGTCACGAAAGTCAGACAAGAATTCAGGAATCTCAGAGGGAATAGATGATGAAATGGAAACCAAAGGTACGTCCCCATGAGTTCCTTTACATCCCCAGCTTAACACAGACATAGCTCTCCAGTCGAGGACTGGGTTATGAGATTGCAGCCATGGCAATCCCAGCACCAAAACATCATGTAGATTATACAGCACCAGAAAGCGAATAACCTCCTGGTGATCCGGATTAACACGCATAGTCACTTGTGTCCAGTATTGTGGTTTATTACTAGCCAATGGGGTGGAGTCAATCCCTTTCAGAGGTATCGGAGCCTCCAGTGGCTCCAAATCATACCCACAGCGTTTGGCAAAGGACCAATCCATAAGACTCAAAGCAGCGCCAGAGTCGACATAGGCGTCCGCGGTAATAGATGACAAAGAACAAATCAGGGTCACAGATAGAATAAACTTAGACTGTAAAGTGCTAATTGCAACAGACTTGTCAGGCTTCTTAGTACGCTTAAAGCATGCTGATATAACATGAGTTGAATCACCACAATAGAAGCACAACCCATTTTTTCGTCTAAAATTCTGCCGCTCGCTTCTGGACAGAATTCTATCACATTGCATATTTTCTGGCGTTTTCTCAGTAGACACCGCCAAATGGTGCACAGGTTTGCGCTCCCGCAGACGCCTATCGATCTGAATAGCCATCGTCATGGACTCATTCAGACTCGCAGGCACAGGGAACCCCACCATAACATCCTTAATGGCATCAGAGAGACCTTCTCTGAAAATCGCCGCCAGGGCGCACTCATTCCACTGAGTAAGCACAGACCATTTGCGGAATTTTTGGCAGTATATTTCAGCTTCATCTTGCCCCTGAGACAAGGACATCAAGGCCTTTTCCGCCTGAAGCTCTAAATGAGGTTCCTCATAAAGCAACCCCAAGGCCAGAAAAAACGCATCCACATTGAGCAACGCAGGATCCCCTGGTGCCAATGCAAAAGCCCAGTCTTGAGGGTCGCCCCGGAGCAAGGAAATTACAATCCTGACCTGCTGTGCAGGGTCTCCGGCAGAGCGAGACTTCAGAGACAAAAACAATTTGCAATTATTTTTAAAATTTTGAAAGTGAGATCTATTCCCCGAGAAGAATTCAGGCAAAGGAATTCTAGGCTCAGACATAGGTGCATGAACAACAAAATCTTGCAAATTTTGTACCTTTGTGGCGAGATTATTCAAACCTGTAGCTACACTCTGAAGATCCATTTGAAACAGGTGAACACAGAGCCATTCAAGGATTAGAAGGAGAGAAAGAGAGGAAGGCTGCAGTATAGGCAGACTAGCAAGTGATTCAATTAAGAGCACACTCAGAACTAGAGGAAAAAAAATAAAAAATTGTAGCAGACTTCTTTTTTCTCTCCTTTCTCAGCCAGTAATTTAACCCTATTTTGGGCCGGTCACACTGTCATGATTCTCAATGGCGAGAGAACATAGCCCAGCATATATGAGAACTAGCTCTTGGAAGATGGAAACTATACTGACCATGAACTAAACCTGCCGCACAACTAGAAGTGGCCGGGTAGCATGCCTACGTTTTTTAACCCTAGATGCCCAGCGCCAGCCGGAGAACTACCTAATCCTAGCAGAGGAAAAGACAGTCCTGGCTCACCTCTAGAGAAATTTTCCCAAAAGGCAGACAGAGGCCCCCACATATATTGGCGGTGATTTTAGATGAAATGACAAACGTAGTATGCAAATAGGTTTAGCAAAATCGAGGTCCGCTTTCTAGATAGCAGGAAGACAGAAAGGACACTTTCATGGTCAGCAGAAAACCCTATCAAAACACCATCCAGAAATTCCTTTAAGACTCTAGCATTAACTCATAACACCAGAGTGGCAATTTCCGATCACAAGAGCTTTCCAGACACAGTAACGAAACAGCAGCTGTGAACAGGAACAAAATGCAAAAACACACAAGGACAAAAGTCCAACTTAGCTGGGAGTTGTCTAGTAGCAGGAACAAGCACAGAAGGCTTCTGATTACATTGTTGACCGGCAAGAAACTGACAGAGGAGCAAGGTTATATAGCGACTCCCACATCCTGATAGGAGCAGGTGAACAGAGGGGATGATGCACACAAGTTCAATTCCACAAGTGGCCACCGGGGGAGCCCAGAATCCAATTTCACAACAGACACACTAGGTTTTATGTGCCCCAATAATTTGAGACAGATGGCACACACAAGACCGGCACTCAAGCACAAATGCCAATCTTAATCTCCCACTATGTTTTTTTTTTTTCAGGGAGAATTAAAAAAAAAAAAAATTCCCCCTATGACACACTAGGTTTTATGTGCCCCAATAAAATGAGACAGATGGCACACACAAGACCGGCACTCAAGCACAAATGCCAATCTTAATCTCCCACTATGTTTTTTTTGTCAGGGAGAATTAAAAAAAAAAAAAAAATTCCCAGTATGACACACTAGGTTTTATGTGCCCCAATAATTTGAGACAGATGGCACACACAAGACCGGCACACAAGCACAAATGCCAATCTTAATCTCCCACTATGTTTTTTTTGTCAGGGAGAATTAAAAAAATTCCCAGTATGACACACTAGGTTTTATGTGCCCCAATAATTTGAGACAGATGGCACACACAGGACTGGCACTCAAGCACAAATGCCAATCTTAATCTCCCACTATGTTTGTTTTGTCAGGGAGAATTAAAAAAATTCCCAGTATGACACACTAGGTTTTATGTGCCCCAATAATTTGAGACAGATGGCACACACAAGACCGGCACTCAAGCACAAATGCCAATCTTAATCTCCCACTATGTTTTTTTTGTCAGGGAGAATTCAAAAAATTCCCAGTATGACACACTAGGTTTTATGTGCCCCAATAATTTGAGACAGATGGCACACACAATACCGGCACTCAAGCACAAATGCCAATCTTAATCTCCCACTATGTTTTTTTTTTTTCAGGGAGAATTAAAAAAAAAAAAAAAAATTCCCAGTATGACACACTAGGTTTTATGTGCCCCAATAAATTGAGACAGATGGCACACACAAGACCGGCACTCAAGCACAAATGCCAATCTTAATCTCCCACTATGTTTTTTTTGTCAGGGAGAATTAAAAAAATTCCCAGTATGACACACTAGGTTTTATGTGCCCCAATAATTTGAGACAGATGGCACACACAAGACCGGCACTCAAGCACAAATGCCAATCTTAATCTCCCACTATGTTTTTTTCAGGGAGAATAAAAAAAATTCCCAGTATGACACACTAGGTTTTATGTGCCCCAATAATTTGAGACAGATGGCACACACAAGACTGGCACTCAAGCACAAATGCCAATCTTAATCTCCCACTATGTTTTTTTTGTCAGGGAGAATTAAAAAAAAAAAAGGGACTGTCCTACAATTACTATCTTCCTTCAGTAATCTCAGCAAGGTATGGCATGCAGCAATAACAAGGAGTGGACAGCTGCACAAAAAAAACAAAAGTGTGGACAAACAAACAAGATAGCTGTGCAGAAAGGAAGGAACAACAGGATTTGTGCTTTGAAAAAAGCAGTTGGTTTGCACAGCGGCGTACACACACAGCAACGCAGTTATCAGGGTCAGGGAGCCTTCTAGGGCAGCCCAATGAGCTACAGCGCTGAGGGAAAAAAATGTAGCTTCCACTGTCCCTGCAAACAAAAGGTGGTGTTGGACAGTGGAAATCGCTACAGCACAAGCGGTTTGGGGCTTTATGTACCCTGCCTAACACTATCCCTGCTTCTGAAGAAGCGGCAGCAACCTCTCCCTATGCTCAGATCAGCAGCAGTAAGATGGCGGTCGGCGGGAACGCCCCTTTATAGCCCCTGTGACGCCGCAGAAAGCAAGCCAATCACTGCAATGCCCTTCTCTAAGATGGTGGGGACTGAGATCTATGTCATCACGCTGCCCACACTCTGCGTCCACCTTCATTGGCTGAGAAATGGCACTTTTAGCATCATTGAAACGCGACTTTGGCGCGAAAGTCGCGTACCGCATGGCCGACCCCACACAGGGATCGGGTCGGGTTTCATGAGACGCCGACTTTGCCAAAAGTCGGCGACTTTGCCAAAAGTCGGCGACTTATGAAAATGACCAATCCGTTTCGCTCAACCCTAGTCAGATCCCTTACGGTATGACACTAGGAACAGAAGAATTTTTGGTGGCCTGTGGATCAGACTTCTATAACACACTAGATGCTACAAACTATTTTAAAGTCAGGTCCCCTACTGTATGATGTTAGGAATACAAGTATTTTTTGGTGGCCTCTGGATCAGGTCTCTATATCACACTAGATGCTGCAAACTACTGTATTTTAAAGTCAGGTCCCCTACTATATGACGTTCAGCAACAGAAAACATGACAAAGTGTGATATGGCGAGCTGTCTAACTTTTTGCAACTGAAAAATTTTTTTTTAATGTGCGTTAGGTCTGAATGGATGAGTGAACCCGAACTGTAAAGTTCAGGACCGTACCGAACACATAGTGTTCCGTCACACGGTCCCAAACACGGGTTTCCATGGGAAACCTGTGTTACAGTTCGTGTCCAGGGCGGCTGTAAAAGAAAACTGCACAAACACTGCTGGAAAAAGCCAAAGAGTGTCGAGTGCTGTGAATACCGCCGGAAAGTAATGAACGGCCCCGGAAGCAGATGCGTCTGGGAGACAGCCGGATGGGAGGACACGTCGCTGGACAGGTAAGTATAATTGTAATGTTTATTATATTATTACTAAAATATGATAGTTTAAGAAGATGAGCTAGGGAACCTGTCACCAGGAAAATGCAGTCCAACCTGCTATGACCATGTTATAGAGCAGGGGGAGGTGAGAAGCTTGAGATATAGTTTTGTGATAAAGATTCAGTATAACCTGAGTTTTAAACATTTTAACCTCTCTTCTTCCTGGGATTTTTGGTCCAGTGGGCAGTCCTATCAAACACTGACAGCTCTCTTATGCAAAGAAACTTATAAAAGAAATGAAAATCCCAGAGAGAGATGAGGTTTAAATGTTTAAAACTTAGGCTATGCTGAATCTTTGCTCATAAAACTATATGTCAATCTTCTCAGCTCCCCCTGCTCTAAGACATGATGTCTGCAGTTTGGATTGCATTTTCATGGTGACAAAAGGGGTTTTCCAGAAATCTCCACCAAAATAAAAAAACACACAATGATCTAAGTTTTTTCTTCTTTCTTTAACTCTATTTCAATTTTTTAGCTTCCATTTACCCACTGCAGCCACCCTTGTAGTTTATTATTTGCATCCAAAACATCCTTCAAGCTTTCCTTCTCCCACAAAGGCAGTACTGTACATGTTCCAAAAGTCCCACCCACTGCCTGTCCACCCCACCATCAAAACACTATCAAAAAACTCATATACAGCTTCAAGATGGAAAAATCACTACTCGCACCTTTTCACTTTGAATAAACAGGGGTTTTCCATCACATACGGGTAACAGTGTACTCAGAAACTTTTCTTGGAAAAATGATCAATTGTTTAATCATTGCAACTTCATTCAAAAAATAAGATTAAAAATGATGCTGATGTAAAGTAGACATATGGCATATGTTACTTAATAGTTATTTTATGTGATATAACTATCTGATTTAAAAGCTTAAAAATTTGAAAATTGCAAAATTTTTACATTTTCACTAAAAGTAAACGCAAAAAATATTGTCTCAAATTTGCCACCTACCATAAAGTACAATGTGTCATTAAAAAAACAGTTGAAGAATGACTAGGATATTTTGAAGCGTTCCAGAGTTAGTACCACATAATATTACTGTGGCCAGAATTGTAAAATTTGGACTGGTCGAGGGTGAAACGGTTAAAGAAAGGCCATCCTTTATATTTTTATTTTATAAATCAATAGTTTGTGAAATTAAACAACTTTGTAATATATGATATCAGACACAACTTTGTAATATATGATATTAGAGAAATCTGCTTCTTTTACCTCTCTGTCTGATCTTGAGCTCTCAATTTAGGGGTAAAACCTGTAAAATCTGTAGTTGGTGAAGACAGATTTTCACATTATTTACACAGGAGAACTATTTGGTCCTTTTAAAATTAAAATTGACAGTGAGGGATGAGCTAGAGGCAGGCATAGAAATTCTAGTGCAAGTTCTCATGAAACGACAGTTACAGTTCTTCATAAAACTTTACGTCATCGTCTTTCTCAGTAATGGGAACGTCTGTATTCACTGAAGATAGATTTTGCCTGAAAACTGAGAATTTTTAGACCAGTTCAAGAGGAGAAACAAGTTGCATTGTTTAATAAGATATATTACAAAGTTTCTTACTTTCGTGCAGATGGTTAACATTAAAGTATTTTTAACATGTTTTATCATTTAAGCCACTGTGTTATGTCGTGTGCTTCTAGATGTAGAAGCCATTTAATTTTTTAGTTTTCAATCCATCAAAATTACAATGAATTGACACGTCAATTGACAAAAATGTATGGCTACAATTTCCTCTGCTCAGCGTATGAAGCTAATAGGAATTTTAAAAAACTATGTTTTCCATGATTGGGTCTCTTCATAGATTTCTAATCTTGTTTTCATTCTTCTCTTGCTAGTCTATCTATATATTATATTATATTATTTTGACTTGAATGTTTTGGCTTTTTTCTATGTGGTTAAAAAATAGAAAAGTAAGAAAGTAAATATAATAATAATAATGGCAATGTGTTTCTTCTTCATGGTAATAGCATTGTCACTAATGCCCAGGTGTTCTTTAAAAGATGAGATACATCTATATTTTATCATGGAGACACACGTTAAAACTCAATGTTTTTTAGGCAGGAATTTGTAAAGCCTATTGTGTGCTTAGAACTGCAGGTTTGAAAAGCATGTAACCTGAAATGTCCTTGTTTATGTAGTTGTATGGTTTCTCTCTAATGCTAAGAGAGATGCATTTACTTGCAAGGATTTATTCACTTTAATCTTACAAATAGCATTCTGGGTGTTCCAGAAACATGCTAATATATTATATTCCTTCTAATAATAAATGGCAATCTTTTTTTTGAGTTACCTATTGTATTGATAAATGTAAGTAAATTATGTGCTATGCCAGGTGTGCTGCAATAAGAAATAATACTTTTGTACATTTGAAAACTCTGCTCTTCTCATCGTGACACTTGCCATTTATGGCATATTCTTTGATGTACGCATTCCAGATACTGTATCTTACATGTGTCATGCACAGTGTGGGAAAGACTAAGTGCAACACAAAGGGATGAGGGGAAGGAAGCCCAAACACTAGGGAATGGAGGGAATGGGGGAGTGGAGACCCCTAGGCAGATCTTATAACACCCTGCCTAGCCTACTGTCATTAAATTAGTTAAATCGGCAAGCAGGAAATCTAAGCCCTGTATATCACTAGAGATAGGCCCTGCATATGGAGGGTGAATGAGCATTAAAGACAACAAGGGAGACAAACAAGGTGAGAGGAACTTAGCTTGAACAGACTTTAGAGAGATCACACCAAACGTCCTCCAAGAGCAACAGAGGAAGTTAGCCGACAGATACAGCTCCAAGACTTCACAAGGAAAACAGTCAATATCACCAGTGACACTCTGAAGCAGGCTGGGAGTTTATAAACATCAAGGTCCAGGTGTGTCAATTAGACCAGGAGGGAGGTAGCCGCTGGGTCCATCAGTCAGAAGAATTAAGAAGGCGTCTACAATGCCAAATGCAGAGACCTTCTGCAGCCAGATGTAGAGATACTGTCTGTTGCATTTGACACACCCTTGACAACATGTTACAAACCACTAATTGGTGGTTTGTAATCACTAATTAGAGATTATATACTATTTAAGGATAAAGGATCTCTTTATTAGCTTTCTACAACATACAAAATATTATTTTGCCGCCTAGTTTCCATAATGAATATACTAATGTGTGTATTTGAAAAAAGCATGTCACTTCATCAAAATGACGATGCCTGCTGCACCTGCGCACTATCACTTGTCAGTTAGTGCCTATTATGTTGCTGTGCTGAAGAGAAAAAAAACATCAAAATGGCGCCATCAGCTGCGCCTGTGCATTATTGTGTACCAAAAGTGTCATGTCGGACGCTGTTCATACCAGGGCGTTCGACAGACAGCGGTAATTCCGCTTTTGTCCACTATGCGCTCAGTGGCGTCGGCTAGATTTTATCTAGCTGGTCCGGGGTTAATTTAGCTGGTGCTCGGATTGAAAGCTGGGCCACTCCCACTGCCTTTAAATAGTTCTTCTGAACATTGGGCATTGCCGATTATAGCTTCTGTCTTGTGCTTGGTTATCTCGGTCTGGAGTGGTGAGCTAGGAGTTGGAGTATCGTTGCTGGTGGTGTATTTCCCTTTGTCTTATTTTCTCCTTCCTATATTTGTATTTGTTTTGCCCTGTGCATTTATAGTGTCAGCAAGAGCTAATAACCCGGGCCCCTGCGATTTCTCTCAGACTAGGGAAACCCTGACTGACCCTCTCCCAGAGTTTACACTGATGGTGTGCATGTCTGGGCCTCCATCCTCACCCTGTCTCCTGTTTCAACCCTAGGCTGAAACCACCACCCACCACCCAGTGAAGAGACCACACACCAATACCCACAGTTAGCACAGACAAGGATAACGGAAAAATATGCACCACGCCGCAGTCACTCAGGAATACACTATAAATGCACAGGGCAAAACCAAATTTTACACAATAAAATGGCGCCGGAGGTGGCGCATGCACAGTAGCATCTGTCGGTACTCGATAGATGCTAGTGCGCAGGCCAACAGCGCCATATTGGTGTAGTGTAATTTTTTTGGCTGCAGCAACAAGGAGCTGGCACAGGTGCTTGCCTAGAAGTGTCTATCGGAACACGATAGATGCTAATGCGCAGGCACAGCTGATGGCACCATTTTTTAAGGCTTCCATTTCCCAGACATTCTCTGATATATTTCAAGAACATGATGGTGGGGAACCACAAATTTGACATATACGGAGGATGAAGTTGATGATGAGACACAGCTGCCACTAAATTTTATTGTTAAGTCACAAAGTCAGGAGAAGCAGGCTGAAGTGGTGGAAGGCGAATTGATGGATGACGAAGTCATCGACCCAACCTGGAAAGCTGGCTTGAAGATTGAGGCCAGCAGCACTGAGGGTGGAGAGATCTTCAGCACTGAACAAACAGGTTGAAGTAATGGGGAAACAAGAGTGACAAGGCGGGCAACAGTTCCACAGAGCACCAATAGTGCTGAATTTCTTCATCAAACAGGTAGGTGTTCCCGAGTATTGGACTTTTTTAAGAGAGTACTGAGAAAAACAAAATGAACATTTGCAGCCTCTGCTCTGGCAGTTCTGAATCTCATTAACTGAATATTGCAAATAAAGATTAAACAACAACCACAAGACGAATCAACCAAAGTAACATTTTAATCAGTATAACAGCACCAACATGACACTGCCTGTAGTTTATTGAGCACTATCCTGCTGACAGGTTCACTTTAAAGACGGTCAAGCAATACCTGGCCCACCAAACTAGCATAATCCCTAGTTCAGCTATTGGGTCTCAACGCTAGACAACTTGAATGAGCTGTCCCTCTATGCCTTGGAGGTATTGTGGTGCCCTACAGCTAGCATCTTGTCTGTGTGGGTTTTTAGTGCCAGTGGGGGGTATCATAACAGACAAGTGCTTTTGCATGTCAACAGAGAATGCAGACATTCTCACTCTCATGAAAATGCACAAAGCCTGCATTAGCCCACACCACTAGATGACAGCAGCACATAAAGTATTTTAAATATTCATTATTTTAATGAAGTCAGACATTTGTAGCCTTACATGGGTCTATGGATGACCCTCATCATATTTTCTGCCTTGCTTTGCACTTTCTTCAAATCATCTATGACAGTATAAGTACATCATCTCCACATTCAAAATATTTTCATTTAAAATTTTGTTATGGATTCAATGGGTTAAATTTTTGTCCTTACAGTATTACGTGTTAAATTTTGCTGTTGTATATGCATCAAAATACTTTAAAAATGTTATCATTATTATATTGATCACCTATAGACTCTTCCATGGTCTGGAGTACATTTCCTTGGTATATAACCCTCAAAAAAACTTTTCAAAATGTATCACTATTATATTGCTCATAAGGTATTACATCTTTTTGAGTATAGTTTTTTGCTATATAAGTCTCCAACAACTTGATCAAAATTTATCGGTATTATATTGCTCACCCATTAACTATTTTGTGGTCTGGAGTACATTTACAGTGCCTTGCGAAAGTATTCGGCCCCCTGGAACTTTTCAACCTTTTGCCACATATCATGCTTCAAACATAAAGATACCAAATGTAAATTTTTGGTGAAGATTCAACAACAAGTGGAACACAATTGTGAAGTTGAATGAAATTTATTGGTTATTTTAAATTTTTGTGGAAATTCAAAAACTGAAAAGTGGGGCGTGCAATATTATTCAGCTCCTTTACTTTCAGTGCAGCAAACTCCCTCCAGAAGTTCATTGTGAATCTCTGAATGATCCAATGTTGTCCTAAATGCCTAATGATGATAAATACAATCCACCTTTGTGTAATCAAGTCTCTGTATAAATGCACCTGCACTGTGATAGTCTCAGGGCTCTGTTTGAAGTACAGAGAGCATCATGAAGACCAAGGAACACAGCAGGCAGGTCCGTGATACTGTTGTGGAGAAGTTTAAGCCGGATTTGGATACATAGAAAAAATAGTAGTGGTCCACCAATCAGTCAATCATATATAGCAGCAAGGTGAACCTATGGGTACAATATTCTTATTTGTTTAAAAAATAACCTTTAATTTATACCAATAAAAAGCCATGGGGTAACATACCCCTCAGACCTTAAAAAAACATGAGACAAACACACCAAGAAAACACACAAACAAACACCAAAAATAACTGCTCCTTCCTAGCGGTAATGAATATAAATATGGTAGGCCTAAATCACAGTATATTCAAGTTTGTGCCCTACCAAAAGTACCAATAAGCATAATTGTAACCTTAATGCCTAGGTGTAATTCTATGTAAAGGACAAGGAACAATCTCACCCAGCGTTTCTCTTTCCTTCAATTGTAAGATGGTCGCCAGCTCCACAAAATCCACCTTAATCGGGAGTGGACTCACTAACCATCCACACAATACCCCGTCACTTCGGGAGGGTTCAGGACCAAAGCGATTTTATCCCCAACATCTAGCTCCCAACGCATTTCTCTCGGCTTTGTTTATCAGGGGAGAAAAGCCTTTCAATATAGTATGGAGAGAGGGTGCGCTATATCCATCACGCTTCTATAATGAAGGAGCGGGCGGATTTGGATACAAAATGATTTCCAAAACTTTAAACATCCCAAGGAGCACTGTGCAAGCAATTATATTGAAATGGAAGGAATATCATACCACTGCAAATCTACCAAGACCCGGCCATCCCTCTAAACTTTCATCTCAAACAAGGAGAAGACTGATCAGAGAAGCAGCAAAGAGGCCCATGATCACTCTGGATGAACTGCAGAGATCTACAGCTGAGGTGGGACAGTCTGTCCATAGGGAAACAATCAGTCATACACTGCACAAATCTGGCCTTTATGGAAGAGTGGCAAGAAGAGAGCCATTTCTCAAAGATATCAATAAAATGTGTCATTTAAAGTTTGCAACAAGCCACCTGGGAGACACACCAAACATGTGGAAGAAGGTGCTCTGGTCAAATGAAACCGAAATCAAACTTTTGGCAACAATGCCAATGTTTGGCATAAAGGCAACACAGCTCAATACCCTGAACACACCATCCCCACTGTAAAACATGGTGGTGGCAGAATCATGGTACAGGCCTGCTTTTCTTCAGCAGGGACAGGAAAGATGTTTAAAATTGATGAGAAGATGGATGGAGCCAAATACAGTACCATTCTTGAAGAAAACCTGTTGGAGACTGCAAAAGACCTGAGACTGGGATGGAGATTTGTCTTCCAACAAGACAATGATCCCAAACATAAAGCAAAATCTACAATGAAATGGTTCACAAATAAACATATCCAGGTGTTAGAATGGCCAAGTCAAAGTCCAGACCTCAATCCAATCGAGAATTTGTGGAAAGAGCTGAAAACTGCAGTTCACAAACAATCTCCATGAAACCTCACTGAGCTGGAGCTGTTTGCCAAGGAAAAATGGGTAAGAATTTCAGTCTCTCGATGTACAAAACTGATAGAGACATACCCCAAGCGACTTGCAGCAGTAATCACAGCAAAAGGTGGCGCAACAAAGTATTAAGTTAAAGGTGCCGAATAATATTGCACGCTCCACTTTTCAGTTTTTGAATTTCCACAAAAATTTTAAATAACCAATGAATTTCGTTCAACTTCACAATTGTGTTCCACTTGTTGTTGATTGTTCAGCAAAAATAAACATTTGATATCTTTATGTTTAAAGCATGATATGTGGGAGAAGGTTGAAAAGTTCCAGGGGGCCGAATACTTTCGCAAGGCACTGTATATCCTTACTTTTCATCTTTACGTGGAAGATATATTTTTGATATGGGCAGGTACACAAGAACAATTTAATGAATTTGTATCTTATTTAAACACCAACAATGTGGAAAATATATGTTTCACTTCAAATTTTGGTGGAGATAATCTGGAATTTCTGGATGTAAAAATTATCACAGAATCCTTTAGTAAACCTAATTCAACAAACATGTTATTGCATTATAGGAGTGCACCACCCCTGCACACTAGAAAAGGCTTACCATATAGCCAGATGCTGCGATTATGCAAAATTAATAGTACTGAATCTGTGTTTGATGAGCAGATGCGGGAATTAAAAGTTTGTTTTAGATAAAGAGGCTATCCAGCCACTGTTCTAAATGAAGCCCAAGATCGCATTGCTTCTATTTCACAGGAAGAATTATCATTCAAAAAGAAAGTTAAAAAACTTTAAATACAGCTACAAATCCACAAACCTAACAATTTGTTTTCAATTTCAAACATAGCCCAATGGACAAAGTGATACATGCTTCCATAAGAAAAAATTGGCAAGTTCCATACACTGATAGAGATTTACGCAAAATGGCAGTTTTAAAACCACTTTTTTCCTATTGAAGTCGCAACATAGGTGATATTCTCGCCTCTAATCAACTACAACCTCCAAATAAAAATTAGCTACAAAACTCCACAATAGAAGGTAACTTCAAATGTGGTAATTGGTCAAGCTGTCATCTACACACCCTCTGCGTATTGGTGTAACAAGGCGGCACAGGGTAGTAGTCGTGGGCGAGTTCACTAAATCACAGTCAGTGAGCACCCTGGCACATGGGGAGATAAGCAAAGTCTCGGCCCTGCAGTATGGTCGGTTACCCTCACTTAACATTCACTTTGGTTGCTGGGGACCAATTCTCAGGAAACGCCACAAAGCGGCAGGTCTGTTCCAACGGTAAAACTTTACTGAACAGCAAGCGATTCATTACATCCAGGGTACAATTCACACAGGTCAACATTTCATATTCTTTCCCTGCTGTCTATATGGACCATTTGGGTCCCATCTGTTCATCAGCTCCCATCCTGGTCTCGGGCTCCGTATTCTGCCTGTGGACCATCCAGTTGTGCAGATGCCTGTTCAAACTGCTCTCCAGCTGAGATCAGCTGTTTTCTCCATGACCGGGGAGCTCTCTGTGCTCACTGATGCACACATCCTGCCCTTGAGCTGATTGACTGGGATTCTGACAGAACCAGGAAATATCCTGACTAAAAAGTACTCTGCTCGGTGCTGCTGTCATGTCGGATGCTGTTCAGACCAGGTCGTTCGACAGACAGCAGTAATTCCGTTTTTGACCACTATGTGCTCATTGGCGTCAGCTAGATTTTATCTAGCTGTTCCGGGGTTAATTTACCTGATCCTCGGATTGGAAGCTGGGCCATGCCCATTGCCTTTAAATAGTTCTCCTGATCATTTGGCGTCACCGATTATAGCTTCTGTCTTGTGCGTTGTTATCTCGGTCTGGAGTGGTGAGCTGGTTGTTAAAGATTCGTTGCTGGTGGTGTATTTTTCCTTTTTCTTATTTACTCCTTCCTATATTTGTATTTATTTTGCCCTGCACATTTATAGTGTATTCCTGAGTGACTGCGGCGTGGTGTATATTTTTCTTTATCCTTGTCTGTGCTAACTGTGGGTATTGGTGTATTACCTCTTCACTGGCTGGTGGGCGGAGGTTTCAGCCTAGGGTTGAAACAGGAGACAGGGTGAGGTTCGAGGCCTGGACATGCACACAATCAGTGTAAACTCCAGGTAGAGGGTCAGTCAGGATTTCCCTAGTCTGAGGGAAATTGCAGGGGCCCGGGCTATTAGCTCTCGCCCGCCTAGTCTCCCCATGACAGCTGCCTCCTCCCATCAGGTTAACCCCTGTGTCTTTCTCTATTCTACACTATACCAACCCTAATCTTATACACAGCATATGACAGACACATTATATAAACATTACATTACATGAGACTTACAAGACATCACAGTGTATGAATATTAACAAACAGCAGGATGCCGCATGTGAAGGAGGGAACAGTGTCAAGAAGAGAGGAAGCATGTGAGGGTCCCTGCCACCTCCTTACAATACTTCAACATTACACACGGTTACAGATTTAACATTCAGAGCACAATTTGTAATTTACCGGATTTTTCGGACTATAAGACGCACCGGACTATAAGGCGCACCCAGGTTTTAGAGGTGGAAAATAGGAAAAAAAAATATTTGAAGCAAAAAAATGTGGTAAAATATTTAATAACATAAATAACATACTATTATATGTGGTGTTATTATATATAATAGTATGTTATTATGTTGGAAGCTGCGGGACCAGTGTGGTGTCTGTGAAGTACTATATGAAGATGCTGGAGGGTGAGTATAAGAATGGGGGCACAGGGCTTATATTGAAAGCACTCCAGCACTGCAAAATAACACTGCAGTGCTGCTTTAAAATCCCATGGGAGAGCTATAACTCCCAGCATGTCCTGCAGATCCTACGACATGCTGGGAGTTATAGTTCACCAAAGGAGTGGCAGAGTGCTTTATTGTGTTTTGTAAAGACTACCCTCTTAATTGTGGCAGCCAGCCAGCCACTGTGGTGAGGTAAAAGCATCCCATGACTGCACACAGAGAGCTCTCCCTCTTGTTGCCTTTCCACAGCACAGGACATAAGAGGAAGCCTGCAGATTCTAGTGGGGAGTCCAAAGGACCTGTGATGATGTCAAGAAGAGGGAGGGCTCTGAGCTGCCATGTGATGCTCCAGCCCGCCCACTTCTGACATCACAGGTCCTCCTTTTGCACAGCACTCAGCGTCCAGGTATGCAGCGATCTCCTCTCCCCTGGCCCCTGCTGCTGCAGCCTCCTTCTCCCCCTGACACACAGATCTCTCCAGCTGCTGCAGGAATCAGCGCTGAGAAAACCATGTGTGTCCCTGCTTAAGTGCATTATTCATGTGCTGCTCCTGGCTCACCACTCAGCTGATAGGTGGGCGGGGAAGGAGCTAATGAATATTCACTGCACTTAATCATCGGGACCACATGGTTTCCCCAGCACTGATTCCGGGCAGCGGGGACATTTTTCTGCCTCCTGAAGTGGGATAACAGTGCGATCCCACTTGCTGCTGTCCCCCTCCTCACATGCTACAATCCCTACCATAAGACACACCCACACTTTCCTCCAAAATTTGGAGGAAAAAAGTGCGTCTTATGGTCGGAAAAATACGGTACATTCCTTTTTGTTCATGCCAATTTTATTATATAAAACTACTAGTGGTTTCCAGCCAGCTAACGCTCGGCACGCTCATTGCTATCTAATTAACGCTGCTGGTGATTAACCTAAAGTAAATAATGACAACATTCAATAGCGCTTACGCAGGTGGTAAATTAACTTAAAATGAAGTTAACAGTAATAATCATTAAATATCTGAATAATACTAATAATTAGTGTTGAGCGATACCGTCCGATACTTGAAAGTATCGGTATCGGAAAGTATCGGCCGATACCGGCAAAGTATCGGATCCAATCCGATACCGATACCCGATACCAATACAAGTCAATGGGACTCAAGTATCGGACGGTATTCCTGATGGTTCCCAGGGTCTGAAGGAGAGGAAACTCTCCTTCAGGCCCTGGGAACCATATAAATGTGTAAAAGAAAGAATTAAAATAAAAAATATCGCTATACTTTACCTCTCCGACGCAGCCGGGACCTCAGCGCAGGAACCGGCAGCGTTGTTTGTTTAAAATTCCCGCTTTTACATGGTTACGCGAACTCCCGGCTTGTGATTGGTCAGGGCGCCCATGTTGCCGGGCCGCGGACCAATCACAGCAAGCCGTGACGAAAATACGTCACGGCTTGCTGTGATTGGTCCGCGTCCCGGCAACATGGCCGCCATTAACCAATCACAAGCCGTGACGTCACGGGAGGCTGGACTTGCGCGCTTTTGAAAAAGCGCGCGTGTCCAGCCTCCAGTGACGTCCCGGCTTATGATTGGTCACGGCGCCATGTTGCCGGGACGCGGACCAATCACAGCAAGCCGTGACGAAAATACGTCACGGCTTGCTGTGATTGGTCCGCGGCCCGGCAACATGGCCGCCATTAACCAATCACAAGCCGTGACGTCACGGGAGGCAGGACAAGCGCGCATTTTAAAATTGCGCGCGTGTCCAGCCTCCCGGCTTGTGATTGGTTGATCGCGGCGCAACCAATCATAAGCCGGGACGTCACTGGAGGCTGGACACGCGCGCTTTTTCAAAAGCGCGCAAGTCCAGCCTCCCGTGACGTCACGGCTTGTGATTGGTTAATGGCGGCCATGTTGCCGGGACGCGGACCAATCACAGCAAGCCGTGACGTATTTTCGTCACGGCTTGCTGTGATTGGTCCGCGGCCCGGCAACATGGGCGCCCTGACCAATCACAAGCCGGGAGTTCGCGTAACCATGTAAAAGCGGGAATTTTAAACAAACAACGCTGCCGGTTCCTGCGCTGAGGTCCCGGCTGCGTCGGACAGGTGAGTATAGCGATATTTTTTATTTTAATTCTCTCTTTTACACATTTTAACAATGTTAAAATGTGTAAAAGAGAGAATTAAAATAAAATGTTGTTCCGATACCCGATACCCGATACCACAAGAGTATCGGAATCCCGGTATCGGAATTCCGATACAGCAAGTATCGGCCGATACCCGATACTTGCAGCATCGGAATGCTCAACACTACTAATAATACATTTTATTCACAGTGTAAAATCAAAAACAAACTGGATTCAATGAGATGTGCATTTTTTAATCATTCCAGCATCTAAACAAATTTCATAACATAAATTGGTGGGGGGCGGGATTATGTGTGGTAATGGGGTGTGGGGCGGGATTATGTGTGGTGATGTGTTGGGGGGCGGGATTATGTGTGGTGATGTGGGGGGGCGGAATTATATGTGGTGGGGGCGGGATTATGTGTGGTAATGGGGTGGGGGGCGGGATTATGTGTGGTGATGTGTTGGGGGCGGGATTATGTGTGGTGATGTGGGGGGGTGGAATTATGTGTGGTGGGGGCGGAATTATGTGTGGTGATGTGGGGGACGGGATTATGTGCGGTGATGTGGTGGGGGAAGGATTATGTGTGGTGTGTTGGGGGGTGGGATTATGTGTGGTGATGTGGGGGGGTGGAATTGTGTGGTGGGGGAGGGATTATGTGTGGTAAATGGGGTGGGGGTGGAATTATGTGTGGTAATGGGGTGGGGTGCAGGATTATGTGTGGAAATGGGGTGGGGGGCGGGATTGTGTGTGGTAATGTGGTGGGGGAGTGGGATTATGTGTGGTAATGTGGGGGGTGGGATTATGTGTGGTGATGTGGTGGGGGCGGGATTGTGTGTGGTAATGTGATGGGGGACAGGATTATGTGTGGTGATGTGGTGGGGGGGTGGGATTATGCATGGTGATGTGGTTGGGGTGGGATTATGTGTAGTAATGGGGTGGGGGCGGGATTATGTGAGGTGATGTGGGGGGGCGGGATTATGTGTGGTGATGTGGTGGGGGGCGGGATTATGTGTGGTGATGTGGGGGGCGGAATTATGTGTGGTGGGGTGGGATTATGTGTGGTGATGTGGTGGGGGAGGGATTATGTGTGGTAAAGGGGTGGGGGTGTAATTATGTGTGGTAATGGGGTGTGGGGCAGGATTATGTGTGGTAATGGGGTGGGGGGGCGGGATTGTGTGTGGTAATGTGGTGGGGGAGTGGGATTATGTGTGGTAATGTGGGGGGCGGGATTGTGTGTGGTAATGTGGTGGGGGACAGGATTATGTGTGTTGATGTGGTGGGGGGGTGGGATTATGCGTGGTGAGGTGGTGGGGGCAGGATTATGTGTGGTGATGTGGTGGGGGTGGGATTGTGTGTGGTAATGTGGTGGGGGACAGGATTATGTGTGGTGATGTGGTGGGGGGGCGGGATTTTTCGTGGTAATGTGGTGGGGGCAGGATTATGTGTGGTGATGTGGGGGGGCGGGAATATGTGTGGTAATGGGGTGTGGGCGGGATTTTGTGAGGTGATGTGGGGGGGGCGGGATTATGTGTGGTGATATGGTGGGGGCGGGATTATGTGTGGTAATTGGGTGGGGGCGGGATTATGTACGGTGATGTGGGGGGCGGGGTTATGTGTGGTGATGTGGGGGGGCGGAATTATGTGTTGTGGGGTGGGGTTATGTGTGGTGATGTGGTGGGGGAGGGATTATGTGTGGTAAAGGGGTGTGGGGCAGGATTATGTGTGGTAATGGGGTGGGGGGACGGGATTGTGTGTGGTAATGTGGTGGGGGAGTGGGATTATGTGTGGTAATGTGGGGGGCGGGATTATATGTGGTGATGTGGTGGGGGCGGGATTGTGTGTGGTAATGTGGTGGGGGACAGGATTATGTATGGTGATGTGGTGAGGGTGGGGTTATGTGTGGTGATGTGGGGGGGTGGGATTATGTGTGGTAATGGGGTGGGGGCGGGATTATATGTGGTGATGTGGTGGGGGCAGGATTGTGTGTGGTAATGTGGTGGGGGGTGGGATTATGCGTGGTGATGTGGTGGGGTGGGATTATGTGTGGTGATGTGGGGGGGGCGGGATTATGTGTGGTAATGGGGTGGGGGCGGGATTATGTGAGGTGATGTGGTGGGGGGCGGGATTATGTGTGGTAATGGGGTGGGGGCGGGATTATGTGAGGTGATGTGGGGGGGCGGGATTATGTGTGGTAATGGGGTGGGGGGCGGGATTATGTGTGGTGATGTGGTGGGGGGCGGGATTATGTGAGGTGATGTGGGGGGCGGAGCTACTGTGCAGGGGCGGGATTAGCGAGTAATCACGATGCCTCTTATATATAGATAAGACCCCTAAAAATGAGATTTCATGAGCATTATAGATCAATTTCCTCAGGAAAGGGTTCCTTAAGATTTATTAATCACATGAAAAATTATCACAATTCAGACCCTGTTACCTTGTGCTTTGCAGGCACTGAAATAGTTTAGTACCCTGCTCAAGGGGGAAACCATAATAATTTATTGCTTAAACAAGAAGCCAGATGGATTCTAAAAAGGCAGGCACATGGTCCCACCAGCCTGAATGACAAAATTGATTTATCTTTATTTCTCTAATGTTGCATTTTTTTTTTTTTCAATGTTCTTTTTATTAAGAATTTTTTAGTTTAAAAAACATTTGTAAAACATAAGTAAATTATAACATAGGTATAACAGCGTATAAATGAGGTACAAAGAGCTAGTATAGGAATCTATGAGTACAATCTCTCACAAGCTTAAGTACCTGTAATAAAAGAGTGACAGATACATTTTCTCTCTGAGAAGAGGAATTATATTGAACATTTATCAGTTAAATATAGAAGAGGGAAAAAGAAAATGTCAGTGAGTTAGGATGAGAAAGGGGAAGGAAGGAAGGATGGGAGGGAGGAAGGGGTGAGGGGAAGGTGGGTAGGGGGGGATGGTGACACCTTGGAGTGAGAGCACAATCATAAAGACTATATCGCAGAGTAAAAAGTAGATTGTGACCTGAGTCGAGTCCAGGGTTTCCAGATATTTTGAAATGTATTAGTAGAATGGCTAACTCTCGCAGCTAGTTCCTCTATGCGGTATAATTGGTCCACTTTGAGAAAAATTTGTCTAGCTGTGGGTATAATTTTAGTGTTCCAGTTTGAGGGGATCAAGGATTTCCCTGCCGCCATAATGAATTGTGACAGTTTGGAGGCAATTTCGTCTCTTGGCCATAATGGAATGTTTAAAAAGATATTTTCCGGTTTCAGATCAATGTTTTTAACCAGTAATTTTTGGATGATAGAGGCTACCTCCTTCCAAAAAGAAGTGAGGGATGGACAGGACCACCATATGTGTATGAAGTTGCCATCGTCAGCATAACACCTCCAACAATTAGAGTTTGTTGAGTGATACCATTTCTGGAGTCAGCTGGGGGTTAAATACCATCTGGAAATAATTTTAAAATAATTTTTCTGGATGCGCACACAGGTGGAGGGGCCATGTGTATTTCCATATATATTCTTGACCTGGGAGTCCGAGAAGGTAGTACCTTAATCCTTTTCCCAACGGGCTAGATATGCTCGTTTCAGTGAAGTGTTTATTTTAAGCAAGGAATGGTGTATTGTCGAAAGACTCTTAGTGGGTATTTTCAAACCGGCACATAGGGTTTCATAAGAGGTTAATGGTCTATTGAAATCAGCTGATTGGTAGAATTGGCGGAAGAGATGGGTAAGTTTACCATATTGCAAAAAGGTTAGGCCTGAGAGTCCAGGGATTTTGAGCAAATCTTGTAGGGAGAGGAGTTTTCCATCTTCGATTAGATGTTCTAGTGGGATATGAGAGGCACAGATGGGTAGTGAATCCAAAACGTCAATTACCTTAGTCAGTGGTGAGAGAGGGGGTGCTAAGGTAAGGTAAACTTTTCTCCATATTTTAAAAGTAGCTAAGGTGTGGATATTTTTTAGTTTAGGTGAGGGCAAATCATTAGTATGACCAAGTAGTAAAGAGTGCAGAGGTATAGGGGACATTGCTTCTTCAATGTTTAACCATTGTTTATCTTTAGATTTTCTGATCCAATGGATCGTTCTTGATAAATCTGCAAACTGATAGTATTTTATAATGTCTGGAGCACCTATCCCTCCCATATTTTTTGGAAGAGAAAGCGTTTTAGAGTTAATACGTGATTTACCTTTTTGCCAGATGTATTGAAAAAATAAGGAATGAACTTTAGCTAGGAAAGAGCACGGAAGATGAATTGGGAGCATGTTAAAAATATAGGTAAATTTTGGGAGGATTAGGCTTTTTAAAATATTTTTCCTTCCTATCCAAGATAGGTACCGTATTTTTTGGCATATAAGACGCACTTTTTCCCCAAAAAAATTGTGAGAAAAATGGGGGGTGCGTCTTATATTCGGAACGCAGGCTTACCGGCATTGTGGCGGCGACAGAAGTGTGGGCATGGTGTGGCACGGTGAGCTGTATGGCGTGAGCAGGTCCCATCCATATTTGAGGTGAATCCGCGGCCCGGTATTGATGGAGAGCAGCAGCGCTGGTGAGTTACGGTATTTTCCGGTGGCGGCGGCCATCTTGCTGAGGCCGCGCGTGCGCAGATTCACTACTCTGCGTCCCAGGGCTTCAGGAAAATGGCCGCGGGAGGCCGCGCATGCGCAGATGGAGATCGCGGTGGCCATTTTCCTGAAGCCCTGGGACGCAGAGTAGTGAATCTGCGCACGCGCGGCCTCAGCAAGATGGCCGCCGCCACCGGAAAATACCGTAACTCACCAGCGCTGCTGCTCTCCATCAATACCGGGCCGCGGATTCACCTCAAATATGGATGGGACCTGCTCATGCCATACAGCTCACCGTGCCACATCATGCCTGCACCTCTGTCGCCGACACAATGCCGGTAAGCCCGCCGCCACCAGGAAAACCACCCAGCTCTGCTGCTCTCCTTCACTACTGCTGTGGCGTCACCTCAAATGTGGAAGGGACCCTGGCCGCTGCCACCTGAGGAAGTGACCGCACGTCTGCCACCGCCACAGCAACCTCCCCATGGACACCAGGCCATGGCGTCGCCCACCTAAGCAGGATGGGACCCTGCTCAGGTGCACGCCGTTCCGCCCACCGCACCTCAGCATCACCTCACCTCTGCCACCACCATGCCTCCTGTGACCCTGCTCTGCCACTGCCTGCCCTCAGGTAAGAGATCTTAAATTCGGACAATAATACGGACCCCCATCTTATAAAAAATCTTTTTTTCTGCATTTTTCACCCAAAATTTGGGGTGCGTCTTATAGTACGGTGTGTCTTATAGTCCGAAAAATATGGTATGTGTCTTTCCAAGAGCGGAGAAGTGAGGCAGTGCTTTTTAATAGTTGGTTATAATTAAGTGAGAAAAGATCTCTGTCTGAAGCGCATAGCTGTATGCCTAAATATGTTGAACTTTTCGCCTTCAAAGGGAAGGGGAATGCAGATTTGAGGCTATTAACTACACTATTAGGTAATCCTAGGTTTAATAACTCAGATTTGGATTCATTTATTTTAAAGTTAGACAAATTACTGTACCTTTCCAAAGTGTTCATTATGGCCGGAATACTTCTTAGGGGTTTTGTAATTACTAGTAACAGGTCATCCGCGAACGCCGCCACCTTAAAATGAGTGTCCTGAATATGAAGGCCTTCTATGTCAGCGCATTGCTGAATGGCCTGTAAAAGTTGTTCAACAGATAGTACAAAAAGCAGCGGAGATAACGGACAACCTTGCCTTGTACCATTGAATATCTGAAATGAGTCTGTAAGCGACCCATTGATTCTGATCCTAGCTGAGGGAAGTGAGTACATTCCCATAATGACTGATATTAAAGATGGGGGAAAACCACATGTTAATAGCGTTTCCTCTAGGAAAGTCCAGTCAACCCTATCGAAGGCTTTCTCCGCATCTAAGCTCATTAGCGCAATCGGTATTTTCTTCAATTTTGCATATTGCATAAGGTGCAAGACTTTGTATGTATTATCTTTCCCCTCTCTCCCTTTCACAAATACAGATTGATTCAGGGAGATTAATTCAGGAAGCACAACTGCAATTCTGTTTGCCAATAACCTCGCATATATTTTTAGATCCGTGTTCAACAATGAAATTGGTCTATAACTACCACATTGTTCCGGAACTTTCCCTTCCTTGTAAATCAATGAGATTCTGGCTTCCAGAAACTGACGTGGAGCTTTTTCACCTCCCTGAAGAGAATTACACATACTGAGAAGGTGAGGGAGCAAGATATCGGAGTTGGATTTGTAGTAATGAGTTGTGAAGCCATCTGGTCCTGGGGCTCTCCCTTTAGGGCACTTCAACAGGGCTGACTGGAGTTCCACAAGAGTAAATGGTTCAGTTAACTTTTTATGCTGAGGGGAAGATAAAGCCGGGGGATTTAGACTTGTTAAAAAGGATTGAATATCCTGTTTTCCCTGTTTTTTTCCAATCTCTCCTTCCTCGGGACGTAGTTGGTATAGTGATTTGTAATAATTTAGAAACTCTTTCTCTATCTGGGAGTAGTTTTGGGTATTTTGGCCTGTTTTAGTTTTAATTAGTGTTGAGCGATACCGTCCGATACTTGAAAGTATCGGTAGCGGAAAGTATCGGCCGATACTGGCAAAGTATTGGATCCAATCCGATACCGAGACCCGATACCAATACAAGTCAATGGGACTCAAGTATCGGACGGTATCCCTGATGGTTCCCAGGGTCTGAAGGAGAGGAAACTCTCCTTCAGGCCCTGGGAACCATATTAATGTGTAAAATAAAGAATTAAACTAAAAAATATTGCTATACTTACCTCTCCGACGCAGCCTGGACCTCACCGAGGGAACCGGCAGCGTTGTTTGCTTAAAATGCGTGCTTTTCCTTCCTTCCGTGACGTCACGGCTTCTGATTGGTCGCGTGCCGCCCATGTGGCCGCGACGCGACCAATCACAACAAGCCGTGACGTAATTTTCAGGTCCTTCTAGGCATTCAGTATTTTAAAATTACATTCCGGCTTTGTGATTGGTCGCGTCGCGGTCACATGGGCGACGCGACCAATCACAAGCCGTGACGTCACGGGAGGCAGGAGACGCGCGCATTTTAAAATGCGCGCGTGTCCAGCCTCCCGTGACGTCACGGCTTGTAATTGGTCGCGTCGCCCATGTGACCGCGACGCGACCAATCACAAAGCCGGAACGTAATTTTAAAATACTGAAGGACCTGAAATTACGTCACGGCTTGCTGTGATTGGTTGCGTCGCGGCCCCATGGGCGACGCGACCAATCACAAGCCGTGACGTCACGGGAGGCTGGACACGCACGCATTTTAAAATGCACGCGTCTCCTGCCTCCCGTGTCGTCACGGCTTGTGATTAGTCACGTCACCCATGTGACCGCGACGCGACCAATCACAAAGCCGGAACGTAATTTTAAAATACTGAATGCCTAGAAGGACCTGAAAATTACGTCACGGCTTGCTGTGATTGGTCGCGTCGCGGCCACATGGGCGGCACGCGACCAATCAGAAGCCGTGACGTCACGGAAGGAAGGAAAAGCGCGCATTTTAAGCAAACAACGCTGCCGGTTCCCTCGGTGAGGTCCAGGCTGCGTCGGAGAGGTGTGTATAGCAATATTTTTTATTTTAATTCTTTATTTTACACATTAATGTTGTTTCGATACCGATACCCGATACCACAAAAGTATCGGATCTCGGTATCAGATTTCCGATACAGCAAATATCGGCCGATACCCGATACTTGCGGTATCGGAATGCTCAACACTAGTTTTAATAGAATGGATAAATGTACGAGCTTGCTTCTTTTTGATAAGTGACATAGTAAATTTAGAGGCTTTATCTCCATGTACAAATACGCGATTTTTCCAAGAGGCAAAAAATTTCGCTGATTGTTCACTAAGAATATCTTTAAGCCTTTGCCTCTTGGTTGAGAGTTCTAGTAGAGTTTGTGGTAGCATAGTTTTCTTATGTTGGGATTCTAAACATCTTATCTCCTCATGTAGATCATTCAATTCTTTATTTTTAATTTTATTTAAGCAGGAAGCCATAGATATAAGCTCCCCTCGAATCACAGAATTGTGTGCCTCCCACAGTATTAAAGGTGATGTCACTGTATTATTATTCAAATCAAAGTACATTTTAATGGCTTTGACGATACGAGGTTTAGTGGAGGGGTTATCTAGGAGTGAGTCATTAAATTGCCAAGATCTGTTTGGGGAGAAATGCTTAGATAGAATTAATTCTACCGTTACATACGAGTGATCTGAGAACAGGGAAGGGTTTATATCTGCCCTCTGTATATTGGGTAGTAAAGATCTAGGTGTAAATAAATAATCTATTTGGTGATAAGAGCCATGTGGGTGAGAGAAAAAGGTGTAATCCCGATCAGACGGATGCATGTAGCGCCAAATGTCTATTAGGTTCAATGAGTGAAGAGCCTGTTTCAACCTCACTAAGTCTCTCAGGGAAATTGCGCTTTTTTTCTTCTAATGTTGCATTTACTGTAAAAAAATAGTAATTATTGTTAGTTTTCCTTTACTTTTCTTTTTGCACATATTAATGTTTAACTCCTTAACGACCACCGATATGCCTTTTAACGGCGGCAGTTAAGGGTACTTAAACCACAGCACCGTTAACTAACGGTGCTGTGGAAAAAGTGAATAGCGCCCCTAGAGTTGGATTTTCTCTGGGGTCTCGGTTGCCGTGGGGAGCCGAGACCCCAGAGAACATGATTCGGGGGGGTTTACTGACCCCCAGAGTTGCGATCGCTGGCAATTAACCGCTTACCGGCGGTCGCAACAAAAAAAAATGCCATTTAATTTCTCTGTCCTCCGATGTGATCGCACATCAGAGGACAGAGAAATGGGGTCCCCGATCACCCCCTGATACTCATCTGTCTCCCCCCGTTTTCCTCGTGGCTCCTGATGGGCGCTGCCATCTTGCTCTGGGAAAAAAATGGTGGGCGCATGTGCAGTGTGCACGCCGGCCGGCACCCGGAAGATCTTTGGGGTCTCGGCTGTCGGGGGTAGCCGAGACCCCAAAGAACATGATCGGGGTCGGTTTTTACTGACCCCTGTTTTGCGAATGCCGGTAATTAACCGTTTACCGGCGGCCGCAAAAAAAAGCGATGTCATTCTCTGTCCTCTGATGTGATCGCACATCAGAGGACAGAGAAATAGGGGGATCGGAGACCCTGTTATACTTACCAGTGTCCCTGGGTCCTCCTGCTTCCTCTCCTGGCCACTGGCTTCTTGCTCCGGGAAGAAAATGGCGGGCGCATGCGCCCACCGTGATCTGCCGGCCGGCAGAGGAAGATTTTTCCTCTTGCTTTATTTTCGTCACTGTAAGATCTTTTCACAGTGATGAAAATAAAAAAAATAGTAAATAACCCACCCTTTATCACCCCCTTAGTTAGGAAAAAATAATAAAATAAAAAAATTTATGTATTTCTATTTTACAATTAGGGTTAGGGCTAGGGTTAGGGCTAGGGTTAGGAGTAGGGCTAGGGTTAGGGCCAGGGTTAGGGCTAAGGTTAGGGTTAGAGCTAGGGTTGGGGTTAGGGCTAGGGTTATGGCTAGGGTTAGGGCTAGGGTTAGGGTTAGAGCTTTGATTAGGTTTAGAGCTAGGGTTGGGTTTAGGGCTAGGGTTGGGATTAGGGCTAGGGTTAGGGTTAGAGCTAGGATTAGGGTTAGGGTTGGGGCTAAAGTTAGAGTTAGGGCTAGGGTTGGGGCTAAAGTTTGGGTTCGAGTTGGGATTAGTGTTTGGATTAGGGTTGGCATTAGAGTTATGTTTGGGATTAGGGTTAGGTTTGGGATGGAATTAGGGTTAGGGGTGTATTGGGAATAGGTTTAGGTTTTGAGGTTGGGGTTGAGATTAGGATTAGGGGTGTGTTGAGTTTAGGGTTTTGATTAGGGTTATGGTTAGGGTTGGGATTAGGGTTAGGGGTGTTTTGGGGTTAGGGTTGTGATTAGGATTATGAATTGGGTTGGGATTAGGGTTAGGGGTGTGTTGGGGTTAGGGTTGGAGTTAGAATTGGGGTTTCAACTGTTTAGGTACATCAGGGGACCTCCAAATGAGACAGCCAACTTTGCGCTCAAAAAGTCAAATTATGCTCCCTCCCTTCGGACCTCTGCCATGCGCCCAAACAGTGGTTTACCCCCACATATGGGGCATCAATCAGCATACTAAGTACTAGTTGGACAACAACTTTTGGGGTCCAGTTTCTCCTGTTATCCTTGCTAAAATTAAAAAAATGGGGGGCTAAAAAAACATTTTTGGGGAAAAAATGATTTTTTTAGCTTCACGGCTCTGCATTATAAACTGTAGTGAAACACTTGGGGGTTCAAAGTTCTCACCACACATCTAGATAAGTTCCAAGGGGGGTCTAGTTTTCAATATGGGGTCACTTGTGGGGGGTTTCTACTGTTTAGGTACATCAGGGGCTCTGCAAATGCAACGTGACGCCTGCAGACCAATAAATCTAAGTCTGCATTCCAAATGGCGCTCCTTCCCTTCTGAGCCCCGATGTGTGCCTAAACAGTGGTCCCCCCCACACATGGGGTATCAGCGTACTCAGGACAAATTGGACAGCAACTGTTAGGGTCCAATTTCTCCTGTTACCCTTGGGAAAATAAAAATTGGGGGCTAAAATAATTTATTTTTGTGGAAAAAAATATTTTTTTTATTTTCATGACTCTGTATTACAAACTTCTGTGAAGCACTTGGGGGGTTCTCACCACACCACCACATCTAGATAAGTTCCTTGGGGGGTCAAGTTTCCAAAAAGGGGTCACTTGTGGGGGGCTTGTACTGTTTTGGTACATCAGTGGCTCTGCAAACGCAACATAACGCCCGCAGACTATTCTATCAAAGTCTGCATTCCAAAATGGTGCTCCCTTTCGAGCTCTGCCATGCGCCAAAAAATTTTCCTGTTACCCTTGTGAAAGTAAAAATTTGTGGGTGAAAAGAATTCATTTTTGTGGAAAAATATGATTTTTTATTTTCATGGCTCTACATTATAAACTTCTGTGAAGCAGTTGGGGGTTCACAGTGCTCACCACACATCTAGATAAGCTCTTTGGGGGGTCTATTTTCCAAAATGTGGTCACTTGTGGGGGGTTTCTACTGGTACATCAGGAGTTCTGCAAATGCAACGCCCGCAGACCATTCCATCAAAGTCTGCATTTTAAAACATCATTACTTCCCTTCTGAGCCCCGATGTGTGCCCAAACAGTAGACTGCCCCCATATATGGGGTATCAGCGTACTCAGGACAAACTGGAAAACAAATTTTGGGTCAAATTTTTCATGTTACCTTTGAGAAAATAAAAAATTGCAAGCTAAAAAATCATTTTTGAGGAAAAAGAAGGATTTTTTATTTTCACTGCTCTACGTTATAATTTTCTGTGAAGCACTTAGGGGTACAAAGTTCTCAACAAACATCTAGATAAGTTCCTTAATGGGTCTAGTTTCCTAAATGGGGTCACTTGTGTTTTTTTCCACTGTTTAGGCACATCAGGGGCTCTCTAAGCGCGACATGGCATCCGATCTCAATTCCAGCCAATTCTGCATTGAAAAAGTCAAACGGAACTCCTTCTCGTCCAAGCTCTGCCGTGCGCCCAAACAGTGGTTTACCCCCACATATGGGGAATCAGCGCATTTAGGAGAAATTTCACAACTAATTTTGTGGTTCATTTTCTCTTTTTACACTTGTGAAAATAAAAAAAATTGGTTCTGAAGTAAAATGTTTGCAACAAAAAGATAAATGTTAATTTTTTCCTTCCACATTGTTCCTGTGAAGCATGTAAAGGATTAATAAACTTCTTGAATGTGGTTTTCAGCACCTTGAGGGGTGCAGTTTTTAGAATGGTGTCAAGTTTGGGTATTTTCTGTCATGTACACCCCTCAAAGTGACTTTAAATGTGAGATGGTCCCTAAAAAAATGGTTTTGTAAATTTTGTTGTAAAAATGAGAAATTGCTAGTCAAATTTTAACGCTTATAACTTCGTAACAAAAAAAAAAATGTTTCCAAAATTGTGCTGATGTAAAATAGACATGTGGGAAATGTTATTTATTAACTATTTTGTGTGACATATCTCTCTGATTTAAGGGCATAAAAATTCAAAGTTTGAAAATTGCAAAATTTTAATTTTTTTTGCCATATTTCTGTTTTTTTCATAAATAATCGCAAGTAATATCGAAGAAATGTTACCACTAATATATTAAGTAAAACATGTCATGAAAAAACAGTCTCAAAATCAGCGGGATCCGTTAAAGTGTTCCAGAGTTATAACCTCATAAAGTGACAGTGTTCAGAATTGTAAAAATTGGCTCGGTCATTAAGTACCAAATTGGCTCTGTCACTAAGGGGTTAAATGTCTGCTGTTTCACAGATGTTTGTTAATTTTTGTGAATCACATGAATTGTCCTTAAAAATGAGTATCTCTAACAAATTACTCACCTGGATCCATTGAAGTGTAGACATGCGAAAGGACCTTCCTCCTTTTCACTCTCTTCCTGCATGCCTCTGCACCTTGCTATCCAAGATGAAAGTCATGTTGTTTTCATCTCCTTTCTCTTGTGTTCATGTTAATATTAATACAATTTGATAACTTTTTAAATACTATTGACCTAGTATCATCTTTTTTTGTGTTGTGAAGTCCCTGAGGGGGGAACACTAATACCTATTGTAAAAAAAAAAAAAAAGCAATGTTTTAAAGGAAATGTTTTTAGGTTTTTAAAAAAGTAATAATACTCTTCTCCAAATTACAGTTTCTTTCATTAAAAAAATAATGTAATCAAGGAAAATAAATGTCCTTTAAAACCTACACATATTTGGTATATCTACAACCATAACGACGTGTACTATAAAACTATATCATTAACTATCCTACAATATGAAGGCCCCCCCGAAAAATAGAAAAAGTAAGTCTCAGATGTGCTATCTTTGTTCATAGTTACGTAGATATATAGGCTGAAAAAAGGCACAGGTCTATCAAGCTCAACATTTCTCCACCAGTTATACGTTCTCTATTACAAGATTATTAATATTCCACAATGCTATTTGTTGTAAGAAAATCATCCACCCTTTTTTTAAATGTTGTTATAGTAACTGATATTACTACCTCTTGCTGTAAGGAATTCCACTGTCTGACTGCTCTAACTGTAAAGAACCCTTTCCTATTTAGAAACCATGTAATGAATGTCCAATAGTGCTTTGTAATATATTTAGAAACAATACTTTATGCGACATTGATGGTTTTTGCTCATCCAACTTTACAAAAAATGAAATACAGTGATTGAAATGCTTCATGATTGTATAGCATAAGTGAAAAAGGTGGTCTCACAACAATGAGCTATAGTAGCACCCTGTTTATGAAAAATCTCTTCTCAGAATATGGAGAACTCCACCTTTAAAAAAATATATCATTTTTTTGTATGTAAAATAAATTTGTAAAACACAAAAATCCTGCATAAATGTGATATTTTCATTATGGTATTGACCTGAAGAATCAAGTTAACAATTGGCATGACAAATAAACTGAATAGTGAACATTGATTAACACAAAAAATACAAAATTGCTGTTTTCATTGTAATTTACACCTCCCAAAAATGTGACAAAAAAATTATCAAGAAAAAGTATATGCCAGAAAATGGTACCTCTGAAAACTACATTTTATAACTCATAAAAATAAGCCCTCGTGCTGCTGCAGAAAAGTAAAAACCGAAAAAAAAATCAACTGGAAGATAAACTGGTATGCATGCAATATGTAAGCACATCTTTACACTGGCCACTAGGGTTGAGCGACTTTCATTTTTTTAAGATCGAGTAGGGTTTTGGGAAACCCGATTTTGTCCAGAGTCGAGTCGAGTGCAGTCGGCCGATTATCGCTAAAAGTCGGGGATCGACCGAAACACGAAACCCAATGCAAGTCAATGGGGAAGCATAGTCGGCAGTGAGTGGAGGCCAGGAAAACACCTACAGTGCCCATTTTAATGCCAAAAACATCCATTCTTGTTTCTGAAGCTTGCCAATCTTAATTAACTGTATAATAATAGTTGGGCATAGGGAATTGGGGGAAAGTTGTGGGGGGAGTAGGGCTGGCTCAAGTTTTTCGTGGGCCCAGGAAATGCGGACTACGTCACGGCGGTGTTGCAGGGAAAGGTAAGTATTTAAAAGTTGCAAGTGCTGTGATCCTGAGCAAGCAGGGGGGGCCCACTCGTTCGCATTGCCACTGGCACAGGGCCCCTCAAAGTACGGCGGTGTGTTTGCATGGCGGGGGCGCCTCCCACCAGCAGCGACACTTTTGCGTACTCTGAGGGGCCCTGTGCCAGTGACGTCGCCAACGAGTATGCCCCCCCACCTGATGAAGGAACCTGCACTTTCATCTGCACCTTCCTCTTTGTCCCTGTGTAAGGTGGTATAACATGCGGGAAGGGGAACCTTACTTTCAGCAGGGACAGATTCTGGCTGTGTAGAGTACAAGGGGAATGTAGTGGTCTAGGTCAATGTACCAGCAGACTCATTTAGCAGTGGCTGGGCAATGGGCAGGATGAGGAGGAAACAGATATAGGGCCAAAGAATAAAGTAGGCTACATGCAGTTCAAAATTGGTAACAGGACTAAACAGGCGGCATTGCTTTGTTCAGTGGAGTAGCAAACCCAAGAGCAGCAGACACTGTTTCAAGGGCCTAACCACACTAGTAGGCCAAATGCAGTTTAATATCTGATAGTATAGGGCGAAAGCCAGAATGTGGAAGCTCAGCTTTGTTCAGTTGAGGACAACACCAGGGAGGGGCAGACACCTTTAGTAGGCCGGAAAAGCCTATTGCATTTTTTAAAATGGTAATTTGGAGCAGAAGGTTGAAGCTCAGCTTTATTTACTTGAGGGCAACACCAGGGAGGGGCAGAAGCCGTTAGTAGGCCCTAACCACCATTTTTTTTTTTTAAACCACATAATGAGAGCCGGAAGGTTGAAGCTCAGCTTTATTTAGTTGAGGACAACACCAGGGAGGGGCACACAGACAGACACCTTTAGTAGGCCTGAAAAGCCTATTGCATTTTTCAAAATGGTAATTTGGAGCAGAAGGTTGAAGCTCAGCTTTATTTAGTTGAGGGCAACACCAGGGAGGGGCAGAAGCCGTTAGTAGGCCCTAACCACCATTTTTTTTTTAAAACCACATAATGAGAGCCGGAAGGTTGAAGCTCAGCTTTATTTAGTTGAGGACAACACCAGGGAGGGGCAGAAGCCGTTAGTAGGCCCTAACCACCATTTTTTTTTTTAAAACCACATAATGAGAGCCGGAAGGTTGAAGCTCAGCTTTATTTAGTTGAGGACAACACCAGGGAGGGGCAGAAGCCGTTAGTAGGCCCTAACCACCATTTTTTTTTTTAAAACCACATAATGAGAGCCGGAAGGTTGAAGCTCAGCTTTATTTAGTTGAGGACAACACCAGGGAGGGGCACACAGACAGACACCTTTTGTAGGCCTGAAAAGCCTATTGCATTTTTCAAAATGGTAATTTGGAGCAGAAGGTTGAAGCTCAGCTTTATTTAGTTGAGGGCAACACCAGGGAGGGGCAGAAGCCGTTAGTAGGCCCTAACCACCATTTTTTTTTTAAAACCACATAATGAGAGCCGGAAGGTTGAAGCTCAGCTTTATTTAGTTGAGGACAACACCAGGGAGGGGCAGAAGCCGTTAGTAGGCCCTAACCACCATTTTTTTTTTTTAAACCACATAATGAGAGCCGGAAGGTTGAAGCTCAGCTTTATTTAGTTGAGGACAACACCAGGGAGGGGCACACAGACAGACACCTTTAGTAGGCCTGAAAAGCCTATTGCATTTTTCAAAATGGTAATTTGGAGCAGAAGGTTGAAGCTCAGCTTTATTTAGTTGAGGGCAACACCAGGGAGGGGCAGAAGCCGTTAGTAGGCCCTAACCACCATTTTTTTTTTAAAACCACATAATGAGAGCCGGAAGGTTGAAGCTCAGCTTTATTTAGTTGAGGACAACACCAGGGAGGGGCAGAAGCCGTTAGTAGGCCCTAACCACCATTTTTTTTTTTAAAACCACATAATGAGAGCCGGAAGGTTGAAGCTCAGCTTTATTTAGTTGAGGACAACACCAGGGAGGGGCAGAAGCCGTTAGTAGGCCCTAACCACCATTTTTTTTTTTAAAACCACATAATGAGAGCCGGAAGGTTGAAGCTCAGCTTTATTTAGTTGAGGACAACACCAGGGAGGGGCACACAGACAGACACCTTTTGTAGGCCTGAAAAGCCTATTGCATTTTTCAAAATGGTAATTTGGAGCAGAAGGTTGAAGCTCAGCTTTATTTAGTTGAGGGCAACACCAGGGAGGGGCAGAAGCCGTTAGTAGGCCCTAACCACCATTTTTTTTTTAAAACCACATAATGAGAGCCGGAAGGTTGAAGCTCAGCTTTATTTAGTTGAGGACAACACCAGGGAGGGGCAGAAGCCGTTAGTAGGCCCTAACCACCATTTTTTTTTTTAAAACCACATAATGAGAGCCGGAAGGTTGAAGCTCAGCTTTATTTAGTTGAGGGCAACACCAGGGAGGGGCAGAAGCCGTTAGTAGGCCCTAACCAAAGTTGAAGGCCAAATGCAGTTTAATTTCTGATACTATAGGCCGAAAGCCAGAAGGTGGAAGTTCCGATTTAGACAGTGGAGGACAATTTGAATTAGGGACTGCAGACAGACTTAGTAGGCTGTCCCCTGTGGACCATGCATCCACCACATTAACCCATTGCGCCGTAATGGACACGTAATCTTCCGTGGCCATGCCTACAGGTCCATGCGTCTGTTGTCAGGTGCACCTTTGTACTCACAGATTGCCAGAGTGCATGGACAATGCGGTCTTCTACATGCTGGTGGAGGGTTGGGATGGCTTTTCTCGCAAAAGAAGTGTCGACTGGTTAGCTTGTAGCGTGGTACAGCGTAGTCCATCATGGCCTTATTAATAGTAAATAAAATATATAACTAGGCTCTATGAACTTTTAAATAGGTTCCAGGGGTACACGGGCAGCATTGGTGTGGTCAGTGGAGGAGTATTGCAAGTAGGGGCTGCAGACAGGCTATCAAAGGCCTAAAATAACAAACAGTAGGCAGTCATGGCAGTTTTACATCGGTTACATGGATACACAGGCAGGCACTCCAGGCAGCATTGTGGTCAGTGGAGGAGTATTGCAAGTAGGGGCCGCAGACAGGCTATCAAAGGCCTAAAATAACAAACAATAGGCTCATGGCAGTTTTACAGCGGTTACATGGATACACGGGCAGGCAGCTTGGTGGTCAGTGGAGGAGTATTTAAAGTAGGGACCGCAGACAGGCTTCAAAGGCCTAACATAAGAAAATGGGCTGGCTGTAGGCACTTTATAATTGGTTCCAGGGGTACACGGGCAGCAGTGGTCTGGTCAGTGGAGGAGTATTTAAAGTAGGGACCGCAGACAGGCTATCAAAGGCCTAACATAACAAACAATAGGCTCATGGCAGTTTCACAGCGGTTACATGGATACACGGGCAGGCAGCTTGGTGGTCAGTGGAGGAGTATTGCAAGTAGGGGCTGCAGACAGGCTATCAAAGGCCTAAAATAACAAACAGTAGGCAGTCATGGCAGTTTTACATCGGTTACATGGATACACAGGCAGGCACTCCAGGCAGCATTGTGGTCAGTGGAGGAGTATTGCAAGTAGGGACCGCAGACAGGCTATCAAAGGCCTAAAATAACAAACAATAGGCTCATGGCAGTTTTACAGCGGTTACATGGATACACGGGCAGGCAGCTTGGTGGTCAGTGGAGGAGTATTTAAAGTAGGGACCGCAGACAGGCTTCAAAGGCCTAACATAAGAAAATGGGCTGGCTGTAGGCACTTTATAATTGGTTCCAGGGGTACACGGGCAGCAGTGGTCTGGTCAGTGGAGGAGTATTTAAAGTAGGGACCGCAGACAGGCTATCAAAGGCCTAACATAACAAACAATAGGCTCATGGCAGTTTCACAGCGGTTACATGGATACACGGGCAGGCAGCTTGGTGGTCAGTGGAGGAGTATTGCAAGTAGGGGCTGCAGACAGGCTATCAAAGGCCTAAAATAACAAACAGTAGGCAGTCATGGCAGTTTTACATCGGTTACATGGATACACAGGCAGGCACTCCAGGCAGCATTGTGGTCAGTGGAGGAGTATTGCAAGTAGGGGCCGCAGACAGGCTATCAAAGGCCTAAAATAACAAACAATAGGCTCATGGCAGTTTTACAGCGGTTACATGGATACACGGGCAGGCAGCTTGGTGGTCAGTGGAGGAGTATTTAAAGTAGGGACCGCAGACAGGCTTCAAAGGCCTAACATAAGAAAATGGGCTGGCTGTAGGCACTTTATAATTGGTTCCAGGGGTACACGGGCAGCAGTGGTCTGGTCAGTGGAGGAGTATTTAAAGTAGGGACCGCAGACAGGCTATCAAAGGCCTAACATAACAAACAATAGGCTCATGGCAGTTTCACAGCGGTTACATGGATACACGGGCAGGCAGCTTGGTGGTCAGTGGAGGAGTATTGCAAGTAGGGGCTGCAGACAGGCTATCAAAGGCCTAAAATAACAAACAGTAGGCAGTCATGGCAGTTTTACATCGGTTACATGGATACACAGGCAGGCACTCCAGGCAGCATTGTGGTCAGTGGAGGAGTATTGCAAGTAGGGACCGCAGACAGGCTTCAAAGGCCTAACATAAAAAAATGGGCTGGCTGTAGGCACTTTATAATTGGTTCCAGGGGTACACGGGCAGCAGTGGTCTGGTCAGTGGAGGAGTATTTAAAGTAGGGACCGCAGACAGGCTATCAAAGGCCTAAAATAACAAACAATAGGCTCATGGCAGTTTCACAGCGGTTACATGGATACACGGGCAGGCAGCTTGGTGGTCAGTGGAGGAGTATTGCAAGTAGGGGCCGCAGACAGGCTATCAAAGGCCTAAAATAACAAACAATAGGCTCATGGCAGTTTTACAGCGGTTACATGGATACACAGGCAGCTTGGTGGTGAGTGGAGGAGTAGTGCAAGGAGTGTCTGTCCCAGTACTCCCAAAATATAAATAGATGTTAATGTCTCGCAAAACAACCAAAACAAAAAAAAAAGGTGGCATACTTAGGTACAGGGGTGGGCTCATCTACTGAGTTTCTGACATAGTAATTTGGCAGTAACTATTTAATGGTGCCAATATAGGACACAGACACAGACTACTTTAAGTTGCATCATAGATGTCTACAAATTTGTATTGTCAGTGCCAGACATTGAATGATGTCAGCGAATAGACTAAAGATTGGTGGAGCTGTGCGACATAATTTTGCACGTGGTAGAGCACATTTTGAGCTGGGGTAGGGGGGAACTCTCTTGAGGCCGGCGGGACCGCCCCAGGGCCCCTCATGTTACAACGGTGTGTCTGACGTTGGGTGCGCACCACCACCGCCAGAGACACTACATTGTACTATGAGGGACCCAGTAGCAATGCCATCAACCAAAAGCGAGCACACCCACCTCTTCAGACAAACAGCAGTCTCACGGGTGCTTGCGCCAAGTCGCGATACCACGGCCCCGTGTGGGGAGTTTTGCCATTTAGGGAGGTGTAAACATGTCGTATGCTGTACAATCAGCTGCAGCAAATTAGACATTAGAAAAGTAATTCACAGGCAAGAGCTTTTCATAGGAAAGCTAGGTGTCGGCCGGGCAAGGTGGGGCAAAAGATTTCGAAATCCAGTTGTGGTTCATTTTAATGAATGTTAGATCGTCAACATTTTGGGTAGCCAGACGAGTCCTTTTTTCGGTTAATATTGAACCTGCAGCACTGAATACTCTTTCTGATAGGACACTTGCTGCCGGGCAAGCAAGCTCCTGCAATGCATATTCTGCCAATTCTGGCCAGGTGTCTAATTTGGAGGCCCAGTAATCAAATGGGAATGACGGTTGAGGGAGAACATCGATAAGGGATGAAAAATAGTTAGTAACCATACTGGACAAATGTTGTCTCCTGTCACTTTCAATTGATGCAGCAGTACCTGTCCTGTCTGCGGTCATAGCAAAATCACTCCACAACCTGGTCAGAAAACCCCTCTGTCCAATGCCACTTCTGATGTGTGCACCCCTAACACTCCTAGTCTGCTGCCCCCTGGAGCTCGTGTGAGAACGATCACGTGCGCTGTGTGCTGGGAATGCCTGAAGCAAACGGTCAACAAGAGTTGATTGTTTGGTTGCTAATATTAGTTCCAAGTTCTCATGTGGCATAATATTTTGCAATTTGCCTTTATAGCGTGGATCAAGGAGGCAGGCCAACCAGTAATCGTCATCGTTCATCATTTTCGTAATGCGTGTGTCCCTTTTTAGGATACGTAAGGCATAATCCGCCATGTGGGCCAAAGTTCCAGTTGTCAAATCTCCGGTTGTGATTGGTTGAGGGGCAGTTGCAGGCAAATCTACGTCACTTGTGTCCCTCAAAAAACCAGAACCCGGCCGTGACACGCAACCAAATTCCTGTGCCCCCGGGAAAGGTTCGGCATTAAAAATATACTCATCCCCATCATCCTCCTCGTCCTCCACCTCCTCTTCGCCCGCTACCTCGTCCTGTACACTGCCCTGACCAGACAATGGCTGACTGTCATCAAGGCTTTCCTCTTCCTCTGGTGCAGACGCCTGCTCCTTTATGTGCGTCAAACTTTGCATCAGCAGACGCATTAGGGGGATGCTCATGCTTATTACGGCGTTGTCTGCACTAACCAGCCGTGTGCATTCCTCAAAGCACTGAAGGACTTGACACATGTCTTGTATCTTAGACCACTGCACACCTGACAACTCCATGTCTGCCATCCTACTGCCTGCCCGTGTATCCTCCCACAAATAAATAACAGCACGCCTCTGTTCGCACAGTCTCTGAAGCATGTGCAGTGTTGAGTTCCACCTTGTTGCAACGTCTATGATTAGGCGATGCTGGGGAAGGTTCAAAGACCGCTGATAGGTCTGCATACGGCTGGCGTGTACAGGCGAACGTCGGATATGTGAGCAAAGTGCACGCACTTTGAGGAGCAGGTCGGAGAACCCAGGATAAGTTTTCAATAAGCACTGCACCACCAGGTTTAAGGTGTGAGCCAGGCAAGGAATGTGTTTCAGTTGGGAAAGGGAGATGGCAGCCATGAAATTCCTTCCGTTATCACTCACTACCTTGCCTGCCTCAAGATCTACTGTGCCCAGCCACGACTGCGTTTCTTGTTGCAAGAACTCGGACAGAACTTCCGCGGTGTGTCTATTGTCGCCCAAGCACTTCATAGCCAATACAGCCTGCTGACGCTTGGCAGTAGCTGGCCCATAATGGGACAACTGGTGTGCAACAGTGTCATCTGCCGATGGAGTGGTTGGCAGACTGCGTTCTGTGGAAGAGCTGTAGCTTCTGCAGGAGGACGAGGAGGAGGAGGAGGAGGGGGTGCGAACGCCTACAGCCAACTGTTTCCTAGACCGTGGGCTAGGCACAACTGTCCCTAAATTGATGTCGCCTGTGGACCCTGCATCCACCACATTCACCCAGTGTGCCGTGATGGACACATAACGTCCCTGGCCATGCCTACTGGTCCATGCATCTGTAGTCAGGTGCACCTTTGTACTCACAGATTGCCTGAGTGCATGGACGATGCGCTGTTTAACATGCTGGTGCAGGGCTGGGATGGCTTTTCTGGAAAAAAAGTGTCGACTGGGTAGCTCGTATCGTGGTTCAGCGTACTCCATCAGGGCTTTGAAAGCTTCGCTTTCAACTAACCGGTAGGGCATCATCTCTAACGAGATTAGTCTAGCTATGTGGGCGTTAAAACCCTGTGTACGCGGATGCGAGGATAAGTACTTCCTTTTTCTAACCAGAGTCTCATGTAGGGTGAGCTGGACTGGAGAGCTGGAGATCGTGGAACTTTCGGGTGTGCCGGTGTACATGGCAGACTGAGAGACGGTTGGAGACGGTATTGTTTCCGCCGGTGCCCTAGATGCAATATTTCCTCCTACAAAACTGGTGATTCCCTGACCCTGACTGCTTTTGGCTGGCAAAGAAACCTGCACAGATACTGCCTGTGGTGCGGAAAATGGTGGCCTTACAGTGACGGAAGGGATGTTGCGTTGCTGACTAGCTTCATTGGCCGAGGGTGCTACAACCTTGAGGGACGTTTGGTAGTTAGTCCAGGCTTGAAAATGCATGGTGGTTAAGTGTCTATGCATGCAACTAGTATTTAGACTTTTCAGATTCTGACCTCTGCTTAAGCTAGTTGAACATTTTTGACAGATGACTTTGCGCTGATCAGTTGGATGTTGTTTAAAAAAATGCCAGACTGCACTCTTCCTAGACTCGGATCCCTTTTCAGGGATTGCAGACTGAGCTTTAACCGGATGGCAACGCTGTGCTCCAACAGGTTTTGGCTTTGACACGCGTTTTGGGCCAGATACGGGCCCGGCAGATGTAACCTGTTGCGATGTTGATGCCTGCTGCGGCCCCTCCTCCACCTCCGCTTCTGAACTACTGCCGCCTGCACCCTGTTCCCCCAATGGCTGCCAATCGGGGTCAATAACTGGGTCATCTATTACCTCCTCTTCGAGCTCGTGTGCAACTTCGTCTGTGTCACTGTGTCGGTCGGTGGTATAGCGTTCGTGGCGGGGCAACATAGTCTCATCAGGGTCTGATTGTGGATCTGTACCCTGAGAGGGCAATGTGGTGGTCTGAGTCAAAGGAGCAGCATAGTACTCTGGCTGTGGCTGTGCATCAGTGCACTCCATGTCAGAATATACTTGTAATGGGCATGGCCTGTTAAATGTTTCACTTTCTAAGCCAGGGACGGTATGTGTAAAGAGCTCCATGGAGTGACCCGTTGTGTCGCCTGCTGCATCCTTCTCTCTTGTTGTAGTTTTTGCTGAGGAGGACAAGGAAGCGACTTGTCCCTGACCGTGAACATCCACAAGCGACGCGCTGCTTTTAC